>NC_134402.1:288250675-288989725 GCF_038048845.1 Mixophyes fleayi | reverse complement strand
TCAACACAATATATACACGGGCACCTTGACTTTGATCCACAGTAATATGCACAATATAAATGTATAAATGACTGAACAACACTGCCAATATAGAAAGTCTCTTGAAGCAATCCGGCATGAGATAACACAGTCAATGATGGCAGTAGAGTCAGCAGATAGTACACTCCAGAGGAGAACCAACACAGTCAATGATGGCAATAGACTCAGCGGATAGTACACTCCAGAGGAGAACCAACACAGTCCAGCAAGGTATGCAATACACAGCACAGTCAATGGGAAGTATGCATACCGTGGTTCAGGAGAAGGCAGTCAGACAGGAGTGCAGAGATACCTGAAGGGCAGGAGGCCAGCAGGATACAAGTCCCTGGATGGGTGAAGCAGGGTCTAGCAGGTGCAGCGCACAGGTAGGTAGACCAGCAGGGAACACAGGAAGGCGTGGAGAGCGGATCAGCAGTAGATGGATGAGTAGCGCTGAGAAGTAACAGCAGCGGGTCTCTGCGGGAACACGGAGGTAACCAATAGCAACCAGCAGGTGCAGTAACGATGGGACACCGGAGCAGAGTTGAACTGGAACAGATGATCACGGAGAGTAGCGGGTAGCAATAGTGGCAGCAGACTCAAGGAAACACGGTAGAGTTGACAAGGACTGAAGACTGAAGCGCACAGAGGCAGCGGATAGGAATCAGTTAAACAGTCGCGATGAAACACAGACGGGTTGCAGGTTGAAGACTGTAGTGCACGGAGGCAGCGGATAGGAATCAGCTAGCAGTCACGATGATGAAACACAGACGAGTTGCAGGTTGAAGACTGTAGTGCACGGAGGCAGCGGGTAGGAATCAACCAAACAGTCACGATGATGAAACGCAGACGAGTTGCAGGTTGAAGCCTGTAGTGCACGGAGGCAGCGGATAGGAATCAGCTGGCAGTCACAATCATGAACAGGTGAGTGGATGTGGTGAAGCCTGTAATGCACGGAGGCAGCGGATAGGCATCAGCTAACAGTCCCAATGATACATGGTAGAGTTGAAGTGATTAGAAGACTGTAGTGCACGGAGGCAGCGGATAGGAATCAGCTCACAGTCACGATGATACAGTAGATGGTAGAAGTGGTATGGGAACCACAGCAGCAGAAGTGGTTTGGAAACCACAGAGGTAGAAGTGGTTTGGAAACCACAGGAATCAGCAGGGCTGAATAAACAAGGAAACACAGGAACACCTTCAGAGACTCATGGGGAATGAGACTCCAAGATCAGGCAATGTGGTGATGACCACAGGTGCTTAATATAGGGAGGTTGCCTGATCTGCCAATTAAGTTAAAGGAACATACACTGGAGGTATAGAAAGGGCTGCGCATGCGCAGTCCCTCAGGATGGAGGACGGCCACGGTTCCTAAATGTCCGGGAAGAAGCACTCACAGTCCGGTGAGTGACAGTACCCCCCCTTTTAAAGGTGGGCACAGAACGCCTGGAACCGGGCTTGTCCGGATTTTTGGAATAAAACTTCTTCAGAAGGGCAGGAGCATTAAGATCTTCAGCTTTGATCCATGAACGCTCTTCAGGACCAAAGCCCTTCCAATGAACGAGGAAACGGAGGACTCCTCGCGAAATTTTTGCATCCAATACCTCAGTAATCTCGAAATCCTCCTCCTGATGAACTTGAACTGGCTGCGGTGCTGAGGAAGGAGTCGAGAAACGGTTGATGATGAGAGGTTTGAGCAAGGACACATGGAAGCATTGGAAATCCGAAGATTCTTAGGAAGAAGAAGTTTAACACATACTGGATTGATAACTTGAATGATCCTATATGGACCAATAAAACGAGGGGCGAATTTCATAGATGGAACCTTCAAACGAATATTTTTGGTAGATAACCAGACACGATCTCCAATTTTTAGTGGTGGAATAGCCCGCCTCTTCTTATCTGCGAAAGACTTATATTTGTTAGATGTCTTCTTTAAACAGGTTTTGACCTGAGACCAGATATTTTTGAAGGTCTGACAAGCAGTCTCCACCGCAGGAACTTGGGTGGGCGGTGAGGGCAGGAAATTCCGGAAAAGACGGATGGTGACCGTAGACCACAAAGAATGGAGTTTTGGATGATGACTCATGGTACATGTTGTTATGGGCGAATTCAGCCCAAGGGAGCAATTCTACCCAGTTGTCTTGGTTGGCTGAAGAGAACATCCTAATAAAAGTCTCAAGATCTTGATTGACTCGTTCCGTTTGTCCGTTAGATTGCGGATGGTAAGACGATGAGAGTGCTAATCGTATGCCCAAGGTTTTACAAAGGGCCCGCCAGAATCTGGAAACGAATTGTACTCCTCTATCTGACACAATCTCAGACGGACATCCATGGATGCGGAAGATTTCTTTAATGAAATGTTCAGCCAGAGTAGACGAGGAAGGTAAACCGGACAGAGGGACGAAATGAGCCATCTTCGAAAATCTGTCTACCACTACCCAAATAGTATTGTGATTCTTACTTGGTGGCAAATCAGTAACAAAATCCATACTAATATGGGTCCAAGGCTTGGACGGAATGGGTAGTGGTCGCAGCAACCCTGCTGGAGTTCTGCGGGAGGATTTGAACTGAGAACATAAATCACAGGAAGCAATAAACTCTTTGACGTCTCTCCTCATTGAAGGCCACCAGTAACTACGAGAGAGAATCTCAAAGGTCTTATGTTCACCGGCGTGTCCAGAAAAACGAGAGGCATGGAACCACGAAAGGATTTTCCTCCTCAGAGTAGGAGGCACGAGGGTCTTCCCAAATGGTAGCATTTTGGTGGATGAAGCAGCCAGAGAAATACATTTGGGGTCTAGAATAGCATGGTTGGGAACCTCTTCTACATCAGAGGACGTCACAAAAGCTCGAGATAGAGCGTCAGCTTTCTTGTTCTTAGCAGCTGGTTTGAAGGTTATAATTAATTCAAAACGGGAAAAGAAAAGAGACCATCTTGCTTGACGAGGGTTCAAGCATTGAGCAGATTGCAAATATGACAAGTTCTTATGATCCGTGAAGATCGTCACCGGATGGCGAGCTCCTTCCAACAAGTATCTCCATTCCTCTAATGCAGCTTTGATGGCCAGCAACTCCTTGTCCCCGATAGTATAGTTTTTCTCTGCGGGCAGAAGACCCCGAGAGTAGAAGGCACAAGGATGTAATTTTTGTTGCTCCGAGCGTTGGGAGAGAATAGCTCCTAAGCCCACATTAGAGGCATCTACTTCTAGGAAGAAGGGGAGTGTCACATCAGGTTGTCGCAGAATGGGAGCAGACGAGAAGGACTCTTTGAGGATTTGAAAGGCTTGGAGAGCCTCAGATGACCATTGCTTAGTATTAGCCCCTTTCCGAGTTAAGGCCACAATGGGAGATGCAATGGATGAGAAGTCTTGAATGAAGCGTCTATAGTAATTGGCAAAACCTAAAAAACGCTGGATGGCACGAAGAGTAGTTGGCTGAGGCCAATGTAGTACAGCATTTACTTTGTCTGGATCCATCTTCAGGCCAACTCCGGAAACTATATACCCCAAGAATGGAATCTGGGGTAACTCGAATGAACATTTTTCCAATTTACAGAACAACGAGTTTTTCCGTAGTCTGGAGAGGACCTCTGCCACATGTTGGTGATGAGAAGGCAGGTCCTGTGAGAAGATCAATATGTCGTCCAGGTAGACAACGACACATACATATAATAAGTCCCGAAAGATCTCATTGATGAAACCCTGGAAAACCGCGGGGGCATTACACAGCCCGAAGGGCATTACTAAATATTCGTAATGCCCATCTCTGGTGTTAAACGCGGTCTTCCATTCGTCACCGGAACGGATTCTAATTAAATTGTAGGCACCACGAAGATCCAACTTAGTAAATATCCGAGCTCCCTTGATGCGATCAAATAGCTCAGTGATCAGCGGAATGGGATACCGATTCTTGATAGTAATGGCGTTGAGTCCACGAAAATCTATACAAGGGCGTAATGATCCATCCTTCTTTTTGACGAAGAAGAACCCAGCTCCAGCGGGAGAGGTGGAAGGTCGAATGAACCCACGCTGGAGATTCTCCTGTATGTACTCAGATGTGGCTTGAGTTTCAGGTAACGAGAGAGGATAGACCCGACCCCTGGGAGGAGTCTTGCCAGGTAGAAGGTCGATCGGACAATCCCAAGAACGATGAGGAGGAAGACGTTCAGACTGAGCTTTATCAAACACATCGGCAAATGAAGCATACTGAGGAGGGAGTCCCGGGGAGGAAGATGAGATGGAAGATTGCTGTACTTTAAGAGGAATAACTTGAGAGAGACAACGATGGTGACATTCAGGCCCCCAAGACGTAACTTGAGGGGTGCGCCAGTCAATCTGGGGAGAGTGACATTGAAGCCATGGAAGGCCTAAGACAATCGGACTTGTCGTAACATCGAAAGCGCAGACTTTAGATTTCATAGACAATGGAGAGGACTCCAGGGACCCTAACTTCACCTCTCCAGAACTAGTTAGGGCCTGGCATTTCCCGATTTCTTAGGGCAAGAACTGAGCATATGTGTGGAATCAGCACAATAGATACAGAGTCTATTCTTTACTCTTCGTTTCCTCTCTTCTAAAGATAATTTGGAACGTCCTATCTCCATGGGAATCACAGAAGGTGAAACTGGACGAAATTGAGGGTTTAAACGAAGAGGTGCTTTAGCAGAAGTTGTTTTCTCAGATTCTCTTTCACGAAATCTCATGTCTACACGATGGCAAAGAGAGATCAAATCTTCTAGTGACGAAGGAAGCTCTTGGGTAGTCAGTGCATCTTTAATTTTATCGGAGAGCCCCTGCCAGAAGGCGGCAACTAATGCTTCAGTGTTCCACTGAAGTTCAGAGGCTAAGATCCTAAATTGAATGACATACTGTCCTACTGTATGGGAGCCTTGTCGCAAACGAAGAATGCTGGAAGCAGCGGAGGTCACACGACCTGGTTCATCGAACACACTTCGGAACGTGGAAATGAATTTGGCACTATCTTGTAGAATTGGATCGTTTCTTTCCCACAGAGGGGAGGCCCAAGCCAGGGCTTGTCCAGAAAACAATGAGATAAGATAGGCCACTCTGGAACGATGGGTAGAAAAATTTTGAGGTTGGAGTTCAAAATGGACTGAACATTGGTTAAGGAAACCTCTACAAGTCTTGGGGTCCCCGTCATATTTTGACGGAGTAGGCAGGTGAAGCGTAGGAGCTGTAGACACCTGGGATGGCACTGGGGAAACGGAGGAAAGCACAGGAGCTTCAATACTAGCTGTAACAGTCTGTCCAGATGTTCCTTGGGAGGTTAACGATTGGTAACATTGAAGTAACAGCTGTTGGCGAGCATCCTGTTGCTCCACACGGCTGACCAGATGCTGCAGCATCTCTTTAGCAGTAGGTTCCGTATCTGGGTCTGTCATGGCCTGATCTTACTGTCACGGGCACTAGGAGTCTTTACCCAGGGATCACCAGGTGATAGGCTTACCAGAGCAGTATAGGTGGTAATATGGTACTCTGGTAGCAGGGTGATCACGGAACAGGAAATAGCAGATGATGAGATGCTCAGGAAAGTCTATGACTAGCAGCACTGGCAATATGGAGGTAGTAATACACGAGGAACTGTATGGACAAAGGACACGTGAAGGTAGTCAGTGGTCTGCGGTAGCAAGTTGTACCACTGCTATAGTGAGGAGGAATGTCCAACAGAAACGAGGAGGTGATGAGAGTCAGCGGTCTGCGGATAGCAAGTTGTACCGCTGTCTGAGTGAAGGAATGGAATCCAAGTGGAGGTATCCGGGGAGTCAGTGGTCTGCGTTAGCAAGTTGTACCACTGCTATGTGAGAGGATACTGGAACAGGTGAAACTGTAAACAGGAGTCAGTGGTCTGCCACTAGCAAGTGGTACTACTGAATATATATGTGAGGAGGTGCACGGGGAGAGACTGCAACACAATATATACACGGGCACCTTGACTTTGATCCACAGTAATATGCACAATATAAATGTATAAATGACTGAACAACACTGCCAATATAGAAAGTCTCTTGAAGCAATCCGGCATGAGATAACACAGTCAATGATGGCAGTAGAGTCAGCAGATAGTACACTCCAGAGGAGAACCAACACAGTCAATGATGGCAATAGACTCAGCGGATAGTACACTCCAGAGGAGAACCAACACAGTCCAGCAAGGTATGCAATACACAGCACAGTCAATGGGAAGTATGCATACCGTGGTTCAGGAGAAGGCAGTCAGACAGGAGTGCAGAGATACCTGAAGGGCAGGAGGCCAGCAGGATACAAGTCCCTGGATGGGTGAAGCAGGGGTCTAGCAGGTGCAGCGCACAGGTAGGTAGACCAGCAGGGAACACAGGAAGGCGTGGAGAGCGGATCAGCAGTAGATGGATGAGTAGCGCTGAGAAGTAACAGCAGCGGGTCTCTGCGGGAACACGGAGGTAACCAATAGCAACCAGCAGGTGCAGTAACGATGGGACACCGGAGCAGAGTTGAACTGGAACAGATGATCACGGAGAGTAGCGGGTAGCAATAGTGGCAGCAGACTCAAGGAAACACGGTAGAGTTGACAAGGACTGAAGACTGAAGCGCACAGAGGCAGCGGATAGGAATCAGTTAAACAGTCGCGATGAAACACAGACGGGTTGCAGGTTGAAGACTGTAGTGCACGGAGGCAGCGGATAGGAATCAGCTAGCAGTCACGATGATGAAACACAGACGAGTTGCAGGTTGAAGACTGTAGTGCACGGAGGCAGCGGGTAGGAATCAACCAAACAGTCACGATGATGAAACGCAGACGAGTTGCAGGTTGAAGCCTGTAGTGCACGGAGGCAGCGGATAGGAATCAGCTGGCAGTCACAATCATGAACAGGTGAGTGGATGTGGTTGAAGCCTGTAATGCACGGAGGCAGCGGATAGGCATCAGCTAACAGTCCCAATGATACATGGTAGAGTTGAAGTGATTAGAAGACTGTAGTGCACGGAGGCAGCGGATAGGAATCAGCTCACAGTCACGATGATACAGTAGATGGTAGAAGTGGTATGGGAACCACAGCAGCAGAAGTGGTTTGGAAACCACAGAGGTAGAAGTGGTTTGGAAACCACAGGAATCAGCAGGGCTGAATAAACAAGGAAACACAGGAACACCTTCAGAGACTCATGGGGAATGAGACTCCAAGATCAGGCAATGTGGTGATGACCACAGGTGCTTAATATAGGGAGGTTGCCTGATCTGCCAATTAAGTTAAAGGAACATACACTGGAGGTATAGAAAGGGCTGCGCATGCGCAGTCCCTCAGGATGGAGGACGGCCACGGTTCCTAAATGTCCGGGAAGAAGCACTCACAGTCCGGTGAGTGACACCCAGCCATTAGTCTGACAGTTGTTGACGGTAGTGAATTAATTAACAGCTTCCTGAGGCTGTTTAGGGAAATTGATACTCTGCCTCCAGAGCCCTCTTCAACATGGTAGGCGTCTCCAACCCACACAGAATTCCCCTTGCAGTGCTTTTTTAATAAGTTTAAACTTTCCACAAAGAAAATCCACCTTGCACTGTTATCCTAAGGTCAACTGTGTTAGTATTGGCAGGGAGAGGGCCAGGGGTTGGGCATGGGTGGTGAAAAAGAGCAATCCCATATGGGGTTCTCCCCTGCTGTATTGGTACTCGAACTCTCGCGAGATCTCCTCAGTAAGTAGATTACTGAGCGCCGGGGATGGAGGACTGCACTCAGGGCCGGACTGGCCATCTGGCACTTCTGGCAAATGCCAGAAGGGCCGATGGCCAGAAGGGCCGGTCCGCATGTCCGCCGAGCAGCAGCACCCTGCGCGCTGCTCGGCGGACGGAGAGTCAGTGACTGGCGACTATGTGAGTAATCACATGGGACGGCACCACGCCACAGGCGCCGTCCCATGTGATTACTGCATAGTCGGCAGTCATTGATTCTCCGTTGGCTGACCAGCGCGCAGGGTGCTGCTGCTGCTGGATGTAAAAAGGTAAGTGTCTGTGTGTGTAAGTAAGTAATAGTGTGGCAAACAGTGGGGCTGGCAAACTGGGACAAACAAACAGTGGAGGAAAAACAGTGGGGCTAACAAACAAACAGTGGGGCTAACAAACAAACAGTGGGGCAAACAAACAAACAGTGGGGCTAACAAACAAACAGTGGGGCTAACAAACAAACAGTGGGGCTAACAAACAAGCAGTGGAGGAAAAACAGTGGGGCTAACAAACAAACAGTGGGGCTAACAAACAAACAGTGGGGCTAACAAACAAGCAGTGGAGGAAAAACAGTGGGGCTAACAAACAAACAGTGGGGCTAACAAACAAACAAACAGTGGGGCTAGCAAACAAACAGTGGGGCTAACAAACAAACAGTGGGGCTAACAAACAAACAGTGAGGCTAACAAACAAGCAGTGGAGGAAAAACAGTGGGGCTAACAAACAAACAGTGGGGCTAACAAACAAACAGTGGGGCTAACAAGCAAACAGTGGGGCAAACAAACAGTGGGGCTAACAAACAAACAGTGGGGCTAACAAACAAACAGTGGGGCTAACAAACAAGCAGTGGAGGAAAAACAGTGGGGCTAACAAACAAACAGTGGAGGAAAAACAGTGGGGCTAACAAACAAACAAACAGTGGGGCTAACAAACAGTGGTGCTAACAAGTAAACAGTGGGGCTAACAAACAGTGGAGGAAAAACAGTGGGGCTAACAACCAGACAGTGGGGCTAACAACCAGACAGTGGGGCTAACAACCAGTGGGGCTAACAGTGTGGCTGTGGGGCTAATTTTGTGCATGTGTGGCCCCATGTTGCTATAGTGTACGTGCGTGTTTGGCCATGTTCATATAGTGTGCGCGAGCGCAGTATTTTAAATATAGCATGTGTGTGCGTGCGCGCAGTATTTTAATATAATATGTGAGAGAAGGGAGGATCTTAATATAGTGTGGGAGGTAGGCTATTTAATGGTGGAGTGTAGGTGGGGGCTAATTATTTAAGGTGAGGTGAAAGAACCTTTAATTTAATGCTGGGGTGGTTTAGGACTATCAATTGAATATGGGGCTGATTTTGGGGAGAAGGGCTATTTATTGAATGTGAATATAAATTATTTATTGTCGGGATTGGTTGTGGAAAATGGCTATATTTATTACATTTTAATGCTATTTAATTTATTGCTGGGACTGTTTGGAGGGAGGGAAATATGTCTTGAGTAAATGGGTATACTGTTAATTTTATGTTGGGGCTGGTTGGAGGGAAATTGGTCTACTTAATTAATGTGAATATTATTATTGTGGGGACTGGAGGGAGGCCTAATTATAAAACGTGAGTGCTATTGTTTTAACATTGGGGCTGGTTGGAGTTTTCTAAATCTCATGTACCCATTTTTTTTTTCAAAATAGGGCATCCAATATTCCAGGTTCGAGACAAGAATGAACTGAGCTAAAGAAACCATCTGCTACAAGTGGTGAAAGTGACCAAGACAGGTAGGAGAGAGCAGGACAGTCTGCCAACTGTCCTGAATCTGGTAGGGCAGTCCTGAATTTGGATGACTGTCTCCCTTAGTCAGGATTTGGTCCGACTGCAAGGACAGTTGGGAGGTATGTCCCGCTTCACAACGTACTGCTTGTGAAGGCAACGCTGTGTGCTTCTAACAGTAGGGCCTGTGTATTTGTCTAAAATGCTAAATGTAATGTATTATTATAATGTATGTATCAATGCCCCATGTTGGCCACACCCACAACACAATGAGGTCACGCCGTGTTCAGCGCCACCGCTACGCGGCGGCACATATTTTCATTCCTGCTGGAACTGAGGTGGGCCTGTGTACCTTAAATGCCAGGGCTGATTTTTAGTCCCAGTCCGGCCCTGACTGCACTGACAGCGAGGTAAGCGCTTGGGAGGGCCTCACGGGGAGCGGCGGACTTTGAAGGGCCCCCTGGATGCCCGAGGCCCCTGGGCTATAGCCCAGTTAGACCTCGGGTTAATCCGGCCCTGCTTGTGTGCATGTTAGTTGTGTCAGAATGTATTGATTGGTTTCTTTAAATATACACATCAGTGTCCATCTCATGCTTTAAAATGTACACATGGGTGAACCATATAATAACACACAACTGTGAGTCTCTGCGATGGGTACCTCATCTGATTTGGTATTATCATACGACTGGATATTATACACTAGAATTATTTGATCAGAAATTTTTATTTCATCTATTAAACTGCAGATTTAACTTCTGAGTGGGGCTTGAAAAAAAATCCTGGAGATCTGGCAAAATATGTTTGTAGGGTGTGAAACTTGTTAAAATTGCTCAGATATTTCTTTGGGTACCAAATTTTTCATAATGTCTAGATCTGCATTAAAGTGGTTAATACTGCTGAACAAAGGCATATCTATGCCTCGGAGTTCCATTTTGGTACCTTGATTTTTTTTGTGGGGTCTCACCTACAGCTATGACTGAATGGGAAAACTATTCAGGGATTATAGTCACTGTGGGTATCTTGGAAGTAGGTTCAGAAGAATCTCCTCTTCAATAGACATCCTCTTCTTCCTGATTGTTTAATAGGGCATTTTTTTAGCCCCTACTATATCATTTGTGCAGTGTGTACCTTAAAGGCAGCTGATTCATGAAACAGTTATCACTCTTCCTCTATACAAGGACCATGATGAACTTCAATCCCTATAGACTCTGTAAACTGTCCATGTAATTTGCTGTCTTTTTCCAGAGTCTCACAGATTTCTACTTTATTTTCCTTTGTTCCAATTATCATCTCCTCACAGAGGTCTTGAAAACTTTATTACAGGTTGCCATGTTTTGGCTCGAGTATTTTTATGTTTATTTTCTTTCAATTAAAGGGACTTTAGTAATGTATGCTTTTTGTATTAATTGCCAGGCATGCTTTATAAAGAAATGATTCTGACTTACTCTTTTTGGTTTCTTCATCTCAGAGCCATAACTTAAAATTCTAGCGCCAGGGGTGAGAAAGAAAAATGCCGCCCCCCCAGCCCTCAATTTTAACCAAATGAACCTAAAATATTTATAAACTGTGCCCCCCTTCAGCGTTGCGTCCTGGGTGATCGCCCCATCACACAGTCCTAGTTATCACCCTGCCTCAGCCTCCTTGGCTGAATTAGCACCCTTGTGCTTATTTCTACATCACATATTACTTAGTTCTATAACACTTTTGCGCATATTTGACATTGAATTCAGTTTGCAATGTTACTTACTCCGTTTGTATATACGTCCTAATGAGATTAAACTGATTTCTCAAAGTACTGCAAACAAACATTCATTTTTTCCTTCAATTTCAATATTTTACAGCAACTTTTCTGTAAATTATTTGGGTCTTTATTTGCAGAATACCCTACTGTGTTTCTGTATTTTATGTGTAGGCTTACATTTGTTAAGGGCAAGGTGTATGTAATCCTAAACTACTAGAACTGCTGCTCACGATGTTCACCTTTAGCAGCCCCTTTTCTGAAGAACTAGATACATTCCATAGTACTCAGTTGCCACCAGGACTTAAGCTCAGGTAGTGTAGTTGTTGATTTACAATTGCCCGGTAGAGTGGACAGAACACGTTAGGAGGCAGTGAGCAACCTTGATATTATTGACAGAACTCAGAGGCAGACAGGCAGAGGTTAATGCGGATTGATTTGGCACTTGTCTGGAGAAGTAGACAGCACATGGTAGGAGATGGTGAACAGCCAGATAGACAGACAGGGGTTACTGCAAATAACAGACAGGCCATGGGCAGGAGCAGAAAAGATAGCACTTCCTGTAAACAAGCCTGGGGTCAGTGCAGTTAGAGATATATATGCATATCTGTTTAACAAGCCAAGAGTCAGGAGTGGAGAAGACAGCAGAATCCTTCAAACAAGCCGGAGGTTAAGACAAGTAGAGATATATATGCAGATCCATTTAACAAGCCAAGAGTTAGCATAATATTTTTAAACAATCAGGGTCAAACACTGATAACAGAACAGGTCAGAATACATGGCACACTAGGTCAAGCAGGAACTATGATCAGCATTGGAATAAAGCCAGATAGAGGTTTATAAAGGCAGCAGCACCAAACAGAAACTGCTGGATAATTAGCTGCATGAGTGTGGTAAGTAATTGAACAGCTGAATCTGCCAGACTGAGAGCTGAAGGAAGCATGTAACTATTTGCCTAGCAACCAGCTGAATCAGTGAACCGCAGGAGTGATCCTACACAAGGTAGCAGCAATAATTGCACAGATGACAGGTCAGACAAACAGGAGAGAGCTTTATGTCTTTAACTCTATATTGCTATTACAGACAAACACTGGACTTCAATATCCCATTATTGCAAAATAAACGTGTGTGGGTATATATACAGTATATATATATATATATATATATATATATATACACAGAGGTTGAAGTGGAATCTTTAAAGTGGTAATATGAAAACATTAATGAATAGCCGGGGGCCTATGGCAGGGCCATCTTAAATGCATTATAGTCCCCTGGACAGGCACTGCACTGGGGCCTTACCTAAAACCGAAACAAAGCCACTGTCACGTTGTAGCCTTCAAACTTCATTGCGCTCCGGTCTATTTCTTTCATTATCTAGGTTTAGCAGATAGCAGGGGGAGGCAACTGACATGGACTGTAAAAAATATTAGAAGAGCTTTGTTATAGCTTTAAGACTTCAAAAAATTATGTGTGTTGATTTTGCCTTGCTTATGTACAATTAGTTTGTGTACTTTGTTTTCGTCAATGTCAAGATAGGTATTCGCAACACCAAGATCACATGTATGGATAACAGCTGTTACTGAGGTGATTAGTCCAATTAAACATTTTAATTAGGGTTTGAAGGTCCTGAATAAATCTCAGGAGGGAATGCAGAAATGCTAGGGTACCAAGGGAGGAGCTACGCGCATTATACAAGAGGCATAATAACCTGCAGTGTATGTATATATATATTTATATCTATATCTATCTATCTATATATATATATATATATATATATATATATTAGAGATGCTCAGACTCGGTTCCCTGAGAACCGAACACACCCGAACCTAGCAGATCCGATTATCGAGCCGGCTCGGTACTTTTGCGCGCCCTCGGAATTAAAAGCGAGGCAAAACGTCATTGTTACGTCATTGGATCTAGGATCTCGCCAGCTTTGGATTCTATAAGTACCGCCCTCCACAGCGATTCAGCGCTATTTCACAAGAGGGACACAGAAGGGGTAGCACAGTTCTTGTCAGTCTCTAGTGCAGTTGGGCAGCATCAAAGGTAGAAAAGAAAGAGGAGGTGTAGCAGTGTTCTTCAAAGTCTCCAGTGACATTCAGGAAAACTCATTTGCTCCATTGCTAATTGTCATTGCTGAAATAGAAATAATAGGTCTGGCAGGCTTGGTCTTCTAAATCTGCAGTCACATTTTACTGTGTTACATAGGTTACACACAAAGAGGGGAGCTCTATTGCTCCATTGCTAATTGTCATTGCTGAAAAGGCTTAGGGCTAGATTTACTAAGCTGCGGGTTTGAAAAAGTGGGGATGTTGCCTATAGCAACCAATCAGATTCTAGCTGTCATTTTGTAGAAGGTACTAAATAAATGAAAGCTAGAATCTGATTGGTTGCTATAGGCAACATCCCCACTTTTTCAAACCCGCAGCTTAGTAAATCTAGCCCTTAGTCTTCTAAATCTGCAGTCTTTGTTTGAAAGTGTATGAAAATAATATTGTGACTTGTGAGGTGGACAAAATTGACTGCAAGTGGCTTGAAATTAGTGTTATTGAGGTTAATAATAATAATGTAGGGGGGAAATAAAAGCAAAAATATGTGATTTTAACAAAAAAAAAAATAGGGATTTTAGAAAAAATCAGGCTCCAAAACCAAAACCAGAACTTGTGGGTCAGTAAACATCTCTAATATATATATATATATATATATATATATATATATATATATATATATATATATATATATATATATATATATATATATAAATATATATAAACATTTACTCTATGGTTGTAACGCACCCCCACTCTTTCATACTAACAAATAAAAAACACACAACAGTTATTACAAAGTATTTTTATTTATTAAAAGAGATGCACATCTTGGTTAAAGGATGCATTTTTTGTAATCTGACTGTCCAGTAGATTCATCCACTGTAATGTAATATAATTATTTTTTTTATTGTTAACAGGACTTAATGAGTTACAGGAACATCATTGATGATCTGAAAATATTTCTTGATAAATACGAGTTTGATATACTCATTCTTTTGGCCAGCTACACGTCAGGGGAGCAGATAACAAGGCAACAAATAGCTGTCTATTCGGAGAACCCTGAATTGTGTAACCAAGTAAGAGCTATTGAAATTCATGCTTGTAATATTCTGCATTCTGAATTTTATCTTTGTGTAGAGCTGAATTGAGACTGACATTCTCTAAACGTGCATATCATTCTTTGGAAACTTAGTAGATTTGGTTAACTATTTTTTCAAATACTTAGTGACTAGTGTTTAGTTTGTTGATAATCACTTTCCTATTGAAATCTAGATACAGCAATTTACTGAGTGCTGAATATGCTCTTCCTCACACACACTAGTCCACAGATTTAAGCAACTCCATTGTATGACCAATTCAGTAAGACAAGGAAATGACATTACTACAACTATAGATAGATTACAAGTCCAGACTTGTGTATTGCTATCATTGAGATACATGAACCCACACATAACCTATAGTATACATTACATATTGCAAAATATAGATGCAATGTTAATGTGTAATGTTAATAGTGTGAATATTAAGGATGACTATGTATTCCCAAAATTATAATAAGTAAATCACTGTAATTAATTTGCTGGCTGCCTTATAACTGAGGTACAGCACTTGAAATACAACACTGTTGTTTGAGCAAGGAACCATATGATCTTTGTCAAGTGACACCGTTTCACCTTCTAGTTCTTAACCATTTCTTATACAAAACCATTGTAAGCAGCCAGCCTTTATAATTCAGAGCTGTCTGACTACATTTCATTATGTAGGCCAGTGGTTCCCAAACTTTTGCAGTTCGCGGCACCCTTAGAGTCTCCAAATTTTTTCAAGGCACCCCTCCAAAATAATTACTGAACAGTCCTGTTTTAGAGGTAGTTGGGTCAAAAAGTTGTAATAAGTATTTAGGTCACAACAGATATACTTATTTAGTTGTATGCAAAAATGCCCCTCTGCATCCAGGCACACTGCTCCCTCTGCATCCAGGCACACTGCCCCCTCTGCATCCAGGCACACTGCCCCCTCTGCAACCAGGCACACTACTCCCTCTACAACCAGGCACACTGCCCCCTCTGCATCCAGACACACTGCCCTCTCTCACATTGCCCCCTCTGTCATGCTGGCCCCCTCCTCTGCCCTCTGTCACGCTGGCCCCCTCCTTTGCCATCTCTCATGCTGTCACCCTCCTCTGCCCTCTCTCCCCCTCCTCTGCCCTCCTCCTCTGCCATCTGTCCTCCTCCTCTGCCATATGTCCCCCTCCTCTGCCCCCTGTCCCCCTCCTCTGCTCTCTGCCCCCCTCCCCTGCCCTCTGTCCCCCTGGTCTGCCCTCTGTCCTCCTTCTCTGTCCTCTGTCCCCCTCCTCCTCTGCCCTCTGTCCCCCTCCTCCTCTGCCATCTGTCCTCCTCCTTTGACATCTGTCCTTATCCTCCTCTGCCCTCGGTCTGCTCTCTGTCCCCCTCCTCCTCTGCCCTCTGTCCTCCTCCTTTGCCATCTGTCCTCCTCCTCTGACCTCGGTCTGCTCTCTGTCCCCCTCCTCCTCTGCCAACTGTCCTCCTGGTCTGCCCTCTGTCCCCCTCCTCCTCTGCCCTCTGTCCTCCTCCTTTGCCATTTGTCCTTCTCCTCCTCTGCCCTCGGTCTTCTCTCTGTCCCCTCCTCCTCTGCCCTCTGTCCTCCTCCTTTGCCATCTGTCCTTCTCCTCCTCTGCCCTCAGTCTGCTCTCTGTCCCCCTCCTTCTTTGCCATCTGTCCTCCTGGTCTGCCCTCTGTCCTTCTCCTTTGCCATCTGTCCTTCTCCTCCTCTGCCCTCGGTCTGCTCTCTGTCCCCCTCCTCCTCTGCCATCTGTCCTCCTCCTTTGCCATCTGTCCTTCTCCTCCTCTGCCCTCGGTCTGCTCTCTGTCCCCCTCCTCCTCTGCCCTCTGTCCTCCTCCTTTGCCATCTGTCCTCCTCCTCCTCTGCCCTCGGTCTGCTCTCTGTCCCCCTCCTCCTCTGCCCTCTGTCCTCCTTCTTTGCCATCTGTCCTCCTCCTCCTCTGCCCTTGGTCTGCTCTCTGTCCCCCTCCTCCTCTGCCATCTGTCCTCCTGGTCTGCCCTCTGTCCCCCTCCTCCTCTGTCCTCTGTCCTCCTCCTTTGCCATCTGTCCTTCTCCTCCTCTGCCCTCGGTCTTCTCTCTGTCCCCCTCCTCCTCCGCCCTCTGTCCTCCTCCTTTGCCATCTGTCCTCCTCCTCCTCTGCCCTCGGTCTGCTCTCTGTCCCCCTCCTCCTCTGCCATCTGTCCTCCTGGTCTGCCCTCTGTCCCCCTCCTCCTCTGCCCTCTGTCCTCCTCCTTTGCCATCTGTCCTCCTCCTCCTCTGCCCTCTGTCCCCCTCCTCCTATGCCATCTGTCCTCCTCCTTTGCCATCTGTCCCCCTCCCTCTGCCCCGCACCAGGCAAAAAAAAAAGAAAGAAAACAGAAACTTACCAATCCGCGCGGCGCCGGGACCCAGCAGCCTCCTCTCTCCCGCAGCTGTCACTGAATGACGTCAGTGACAGCTGCGGGAGAGAGGAGGCTGCTGGGTCCCAGCGCCACGCGGATTGGTAAGTTTCTGTTTTCTTTATTTTTTTTTTGCCTGGCCCACGGCACCCCAGTGACATCGCCGCGGCACCCCTGGGAGCCGCGGCGCTCACTTTGGGAACCGCCGATATAGGCTATTGATGGAAAAAAGCACCTTGTTATGAAATGGGAAAGATAAAATATATAATATGTGAGTGGAGTTCCCTATTTATTTTATTATTATAATGGGTAAGTGGCAAAACTAAAATGTATAAAATCAAAGGGCCTGATTCATTAAGGCATGCAAATCGAACATATTGTGCGTTTTTTTTTAAAACGGATGTAATTCGGGCATATGCCCATCCGTATTTAACTACAAGCGGATCTGAAGAAACATCTGTTGTTGTATACGGGTCTATATACACTCTGCTCTGACAGACACAATACACTGCAGGATACATCCAATACATATGTACAATATAAAGTCCGAGCAGAATGTATAGTTATCAAAAAGTGTTCAATTATTGTCACATGTTAATAATATAATCATTAATGAAAGCCATTTTTTAAAAAAAAGTATTTTCTTACATGAAATACATTTATCATAAAGTTACTAATGTCTAATGTACATAAAATGCATTTTTACAGCACATGTTCTAGAATGCATACACAGTCGTCATCACTAGTAACCGGCACTTACACCTGTAGCTGGTGCAAGTGATACAACAGAAAAACACATAGCTTAGGGATGCCAAAAGCTAGAATCGGACACTGCTGTGTGTGCATGAGCTTGGCATGCCCTTACTGTATATTGACTACATGCATACGCCTCTTCCACTCCCTCTCTCCGTTCCGCTCATTAAATCCAAGCCTGTCATAAGAGTCCTTTGCGCTCAAAGATGAGATGCATACACTTGTGATTTCTGGTCTTTAGTGTGTTTCTGAGCATGTACAGAGCAATTTAATGCAAAATACGGCACGTATTCGCTTTCACGTTCCTTAATGAATCAGGCCCATAGGTTTTTTTTTACTTATCATCATTTGGTCATATAAATCCTTGGTGACTTCTATTATCCATATATTTTGTACAGTAGGAAAGACATTGTCCCCTACATAATGCCTGACTTATCGTTGAATGTCAAGATGTCCATTTACATTTAAGCAAATAAGATGTGTCTGTACTCTTTTGTGCTTGCGTCTGTATTTTGAGATGTACTCATCTTAAGATACCTGAAAACCTAAACATAGCATACAGATGCATCAAGTACAAAGATGCGACAATCATCATCATCTTCATCAGATTTGTCTTGTAGCTAATGTATTTCAAGATCCACATAATTCAAAACCATGAATCTTAAAAAAGTTGTGCTTAACATCTGCATGCCCTTTCTGTACCGCAGTTGCACAAGAATGCTCCAGTTAGGCCTCTGAAAGTATGAGAGGCCAGAAGTGCCAGCAGCTTTAAAAAACTGGAGCACATAGTTCGCATGGGCAGTGCAAGAAATTTTCCTTAAGACGTATTTTTACACGGCACGTGCACTTTCTTCCCACTCTAAATGACTTTTTTTTATAGTATTTGCCCTGTAATTCCACTCACATATAGAATGGGTCTGCGGGTATATAATATACACTACATTACTCCATATTTAGAAATTACTTATAAAATGTAGGTCATGTATTTTGCAAAGACCTATATTCAGATTGTATTAATCAACAACATGTATTTCACAGGTGTGCTGTGAATTGGAAGAATGCCAAAATCCTTTCCTTGACCTTGAGCCATCAGATTACGGGTGTGATCAGTTTTTTGTTTATCAGCAAGAAAGCCCATTAGTAACCTGTGATCAAGTGGCAGCAATCATCAAAGAAGCCATCAACAGAAGACGCATTGGCATGGTTCCCAATAGCCGAACTTCCTCTACAGAGGCTGTCGCTGGTAGTGCTCCTCTCTCACAGGGGTCATCTGGCATTATGGAGTTGTATGGTTCTGATGTAGATCCTCAGCCAAACCCAGTGAACTTCCCAGATAATCAACAGGATGTTAATGGATCAGCGCAGGCCCAGGTGGATGTCAATGTAGATCTTGTGAGCCCAGACAGTGGCCTGGCTACAATAAGAAGCAGCCGATCCTCTAAAGAAAGCTCAGTTTTTCTAAGTGATGACAGCCCAGTTGCAGAAGTCGCTGGTACTCATCACAGCTTTGTTCCTGGTATTGATTCGTATAGTCCCATCCCAGAATGTGTTATCATTGAAGAAGAAACTCCATCATCAAGGAATAACAGTGATATCCTCGATCTCTTCAACTTTGATCTAGCACCTAACATTCGCTCTGAATCTTCTTCACATTCTGCTGACTACTCTATGGCTGATGATTTTTTCTTTCAGAGTGATTCCTCAGAAGGTCAGCAACCCATTGCTCCGAAGGAACACAGCAAAGCACATTTCTACCGAGATGATATGGCTAATTGTTCAAATACATTGTTAAAGAAAAAAGCAGAAAATGCTTTATTAGTGGAAGTGGAAAATATTAGTCTAGTAGAGTTTGATGACAATTTCATGCACAGTCCTGAGAACCATGAAGATTTATGTCATAAAAATCCCAGTGTTAGTGATCTCATTGAATATGATTCTCCTTTATCTTCTGAAGATCCTGGACATGCAGATGCTAAAGTTCCTCCAACACCTATGAACAGTCTAGTTGAAAGTTCTCCATTAGATAATGGACCTCCAACTTTTTTCCCAGAAGATGTGATTGAGAAAATAAATGAAATAGGAGCTACTGACATATCTCAAGTTAAATATGCATATTGGTGGAATGGCGGGGAACCAACTTTAACACAAGAGGCCTTGTTAAATGCTGACACATGGAGTTCAAGTGAGCAGGAATCTGTTTTCCACAGCCCTGATTCTTTGAAAGATCAAAAGCCAAAGGGCAATCATGAAACTAGAAACTCAGCTGCTTCCTTTCAAATAATAGGATCTAGCTCTCATAGACTAAATAAGATAGACAATCATGATAAAAACACAAGGCAGGAAAGCAAAACATTTTCAGATTTATGGAACTCAAACCAATCTCTCCAAGCAACATCAGACCCATGGCGTGGTTCCCCAGACAAGTTTGGGCAATGTGTAAATGAACCAATTGTTACTTGGGATACAACGCATGGAGACAATCATGGGAGGTATTTTGCTAAAGTTAATGAAGTAGATGAAATTACTAGTGACCATTCTTCAGAAGATAATATTGAAATAGATAAGGAAAACACACCAGAACAACAAATATTTGAAGGCAACAATTACATTAAAAAAACAGGTGGGATCCAGAACCCAAACTTAAAAGGCATTTGTGCAGACAGTGATGCATCCACTGATTTAAGACATATACAAAGAAATCTTTGCGTGTGGGATTTATATGAAGGTAACGAAGAGAAAAATGCCATTGACTGGGAAGACCCCTTTTTGTCTTATAGATGTCTGAATTTCACAACCCCTAGTACAAGTAAAGAATGCATTGTTTCTCCACCAGACACTAATTACTCAACATCAGACTCAATATCATCTCCTATATATGAAGATGACATAAAGGAAATTGAAAAGACTGTGGAAGAACAAAAACAATTTGAGTCAGTTGATGGTCACTTATTTGTTGCTAATAATCAAGAGGTGAAATTGAATGATAGATATTCTTCAAATACTGAAAATATAAATTATAATATTGAAACTAAAGAATCACTTGGACTGTCCAGATCTTTGGACAAAATGGATAGAGTTGACTTCACAATAGAAGAGAGAAGCAAAATGAACAATCAGAAACCTTGTTCATGGCATGACTATAGCCCTGAATATAGGGAAAGTGATAATTTGATCCAAAGGAACAAAGACTTACCCACTGAGATAAGTGATTGCTTAGAAAGTTTGTCCAAAGCAGGCAGTGATCATACATTTCAGTTGTCTTTTGCAAACAGTGATTCAAGTTATTATCAAAGTAACTTGTTGGCATGTACCTCAACATGTTCTCCGCCAAACAAATTATCAGATGATGTTGCTCTCAGTAATCATGACCAATCTGCAATAAGCAATACAGATGGAAAAGTCAGTATAATTGCTGCTGCTGATCATATATCTACAAAACTGCCAAACATGAAACCTCTTTCTCCTGATATACCCAATAAGGTCATTAATGTTTTTACTGAATTACAATATAAAGCAGTCAGCAGTCAACAAAACACAGATCATACACAAGAGAACTATGAAGGCCATGTTATCAATAATTCTGGTGAAAATGAAGACACTTGGGGAACAGATTTGCAGTATGACACAGAATCCTCTTCTTTGAACACTCCTGATGATTTAGACAGTTTTAGTTCAAGTAATTTCCAAAATGTTAATCTGCTAAACAAATCTCCCGTGTCGAGCATAAGAGGTGAATATGATGAATTTGATACAACTGTGGATTGTGTTATTCACTTGTCACCTGTTGATGATACAAGACTTCAGACCAATAATGAAGACATCAATAGTTTAACTCAGAGCTCATGTTCATTTAGCCCAGAGATTAATAACTCATACAAATCTCCTATTTATGAAAAATCTTTGCATACTGAAAAAGAATGTATTACCAGGAAGATTCCGATAAAAGAAAATATCTTGTGTAGTGGGATGTCTTGTAAAACTCCTATCAACCCTACAAACCTTGCTGTTGGAGATACTATTGCACATGAGGGTATGTTAAATAATTCCCACAACAATTCTGAACATGCTGAACATGAACTAAAAATTAACTTTTGCAATGAGGAAAACATACTGAGTGGATCCTCGCATTCTAGTTCAACAAGTCCAGAGTTAGCCGATAGCTGGGCCACATTACAGGAAGGCATGGCAGGTACAAATAAAGCGGAGGATTTTCCAGTTTCACAAAATAATGAGCAAAATTGCATAATTTCTCAGTTTGATACCAATGGTCATACTAGGCTTGACGCCATTAGTAAAGTTCCCATGAATTTGGATATTTGGAATACACAGATATGTGAGGATTTGGAGTCTTCATCATCAAGTCCTGAGTCAAATGACATTTTAGACCACTCTGGTTCATTGGACAGAAATACCAAAAACTGTTTTCAACAGAAGCTGTTGGATTTGGATACCTCAGGATCTACCTTATTTAATGAGACTCAATCCAGTTCGACTACTCCAATCACGGAAGAAGAAAGTTTAGAAGACCAGCTAGATGGTTTCCATGATTATCCTTCTGAGGAGAACAATATAATGGAACATAGAAATGCTTGTTTTATTCCCCATGCAGACAACCAACAGGAGTCTCTGCTATATCAGGACAGTCTAGCTCATTTAAGTTGCTATTTGCTAACCAAATCACAGTCAAACGATAGTGCGTGTGATGTAGATAATACTCTTGCAAATACCAGGGACGGGAGGACAAAATTGTCTGAAACTGAAGATAATGAAGATGAAATAACTAGGTTGTATACATTAGACTCCTTGAATCCTGAGCAACAGGATGAGACATTAGAAAGATCACACATTGATGGACTCTCACATATTAAATTTTATCAAACCAATTTTCCAACTAGAGATAGTGAAATTGCAGATACTATGAAGTTTGTATCATCCAGTGGAGAATTTCCAACTCCCAATAATTGTTATGAAGATATTTCTGCCATTGAAAATTCATTTAATAGTCCAGTAAATAATGCAGGATCAAATACAGAAAATATACGCTCATCTCAGCCTCTTCCTTTAGAAAACTGTAACCTTAATAATCATTTGGATGGGCTGGATAATCTCACTGCAGACTGTAATATACGAGTGCAAAATACAGTGTCACCTTTATATACGAACACCCAAAATCACACCCTGGCAGAACTAGACAACCTATGCATTCCACCCAGTGACATGGATGTACAGACTGAAACCAAACTGTCAGATGATGCCAGGGCTACTCCTGAACAAATCTATTTATCTATTTGTAGTGTCCATGGGGATGGATCGTCTTCTGAGGATTCTGGTCAACACAATGATGCAATAAGTAGCGTTGAGCATTGTGAAGGATTAACCGCAGCAGATGCCTTGTACTCTGAATATTTACCTGATATCTTAGATGACCACACTCAACAATCTTCTCCTTTCCTCTGTGTTGACCCAGACCTTTGGAATATGACTGAAAAACATTACAGTAAAATATCAGTGAGTGACAGTCCTGATGTGCTACACAGCTATGACAACAGTTCAAATGCTTCAAACAGCCCAGATTTGTGTAGAGAGTATGAAAACGATGAAACATACAGGCAGGATTTAAACATATGGACAGACTATAATCCAAGAGTGAGAGCTCAATCTGGTAGTACAAACGAGAGACAAAGTAATGCTCATGAAGAAGGTCATAGAGCAGAAATAGAAATGTCATATTCACACATATCTTTTACATGTCCTGGTAAGCCTCGGCAAACAATTAACACTATCCAGAAATCAGATTCACTGAGCATCTATAAAAAGGTTTGTGACTCTGAAATTCTTAGCAATGTACAGATCGATACTGTTAAATGTAATGGTGATTCCATCAACAGAGGGCAAAGTTCATCAACGGAGAAACATGAGTTAGAATCCCCCAACATGGTTCAAGGACATAAACATAACTTTAATAGTGAGGGCGCAGAAAGCCCTGAACAAAATGTCCCAGTTCAAACAACAGATACACACAGAAAAGAGGGAGAGATGCTTCTTAACCCTTTGGTAGAGATAAAACAGGCTGGGAGAGAGACACAGTTCACAGATGAAGGGATGTGGAGTAACTACACTTCACCAGCAGGTGGTGACACTGGACCTTGTAATGGTAAGAAATTATTTTAGTCTGTTTTAAATTCACTTTAACCAATTACAAAGTGCAATAAAAAATTCTGTAATCTAAAAAACTGTAAGGCAATGACCCTTGAACCTTAGTTTGAGTTGGCAATAAAAGTGGGGGAAAAAGCGGTTCTATATTACTTATATGCTTACAACAATATATAAGTATATAAGTTCCATGTGAAAACTGAAAAGCCAACTTTGCCTTATTACAAAACAAAACAAAAAATATATATATATATATATATATATATATATATATACATATACAAAATAGATACAAATGGCACTAAGACAATACACCAGTACAAAATATATCAATAAAGTCCAATAACTTGAACTGGTTCCTTCATGTGTCACACTTATATATATATGTGAGTCTCCTCTATTTTACAAATTGGTTACTACTGTGGACATATGAAGTGCCAGCTCTGTACCCCTATCGCTGTGTGAGACAACACTGACTTGGGAGAAAAACCTGAGCTCCTGATGATACAGGATACTAACAGATAAGCCTTAAAGATTTTATATCTGGTACGCATATTATATTTGCATGGTGCTGGTACTCTTGAGTGCACTTATTTTTGATTCACTTCAACCTGTGTGTCTGTACCCACGTGGTGATTTTTATTTCTACTACTTGGTACATTAGCCTGTATTGTTACATACAGTATTATACTATGTGGCGCCCCCTCCCGCTTATTTTGTTTTAGATTTTATCCAGTACACCATCTGGCCTTGTGGGGATTTGGCAGCCGCCTGAACATAGGACTATCGTTTATCTAAAGAGACATTATATCCATACTTGTCTACCTAGAGTTACGCGCTGTATTATCTATTGTATTTTGTTATATATATATATATATATATATATATATATATATATATATATATATATATGTATATATATATATATATATATATATATATATTTATTTATATATTTTTGTTTTGGAATAAGGCAAAGTTGGCTTTTCAGTTTTCACATGGAACTTATATACTTATATATTGTTGTAAGCAATATATATATATATATATATATATATATATATATATATATATATATACATACAAGTTAACCCGTGCATGATACTCATGCATTCTAGTCAAATCAAGCTACTTAAGGTGTTAAAAAGGTTCTTGTCATGCATTTGGGCCATAGCCCAGGCCTCCTCAGGGAAAGAGCGTTACTTCCCGACGTAAGCGCCCTTTTTTAACGTGGTTTTGTCCACATGTCACCACCTCATCATTCTTCTCCATCACCTCATCCTTCATTTTCATCGCCACATCTATCCAGATGTCTATCCAGACACAGGGATCTCTCTCAGCGGTCCTGAGTATCACACTCATCTCACTCTGTCACCCCCGGCAACCACCAACCACTCCCCACTGTCACCCCCGGCAACCACCAACCACTCCCAACTGTCACTTCTCCTTCAAGAAATATATATATATATTTTTTAAATCTTTATAAACACTTTTAACAATTAACAAATTAAATTAACAAATTAAAAACATCTTAGTATACCAAATTTCAGCCCTTTCTGAATTTTTTTTTCCACACACACTAAGAATTTAGTAGGTCAGTGTATAACTCCGCCCAGCAGGTGGCGCTGCAGCTTGGTTTTATTTTTTCCACACACACACACACACACACACACACACACAGACAGACTACCACACGCCACTAAGCATTTATTATATATATATATATATTATATATATATTATATATATTGGGGCAATCTACTGCCTGCAAAAACTATTGCAAGTGCTTGAGCTTTTTCTTTATAATTTGTACATTATTCCTGGGTGCTTCTGTAATATTTTGCTTCATTGTTTTGAACCTGTATACTCCATTTTTTAGAATCCCCTGGTCTTCATATTCCAGTGTGTAAAGATGACATTCAAGAATGTTTGACAAAAGTTGGCAACAACATGGATGTAGGTAATTCTGCTGTGGATCAGGCTGATAACAGTAGCTTGGAAACTGGGCTTTCGAGTGTGGTGGCCTCTGAATCCAAAATAAACACTTTTCCATTTAGAGACATTAGAGTGGTATCTCTGTCTGATACAGTTTCTTCAGTGGAGTCTCCAGATACATTTCAGTCAATCTCCATGACAAATGGAAGTGAAGATCAAACGACCCATGTATCCGGATTCCATTCCTTTCACTTAGAAGAGGAAAGTTCTTTTATTCTACCTCAAAGACTAGAGAGTAAAAAGAAATCAGAAGAAATCTCAGAACATGAGCACAGCTGGAGCATAATATTAAGCCAGACTGAAGCCTCAGAATCCTCTCCTGAAGACATATTTAGCAAGACAGAAACTGGAGATTGTGATAAAGACCTGGAGGATATTTTATATGATGGATATGAAAAGCAGGATCAATATCCAAAAGCAATTAAGGATAATGATTATATAGACCTTGAAGAAAGCTTTGAACTCTGTAAACTGGAGGAGACTGTTACCAAATTAGACGCAGCAACAACTAGCTCTTTCATTTCACATGAAGAAGGAATGCAGTTACAGTTTCCTCCTGCAGGTGGTGCATGTGCTAAACAGTTGGCTGAACAAAGGTAAGCTATGCTTCATCTGACATGTTAGACTACACATTTTTGCATAAATGTATTGTTAGCAATTGCTTCTAAACTGTAGGAAGAGTGATAGGTTACAGTAAGTAAAGAAAAAAACAATACCAAGTGAGATAATAAAGTATACAGAATACTATTTAAAAATGACTCTAATTATGTGTTAAGAACCATTATAGGACCTCAACTTTTATTTCCAATGTGTTTTTTTGGCTGTCTATGCCATTGGTGTGGATTATGATTACACTATTTTTAAATTATTGTTAAATATAAGATAATATATTGCACACATATCTATACATTGGTTATATTTTTACATTTGCATGGTTCTGATTGTATTACCTTGACTTAGTGGACAATTGAGTTAACTTAATACTTCACATATAATATGCTGTAACAAAAGTGTATCATAGATATGGTGTACTTTAATGGTGCAATCATACAATAATTAATGACAGCTCCAAATGAGTAAAATGAGGTGCTGATAGCAATGACTTTTGATTAAGGTGCAAGGAAGGTATTCTTCCATTGGAGTTCCTAGTAATGGAACCTTGATAAGAGAGGCACTAAACACCATCCATCTTACTATCTCTGGCACACTAAGAAGACAAGAGACCCCCATGTTTGAAGGAGGAGAGGATGAAAGTTGATTGGTGATATCCTGGGTCATGTTAAATAGTAAATACAATTATAAAAATAATATTATGTGTGTTAGGGAATTTAGACTGTAAGCCCCAATGGGGCAGGGATTGATGTGAGTGAGTTCTCTGTACAGCGCTGCAGAATTAGTGGCACTACATAAGTAAATGGTAATAATAATATTTATGTCAACCTATTAGTCTAAATTCTAACATACATAAAAGCTTAAAATCAGTTTAAGTCCTAAATGTGAATCATCCCCATGATTTAAGCCAATGCATTGTTAGGGTCCATTAAGACCAGAATATAGAAACACTGTTGCATTCTTGGTTCATCCGAATTTAGTGAAGGTCATTTTATGAAGCAAGTAAAGTCTGTTATGAAGTGCAAAGAAAGTATGTAGAGATTTCAGCCGAGGCACGTGCATTTACAGAGCAGGATGGCAATATATCTAGAGGAGCAGAAGTTTTCACTGGACGATGAGCGGAACTTGGCATAGTGAAGACATTCCTTGTCTGGAAGGCATTCTTTGTACGGAGTAGGCATTCCTGTTCACCTACATTTGTGGAGCTGTGGAGAAACAAAATTCCCTTTTGTTAGCTTACTGAAATAAGAAAAAGGGTGGAGAGAGCCAGGGCCATCTTAACAACATTATGGGCCCCCGGGCAAAGCAGTGCACCAGGGTCCCTAGATATAGATATAGATATAGATATATATATAGATATAGATATAGATATAGATATAGATATAGATATAGATATATAGAGATAGAAATAGATAGATGTACTTGCTCAGTGACCCTTGTAGGTTTTGTTTGGAGGTTTTTTTCTTTTGCAGGATTATTTATTCTCATTAAGAGCCGTGCCTATGGGCCCCCCTTGCCCGTGGGGCCCCCGGGCAGCTGCCCATCGTGCCCAATGTAAAAGATGGCCCTGGAGAGAGTACATGTGTAGAGATGTTCCTTACTGTGCAGAGGGGCAAATAGCTATTTCCACTCTGCAGAAGGACTTGAATTTTGCACCAATTCAGAGCTGGCAGTCATTGGGTCTTATTGTATGCCTTTAATGGAACCCAATAATTGCTTTCTTTATCATGATAATCATGGTAGCCCCAATGTATTCACATCCACATGTATAAATAGAGATCTCATATAGGACAACATAGAAAAAGAGCTGTTTCTTAATTCACTTAATATTGGTTTTACCAGTTCTGAACACACTGGCACAAAAATCCACAACAACAGGGTTCTTTAGTATAATGTACTGAAACAAACTGGTTTGTTATCCCATACAGTAAACCACGCTACTATTTGTTGTTCTCCAGATTGCCAGTTGTTAGTATGTTTACTGAAAATAAAAACAAGCCAAATCTCCAGAACCTTTTCTACACTCCAGTTATACACACAGATGTGTAAAAACCAAAAATAAAAATATATAGGAGAGCGCTGATAATAAAATTATTATATAATTTATTAAAACATGTATTAAAAATAATCACTAATATACATATACAACCTAATATTCACATTCAGCATACCAGAAAGGAATGATCTGTTATGCACGGTGGTTAGAACTTCTGCCTTACAGCACTGGGGTTATGAGTTCAATTCCTGACCATGGTCCATGGTGGTTAAGTGGTTAGCACTTCTGCTTTACAGCACTGGGGTTATGAGTTCAATTCCCGACCATGGCCTTATCTGTGAGAAATTTGTATGTTCTCCCTGTGTTTGCGTGGGTTTCCTCCGTGTGCTCTCGTTTCCTCCAACACTCCAAAAACATACTGGTAGGTTTATTGGCTGCTAACAAATTGACCCTAGTCTGTCTGTCTGTGTGTGTGTGTGTTAGGGAATTTAGACTGTAAGCCCCAATGGAACAGGGACTGATGTGAGTGAGTTCTCTGTACAGCGCTGCGTAATTAGTGGCGCTATATAAATAAATGATGATGATCATGGTGATATGTCTCCAAGCAGAATATTGTCCTTAGGGAGCAGAGTCCATTGGGATGGTATGTATAAATGACTCCAATCTAGTATGTAAACGGTAAGTTCCTATAATACACTACACAGCAGTCCTGATTGACACTATAAATAATATGGGCAGTTCACAAGTGTAGATGGCTCCTAGAGATAGCCTCAAAAGATCCTTTTAAGTAGATAGTTAAGAAAACACACTCTCTGTATCAAAGAAGCTGTCTCTGTATCAAGAGATGTGGAAAAAGTAACATTTTGAAATTGTGACCGGTTCTTTATTTTAAATCCATGTATCTATCATGTACCATAGCAATATACACTGCCCTGTGCTGTTTGTTTACATAGATTTGGCTATTGTTATACAAATATATGATGCATATGTTGGTGTGAAAGGTGCAAATTAATACTATGTTATATTACAGGAATGACATTGACAATCAGTATCTGCCACTAGCAGGGCTGCAAGATGGATTAATGCAGTAAGTTATGTATAACACAGTTATTTTCTCCTTTTCTTTTTTGTTATAGCGTAAAATATGCTAGAACTCATGTTTTTATATACATAGCTTAGCTACATGCACCAATGCTATTCTAAATACCATTTATGCAAAATGTGTGTTGCGATTGCAAAGAATATACTATACACATAAAGCACATTTTTACCCTCTTCAATGAGCACATGTAACATTATAAAGGGAGCTGTACATAGGTCAATTATACAGGGAATCTAAGGTGACATACACTATGTGGACAAAAGTATTCAGATGCTTGACCATTAACACCAACAGGGACTGTAATGACATTGTATTCAAATACATTTACTTTAATATGGAGTTGGTTCCCTTTTTGCAACAGCTTCCACTCTTCTTGGAAGGCTTTCCACAAGATGTTGGAGTGTTTCAGTGGAAATTTGTGCCCATTCATTCTGTAGAGCATTTATGAGGTCAGGCACTGATGTTAGACGAGAAGGCTTGAATCACAATCTCCGTTCCAGTTCATCCCAGAGGTATTCAGTGGAGTTGAGTTCAGGGCTCTCTGCAAACCAGTCAAGTTCTTCCACACCGAACTCATCAAACCATGTCTTTGTAATCCTTGCTTTGCGCATTGGGGCACCGTCATGTTGAATTAGAAAAGGGCCTTCCCCAAACTGTTGCCACAAAGTTGGAAGTATAGCATTGTCCAAAATGACTTGGTATGCTGAAGCATTAAAATTACCCTTCACTGGAGATAAGGGGCCTAGCCCAAACCCTGAAACACAGCCGCATACCATTATCCCTCCTCCACCAAACTTCACAGTTGGCATAATGCAGTTACACAGGTAACGTTCTACCGGCATCCGCCAAACCCAGACTCACCCATCTGAGTACAAAACAGAGAAGCGTGATTCGTCACTCCACAGAACATGTTTCCACTGCTCCACAGTCCAACTTTATGCCACTCCATCCGACACTTGGTATTGGTCTTGGTGATGTGAGGCTTGCATGCAGCTGTTCAATGGAAACCCATTTCATTAAGCTCCTGCCGCACAGTTTTTGTGCTTATTTTAATGCCAGTGGTAGTTCGGAGCTCTTCAGCTATGGAATCAGCAGAGCGTTGGCCACCTTTACGCATCATGTGCCTTAGCAGTTTGTTGACCCCACTCTGTGATTTTACATGGTCTTCCTCTTTATGGCTGTTCTTCCTAAATGCTTCCACTTTCTAAAAATATCACTTAATATAATATCCAGCAGGGATACAATTTCACAAACCATCTTATTACAAAGGTGGCATCCAATCATAGTACGATGCTTGAAGTCATTGAGTTCTTCAGAACGACCCTTTTTGAATCACAAATGTTTATAAATTGAGACTGTAGGGCTCGGTGCTTGATTTTATACACCTCTGGCAAAGGGTCTGAATGAAACACTTTAATTCAATAATTAACAGGTGTGACCAAATACATTTGTCCATCCAGTGTAACAGTGATTCTGACTACGTATTGTTACACCTCTATAGTCTATTAAAAGTTCTTATGTAAAAACATTTATTTTTACCTTTGCTGTTTCTTAAAAAAATGTTGGTTTCTTGCTGTATAATTACATAAATAGTTTAGTATCGTGTAAAGATTCAGTCAGAAAAAACACATTAAACGGAAAACTACAATAAGTGTATTCTAGAAAAGTGACATTTTAATGTGGTCTTACCTAAGCCACACCCATTTTTACTAATTAGCATAAGAATAGAAAGAATTTGTGGCAAGAAATGGCAATGTAAAAGTGTAAAGTATAGAATACAATGAATGACAATCTTAAAGATGGGGCAAAATTTCCATTAATCCACTTTTATAGACTAATCCATTTAGTAACTCATATACTAATGACTCAGGCCTAAACTGCATGACATTTTTTTGGTCAAGGAAAATATTGCATTAGTGGGCTCACATTTCCTTGTTGCAAAACAGAGGACAAGCACTACAGTGTATCATTATTACTCAAGAGAGATGTACAAGACAAAAACATGTTTCTATATATTTTCACTGTATGCTTATATTTTGAGGCTTGGATTATGACAGACCTGGCCAGGGAGCATCTGCCTCTCCCGGTTGGTCTTTTATTGGTCTGGGTCAGCAGTCCACCTGCATTTTTCTTCCAAATTTCCTAGTAAGCTGTAGACACAGAAATGATGTGGACTGGGTGCATCATGAACCAAGTGCAATCACATGACAGCAGTATGCTCTGCACATTTGGCCACATGCTGCCTATTGCCATATAGATGCAGTGTGGGGCCACTCTGTTTACATAGGTGGTACCCCCCAGCCCTAACCTCTGCCCCTCCTTTAAGTATCTGGTGCATGAGCACCTCTCTGTCTCCCCCTGCTTCTTTTATTGTTGCTATGCCCCCTATCTGTTTGTCTTTATCCATTATCACCTGTCTCTCTCTATGCCTTTGTGTTTGCCTCTCTCTCCCACTGTCCCTCAATATGTTCCTCTATCCCCCAATGTTTTCTTCTGTCCCCACTGATAATACAAATGACAATAAAGGAATCCTTTTTAATGTCAAAAATACTGTGATGAAAATGTGGCCAAATGAATAAGGTCTCTTCAGTGCATTTGATGGTTATTTTTTTTTAAAATGTAATTATGCATATTGTGCAATCTGCAAATTCCTTTTTTTTTTAATCAGCTTTATTGTTGTTAAAGAACAAGCTTAGCTTTTTTTTGCCTTATATATCAAAGGGTTTCAGACAGTAATAACACTTCTATTACCAGTGATAACACTGCCAAGGAGGGCTTCAAGTGTTACAGCTGTAGTACTGCAATACATGTTCTATTATTATGGGACAGTGCAGTGTGCTTGTCCCCCAGATTAAAATTTGCCAACAAAACCCTGGATTAAGAGTCATAATAATCTAGGGTTCGGGGTTAAAGCAGTGGTAAATTTAAATTGTATTAATGTTAGAATCGTGTAATATCTAGGATTAAACCTGACCACACAGGCTGATCCTGGCGCTGCTGTTGTATAGAGATACAACTGCAGATGAGATACGTCTGTTTAGCCTCTTGAACTGAGCAACTGAATCACTTTTGATATCATTTGGACCTGTATGTGCTGTCAGACAGACAGACAGATAGCAGTCAATTTTCATATCATGTTTACCAACAATAATTATTTAACAATTATTTAACATGGCTGCATGTGTGACCAGCATAACACTATAATATTAGTGTGAAGTATTAGTAATATTTCTTAGACCCATGAGGGCCAATTTTATCTAGAACAACAACTGAGTTGAAAGAGGAATAACGGGTCACTGGGACTGTAGTTTCTGTATGGTCCACCTAATCCAAGATCAAATCTACTGACCTATTGATTCATCGCAAAACTGTTAATATTGTCCTGATCATTGGTGTGCAAAACATTTCAGGATATAAAGCAAGGAAAAGAAATGATTGTGAAATTCTCGAAGACATGACTACTTACTGGATTTATAATGAAACTATGGGCAACTCTTAAAAAATAGCACCAAGGTGTTAATAAATATGTTTAAAAAGCTTCATCTTAGATTAATAATATTCATTGTCTTGTGGTATATCATTTGTCACACCATTAGTGCAGATAATATAAGTTATTCTAGTGTCTGATTTGCTAAACCTTTGGTGCTAGGGATGGCTTGCAATTATAGCCCAGAGGATAGTCAAAGAGAGTGATGGGCAACTCCATGTGTAAATGCTCCATTTTTGTGTGTTATTATTTCCATGGCAAAAATGGATCCAGGTCTATGACCACACCAATGATACTAGTTGTGTGGTGAACAGAATATAAGAATAAGGGGGAGGAAATATTTTCATAATGCCATTCAAGCTGAGCAGGCAGCTTTCTCTAAACAACCACTTTGTATGTGCACGCAGCTCCCGCCCTTGAGCACAGTAAAATTAAATTTGAAATACCTCCTGAATGTCCCTGTAGTCAGGACTAATACCTGACAACTCAGGACAATTCCTCAATATCAGCACTGTCCCACCAGTATCAGGTTGGCAGAGAGTACTCCTCTCTCCTACCCAATTCTGTAGGCGGTGTCTTATGTTGTTGCTGATTTGTCAGATCCTGGAATGTTGGGGCTATGTTTGGAAAATAGATAGTTACTATTTACCTCCTAGAAATCCGAGCAATGAGTGAGAGACAAGACCTTCAGAGCCTCCTCCTCACCAACCTCGGAATCAAGTTCAGAGCACCCACATTTGATAATTCATCCTGACATTTAGTTAATATGATTTACCTTAATAAACAGGCCTTCTCTCCAAACCCACAACCAGCCTTGACAATAAATAGCATTCACATTTAATAAACAGGCCTATTTCCAACCCAAGCAGTTCCGACATCAACTAATGGCATACACATTTAATACTGAGAACCCCATGTCACATTAATAGCTGCTAAAATGTATTAACAGCCCCCACCAACCTCACATTACAAATACTCTCATACAATATCCCACCAGTCTCTCCATAACATTAAACCCCTCCTCCACACCAGCTGCCACACAGCTTTAACCCCTCCACACACCCAACTGAATAAAACATTAACCCCCTGATACACACCAGTCATCACATAACATTAATCCCACCATACACACAGGTCATCCCAGTAGACATACTTGTTGCTGCATAAACCCTGAAGGGGCAATGTGAAAGAGATTGAGGGATGCATATGTGGCCCTCCAGCCTTCAAAGAAGCGCAAAGAGGAAGGTGGGAGGAGCACAGCGCACTCCCTCCTCCTCCTCCTCCAGGTATGCTGTGTTACCTTCCTGCACTGTGCAGAGAACTTCACATGAAGAGGAAGTCGGCTGCCTCCGTTTTGATATTGTGAGCAGCCAGCTTGGCAGCTGCAGGTGAAAGCCTGGGCAGCCTTTTGCCAACTGCTGCTTTAAACCTGCCACATATACATATCCATCACCACATAAAATTACCACCCCCACACACACCTGTCACCACATAACAGTAACCCCCCTACACACAGCCATAGTCACTACGGGATTTATGTTGAAACTATGTTACAAACAGAATAAGACACATATGAGGGTGCAGGATATTTATTGAACTAGAAATCATGAAGCTGCAATGGTATAGAAGGAAAGCTGAAACCTGGAAACAGAGAGAGAGTAAACAGGGTGCCATGAAATAAGACAAGAGCATGTCCACATACCTGAATTCCACAGTAGTGCTCATGCAGCACAGGATGAAAAACCTTTTTCTGGAAAAAAGAAGAGAAAGGAGATTAAGTTGATAAAAATGGTGAAGGACAGTTATGGTTGCCTGCAGCTGTCTTGATATTTCTACAGTGGCAGGTTGATCTTTTATGCCCCCTCCTTCCACTATCTGTTCTCATTACTGTACCACACCTCTGGAAGCTGCAGAGAAGTGCCAATCTCCAATAACTGCTTTAATATTGGTGTCTGATAATACTTCTGATTTACAGTATCCCCCGGGCCGATCCCATAATGGGCTAAGTTGGGCTGGGTCACTGGGCCATCTGCATTTTTTTCCATTAAAATAGGCTGCTGAGTCGAGTCTTACCCCCCCGGGCTGAAATTTTCCAACCCTCCCCTGATCAGGCCACTGTTGAGGCTGGTACAGGATGAAGGAATGCGCGTCTGCTGATATGGACTGGGTACAGGAAAGGGTCAGGAACTTGAGTGGAATGCACACTTGGCAAACACGAAACAATGTCGCAGGAAAACTGGACGGCACACTGGTTGCAAGGTCAGAGGAACACAGGGTTGCATACCGGAATTAATGTCTCATTAACATAAGAATACATACTGGTATTAAAGTCACAGGAATGCAAAATTGCACACTGGTAGCACTGTCCCAGGAAAATAGCATTTGAAATCAGGAGCACAAGGTACAGACAAGCATGGTCCAGCAACAAGGATAGCAAGATAGTGTGACGAAACAAGTTTGATAACACCTTAACTAGCCTGTCCCTCGTTTCTCACAATATGTGGATTATAGCACGTAATTTTTGTTCCCCAGCTCAACAGAGTACAACTGCAGTGTCTAATTACATGTGGATAAGGAGACATTGTTGCTCATTGTAAATATGTATATTGTTTATGGAATCTTGTTGATATTGCATGGAAGCTGTTAGTCATTGTCCTTAAAGTGAAGCCAGGTGGGTTATGAGTAGGAATCAGGTTGCAAGATACTAGTGGGGGTGGGGGAATAATAAGTATCCATTGTTCTCACAAGACTACTCCAGACATTTGGTCTACAATCTAGCAGAGGAGTTTCTGTAGAAGTACAGCTCATCTGCACTCCCCTCTCCAACGCCCTAGTCCAGGACTCATCAGGGGTTTGCCCAGGGAGGGGAAAACACTGTGGAAATTTGACACAAGATGTAAGGAGCCACTTCGGAAAGGGGTGGGGGGTGAGGTTCATTCTGGGAATTGATGGCTGAAAGCTGCAAGGTGGCTGGTTTTTGAGTTGCCGTTCTCTACCAGTGAAATTCATCTGCGGAAACATGGGTAGTCAAGTCTGGACAGCCATGTGACTGTAACTCCTTAAACTAGTGGGGTAAGGGACAGATTATGTGGTAAACCTGCCTGGCATTTATTTACTGTGTGTACATAATATTCTAGTGTTGTTTTTGTTACAATAAATGTACTGTTGTAATTTCTAACTGCATTTGCCTGAGTGACTAATAAGAACCCTAGAATGTACTGGGTAGGCTTCTCTGGCATAGGAAGGTACCCCTGGGTGGCATTGGGCCAAATAAACCTGGTATCTTCACAGATAGCAAGAATAGACTCGAGCTCAATCACAGGAAATAGAAATGTGTCACTCATACACTACATGAACCTCAACGATAATCTGGTATTGATTGCGTGGAGAGTCAGACTCTTAAAGGACAGGGAGCAGGTGCAGCTTGTTAATTGCTGCAAAAAGAAGTAGGATTGATTAACTGTTAAAACTGCTGGAGTTCCAAACCTCTACAAAATAGTAGCAACACTGGTTGTAATGAGGAACTACAATAACAAGGTCTAAATTCTTCAAAGACCAGAACTCCAAGTCCTAACAGTGGATCCATTATTAAGAAGTTTAATGTCTTAGGGCAAATGCCTCCTTTTGCCCTTTATTAAAATGTCTTTATACCCTTTGTAATCAGATCACTTCCCATATTTTAAGTTTTTTCTAATCAGTTGCATTGTTGAACAGTGCATATTACAGGTGTTAGAAACAAAGATTTGGAAATAATAGAGGCAAGAGTATACAATTTCAACATATTATTAGGAATATGTCTGACTGAGGGATATGTATCCAAATACTTATTTTGCAGAGAAAACCTTTTACACTAGAAATACCAGGAGAAACCCAATATGAAGTTATGTTGAGGCAAACTGAGTTAAAAGATAAATGTCTTTTTCCTCCCAGTGATAATCAGAAGTATGTTCTTGCCGGCACATAGCCTGAAATGAAACATGACAGTGTGATTTTATGCTTGCAAGCCCAGCCAACCATGGTCAACCCATATTCAAAAAGTGTTACTTTTTCAAGCTATTTCTTCATTTAGAGAGCACATAATACACATTAGGGGGGACAGTTCTGTGGTCACAACAACATGTGGTCACATGCAAAAATAAGCAAATAAAATAATTTATTAGTTTTCCTTAGTTTCCCTGGTGACTTTATTGGACAAAATGCTATCACACAGACAGCATGGTATCACAACAAGCACACTTACAGGGACATGGGTAGAGAAAATATTCACACATAAGCCCTGCACCTAACAATACCCCATCCCACATCCCAGCCCTTACCCCTTATAACTACTGTTTTGAATAAATACATGAATAAAAATAAAAGCCACATACTCGCCACTCTACCCATTTGATTCTTTCAAGCTCATGTGCTATATTAATTATCCAGCATCTTATGTGTGATATTCCCTTGTATTAATACTCCCCTTAAAATCATGGCTGCCTTTCCCTGATGGACTTTCTGCAACCTCCAAACTTTTCCCCCTCTCCTCCTTCTTCAGTCTCTCTCAGTGGACCTCCTCTCCTTCCCACAGCAGTGGCCCCTCCCTTGATCTGGTCTTTTCCTACCTCTGTGCTGTCTCTGACTTCAACAACTTTTTCTCTTTGACTACCAACTCCTCACCTTTAGCATATGCCCACTCTTCTCACCTCTCTCAACCCCTCTACTCTGGACTCATTTATTTCCCCCATCACCACCCAATCTTGACCCAAGTAGGCTACTTCCCTCTACAATCACATATTTACATCTGCCCTTGACTCTGATGCAGACACTCAGCCTTGGACAGACACTTTCTCAACCACGGCATGCCAGACTCTGGCTCCATGCCTTTTTGCCACCTTAAACTACACCTCTGGTCCTCTCCCATTCCCCTCTCACTCTCTGCTCTTGTCTTTGCAACCTACTTCATCTCCAAAATTGAGTCTATATGACATGACATCTACATCACTCGACCCACTTTGTCCCCAATAGCCCCTATCTCTGTATGCTCCCCATCTCCACACTGCCACTCTCCCCAACCTATCCCCCTCCTCTGGTATCCATCCTTCCTTCTTCATCCATCCTTCCTCCTTCAGTCACTAAGGATCTTCTCATTGCTAAATCTAATGGTCACTCCTTCCTTCTTATCCCTCTTAACCTTTCTGCAGCATTCAATGCAGTTAACCACTCTCTCCTCTTATAAAATACCAATCCAACAGTCTCCATGACATAGTCCTCTCCTTCTTTACCTCCTACTTTAATAACCAGTCCTATCTCTACACTAAACTCCACCCCCCCCCCTTCCTTTTCCCTTACCTGCCAGAGTTCCCCAAGGATCCATTCTTGGCTCCCTGCTCTCCTCCCTTATTGATCTCATCAGCTCCATTGGCTTCCAACATCACCTGTACACTGATGACACTGATGCGTATCTATCCTCCTCTGACCTCACCCCTCCTCTCTTGTGTCTTCTATTATCTTTCATCCATCTCATCTTGATTTGCCAATGCTTCCTGAAATTCAATATGTCTTAAGACTGAAATCATTGTCTTCCCCCGCCTCCAGGGCCCCTCACCTCTCTCCTATCTGTTGAAAAGCACCAAACTTCCATCTCTCACTCAGGTGCGCTGCTGATTTTCCAAGCAATAATGACTTGAATCAACCTTCCCCCCAAACCCACCTACACAGACACACCCAGGCCATGATTCATTAAGGAAACAAAAGAAAAAAAAGTAGTAACTTTGCACCTTGGCAAAACCATGTTGCATTGGAGAGGGAGGTAAATTTAAAATCTGGGGACAGATTAATAGTTCAAGTAGGGCATGTCCTAGATCAACTTTAAATTTCAGTGTAAAAATAAAGCTATCAAGCATTTGTGTGCTACATGAAAATACAGCCAGTATTATCCTTATGTGCAAAATAATAAACTAGTTTGTATGCCTTGCTTTGTAACATGTTTTATCTAGGAGCAAAGTTACTACTTATTTTTGCTTTACTTTGGCTAATGAATCAGGCCCTCAGTGCTTATCATGATAAGTTGGCTCCCAGGTGTCTCAGGTAGCAAGAGCCAAATGGTCTGCCGGCAACATGGCTTCATAGCAGCAACAAACTTCAGTAAGTCTTGCAGGTTAGTCCAGTGCAAAACTAAATGTTTCGAAACGCCGGGCAGTCCTACTGAGATTAGATGTAGAGCTATGCAATACGCGCAGCAGTCTTGTGAGAAAGGTATCTCTTTCCCAGGCACAATGCATACGTCAACATTAATTGTGTCATCATAAAAACAAAATAAATGAATTGTGGTCATGGGAAACATCAAATATATGACTTTACCTGAAGATATGTTACGATTACAATTTGGCAAACTCCATAACCTTTAGAATGTTTTGTGTAAATGAGAGGTGTGGCAGTATGTGGGATTAGGCTTAGGTGAAAAGGTTTCCTGCTTTCAGGTTTCAGTTACTTCATTTCAGCCTCTGGCAAAGACAAATGCAACACGCAGTCACTGACAGGATGGGGTGTGAATGTATGATTATAAATAAGCATATAATTTACCTGGTGCTGTCTGCAGTTCCTGTAGTCACCTGAGCCAGATAATTGTGAAATATTATATTTGATATCTGGCATGCTTTAGGATTCTTGCTTGCCTCTTCTCCATGCAACCTGCATATGGGATACAGTGTACTGTGTCTTACTCAGAGCATTACACATTAATGAGAACCCTTTTTCTTAACCATTCACTATTTTTGCAAGGTATTACAAGAAGATTTCGCTACCTGATTCATCAAAGCACGCAAATAGAGCATAATGTGTATTTTCTTACATAATTCTGGCATACGTGCATTCATATCCAACTACAACCAGATCTGATGAAATGTCTTTTATTGAATAGGGGTGTAGGTATACTGTGCATATACGGCACTTGCCATATTGAGACAGACACAACACTGGAGGATACAAACAATACATATGTGGAATAGAAAGTTCCCGCGGAACGTACAGATTAAAAAATATTATGAAATATATTAACACCTGTTAATAATATAGTCATTCATTAATTTTTTTTATTTTTTTTTTAAAAAGGGTGTTTGTGTTTTTTTTCATGAAATACATTTATCAGGATGTTATTAATGTCTACTGTACATAGAATTCATGTTTACAGTTTGCAAAAACTTGTTCTGGTATACACAACCATCATCACTATTACTCAGCACTTCCACCTGTCCTTTAGCTTGTTCAAGTGATACTAAAACTAACAAAAATCACAGTGCTGGATGATAGGATACCGCTACCACCCAAAAAATATAATAATTGTTTTGTGTGTATATATATATATATATATATATATATATATATATGATAGTAATGCGTTTGTGGGAACATGTAAACAAATAACACTTGTTTATTTCCAGCTGCATAACTACTTCTTAAAAACAATATCTAATGATTCATACACCTAAAGAAATTCTGATCAGTGCACTGATCTAAGAGCTCATCTGAATCATTTATAGATTCCAAATTAATACATTCTCCTTTGATCAGTAAAAATCTTAATACAAATCTCCTATCATATCTTACAAATCGCCATATTACATCCTCAACACAGGTTATATGATATCTGGATATTCAGTAAAGGGATCTAAGCAGCATTTTCAATAACTATTTGCAAAAATCCAATGATTTCTTTAGAAGTACCAAAATATATCCTCACAAGTATTAGCTCTCCTGAGTAGATGTAATCAATTGTATATAATGACAGCGTGAACTAAATAGTCAATGTTGAATGTAAAATTTAACACAGGAGCAAGCTGTCAACATGTCCATATATTCAGGTTTAGCAAATGAAATCACAATTGTAGGAATCCTCATATACGTTAGATCTCCTGAGCCGATATAATCAGTTAAATATAGTCACAGAAAAAACTGAATACTGTGTTTTGAATGTAAGATTAGCACAGAGGCAAGCTATCTGTGTGTCTGCATATCCAACTTTAGCGAATGAGTCACAGTTGCATCATATATAGAGTAGAATAGAGACAGATTGTTACCATGGGGTTGATCTTAGCTTTCAGCACATAATGCCCAAAAATACCATGTACATGGATTTAGCTGTCCTTTCAGACCATAGCAAACCTCCGCAATCTCGCTTCTCTATCCGCCCACACACTTGCCTTCCTGGGCTTCTTTCATTCAGGACACGCTAAGGATTAATTAGATGGGGAAATTAGTGAAAGCAGAGAGTAAATTCCTCGCTGACGTGTTTCATCACATACTAGTGATTTCTTTAGAGGACCGATCATTAGTCTGTATCAAGTGATGCGACTAAAAGCCACGTACCTGAGAGATGTCCGAAGCTTGAATTGGACGGATGTGTGTGCGCTTAGCCTTGCTATGCCCTTACTGTACATTGCCTCAGTGCATACATCCCTTCCCTCCCCCATTCTGCCCATGAAATCGTAGGCTGTCAGAAGTGTCCTTTGCTTTCTAAGATGACTTGGGTGTACTTTCGTTCACCGTCACGTAGTCCTTTTCTGGACAAGCACTGAGCAATTTTACGTGCAATACAGCATGTATTGGCATTTACGTTCCTTAATGAATCAAGCCCATAATGCCATACAGTCACCTGCCAGGGTCCGGCATGTTCCTCTGCAGGTCTCAGGCGGCACCGGACTTCCCCTTATTCGCCGAATGTCCGACAAATGACATGCATCATCTTTTTTGTTCTGGCCATGCACATCCTATTTATAGAATCTGAATTCAGCATATAAGTTCCTGCCATCCCTATCCCTCTATTGTTTTCTTTATTTATAGCGTACCTCTGACAGCAAGAGGTTGCCAGATAATAAGTCTCTAGTCTGTCTAATTGGCTCCCTAGCTTCCCCAGTGTGTTTTCTGGGAATCTCTTCTCAATGTTCTGTCTGCCTTAGCAGTGCCAGTGTGTCCCTGGTTATTACCAACTATGCTAGTAGATTCCTGGTTATTTCCACCATGTTTCTATCTTTTAAGAATTATGATTTCCACATAAATTAAGAAGCATGGGGCTTGGCAGCGCCTGAGTTTGCAGGTACCAGAGGGGACGTGGGCACCCAGGAAGTTCTTGATGACGCTGGCTACCACCCAAGTACAGCCACACCCTGGATGAGAGAAGTGCCAGCTGATTGAATTTCACCATATGTATTGAAAATATAGAACACAATTTTAGGTTAGAATAGGAAGTGTGGAGATGTATTGTACAGTGTAAGTGGATACCACCTCACCTTTTAGTACAGTAGTGTCTTTCTTTGATATTAGAGGAGTGGTGGGTAGAGGGACATTTTGGCCCATAAGAATTCTAGTACATCTTAAAATACATTTTAAAAATACATGGAAAAACACACTTACTTGCTTTACCTTGGCAAGCTGTTACAAATTATATATACAGTGCAAATGCCTTTTGCTTGTGATACCAGTTGGATTAACAGCTACTTTAATAAAACACACACCCAGGTTAGAGTGTAACCTATCATGGGAAGAAAAAGGTAGCGCTAAGACTGGAATTAAACAGGTGCATTAAAGTAGACATGTAGGGCACTAAGTGATTGCGCATGACACAATGTGCACCCACGTTGGGCACTCTAGATAGCCTAGTGCAGTTCTGCATTTATCAGTGAATGTATTTTGTACATGACTATTTCACTTTTGAACCTCTTGCATAAGGCCAGTGCAGCATACAAGTCACAAGACCATTGAGCAAATGGGTAATTCTGTTGCATCATAGAGCATGAACAGAAGTGTGTATAAAGTACAAGTAAGCATGTGCAAAGGCCCAACTTTCCAAGTTACCACTTTTGATCCTGTGACTCTCACATTCAATTATACCCAGGTATACATGCTAATAACGTAGGCAAAAACAATCATGTAGTGAGTTAACTGACATCCACCCAATAAAACAGAAATGTACTATTCGTAAATCAATGTAAAAAGGTGGTGTCAGGCTCAAAGTGTCAGCAGCTGTTGTGTCAATAGGAATATTTTTAAGCAGATGCCCAACTAATTGCTGATCTCAGGTGCCTATTGATGCTCCTAGTAGTCAAAATGTGCATGTTTACATACCCAGTGCGCCATTTTTGGGGTAATGGCTGTTAAATTTTAGCCCAGCGGAGTGTAATTTGACTCAATAGCCTATTAGGAACATTTTGAAAGAAAAAAAAAATACAGGTTGTCCAGTGCCTGAGCCCAAGGTAGCCAATTATGGGAGCAGATGCCCTCCAGTCCCTTAATGGATCGTCCTATGAGAGCTTCATATTGTAGGTGATGTAGTCACACTTTTCTTTTATCTTACAAGAAGTGGCATATTTTAATTTTGGATACTGGTCTTAATAATTTACTTGATTTTAATAACCTAAATAGATTTTAAAAAGTATGTTTGATTAACTTTCGATTCACCATCAGTGCACTGATTATCAAAATCACAATAAAAGTCACTCCCAGACCACCTCTTTTTATTGTGTTTATCTTTCCTCACAAACATCCTAAACAAGCATCATCATCATCAGTTATTTATATAGCGCCAACATATTCCGTAGCGCTTTATAATTAATAAAAATAAAATAAATAAAATAAATAAAATTTAAAAACAAATGATAAATGTTTATAGCATTATTTTGAGTAAATCAAGAACACGGGGCTAAGAAATACTTTATTCAACAACAAAAGTGAATGTGCAAAACCAAGATAAAGTGGCATATTTTATTCATACCTATCAATGTGAATATGGAGAGCTGCAGTTGGTAGAAAATCAGCTGTTGACTTTAGTCCATATAGTTTGAGAACCAGTTATATAAAAGTAGATCATAACATAATAATAGTTAGAAATATTTCCTTCACTGGTCTATATATATATATATATATATATATATATATTTATATATATATTTATATATATATATATATATATATTTATATATATATATATTTATATATATTTATATATATATATATATATATATATATATATATTTATATATATATGTATATATATATATTTATATATATATATATGTATATATATATATTTATATATATATATATATATATATATATATATATATAATATTTACATATATATTTATATATATATATATATATATTTATATATATATATATTTATTTATATGTATATATTTATATATATATATATATATATATTTATATTTATATATATATACATATATATATATATATATATTTATATTTATATACATATATATATATATATATAATATTTACATATATATATATTTACTTATATATATATTTATTTATATATATATATTTTTTATATATATTTATTTATTTATATATATTTATTTATATATATATATTTATTTATATGTATATATTTATATTTATATATATATATATATATATATATATATATATATGTATATATCATACGCTTTTTTAGCTATCTATGGTAGATATAGATGTATATCTCCATAAACCAATCTGCACAAATTATTAAATAGTCTGGCTTGTCTAAAGCATTGTGGTAGCCTCTGTGACTCTGCAATGTCTTTTTTATCTGGTTCTCCTCAAACTGCCCTTCAGATTGTGCTTCTGCTTGTGGTTTTGACTGCCTGTAGTCGACGGCCAGAAAGCAGGTGATCATCTCTATTTAGATGTACCACAGATCATGTGATCAGAACATGGTGGAACGCTGTATTCCATGCAAAAAAAGAGGGATGCTGAAAATACAGTAAGCATCTTCACACAGACTCTTCAGAAAGGGAACCTTCTGGAGCCTTTGCAAGGTAAATTTGTGTATATAAAACGAGACTGCAGTTGTGAACCCATGCTTAAACGTGCCTTTCTTTGTGTTCTCCTCACAAAAGAAGGAACTGAGAGAATGGGCAGAGCTAGCTGGCTGTAAGCAAAGCGGATATAAAGCACCAAGGCTTCCTTAGCTGATGCATCCAGGCAGCTCTGTACTAATTCCATGCATCTTTTTGTCTTGTCATTGATGCTGTTATTTCTGTTACATCTATTGATGTTATAATTCACTAAAGGGCTCATTTGATATTAGGTATACACCCACTGTATACAGTCTGCATAGATTCCATTGTCTCTAGCAGCAGTGTGAACTGGTATAGCTGGCTAGCAGTGCATACATAGTAAAATAAAAAGGCTTAATTATTTATTACATACTTGTATCTATGCATTTGTGCAGCATATGCTAGCTCTGAGAGTCAGGCAGTGTTTGTATCTGTTTCTGTTTTGCATGTAGCTAATGGGTCACGCTTTCCTATTTGCATGGTTAGCAAAAGCAAAAGACAAGCTAATCACCGAGCTCTCAGGTCTCTGTAGTCTCTATGTCAGGCAACATCTGGTGATGAAATAGAAAATCTAACGTCAGTATTATTACATGATTTTGGTTAAAGATTTCCTGGTGCAAACAAGAGCTATTAGACAGAAGTATAACGGGTAAGAGGGGGAGGGGTAGTGAACATAGTTAATTTTTGTTTCAAGTATTAACCCTTGCCACTACAGATAATTCTGTATTTTGCTCTTTCCTATTCAGTGGCGGGCAGATAGAGAATGTATTAATATTTAATTAATTCTCCCCTGTTTATTGAGGTCTCCACTAAGTGCAGTTCTATCTGTTTGCATCCATCACTCCTCTAGTACCATGGACAGTAATAACCTTTGCAGTGTCTAATGTAAGCAATACAATAGCAGTCATTTAATAATACAAAAAACACCAAACATTGTAACATTGTATAGATTTGCCATTTTCAGATACCACTTATTAAAACATTTACAACTATGAGCCAAGTGCATTTGTTAAGCAAATTAGCATGTTCCATAAAAATGTTTGTGCATTACAATGCCTATATATGCCCATTTAAACACATTTTGAGAAATGTGTCCAATGAAAGACACAATGATGTTTACTGCAATATACATAATAATTGGACGGAAAAAATGTGATCTTAGGTCATATCAGTAACCCGTGGTTGCATTTATCTCCATGAGCTCACTTGCTAAACTTGTTCACAAAACAAAAGGAGCTGCTCAACTTGGCCTTAAATTATTTGACCAAATTAGGTAAAGACACGGTTATTCGACAATTGGGCCAGATGCCTGGATCTCCAGGTGGCAACTGTTAAAGTTTTGGAGCCCCTGCAATGCTTTTATACATTTCCTGTTTTCTTGGGACATAAAAGGTTGAAACAGTTCAAAGCCAATGAATCATTAGTCAGGTAAATCATATAAAATAAATACATGAAAGCTGAATAGCATCTGATATAATAGCCTTTGTATAAAAGCTCCAGGAACATTGTCTTGTCTGATAGACAATACAAAAATAATATTGCCACTATATGATAAAAGTAGTTTGTTTAATTTCAGAAATACATTGACCACATATTTATGAAAGAGAAACTTGGACTCCACTAAGTGTACTTAGGCCCCTCTGCTTGGATGGATCCTGATTGTATCCCAACTAATTCTGCCAATCTATGAGCATTAGGATAAGATTTATATAATTTCCGGGGCAGCAGGTAGACTTCAATCAATAAATGAGACACAGCTTATTCAGTAACTGATACTTCACCCATAATGAAGAGAAACACTGAACACCCAAGTGACCTGGAGTTTGCTAAATCTGTAAAGCCACTCTTTCCATAATTAAGGGGGTCAAACACAAAAAATTGTTATAGACACCAGTTCCCACTAATCCAGAAAGCCCAGGTGATTCATGAATCTGAATTCTAGGGAAATAAGTAATCCCAGTCAAAGATTTTTTAGTACCAAAATTTGAGATTATCCTAGGGAAACAGGGAATATAAGAGACTTAAACAAATATGAAGTACCTTATAGGAATTGATTTGATGTATAAATTATTATTATTATTATTTATTTATAAGGCACTACAGATTCCTTGGTGCCGGACAATAGTACAAATACAGATAAGACACAACTAATAGAGTAAGCAAAATCACAAATTCATATGTAGCACAGATGAGTGTGACTAAAACTGTGGGGACTCACACAAAATATAACAAAAGTCATGACAATAAATAGAAAGGATCCCAAACTTTTTCAGTTCAAGGCACCCTTATGGTCTCCATAATTTTTTCAAGGCACCCTTAAGCAAAAATAATTACCAAGTAGTCCCCCACCTTGCTTACCACTGGCCCTGGCCGAGGCACCCCTGTGAGATCGCCGAGGCACCCCAGGGAGCCTAGGCACACAGTCTAGAACCACTGTTCTAGAGAGCTGACACTTAAAAGTGTTGCAAAATGTATTCTAGCTGTTGTGGAAAACGTCACCGTTTTATGAACCTTTACTAAAACATAATAAAAATTAAACATGAGTTCCTTGCATACTTTACATACTACTAGACTGTACTAAGATATTGTGGCTGGAAAATTTATTTATATGTCCTCTTATACTTCCTCTCCAAACTTGGCAAAATCTACACATACACAGTACAAGCTTTATTTATGTCCCCAGGTTATGCATCAGAATGTCCAATAAAATGTCAACATAGCAAACATATTTCCTGAACTATTGCAATATCTACGTATATATAACATTAAACAGATTTTAGTAGAACTATTAAAAAACTTTATATATTTGTGTGAAAATCATCAGAAAGTATATTCCCTGTGGTCCCAGGAAAGAGAACAAAGTACCAACTGCTGTCATGTCAACCAGGTTGATGTCTTTGTATGAGAGTAAGAGAACAAGGAGCTGTGTCAGGCAGTGGGGTAAGACAGCACTGAGAGCGGGATCAGAGATATAGGCGGTGTGGAACTGGCTGGTATAAGTTCATTTTAAACTGAGGACTTATGTAACTCTTATAAATCTTTCATTTCATTTTCTCCTTACATTATCTTGCTTCTCAGAATAGCACAGTGTATTTATTTTATATTATTGCTGTTGGGAATTGAAATTCAAGTTTGTACCAGTGGTTTTAGGCTCAATCAAGGTTTAAGGATTAGGCCAAAGGGACAATGTTGTCAATAGGATATCCCAGTGGTTCCCAAACTTTTGCAGTACGTAGCACCCTTAGAGTTGCTATAATGTTTTCAAGGCAACCCTCCAAAATAATTACAGAGCAGTCCCGTTTTATAAGTAGTTGGGTCAAAAAAACGTAATAAGTATTTAGGTCAGGACAGAAATACTTATTTAGTTGTATGCAAAAATAATAGACATAAATCCAAGGGAAAAGAATATTTTTATATATTTTTTTCAATTATATTTCTGTCAAAGAATAATTTACAGTGTTCCCCCTTCATCCACACACTCTGTGCCCTCCTTCATATCCACACACTATGTGCCCTCCTTCATATCCACACACTCTGTGCCCCTTCATCCATACACTGTGCCCCTGCAACCACACACTCTGTGCCCTCCTTCATCCACACACTCTGTACCACTTTCATTCTCACACTCTGTGCCCCTGCATCCACACACTCTGCCGCTGCATCCACACACTCTGTGCCCCCTTCAACCACACACTCTGTGCCCTCCTTCATTCAAACACTCTATGCCCCCTTCATCCTCACACTCTGTGTCCCCTTCATCCTCACACTCTGTGCCCCTTCATCCACACACTCTGTGCCCCTTCATCCACACACTCTGTGCCCCTGCATCCACACACTCTGTGCCCCCTTCATCCACACACTCTGTGCCCCCTTCATCCACACACTCTGTGCCCCCTTCATCCACACACTCTGTGCCCCTGCATCCACACACTCTGTGCCCCTGCATCCACACACTCTGTGCCCCTTCATTCACACACTCTGTGCCCTTGCATCCACACACTCTGCCCCCTCTGCATCCACTCACTCTGCCACCTCTGCATCCACTCACTCTGCCCCCTCTGCATCCTCGCTCTGCCCCCTCTGCATCCTCACTCTGCCCCCTCCTTCATTCTTTTGCCCTTCCATTGCTGTTTCCTATCACCATTCCGCTCCATTTATTTACTTACCATACTTGACCTTCTTTCTTCTATTTCTTCTGTCTTCTTACCAATTCGGCGGCACCCCGGACTCAGCATCCTCTCTCCTGCCGCTTGTCACTGAATGTCTGGCGTGATGATGTCACGCTCAACATTCAGTGAGAAGCGAGGAAGGAGGATACTGGCTCCGGGGCGCCGCCGGATTGGTAAGTTTTTTTGTTTTTTCTCTTTCTGGCCACGGCACCCCTGGAGGCCGCGGCGCACACTTTGGGAACCACTGGTATAACCCCTCACATCCTACAAGCTCGAAATTACATAAACCTTCATAAACATCCGATGCACCACTCTAGAGATTCCGTCAGTGGTTCCCTATAACCTCCACAATTCAATTTAAATGCCACACTGTCATCTACAAAGCCCTCAGCACTTCATACAGCTGCACTCTCTCACTCCCTCTTAGATCTGCTACTGACCTGCACATCTTTTCCTCTCTGATAACCATCTCTCACTCCCGCCTACAAAACTTCTCCCACACTTCCCACCACTTTTGGAATTTCCTACTATGCCCAATCAGACTCTCCCTCAGACTTCAAATTTTTAAACACTTTCTGAAAACCCATCTCTTTATTTGTCTACTATACCCCCCTTATATTTCTCACACTATAGAACCCTCACAACTGTCCCAAACTCACTCTGAGTCATATTTATTCCTCTTTTCTCCTTTTTTTTCTCTAAATGTTAAGCCTTCTCTGGAGCAAGGCCCTATGTACACTTTCTTTTCACATGAGCATTTATTTTGCCTACCGTGCAAGTCCCTATTTTATGTGTACTCTGTGTTCCTTACTGTCTTTGCTGTAGAGCACTGTGACGCCTTATATATCAATGACAACAGTAATATATGAGTGAAGTTAACCCTTTAAGTCACCTGTAATGAATCTGAATTTGTTTTTTGATATGCTCAAAGAAAGCTTTGCTAAAATCGAAAATCCCAGCATCATCAGCATGGGTGCAATGGGGTTTGTAGTTCCCATAGAGAATTTAATCCCGTGCTGAACAATCTGGGGCTATGTCACATTATAACACGGGGAACCACATGCTTTGGGTTTCCCTGTTATAGTATGACCAGCCGAGCCTATCATAGCCCGCTGTAGATCTCCCACAAATGACTTTTTGGAGGTGGGACATGTTGTTATTTTACTTAATTTATTATTTATTTAAACCTTTTTACAAAACTAATACGTAATCATCTTCAATTTGATGTTGATAAATGATGTCTGCTGTGTGCTGTCGCCTCATGATATGCTTAAAGCATATCTTGGTGCTCGTATCTTTATGCAGACACATGTACAGAACAAAAAGTTGTTGTCAGCGCTTATCCTTAACACTGTATATCTGTGTGTATCTAGCAATATGAAAACATGAGGTATTAGTTCATATTTTGATCAAAACATTTAAGCCTGCATCCCAGCATCAAGGGCACCTCATTATATGCAGGTCCTGCACTGACCTATATGCATTGAACACCATTAAAATGCAGTTAAAATTAGATGCACTCATCTCCCAGGTATAGGGCTGACTTGTGAGCCACACCCAAATGAGCCTTAAATAGGCTTGATGGACAGCTGCTAAGACAACATAAGGCAATATTTAGAGACAAAACCAGAGAAGAAATAAGCCATCGCTTGGTTAATCCCATATTGTATATGGCACCAGCTGCATGGCAATAAGCCTGCTCTCAGTATATCCCGTTGTATATATGGTACCAGCTGTGTGGCAATATAAATGCCCATATATGTATACAAAACAAAAAGACAGTTGTTGTCAGAGCTTATCCTTAACACTGCACTTTCTTTCTGTTTTGTATACATATATGGGCATTTATATTGCCATGCAGCTGGTACCATCTACACAATGGGATATATGGAGCGCAGGCTTATTTCTTCTCTGGTTTAGACACATATACATGTTTATTTTGAATTACATGTATGGTAAGATATATACAACTCAAAATAAACAGGTAAATGCACTTCTTTCTGGCATGAATATTACGTCTGTGCTTTTAACACATAGGCATCCAACTCTAAATGAGCCTTATCATGTCCTATCTCCTCCCTGAGATTATTTGCTGATTGTCTGGCACTCCTTGTTTTTTTATACCCTTGTGAGAGCGGTACTCCCGAAGAACGTCTCAAAGGATCCCCTGTAATGGGGAAAGGTTCTCACCTGATCCCGAGGGTCGCTATGGGCGGAACCCGTCAAGTGCAGGAGGCTTCTGCTGCAGTCACGGTCCCTCCTGCGTGCGAGAGGAACAGAGGCACGAAAACAATGGGGGAAGTGGAAGGGGGTGTCCGGAATGCCGCCCAGGACTAGAGGGTTACTCAGCCCCGCTTGGCGACTCTCCGTTTTATTCTGGCCAAGCCACGCGGCTCCAAGAGTTCGGGGTAGAGAACGTTCTCGCCCGAACTCCCTACTCCCCTCTGGGGAGGGTCACAAGTGTGGGGACAAGACTCACTCCGCCGGCGGTGCGCCGCGAGGTATCACAGTCCCCACCCAGAACCGTCAGTCTCCTGCCGGCGTGCGGGCGGACTCCGTTTTACCCCACGAGGCACCGTCTGCCCTGGAACCGCCAGGCAACCTTGCCGGAACTCAGGCCAGACACCCCAATGGAACCGTGGACGGCCGTGACCAACCCCGGAAATCACCAGGGCAGGGCTGTACTGCCCCAGTGGAACCGCGGAACGCCCGAACCGCCCTCGGAACTCAGAAGGGCTGTGCTACACTACTTCCAAGGCACCGAGGGAGACCTGGATCTCTTCCAGCCCGCGAAGAAGTCGTGCCACACCGCCGCCCAAGGATCTGCCCCACCAGGGCCTACACGGAAGGGGGAAGGGAAAGGGGATAGACAATACTTACCGGCTCGGGAGACCCTCCTCGGTCCTTCTCCCTGGGGTGGGACGTAGCTTGCCTACTTGCCCTTTCTAGGCCGTACGCACGGCTCGGGAACGAGTTGAGTCCACCCGGCGATCAGTCCCAACACACCACTTTCCGACCCCTGCAGGGAGACACAACACGCCCCAACCGCCCACTACACCGTACAATACCCCCAATACAATACTCAATTGACAGTACAATACTCACAATACAATACTCAATTGCACAGTACAGTACCCAGGACACTATTAACACGGAAAAGTGTGATATCAAAGCAGAGTGTGTGTGTTCCTGTCCTACTCTGCCCCAAGGGTGATACGGTTAGGAAAAGGGAGAGAGGGAACAAAGACAGACTTCCAAGGCAGGGCCTAAAGCCCAGGGGTGACCTGAGGGCGTCGCGCCCTAGGGAATCTACTCAGGGCCTGGTGCCCTATTGGGTCTAACGGGAGCTACCAAATGGAAAGGCAGACTTAATGGACGCCGGCAGAAGGCCCTGGGCCCGGGTAAAGAGTGTCCGATAGGATGCGGGCGTGGGCCCGGGAGGGGTGGTCCCCACTGGGGTCTTACCTGGTCTAGGTCCTCCGCTCGCGACGTCAGCGTAACTCCTCTTCGGTCCTGCTGCCGCTGCTACTGTGGGTGCTGCTGCTGCCACCGTGGGTGCTGCTGCTGCTGCTGCTACTGTGGGTGCTGCTGCTGCTGCTGCTACCGTGGGTGCTGCTGCTGAGGGTGCTGCTGCTGCTACCGTGGGTGCGGCTGCTGCCACCGTGGGTGCTGCTGCTGCTGCTGCTACTGTGGGTGCTGCTGCTACTGTGGGTGCTGCTGCTGCTGCTACCGTGGGTGCTGCTGCTGAGGGTGCTGCTGCTGCTGCTGTGTCCGGACGTCCTTCCTCCAGCTTCACTTCCCGCCGAACAGGACGCTTCCCACGTGGCCGCCGACGATATCCCCGGGCCAGGCGCTTCCCTATGACCTCATCACGGCCGGGAGCCGTGATTGGTCCGTGGGCGGGCGCCGTGATTGGCCCGCGGCCCGTGTGTGGAGCCGGCGTCTCCACACATCCCCCTACGTTTCCCATTGCAGTCCCTGCAATGACGGCTTGGGACCAATCGAAATGCGGATCGGCGAAACGTGGGGCCGGAACGCCTCGATTGCTCCTCTGTGACTGCCGAGGCGCCATGAGTCTTAGCGGAGAGGAAGGGACAGGGCGATCCGGGTCCGTTTGCGTCTGGGGGCCAAGGGTGGGGGTTTGTAGGGTTGTCGCCTCCCATCCTACGTTTCCGGGTGCTTCTGCGAGGTCGTCCGATCTTTTATCTCGGGGGGAGCCCGGCAAAGCTGGTCGGGGTACCTCCACCCACCCTTTCTCGGTTTCACCCCCTGGGCATGGTGCGGGTCCCAGGATTTCCGGAACCGGGTCCTCTGCTGGGACCTGGTGGAACAGGCAGGGCCTCAGCTTGTCTCGGTGTAGTATTTTCGTGAGTCCGGGTACCCTGGTGGACTCAACCTCGTAGGCGGGGCTTTCTGGACTCAACCGCCGCCGGACCACATAGGGGGCGGTTTCCCACCTCTCTTGTAGCTTGTCTGCCGGTTTAGACACGTGGACGATAACGCGCTGCCCTTCTGTGAAGTCCGGGGGTGCCTTTCGCTGGGCGCCATCATGGATCTTGGCTTCGATGTGGTGTTTGGCAAGGCTGCATGCGATCTTCAGCCGCCGCCGTTGCTCCATGACCCAGGCAGGACATGTCCATTGCTCCTCCTCTGCCGGTCCCAGAGCCAGCTCTTGCATGTCCTTCCCTGCTCGGCCAAACATTAAGAAATAGGGTGTGTACCCGGTGGTGCTATGTACTCGGTTGTTGTAAGCCCACGTAAGATCCGGCACCGCGGCTGGCCAGTGGGTCCGCTGTTCCTTTTCGAGGGTTCGCAGCATCTGGATTAGGGTCCGATTGAAGCGCTCACACCCGCCATTCCCTTGAGGGTGGTAGGGGGTAGTCCTAGACCGGCGTATCCCATACATGTCGCAGAGTCCTTGCATGATGCGCCCCTGGAAACAGGCTCCCTGGTCGGAGTGGATTCGCTCCGGGCAGCCGTACTTCCTGATGAAGTCTTCCACGACGGCCGTGACGGCGGATTCAGCCGTCTGGTCCCGAGTAGGGGTCACGACGGTGAACTTGGTAAAATGATCGGTCATGACCAATGCATACTGGTGTCCGCGGGTAGACTCTCCGATAGCCACGTAGTCGATCATGAGGAGCTCCAGGGGCCGTCCCGACGAGATGGTGTGGACGGGCACCCGTTGTTGGGTGGGTTTGGTCACGCCACATCTTCGGCATTCACGGCACACTTGTTCCACTAACGTTGGCAGCCCTGGCCAATAGAACCGCTGTCTTAGCCATTGGGTTGTTTTCATGGCCCCCAGGTGGGCGCCTTGAACATGGGCCTCCTCGGCCAGGCGCCGCGTGGTTTCGGCTGGCACCACAATCTGCCACACCGGCCGTAGTTCGTGTTCCAAATAGGCGCGGCGTCGCAGCACGCCCTCGTGCACCGCCAGCTGGTTCCAATGCTCCACAAGTTTCTGTTCGCTCACCGGCAGGCGCTTCCTCTCCCCCTTCGAGGGCCAGTGTCCCTGCTGGCACCACTGGAAGACCTGGCGTATACCGGGGTCCCGTTGTTGTTCTGCGGCCCAGTCTGGCATCTGGTTGGCAAGGAGGGTGGCGCATATTCTGGCGTCTAGCGGTGTCTTGGAGACCATTTTGTGAAACCGCGTGAAGTTTGGGATTTCCACTTCTTCCTCTTCTTCGTCTTTGGAGTGAGTTGTCATGACCACTGGGAATCTGGAGAGTGCGTCGGCGTTGCCGTTATTCCGGCCGGGGCGATAGCGGAAGCGATGAGAGAACTTGGCCAAGCGGGCTCGCCACCGTTGTTCTAAGGCTCCTAATTTGGCCGAGTCCAGGTGCACCAGTGCACTGTTATCGGTGACTACCTCCACCTCCGCGGCCGTTAAGTACTCTGCAAATTTTTCGGTCATGGCCCACACGACTGCCAAGAACTCCAGTTTGAAGGAGCTGTAATTGGCGGGGTTTCGCTCGGAGTCGTGCAAGGTCCGGCTGGCATAGGCGATCACGCGCTCCTTACCATCCTGTATCTGGGCCAGTACTGCTCCTAGCCCTTGGTGGCTGCCATCCGTGTACAGGATGAACGGCTGGCTGAAGTCGGCGTATGCCAACACGGGGGCGCGGGTAAGTTCCTCTTTTAGCTGGGTGAAAGCAGCCTCGTGGGGGGCATTCCACGCCTCCACTCGGGACTTGGCTCCCGCTGGGCTTCCTCGGAGCAAGTCAAACAATGGTCCGGCGATCTTGGAGAATCCCTTGATGAACCTGCGGTAATACCCAACGAGGCCCAGAAACGCTCGAAGCTCCGTGATGGTCGTGGGGGCTGGCCAATTGGTCACCGCGGATACCTTGTCCTGGGTGGGATGCACTCCGTCCCGCGACACCACATGGCCCAGGTACTCCAACTGATCCTTCAGCAGATGGCATTTCCTCGGCTTGAGTTTCAGCCCAAACCGTTCCAGTCGTTGGAACACCAGGTCTAGGCGGGCTAAGTGTTCCTCCAGGGTGGATGCGAATACGATGATGTCGTCCAGGTAGATTAACAGGGCTTCAAAATTCAGATCTCCGAGGCAGCGCTCCATGAGTCGCTGGAAGGTGGCTGGCGCGTTGGTTAACCCAAACGGCATTCGTTGGAATTCGAATAGCCCCATGGGTGTAATAAACGCCGTCTTTGCCCTGTCCTTCTCGGCCACGGGTACCTGCCAATAGCCGCTTGCCAGATCTAACGTAGAAAAGTATTTGGCCCGGCCCAGCGCCGCGAGGGATTCCTCTATGCGTGGTAATGGGTATGCATCGCGCACGGTGCAGTGATTAAGCTTCCGATAGTCCACACAGAACCGGACAGTGCCATCTTTCTTCCGCACCAGGACGATCGGTGCCGCCCAGGGACTACGGCTTTCAGTCACCACCCCGTTGTCCAACATCTGACGCAGCATGGTCTTGACCTCCTGGTACAGCTTCGGGGGTATTTGACGGTAACGTTCTCTCTCCGGCACGGCCCCGTCCGTATGGATCTCGTGCTCCATTTGATCCGTTAGCCCGAAATCGTCCTCGTGTCGGGAGAACACTCGCTGTCTTCTCCACAGCATCGCTTCCAGTTGTTGGATTTCGTTCGGCGGTAGGTCACCTTCTGAAACATCCATGCTTTCACGGATTACCCGTCCGTTCCAGGTGGAGGTGGGTTGTTCCGGGGGTGCTACTTGGACCACCATGGTCCAAGGTCTTTGGGGGTCGGGGAACAACGACACATCTTGAGTGGTTTCCACCTCTTCTCCGGTGGTTGGGTGGAGCAAGGCCAGCAGGGTGTTGGGCGGTATTTTCTGTGGTTGGTCGCCCATATTACAGAAACGAACGGGGGCTCGTCCTTCCCGTATCCTGACCAGTGCACGGCCAACCATTGGCATCCTCTGGTTGCTCTCCTCCGTCCCGCCCGAGGATACCGGTTCGAGGAGCACCTCCCGGCCTTCGAGCCTCCGCTTGGTCCCCACCCTCATCCACAACAGGAGCTCCTGCCGAGGGGGAACGACCACCTCCTGCCGATAGTTCGTGCGGATGGATCCCAGGGGAGCAGGACGGCCTTGGGGAAATGTTGGGACTCGCAGGCGGTTCACCTGCTGTAGCGCCTGTTGTACCGGTCGTTGGACCCCCAGTTTCTTCCAGTAAGCCGGACCCCTCTCGGACCACAGCATATGGTCTAATCCTCGGAGGATGTTCATCCCCAGAATCACGGGGCCATGTCGTAGTTCCGGGCTGTCTATGACCACAATGCCCTGCTTCCCCAACGGGCGCCCGTAGAGCTCCACCTCCATCCACACGACTCCCACCACAGGGATGGGTAGATTATTGGCGGCCGTGAGATGAATCCAGTCCCCCGTCTGGGCCTGTTGTAGATGTTGATAGTTCTTTTGGAAACAGGCCGCTGTCATCGTGGTGACCTGGGACCCGGTGTCTAATAGGCAACGCTGGTTGTGACCCTGGAAGCGAGCCACAACTACGGGACACTCTCCTACTAATTCAGCCGAATTAACAATCAGTCGTTCTGAGTCGGCTTCCCTTGCGGTGGGTCCCACTACCGCAAGGGTTTCTAGTTTAAAGTCGGCCTGGGTGCGGCGTTGGGGCAATTACGGGCCAGATGTCCCACCTGCCCACATTGCCAACACCGGGGCCCGTCCGCTGGGCGTCGCCGTGGGGCGTCCCTTGGTTCATTCCGGGGATACTCTCTATCCCCGCGGCCGGACGGTATTCCCTCGATCCGCTTCTGCATCCGTCCCATGTCCTCCTTCATCTGTAGAATTACGTCCGTCAGGTCTCGGATGCAGCTTTCCCATGGTGCGGAGGACGCTGGGATGGGGGCGCGGACCTGCTGCACGGCCATGGTGCTCGGGCCGCTGCCTGTATTGTCGTCCCGGGCGATGACCGTGGTTTGTGCTTGATGGAAGGTCATGCTCGGCAACAATTCCAATCGGTCCTGCATATAGGTTCGCAGGTGCTCACTACGTAAGCCGTTGATAAATTGATCCCGTAGTACGGTATCTGTTTCTCCCAATACCTTAGTGTCCTTTTTCTTTAAATTCGCCAGCAGGCCTTGGAGGGCTATAGCGAATTTGGGGATGGTCTCCTCCTCTCGAATCGGGTAAAAAAACGTTTGCGCAGGGTCGCGGTGGTAGACTTGTCCCCATACACATCGCTTAAGACCCTCAACACATCCGCCAAAGTCTTTCGCTGTTCAGGCTCACATAGAAGTGCGGCCTGGCGGGCATCTCCCTCCAAGGCGAGCACGGCCACTTCCGCTTGCATATCTGGGGGCACACCATATAGCCGGATGACCATTCGTAACTGCATCTCCCAGTCGGCTAACGTTATGTTCGTACCATCGAACTTCGGTACGTGAGAAAGAGCCGCCCCTATCGCTACAACTCGGGAGCGCTCCGCCGGCTCCCCTACCGGTTCCACGTCGCGTGGGACGTTCCCGGCGGCACTAGGCAGATCCTCCTCGCTCGCCGGCCTTCCAGACGGCCGGCCCTCTGGAGCGTTGTTGTTGCCCGTGGGCTCCATAGTTACCTGTCGGGATCCTGCCGACTACGCCAAATGTGAGAGCGGTACTCCCGAAGAACGTCTCAAAGGATCCCCTGTAATGGGGAACGGTTCTCACCTGATCCCGAGGGTCGCTATGGGCGGAACCCGTCAAGTGCAGGAGGCTTCTGCTGCAGTCACGGTCCCTCCTGCGTGCGAGAGGAACAGAGGCACGAAAACAATGGGGGAAGTGGAAGGGGGTGTCCGGAATGCCGCCCAGGACTAGAGGGTTACTCAGCCCCGCTTGGCGACTCTCCGTTTTATTCTGGCCAAGCCACGCGGCTCCAAGAGTTCGGGGTAGAGAACGTTCTCGCCCGAACTCCCTACTCCCCTCTGGGGAGGGCCACAAGTGTGGGGACAAGACTCACTCCGCCGGCGGTGCGCCGCGAGGTATCACAGTCCCCACCCAGAACCGTCAGTCTCCTGCCGGCGTGCGGGCGGACTCCGTTTTACCCCACGAGGCACCGTCTGCCCTGGAACCGCCAGGCAACCTTGCCGGAACTCAGGCCAGACACCCCAATGGAACCGTGGACGGCCGTGACCAACCCCGGAAATCACCAGGGCAGGGCTGTACTGCCCCAGTGGAACCGCGGAACGCCCGAACCGCCCTCGGAACTCAGAAGGGCTGTGCTACACTACTTCCAAGGCACCGAGGGAGACCTGGATCTCTTCCAGCCCGCGAAGAAGTCGTGCCACACCGCCGCCCAAGGATCTGCCCCACCAGGGCCTACACGGAAGGGGGAAGGGAAAGGGGATAGACAATACTTACCGGCTCGGGAGACCCTCCTCGGTCCTTCTCCCTGGGGTGGGACGTAGCTTGCCTACTTGCCCTTTCTAGGCCGTACGCACGGCTCGGGAACGAGTTGAGTCCACCCGGCGATCAGTCCCAACACACCACTTTCCGACCCCTGCAGGGAGACACAACACGCCCCAACCGCCCACTACACCGTACAATACCCCCAATACAATACTCAATTGACAGTACAATACTCACAATACAATACTCAATTGCACAGTACAGTACCCAGGACACTATTAACACGGAAAAGTGTGATATCAAAGCAGAGTGTGTGTGTTCCTGTCCTACTCTGCCCCAAGGGTGATACGGTTAGGAAAAGGGAGAGAGGGAACAAAGACAGACTTCCAAGGCAGGGCCTAAAGCCCAGGGGTGACCTGAGGGCGTCGCGCCCTAGGGAATCTACTCAGGGCCTGGTGCCCTATTGGGTCTAACGGGAGCTACCAAATGGAAAGGCAGACTTAATGGACGCCGGCAGAAGGCCCTGGGCCCGGGTAAAGAGTGTCCGATAGGATGCGGGCGTGGGCCCGGGAGGGGTGGTCCCCACTGGGGTCTTACCTGGTCTAGGTCCTCCGCTCGCGACGTCAGCGTAACTTCGGTCCTGCTGACGCTGCTACTGTGGGTGCTGCTGCTGCCACCGTGGGTGCTGCTGCTGCTGCTGCTACTGTGGGTGCTGCTGCTGCTGCTGCTACCGTGGGTGCTGCTGCTGAGGGTGCTGCTGCTGCTACCGTGGGTGCGGCTGCTGCCACCGTGGGTGCTGCTGCTGCTGCTGCTACTGTGGGTGCTGCTGCTACTGTGGGTGCTGCTGCTGCTGCTGCTACCGTGGGTGCTGCTGCTGAGGGTGCTGCTGCTGCTGCTGTGTCCGGACGTCCTTCCTCCAGCTTCACTTCCCGCCGAACAGGACGCTTCCCACGTGGCCGCCGACGATATCCCCGGGCCAGGCGCTTCCCTATGACCTCATCACGGCCGGGAGCCGTGATTGGTCCGTGGGCGGGCGCCGTGATTGGCCCGCGGCCCGTGTGTGGAGCCGGCGTCTCCACACCCTGGATTGCCTTTTCATAAAATAAATGAAAATAAATAAATAAAAATCTTTTCCTCACTTGCTACATTTGCCAAATAGTAATACAGATTGAAACCATGCAAGTTGTCTTCTAAATGCCCTGCAGTGTTCTATTGTATTACATTTGTCTTTTCAGATTTTTTTTATAAGCATTTGCTAATGCTGGCATCTACCAGAGAATATAAAACAAAAAGTATACTTGTTTTTAGTTTCTTGGCACTGTAAAATGTTGAACATAACTATGGAAATTACTGCTCAGGCAGTTTCTTGTGTAAGATTGTTGACTTGTGAGCTAAGGTCGTTTGTCAGGGGAGGGCTGGCAGACTTTAGCCCGGGGGGCAAGCACATTACACTGGCCCATAAGTATCGGCCCATCCTTAAAGTGTGGTTTTTGGTACAATATGTATTTATCAATATAAAGAAGGCTATTTTAGTGTTGCTTAAGCCAGCAATACTTTATAATTATAACTGATATATCTTAAATAATGAAAACAAATAATGCAGCAAAAAACATACCTCACTTTATATTGCATTTTATTTTAAATGTTCCTTCTCCCTGCAGCACTTTATTTCTTTAATTATTTTTACACATACCTAGCTGATTATAATGGGGTATAAATCATATAGCAATAGATTATATAATAATGTTCGATGACAGTACTGAACATTGGGGCTGATTTATGAAAATGCAAAAAGCCCTTTTGCTTTAAAAAATTGGGGGTATATTTACTAAATTGCGGGTTTGAAAAATTGGTGATATTGCGTGTAGCAACCAATCAGATTCTAGCTGTAATTTTGTACAATGAACTAAATAAATGATAACTAGAATCTGATTGGTTGCTATATGCAACATCTCCACTTTTTCAAACCCGCAGTTTAGTAAATACACCCAAAGATGTTTTTGCCAGCAAAAGGGCTTGTTTTTTTGCTTCGCACTATATACTAATAAGGTTATTGTTTGTTTTAGGGTTAACCTAAAACAAATAATAGGATGGGTGCTACTGGGAGGAGTAGCAGAGCACTAGGTGTCAATCTGACACCCTGGCCTAGAGCTGGGGGGCCAGGGTGTACTCTAGACAGGGGGACATGGTTATCATGTTAGACAAATACACAGGCAATACTGTGTGCACTACTGTTAGGTGCATGCAGTTCTTGAGGCTTGAGAAAGTCCACAGTACGGTGGACGAAACGCGTTGCCATTTGTTACCATACCAGCACATGCTGCAAGCTATCTGTGCTTATTTATACCTTGATTAGCCGAGAAGTGACCCAGTCCTATCTATTGATGCGAGTACGCTGACTAAGGACACATCAGGAACACTCTGGCGTCTATTCTGTTTCATACGGATTAACAGCCATCTGTTACCATACCAGCACATGCTGTAAGCTATCTGTGCTTTATCTACATTTTTGATTAGCCGAGGAGTGACCCAGTCCTATCCATTGATGCGAGTACGTTGACCAAGGACACATTAGGAACACTCCGGCGTCTATTCTGTTTTCCACGGACTAACATCAGGTGCGCACCTGTTTCTACTGATCTTTCTACAGCGGAGCTAGCAAGCTGGCATGCTGCGACTAATACTATTAAGGAGTTGCAATTGGGATCCCTCTAACATTTAAGGCAAGTTTGGCATTTTATGAGGATTGTGGAGGTACTAAGTTCCCAGACTTAACATCTGATTGAAGATTTACCTGGACATATTCCATTCTATCCACAATACCGGGGGACTTCATGTAAATCAGTAAGATTGTGTTTCACACATCCTTAACATCTATGTAGTCTCCTATTTGCTGTTATTTATTTTCTTCCATACCATTGGATTTCTGTCGATAATCCACCTTGTGCAAATATACTTATTGGTTTTATAGGCCTATTTAGGAACATCTATCAATATTTGTATCCCCCCTTTTTAATATTACTTTTTATTTTTACTTTCTATTGCAACGCTATTATAGGCAAACCATCGATGGTATATTTATTGAAGAATATTTTTATTGTTTGGAATGTATTTTTTATGATGGAATTTTTATACTTAAATTAGAGATAACAGAGATGTGTATTTATCCTCTATTGTGTATGTGATTAAATCATTGGTATATAATCTCCAGAGTCTCCTTTGGTTGTATTACTTGGAGATTATTGTATTGACTGACATCTCACCTATGATGTTTGTCTTGGTCTGAGATTTTCCCAGCGCTGTCTCCATTTTTTGTTTCCAATTTATATATATTATAGGGGTGTCAGCACCACCACTTGATAGCTGCAGGGTTCATCTCTTTCCATATGTGACAATTATTCAGCGCCAAGGTTTCTGTATTTTGGTGCATGCAGTTCTGCCTTCACGAGTAGTACAGTGTGAAGCAAGACATACCTCCCAACTGTCTTTCTAGTCAGACCAAATCCTGACTAAGTGAGACAGTCACCCAAATTATGCACTTCTCCAACAGATTCAGAAAAGTTGGTAGACTGTCTTACTCTCTCCTACCTGTTCTTGTCACTTTCACCACCTGTGGCTGTTGGTGTCTTTAGATCAGTTGCTGCTTGTCTGGATCCTGGAATGTTGGGAGCCCTCTTTGGAAAGAAATGGGTACATGAAAGTTAGAAAACTCCAACCTATTAAATCAAAATAGCACCTACGTTTTATAATTAGGCCTCCCTCCAACCCCAACATTAAAATAATTGTATTCACATTTGATAAATAGATCTATTTCCCTCCAACAAGCCCCGACATTAAATTAATAGCATATACATTTAATAAATAAACTCCCTACCTCCAAACAGCCCCAGCAATAATTTAATTAGCATTTACATTTAACAAATATAACCATTTCCCACAACACTCACAGGCATTAAATAATTCATAATCACATTTAATTAATAGACCTCATTCCAAAACAGCCCACAATTAATAAATAAATCCCAAGCCACCCCAGAATTAAATTATAGATCCAATTACCCCATCATAAATTCATAGGTTAATTAGATTAAATTGCCCCACCATCACCCCACAAATAAAATAGCACCCAATAATTAGCCCCCACCTGCACTCCACAATTCAATTAAAAGCCTACCTCCCACATTATATGAAGACCCCCCGTTCCTCACACACACTACATTCATTTTCTGGGCCCCTCACACACACTACATTCATTTGCTGGTCCCCTCACATGCACTACATTCCTTTACTGGCCCCCTCACACGCACTATATTCATTTTCTGGCCCCCTCACACACACTATATTCATATGCTGACCACAAACACACACTACATTCATATGCTGACACACACTACATTCATACACATACTACTACCGCACTCCCCTCATTTACCTGGTTCCATCCGCGCGCCGTGCAGATTATTCCTCTCTTCTTCACACATGGGACGGCACCAGTCACGTGGTGCGCATCCCATGTGACTATAATAGAATGGCGCACAGATTGGGAGGGGGGGGGGCGGATCTAAGAATCCGTGGCCAACGGGAGAAAGTGGCCGGGGGTCAGGCCAGCCACCTAGTCTGACTGTAGGGACCGGCCCAAAATAATATTTTTTTGTTCTGCACCCCGGCCCAGCCCGCACCTGTCGTTTGTTATCACTAAAGGACTGATTCATTAAGAAAGGCAAAGCAAAAAATAAAGGAGTAAATTTGGTCCTGGACAAACCATGTTACAATGCAGGTTATGTAAATTAGTTTATTACTTTGCACATAAGAAAAATACTGGCTGATTTTTCATGTAGCATATAAATAATTGATAGCTTTACTTTTACACTGAAAATTAAAGTTGATCTAAGCATGTCTAGCCCAACTATAAATATCTCCCCCTCCAATGCAACATGGTTTTGCCAAGGTGCAAATTTTCTCAGTTTTCTTTTGCTTTGCTTGCCTTAATGAATCAGGCCCTTCAAGTCTGTATGTTCAGTTGTGGACCTGGTTGTTTTTAATTTTTGAATTAAAACCCTTCAAAAGTCAGCTTTTGACAGTGCATTTCATGACTATTTCAGCTTTTAAAGATTGTTGTTTGAATGTACTAACGATCAAAAAGCTATTGTTTCTAACGTGTGCAGGAGGTTGCCTTATCTAATTTTAATTTTAAAGCGACATCTCACAGTTATATTTTGGGACAGTTTTAAAATCACCAAAATGAACCAAACGAGTGGTCAAGAGACTTTAATAACTATGTAATAATAGACAAAGCTATAAGGAATCTTGAGACAAAACTCCAGGGGCAATAGTTTCTTGTAGCAATAAGCTAACTACCTCTGGTTCAATGGACTACTAGTAAAATGTGGCTTAGATTTTCATTTTATGATCATTAAGTATTTTTTTTGGTTTGAAGAGGCAAAGTATAGTGGTTTGAAAATACATTTTCAATTACAAAATAAATATTTTTTATTATTATAATTAATAATTTTGTATTAATTGATTAATTATTAATAATTATTGTATTTTTTGTTTTTATGGTTGGATGTTTAAAAAAAGATTACACACTACTTCTTTCCCCTGTCTGCTATAATGAACATTGTAACTGCTAAAATGGTTTGGGTTCTTTGAAATCCAATTGACTGTTCACTGTTAATGACAAAGGGAATAAGTGTTGAATAACATTAAAAGCAGCTAGGGTAGATTGTTGTAAATTACTCATCACAGGAATCTCAGGAGGAAGTTTGCTGCTAATCCAGTATACTTCCCTTACATTCTGAATAATTTGGTATATTGTATGTGTGTCCCTTGCACATTTCAGCTAGCTGATCATTTACTCTATGTTTGTTTGTATCACACAGAAACTAAACACACCGGGCAGTGAATGTTTTACTTAATAGCATGAGATGTAATTTAATAATAGTAGGCACTGACCTCAGTAAACACGTGTGTTTACACAATATTGTTCACAATCCAATGTTATCAACATAATAATCTACAGAGCAGGATTTCTCAGCATATTAATATTTACACAAAAGAAAAAGATACGGTTACACAGTGGCATATCTACCATGGGTGCAGGGTGCGTAGTACACACAGGCCCATGAGTCCAGGGGTTCTATGCAGGCCCCTTGATTCAAGGGCATACTTGCCAACTTATGGTAGGCGGCGTCCGGGAACTGCCTGGGGGGAAGGTGGGCATGTGGGCGATGGGGGTCAGAAAATTGTGTCATTTTGGCCATGCCCCCGTGATGTAATGACACAAATGCATCATTTTACAGCGGGGGCGGGACCAAATGCTGCGTTTCTCAGGGAACCGCAGCATTTTGGATTTAATTCTGTCCACTTCAGATGCGGGAGGAAGTGAGCAGATGCGGGAGGCTGTCATACTCTCCCGGGAGTTCGGGAGACACATCCAGAATCCGGACTTTCCAGGAGAGTTGGCATGTATGTTCAAGGGCCTACACTGCATCCATGACAAAGGCCCATCCTTGTTTTCCCTGTTCTGTCTCTGGTGCTTCTTTTACCTCACGCAGAGTCCCTGCTGCCGATCATGTGATGCAACAGCTCCCATTCACTGAAAGAAAGGGCTTCCATTACTACTATGACATCATTGGGTGCGCTGCACGCTTCCAGTCTATCAATGATAGGGAGCTGCTGCATCGCTCAGGTAGATTGCGTGTGTATGGGTCAGAATTTATGTGTATGGACAGGAAAATACATGTAAGGTTGAGAAATGTAGGAGATGTCATTCAAACAAGTGTAGAGGTACCACATATATAAATAGACATGAATCTTATGAAATAAGATTTTAACAATCAACCAAATTATTATTGCAAAAATCAAAGTGTGCAAACTAAAATAAAATGCATGGCAATAAGACTACACACTAAAATATTGACTCTCTCTAATATACATTTCTGTAAATGTTCAGTGAAACATAAATGGATAAACTTTTCAGTTCATAATTCTAAGGAAAATTGGTTCACTAGTGATAGTGACTGCAGTATTAATATGACATATATACATACCTGGGACAGAATGCATGTGTGTAAAGGGGCAAAAATGTGTTTATGGGGTAGTATGCATATGTGAGCCAAATGGTCTTTGACAGTGAAGTGCAGAAACAAATTTTCTGTGAGGCACTTCTGCCTCACAGCACTGGAGTCATGGGTTCGATTCCCGACCATGGCCTTATCTGTGTGGAGTTTGTATGTTCTCCCCATGTTTGCGTGGGTTTCCTCTGGGTGCTCCGGTTTCCTTCCACACTCCAAAAACATACTGCTAGGTTAATTGGCTGCTATTAAATTGCCCTTAGTATCTGTGTGTGTGTGTGTGTAAGTTAGGGGATTTAGATTGTAAGCTCCAATGGGGCAGGGACTGATGTGAATGAGTTCTCTGTACAGTGCTGCGGATTTAGTGGTGCTATATAAAAATATAGGTGATGATGATTCACTAAATGAAGAACAGTGATTTCTATGGTAAATGTGCTGTCAGTACACACTGATATTTGTTTCAAGTCCAGGACCAAAATGGTAGAAAAAATATTGTGTTGAAGGTGGTGAAGCGCACTTATGACAATGGCTGCTATCTGCTTCTAAGAAGAACCACACAAATGTTCTTATGCAAATATGTATATAGAAGAATATGGAAAGAACTACGCCTGAATTCACATAGACTTTGCCAAAAATGGGACAAACGTTGTTTTTATTGAAACATCACTTAACCTCAGGATAATTCAGTTGTAGTTGTTAAGTGTGAAAAGCAGAAATAGAAAATCTCCCTATGAAAAGGAATTGGCTTGGCAGATTTCTTTAAGAAAACCCAAAACAACATCACAGAGGAAAAAGAGCATTACCAAACACTTTTATAAAACACCTGTCCTGCCTCTTGTTCTAGTAAGTGCACGAACAAAAGGGGATTTTTAAGGTGAACGAAGAAATTTACCGTTGGTTGTCTAGTAAGTGGAATTCCGTAAGAGATACACAGTGCCAGCACAATTCAAGTTATTCACAAAAAGAATTGCTAGTTTAATTATTTGTAATACAAACAGATGTTTCTCTTTGTTTGAAGCAATATCACACTATGTTTTGTTTTAATTTTTTATTTTTTATCTCACATATCACAACTGCAGTGGAAAATGGATCTATACTTCAGCAAAATATAAGTAATTGTTTATGATATTTGTCACACTATTTATATGTTCTACACATTGTAGTCTATGTGACTACAGGCAGTAGCGCTGGAAACTCTTTCCGTATTTTCCTGGACCAAAATACTACAGGCAGCATTTAATTTCTATTCAGAGCTGGAAACAAGTGTTAGTATGTACTGACTACACTATGTAGGACTACATCTGGTCAAGTTGTATTCTTAATCCCGCTAGCACAGCAACACTGACACCCACACTATGCTCTCACTCAGGGTCAACACTGACATTTTTAGCACCCAAAACCATCTGGAATTTCACATATGCCCCTTTAGGGCTTCACTGTGCATGTGCCACCTCACGTACCAAAGCAACTATTCTGAGCCCTACTCTGTTCAGAGTAGGAAATTAGAGGCTAAAGGGGAAGGCGTCCGCGTAAAAAAAATTCTGACACAGACCGGCTGACGGGGCGTTCCTGAAAACTGTGCATTCTTCTGCTGTGCTTTCTAGGCTTACTGTGTTCCGAAGGCTATGTTCCCACTCATACTGCACTATCACCAACACTACTTTCCCTCCAACACTACACTGACACCCACACTATGTTCCCACTTAACTACACTGACACCCACTCTATGCTTCCACTCACACTAGACTGATACCCACACTGCTTCAACTCACACTACTCTGACACTCACATTATGTTACCATCCACTCTATACTGACACCCACACTAAGCTCTCATTTACACTACACTCTCACCCACTCTATATTCCCACAGACACTACACTGACACCCACAGTATATTCTAACCCATACTACACTGCCACTCACAATATGTTCCCGCCCACATTACAGTGCCTGCCACTTCTGATTGGCAATCAGCCAAAAATATTAATGTGCGTCAAACTCTAAATAAGCTCCTGTACGTTCAAATTAATAAACAAAATGGCAAAATGTAATTGAAATTGTATATTTGTATTGAGTCTCTGAGAATTAGCAGTACACAATTGAGACTTTTCTATTGACTTGAGTGATCTTTATTAGGAGCAATTACTGAATATGAATAAGGTATGGTAACGCTTAAACCAAACGGCGCATTTACATCCAGTTTTTTGGATGTCCAGATTTTGAAAGAGTTTTTGAATCTAATTGTTTTACATGATCTTAATATTTGGGATAAAAAAAATTCTTAAGGCAACTACTGTATAGACTCATTGCATTTCCTGATAATCTCAGGTTCCTGTTCCAATATAGCAATCAGATTATTATCATCTAGATTTCATAGTAACCTTCCCAGTTTGAGTAAGTTCCACCTTATGGGGCACATTTCTGAATCTTCTGTCATCGCACCGATGGCAGTTCATTTTTCGTAATCATTTATAAAAAAAATTATCCTGGGACAGGGCATACAATAGGAGGCTGTCCCAGCGATGACTTTACTTACCTTAAAACTCCAGTCACTAGTGCAAAGTGGTCACGCATGCGCAAAGCCACTTTTCAGTAGTGACTGGAGGGGAGAGCACATAAGCTCCAATATATTCTGCAGTAAGCTTTTCTAAAATTAATGATAAAGCATGTCCATACACCATATTATTGTGTTATTTCAAATTGAATTCAGTAATGGAGTGATAGTAACTAATGTTAGACTGTACTGTTATGTATTTTGCAACATTAAATGCTTCAAAATTCCACCATTGTTTCATTTTTATTTTCTTCAAGATCAAAACACATCAACTTATGGAATGTTCTTCTTTCAGATCAATTTTATTGGATGATGTGGGAATGGACATCCCATATGACGCAGCAGAAATCAGACCAGGTAGGAGAAGCACATAACATCTGCTTTAATACAGTATATGTATTTTAGTCACTGTTAAATTATTCAATTTGCTAGCTATGTCTCTTGGAAGTTACATTCACTTTGTTAGGTATTGCTGTTGAAAGTCCTTTATTTTAGATTTGGCAAGTAAATTATTATTATTATTATTATTATTAATTTTTATTTATAGGGCGCCACTAGGTGTCCGCGGCGCTGTACAGGGACAAACAAAATTACAATACGAGGTGAGACAGCACAGTACAGTAAACAATAATCACAGTAACTCAGTGAGCTCAAGGCACAGCTAGAGGGATGGGGAGAGGGGGATGTCTGCCAACAACGGCCCCAAGGAGGGGGGGCACGTATGAGAGGGAGACCCCCAGGGGGAAGAGGAGGGAGCGAGAGGGGACGGGAGAAGAGGGTCCTCAAGGAGGAAGGCAGGGAAGCTGGCGAGCAGAGTTAAAAGTGCAGAAGACAGGAGGAGAGAAGACCCTGCTCAAAGGAGCGTACAATCTAAGGGGTGGGGTAGACTGACAGAGAGACACAGGAGAGGGAGGGAAGGAGGAATGGAAAATCAACGCTAGTTTCATTTCCTATTAGAAAACCAGCAGTTCTTTAGTTCACAGGTTTTAATTAGGTTGCCGATAAAATTGCTGATTTCATCTCTCAACCAGCCATTAATTTGACTGAACGTTTCTGTAAATGAATGCAGTAGTAAGCTAAGTTCCAGACATTTCTAGATTATTTTACATTGTGCAATTATGTGTGCTATTTATGCTCTTTTAGTTGAAATGAAATTCCATTGCATTAAATGTCTTTTCTGCTAATGGACATTTAGCATTGTTAACAAATGTATTTACTGTATTTGTGGGTTTTTTTTAATCACAGTACATGAAAACACATAATTGAAATACTTTGTGCATGCTTAAGCGCTAACTTGTCCACTCTCCTGGAATGTCTGGGAGACTCCGGAATTCCGGGTAGATCTCCCGGGCACCCGGGAGAATAGGCAAGTCTCCCGCATCCTGCCCGTCAGGTGTCAAAATGACGCAATTCATGCAGAATTATGTCATTTTGCCCCACCCAACGTGACGATGATGGGCCAAAATGACGTGAATTGTCCCGCTCTCCCACCACACCCCTTCCCCAGGATCTCCCAGGTGCCAGCTACATAAAGTTGACAAGTATGTTTAAGTGTGCATGTTGAGACATATGTTTTCAGGACTGCGTATAATTTTATATGTAAAATATCAAACTACTTAGTTAAATGATGATATTCTTCAGACATAGATATATATACTTTTAGCCTATTGTAGCCATGATACCGTCTGGCACCTGCTGACTGTCTCTTACACAGAATTAAATGTACCACACTTGTGGGCACACTTAGGGCTGCGTGTGTCATGATGAGAGTGGTGGTTGCCAAACATATTTTGCTAGTGAAGGGAATCATGACATGTCCACATAAATTAGTCTGTTAAAGAATTGCTTGATTTAGAAGCAAAAAGGAAAAGTAGATAATAAATAATGCCTACGTACCAGTTGCATGACAATATAAATGCACTATATGAATCCATTTATCCTTACCATTACAAGCCTGAAAATATCTGTACAAAAGAAATCTGAGCTTATGGCTCATACTTTGGTCAAAACTTTTAAGAATGCAACCTGACGTCAAGGGTTTGCGGGATACGTTTTATAATTGTGTTTTCGAGCTGCATATACTCACATCTGTGCTTCAGGCATCACTAACATGCTATTAAATTCATGTGCAATTATTATTATTATTATTATTATCTTTGACTTATAAGGCGCCACAAAGGGTCTGCAGTGCCGTACATTACATATACGAGAAAACAGAACCAAGACACAACATGATACACAAATATATACAAACACAGGTGATATGGTAAAGCAAATCAGATTATATCTGACAGATAGTGAAAGGGATGGTAGAAATCAGCAAGAAGAAGGCCGAAGCTTAAAAAAAACAGGGAAAACAGGGCTAGCGAAGCAGGCCAAGAGGTACAGAGGGTGAAGGAACAGTAGAAGGAGCACACAAGGAAAGAGGGCCCTGCTCATGAAAGCTAACAACCTAAAGGGAAGGGGGAGACACAAATAAGGTGGTACTAACTAGGGGAGAGAGCCAGGACAAGAGAGTTAGGAGGACTGATAGACTTGAATAAAGAAATGAGTCTTAAGGGCAATTACCTCACTAGTTAGAAGCTACATATGACAGTGGTTTGGTTTTGCATATGTTGCAAAACCAAACCACTTGTCACATTTTAGCCTCTGAGTGTACATAATTTTAACTGTTTTTTAGTGATATCTGAAGCATAGATGTGAGTGTAGGGACTCGCAAAATATGAGGACCCTTAATGTTGGCTTGTGAGTATAAATGTTTGATCAAATTATGAACCAAAACCTCATATTTCTATTGTGCTGAATATGTTCAGATTTGTACAAGTGCGGATAAGTGCTGGCAACCACTAATTTTATTTTCTTCTGGTTCTCTAGTTTATTTTCCATTTAGAAGCAAGGCAGTTTAATGTGGCAAAATGTGGCAGACTCGAATGTTTTTATCTTCCTCATTGACAGATAGGGATATATTATATGTTATATACTATATATTATACTATATTGGGCTAATATTGGCATCCGACTTACCACAACTTGGGGGGAGGATGAGGTCTGGCGTGAGCAAAATAAACTCCAAGACAAGTATCCTTGACTGTGGCAGGAGACCACAATGGATTTTCTCCGTATGTATATGGTATACATGTTCCCCTGCCATATACTGCACCACACATGAATTTATATGCTCAGTGGGCTAACTAAGGGGAGACAACTTCTCATGACACAGAATCTAAGGGGCATCTGTTATTCATCTGTGAAGTGGTAAATAGTAAATGGTGTGAAGGAGATGCCAGTACACCGGAAAAAGCATTGGGTCAAAGACATTTAAAAGGATAAAATGACACATCTTAGAAAAACTATTCCACAGCACGTAAATGACTATAGAGTTATTGAATGGGGTAGTTCCATTGATGTGTCCATGGACCAAAGTGAAATGGATGTTGTAAGAGAGGTCTAGATGCTTTTACAGGTAGATTCCAAAATGTTTGAGTGTCAGAAATCTAGGCTAAAACCAAGTATGTACTATTTAAAGCCAGTAAAAGTTAAGAAAACATTGATGGATGTAAAAGACCTGTCTCAGTAGCCAGGTAACAAGATAGGGATTGCCACTAAAAACATCAGATTCTGGACTTCATCCTTTTACGTCAATCCATATTTAATTTGCAACTGGCTTTACTTCCAAATAACAAATATTCCAATGTATTGTATGTACCATCATTGATAACCTAGGTCTTCAGTCTTCTTGTTTGTGTCCTAACCCTACACTACTTCATGAAAGACTGGGAAGAATATTAGTGAATGAGGATCCACATGGTTGAAATTCCTATATCAGCTGGTCCAGCAATTATAGAGCAAGTAGCTCTTAACCTGATGGGGGTTAATACTCTGCCTATTTCTTCAAGGGGAAAAAGTAAGTGATGTACATGATTTATCTCCCCCCACATTGGATGGGGAGAACATATATACTACATGGAGGCAGGGCCGGTGCTAGGGTCCTCGGCGCCCTAGGCACAATGTAAAAATCCTAGAACACACCTATTTTGTAAGTGATATCTATTAGTGTGTCAGATAAATAACATGAATGGTGCAGTCATTGCAATAAATTTATTGAAATAACTGCACCATTCATGTTATTTATCTGACCCACTAATAGAGATCACTTACAAAATAGGGGTGTTCTAGGTAATTGAGCGCAATTTACTTGTTATACAATTGTTTGGTACACAGGAAGGGATTCCTGATTCTTTGCTGCTCTTGCCGTATTGGAGTTGAGCGCAGCTCCTCCTTTTTACAATGTAAAAATCTGCCCCCCCGGCACAATGTAACAAAATCCCCCCCTGGAACAATGTAAAAAAAATCCCCCCTGGCACAATGTAAAAAACTCCCCCCCCGTCTTTTCTTACCTTGGCGCTGCTCCTCTCTGCCGGGTCCCGTCCCTCACTGAAACTGTCGGGCCGTGATGATGATGTCACGCCCGACAGTCAGTGAGTGGAGGGGAGGAGACAGAGCGCCCCATCAGCTGTTGGAGGGGAGAGCGGCGGTGGTGATCCATAGCCCCTCCCCCTCCCCCTGCGGCAGCCGTTTTAGGTATACTCAGCGGTCGCCGCACAGTTTTAAACTATAATAGTCATTGTTTTTTAATTTTGAGGCGCCCTGCAGAGCCCAGTGCCCTAGGCAACTGCCTAACCTTGCCTAATGGGAGCGCCGGGCCTGCATGGAGGGGGGTTCCGTTAGTGTTAGCACAGGTGGGCCACCTGGTTGGTATCTGGACAAGTATTATTAAGTAATCTTTCAGTTCTGTTTGCACAGCCCCTTTACATCAATATGGGGTAAACTTTGGAAATGGATGCACCCATTACAAACATACTAGAAAATACAGTTCCTGTCAGTCTTTAAACTGCTCTGATCAGAAAAAAATTGTCAAAAATGAAACCTCTGTTTTATAAACGACTTTCTCTCAGATATGGATGATATAACAAAAAAGGTTAACAAAATATTCACCCTATACAATATATATCTGCACAACATGTGTCACTTACGTTATTACTAAATGAAAACATGGGTTTATATAGGAATATTGCTGGAAAGCTTAACTATACTGGGTGTCATCATCATTTTAAGAAAACAAAATGAATGGTATAAAGTAATACATAGCATACTGGCTCCTAATAACTGTTAATAATAATTTGCAGATTTCCCAGCAGCTGTCATCTGTATAATGCTAAGTAGATTAGAACTTATAACTGCTGCATGCAATAAGGCTGTGTACACACATTACTCAACTTATCTCATTGCTATAACGCCACTGACAATTATGTGTGAATTCTTGAAAGCTAATCTGCTCAATATATGTATTATGCAAAGTTGTAATTTATGTCTTTTGCTGTCTTAGTTTGGTTAAAAGGAATGAACCACAGATAGTGGGATCTTCTATCAGAATGCCCAGGGCTTTCTCCATAATTTGGAACAACACTTCGCCTACTAATATATATAAAAATTACACATCATTTAAAAATACTGTCAAAATCATGTGCACTCACTGTTAGAAGCTACCTATGACAAGTAGATGATTTTGCCAATGCCAGGCTGACAGTACTAGAGCATATTCGGCATTTTTGCTGAATCCAGCTCACATCATCATCAGGACGGATCTTGCACCAGGGGTGAAGCAGTGACAGCAGATACACATCTATATAAGTGTAAGCATTAACACACCATTACTGTACTTGGGCTATGTATAGTGAGGCACTACATAAAGAGACGCTGCAACTGGAAAATACGTGCATGCAGACTGAGATGTACTCCTTTGTACTGCATTTGTGCAGTAAGGAAAATCATATTTTGTACTTCTGTGTTGGACTTATAGCAAACTCATTATGAGTCCCATTATGTCCATAAGTTTTAGTAGAACAGCTGATCTGCGATCTCCCCTGTTGTGATGAGTGAATGCTGCCTATATGTCAAAATGAGGGAAAAATTTAATCCTTCTAAATATATAACAAAAGTATTGCAAACTGAACATCTATCTTCATATATGCACACATTAATACTCACCTTGTCTCATTGCTGGAACAGCCCTGATAAATATGTATGAATTGATGAAAGCTAAGTTTTGCAATACATGTATTACGTAAATCTGTACTTTATGTCAGTTGGTGTTGTTTTTATCATTTTATATTTCCTTTCAAAGCCTTTGTTTGGTTGAAAGGAATGAATCACAGATAGTGAGATCTTCTATCAGAATGCTCAGGGTTTTCTTCATAGTTTGAAAAACCTTGCCTACTAAAATAGATAAACATGATACCTGTCCCTAGGCATTCCCGTTCCCTCCCACCCTGTGTAGCAGCACACCTCTCATTGGGGATGCATAGGATAAAATGTACTGGTACCCTTTGCCACCAATCTATTATTAGAATTCTATTCTTATTATAGTACACTTTAGGAAGTAAAAGCATTTCAACATGTCTGTTTGTATGAGAGAACACCAGCAATATTTAATTGCTTTTGGATTTTCTGGATACCGAGACCCCAGATAAAAGATTCCATACCAGTATAACTAATACTTCTTCATAAAGAGAATCCTAAAAAACATTTTTGACCTTTATTAAATGATTAAATGTTACTATTAATCTCCAATAAGGGGATATCACTGAAACTTGAGCCTTTGAGTAGTGTCATGTAATTCAATGATAATGTGCAATTATGAATTAAGTTAAGTGAGTGAAGACTAATCCCAAGATTGACAATGAGACGCAAGGGGCTAAATTATATCATTGTGTCTTGTAGTCAGGGAAGTAGTATCATAGAAGTAGGAAAACTCATGTTATATGTATTAAGAATTCTTATTAATAAAAGCAGGTTTAGTTATATTGCTTTCAGTGTGTGGTGTGTTTGGTCACATACACTGTGAAACTATATTTATGTACTTATGTATATTTATGCTCTCTTTTTTTATACCACTGTGCTGAAGTTCCACCAACCACCTTTATAGATCTAAATTTGAGGTGTCTTGGATATGTTAAATATAGTTTGACTAATTTCATAAATAAATCAGATGTTACATTTTTATAGTACATTAAACATTATTTCTAATTTCTTTCATTTCTAGAACCTCCAAATTCATTGGATCTGAATGGCTCCCAGGCCAGAAAAATCAAACTCACAGCTCCTAACATTAACCTGTCTCTGGACCACAGTGAAGGTTCCATCCTGTCTGATGATAACCTTGACACCCCGGATGAGCTAGACATTAATGTAGATGATCTTGATACTCCAGATGAAGCTGATTCCTTTGACTATACTGGAAATGGTAAGACCATAACCTGACTACTTTCATACTGTTTTCCAACAGCTTTGTTGTCCTTATCAATATCCCACAAAGCCCTTGATTGATATTTGTTTGTTCAGATTCACATACTGCGCACCACAGTGTATATATATTCATCAGTATGCAGATTTTGTTGCATTATACACTTACACCTATTTATTTATTAATTACTGGCAAGGGAATATTCTCTCATGTGTATATGAAAGTGCATTACATTATCAGATTGTGTGCAAATAGGGAAATGCAGAAGTCACACCTCTACACTTTTTTGTGCATAATTATACACATGTTACTTATGACTAGAGATGCTCACTGACCCCCGTGTTTTGGTTTTGGTTTTGGATCTGGATTACAATCGTGTTTTGATTTTGGTTTTGCCAAACCGCCCTTGCGTGTTTTGGTTTTGTTTGGTTTGGTCTTGCAATTTTGTTTAAAAATCAATGTTTTTGGGCATAATATAACCGGATTTAGTGCTCCACCTGTTTCTTGGATAAGTAATGTAATTGTAAAGCTAATAAATTATGAAAAAAACAGTTTAATTCCTGGTAGGCCGTCATTAACTCTACACACAAACCAGATTGTCTTCCTCTCCATCTATGCATATTGGAAATGCAGTCATAGTCTTTGGGTGTATATTACACCCTACACTTATAGTTAAATATCTAAAGAAATGGACAAAGGCAGTTTGGTTTCTGTCTCTCTAGGCCCCCCCACACTTGTAGAAAATACTAAAAAATTCAGCCATTATAGACTGTACAATATAAATTGAATGGACAAAGGCAGTTTGGTTTCTGTCTCTCTAGGCCCCCCTCCACTTGTTGAAAATACTAAAAAATTTCAGCCGTTATAGACTGTACAATATAAATAGAAATGGACAAAGGCAGTTTGGTATTTGTCTGCATCAGACACCCTCTCCACAAGGAGTAAAATAGAAAACTATTCAGCCGTCATAGACTCTAGAATATAAATAGAAATTGAGAAAGGCAATTTGGTATCAGTCTGCATCATCCTCATCAACATCATCATTCGCGCCCTCGTCGCCTACACAAATGTCCCCCTCATCCTCTTCTAATTCCAAAGTGGCATCCTCAATTTGTGTATCACTGGCTACACTCAGGCTGTTCAGGCACACATCAGCAGATCTGCTGAAAGGGCCCTTCTTTATGGGTACACTAACAGGATGCTCACGATTAGACATACCACTGGTGGATGGACTCTCCACAGGGAATGGTGTAATTTCTGATTCAGAGCAAACGTTATCCTCTAATGCCTTACTGTTTTCTTGCAGTTCAGCTTTCATGCGTAACAGTAATTGTGCACCACTTTTAGACTCCAAATTACTTGGTCTTGCTTGGTCACGAGTGACCGTACAAAAAGAAGGCTCAGTAACATTTTTAGATTTGTCACTAATAGAGAAAGGTGAAGGCCTCATTCTTTCTTTGCCACTGCATGTGTAGAATGGCATGTTGGCAATTTTTTTTTATCAGCACTTAACTTTTCCTCAGTTACACTTCTTTTTCGCTTCAACACGGTAAATTTTTTTTTGGTGTGTGTTTTTTTTCCTGATTTAAAAAGCATATGTACTTTTACATAGGCTTTACCAGATGACGTACTGGGAACACTACCATCAGGACTGGTGCCAGCACCTGCTTGCTGATTCTGCTCATATGTGGACTGCTTTGAATCCATTTTAATGAGCCCAAAGCACTTGTAGTGCAAACTTTTTTATAGATACTGCTTCTAAATATGACTTTTGGCAGCCATAAAAATTATTGTTTCACACTGGGGAATATGGGACACTGCAAAGCACTTGTAGTGCAAAATATTGTATAAATACTGCTGCTAAATATGACTTTTGGCAGCCAGAAAAAATTATTGTTTCACACTGGAAAATATGGGATACCCCAAAGCACTTGTAGTGCAAAAAATTGTATAGATACTTCTGATCAATATGACTTTTGACAGCCAGAACAATTATTGTTTCACACTGGGGAATATGGGACACCCCAAAGCACTTGTAGTGCAAAAAAATGTATAGATACTGCTGATAAATATCACTTTTGACAGCCAGAAAAATTAGTGTTTCACACTGGGGAATATTGGACATCACAAAGCACTTGTAGTGCAAAATATTGTATAAATACTGCTGCTAAATATGACTTTTGACAGCCAGAAAAATTATTGTTTCACACTGGGGAATATGGGACACCCCAAAGCACTTGTAGTGCAAAATATTGAAAAAAAAAAAGCCTCCTCTTTCCTCCTCTCTTCCTGCTCTAACAATTGCTAATAGAATTGGAATTAATAATAGAATTGAATAGATTAGAATTGAATTGAAATAATAATACAAAGAATAAGGTGTACAATTATTGCTCTGTCTCTGCTCTAATACAGCCTGTGACCTAACCCTGCTCTGTCCATCTGTCAAATGGTGATGGATTGCTGTGTAGGCGGGTATTTATGCTTTTCAAATATCGCGAGAATCGAACTCTGAGATTCAACTACGTCATGATGAAAAAACAGCCAGTATTTAACTTATGTGAAAAACAGAATTCTAATTTGCACCCCTCGCATTGTAACATGGTTTTGTCCAGGAGACTGAAATAAAAAGTTTCTTAAGTTAAGATCCTTAATGAATCAGGCCCTATATTATTAACAGGTGACATTAATTGAATCTTTATCTGTGCGTTCTTTTGTGACTTGATATGTCACATACATATTAGTCGTCTTCTGCAGTGTATTGTCTGTTAGAGCAGAGCCAAGCTAGACCCATATTCATCAACAGACGTATCTTCATATTCACTCCTTGTTGAATATGGACGTGCGTATGCCAGATGTATGGGAGTTTTAAAAAAAACAAAACATTATGTTCGCTAAGCATACTTTGAATCAGGCCCTTTGTGTCCTACTTCTACAGGGAACATAAGATGATCTAAATGCACGTAACTCTATTCAGTGTGCATAGTCTGTTTTATAACAGTGACAGGCATACGTCAGTGGGTATTTGTTTCCACTTAGTATGCACCAGCCAGATGATTTTCGATTCAGTTGGTTACCTAAAACATAGTGAGACCATGAAATGCCATAATATCCAATCAATAAATCCAACATGCCTCTTTTAGTAATAATAATTGGTTTTGATCATCCTACTACGGAAAGGGGGTGATCAAAACAAAGTACTGTTACAAAAAGAGGCATGTTGGATTTATCAATTGGAGTCTATGGCACCTCATAGTCTCAATGAAGATTTTTTATGCTCCTTCCCTCATGACTAGGACACGGCAAATGCACAGGTGTCATGTCAGGACGACGAATGTACAGAGCGATCGCTTGATGGAAATAAGCAGAAATTGACAGTCATCAGTAAGGTGTGGCAAATACAACCTGTACTTGCATATGAAATACATAAAAAACAATGTCAAAGAAAACAAAAGTCCCCAACCTATCTTGCAAGTATAGATATATAATAAAGAGACACAACCAATGTGATTATACAGTAATTATAAAAAGAGCATGTATCAGTCTCAATAAGTAACTATTTTACAGTATAAATGTATTAACATCCAAATCCAGAAAAATATACCTGCACAAGAAAGGAATTGTACCCCACAATAATTTGGTAATTTTATAATAATATTTGTTACTGTATTGTACTTATACCTACAGTTTAAATTATGTGGAATGCCCTCCTGGATACGAATTGCAAATTACAGAAAAAAAAGAAGTCTAAGTTTGTTCAGATATGGGGCGCTCTGCTTCCAACATAATACTAATTCACTATTAATATTCCATATTTTATTATTATTTGTTAAATTACCAATAATCTATATCTCACAAATCCCCAATACATTTTCTTGTGTAAAATATCATCTGTTTGATTAGTTGAAATATAGTGAATAAAGTTAAAGTTACAAAGATATGCCTAAAAATTGAAATGAAAAGAAAGTGAGGGCCCCTTATTTTATTATCAGAATGTTTACTAAAATTCTCTTATATTTTATGTGAGTGTCATTGTTTATTCGTATATTTCTAGAACCAAACTTGTTTCTAACTGCATTCTTCTTGTACCAGACCTAGTATGATATATGATTCAGCTATACCACATGAATAAATTTAGTGTTTAGTTATTACAGGCAGGTTTAATAATTAAATTCCATTGTGTGTGGTATATCATGCCAGTTTCCATGGTTACATGAGCACAGTACAGTATTTCAAAATCTTGTTTAATTTGCGAAAAGGTTTTACTCACTATGTGCATTCATTACATACTTTTTTTATCGGTGTGTTGTCATAAATTGTTCAGTCATAAATATAATTATCCAGTTCCCACCCATGTGTTCCGCATTCCTATTAATGTATCTGTGTATCACATATTAACACTTTATCATTCTGATAAAGTATTGATGCTTAATATTCCATAGTCTAATATAATTGGATTCACATGTCTCCTCACTATGCCCTATGTATATTTCACCTGTTGCTTTTTCAGTGGCTGCAAAAATGAAAATTAGCATAATAAGAGTGCGATGCCAAGGCTTTGGTAATAAAGTCAGCACTGTGGCAAAGTGGTTAGCATTACCCTCTAACAGCACTGGGTCACGGCTCTATCTGTGTGGCGTTTGTAAGATCTCTCTGTGTTTGCATGGGTTCCCTCCAGGTACTCTGTTTTCCTCCCACACAGTCCAAAAATATTCTGGTAAGTTAATGGGCTGCTAACAAAAATTGTCTGCAGTGTGTGGTAGAGAATGTAGACAGTAGGTTCCAAGGGGGCAGGAAGTGATGTGAATGATTCCACTAACAGAATAGGAGCTGAGCCTGACCAATATGGTTGACTCACCCTCTGCAACAATGTGAAGTACATTGAGTCCTAAAGGGAGAAAGGCACTATATAAATAATTATAATTATTATATGATCTCTAGCTTCACTGTGTGGGTTAAAGCCAATGTGATCTATATGGACCTGTCACAGGAGATGAGCAGTAAGTCTAGAGGCTAAGATTTTGGCCAGTGGTTTCATATTAGTGTTATTTAGGGATATAGGTCTATAGCTGGCACCACCATACTGCATCCATTTCCACCAGGATCTCAGCGTGCTTCATTAATCCATTAAACAATCTAATAAATATAGAGTTTGAGAACCCTTTACGTTCTCTGTAGTTTATGCTAGACAAACCATATTAGCCATGTGACTTATTAGTGTAATGGGATTTAATAGCACTCTAAACTTGTACTGTAATGTATGTGCCACGGGCCTGTGATGCTTCATCTGTTCCATTAGGCAGGTTGCAATAGTCCAGATAAGTGCAGTGTATGTGCTGAATATATGGATTCATTGTAAACACTAATAAACTTAAAGGGGGAAATTTAGTAAACTTCGCTTTTCTCTGCGATTTACAAACTGCCGTACAACACGTGTAGTTTTCGACTCTAAACCACACAATTTACTATTGTGCAGTGGTAGTTTGTGAACACCTAAACTTCACTAACATGCAGGAAAAAAGGTGTTTTTTTTCTAAATGGCCAGATAGCTCAAACTGCATATGTCTTGTGCTATCTGGCCATTCAGAAGATAAGAGGAGGCATAATAGACATACTAATAATAAAGGCAATCTTTATTTATTGGTTAAAGGGGACAAATTCATTATTATTTATCTTCTGGGGGCATTACTAGCTTATGAATATATAAAAGAGGCAATATTTTATGAATGCATAAAGGGGGCAATATTATATTATGAATATATTAAGGGGGAGCTATTGAGGGGGCAACACTTATACTGAAAGATGGGCACCTTTTATACTGCACACTTGTGGCACTACACTGTCAGCCTTTTATAGCCATATTGATTTTTCATCTAATATATTTTAGCTATATTACAGCAGTAAAGATAAACAGGTAAATGATTAATTGAAAACTTAACCATGAGTTGTAAACCTGATTCACAGTAAAATGTTTAAATACATATTGCCCAATTAATCAGATGATTTCCAAGCACTGCTACTGCTATTGTTTTATGGTTAAGAACAACATTTTAACTTATGAGCTTTGGATGTGGGAAGAGCTCTAGTGTTATCAGCACAGGGCTGGGTACACTTGGGGGGTGAGTGGGGGGGGGGGGCGCATTCCCTCTAGGGAACACATTACCTCTTGGGATTATGGCAGGGGGACACTACCCTGTGGATTTCTCTATTATTGAGCCACCAGCCCAGGTTGGAAAAGCTTTGTGCTTGTAGTAGTAAAATCAGGGATACCCCACTCTTTTTGTCCCCCTGATTTTGCTAGTGCCAGCCTAGACTCCCAGCAGTAGGGTTGATTCAGCTGTTCTTTTATATTTCTTAGTTTTTTGGGTTTTAAATATAGTGATATATGTCAACATTTTGACTGTCTACTTTACAACCCTGTCTACATTTTACATGTTGACATTTTAACTGTGTAGACATTATGAACATGTACACATTCTGACTATCAACCTTTTAGCTGTGTTGACCTTATGACTGTCAACAGTTTGGTATAGACATTTTCACTGTAGACATTTTCACTGTCGACTTTTCAACTACAGTCATGGCCAAAAGTTTTGAGAATGATACAAATATTATTTTTCACAAAGAGCGCTACCTAGGTTTTTATGATTCCAATTTTCATATACTCCAGAATGTCTTGAAGAGTGATCAAATGAATTGCAATTAATTTCAAAGTCCCTCTTTGCCATGACAATGAACTTTATCCCAATAACAACATTCCACTGCATTTTCAGCCCTGCCACAAAAGGACCAGCTGACATCAGGTCAGTGATTCTCTCGTTAACACAGGTGAGAGTATTGACGAGGTCAGGCTGGAGATCACACTATCATGCTGATTGAGTTAGAATAACAGACTGGAAGCTTTAAATGAGGGTGGTGCTTGAAATCATTGTTCTTCCTCTGTTAACCATGGTTACCTGCAAAGAAACATGTGCAGTCATCATTGCTTTGCACAAAAAGGGCTTCACAGGCAAGGATATTGCTGCTAATAAAATTGCACCTAAATCAACCATTTATTGGATCATCAAAAACTTCAAGGAGAGAGGTTCAATAGTTCTGAAGAAGACTTCAGGACACCCAAGAACGTCCAGCAAGCGCCAGGACCATCTCCTAAACTTAATTCAGCTGCGGGATCAGGGCACCACCAGTGCAGAGCTTGCTTCAGTTACCTGTAGCTTCCACCTTTTTATCTATATTTGTGTTACCTATTCCACGATCAAGACCTGTGGCAGACTCACAGTATATTGCGCATCATCATCAATCCTTCTTCAAGGCTATACTGCCTCTCAGGACCTCAGCGCTCCAGTTACCTGCAGTTCCACCTTTCCATTATATTTGTGTTATCTATTCCACGATCAAGATCTGTGACTAATCTGCAGAGCATTATATATCATCATCGATCCTGTTTCTATACTATCCACCAGGATCTCAGCGCTCCTGTGCTCTACAGCTCACCGCCTCTTCCTTTAATCATCATCATCACCATCACCATTTATTTATATAGCGCCACTGATTCTGCAGCGCCACTGATTCTGCAGCGCCGCTGTACAGAGAACTCATTCACATCAGTCCCTGCCCATTGGAGCTTACAGTCTAAATTCCCTAACACACACACAGACGACGGAGAGAGAGAGTGTCTAGGGTCAATTTTGATAGCAGCCAATTAAACTATTAGTATGTTTTTGGAGTGTGGGAGAAAACCGGAGCACCTGGAGGAAACCCACACAAACACGGGGAAAACATACAAACTCCTCACAGATAAGGCTATGGTCGGGAATTGAACTCTTGACCTCAGCGCTATGAGGCAGAAGTGCTAACCACTAAGCCACAGTGCTGCCCCTTTAGTTTGAGTCTTCTATCTCTCAACCCTGATTGCGTCCTGTTCCTCAAAACACTGCGCATCAGCTCAAATCATGTGCTCCATTACCTACTAGGATCTCCATGCTCCAGTGCTCTGTTACCATTCCATCTTGTTCCTCAGATCTATCTACTTGCCTTCCAGTGTTCCAGCTCAGTCTCTCATCTCATCTGTTTCCGGGTTGTCGTACCCTGCTCTGTGCCTCCTAGGGGTCCGCAACCTGCAGTTAGAGAGCAGCCAAGCCCATATCCCCTTGTGGGGATCCCTGGTAAATACCTCTCTTTCTGTTAGACTCTGCACCTCTGGGAGGTTAGTCACCACCTGTGCAGGGTTCCAGGTCTATTCAAACATCTGATGCTGTGACACCTGGTGTCAAGAAGGCCAGCAAAGAAGCCACTTCTCTCCAGGAAAAACATTAAGGACAGACTGATATTCTGCAAAAGGTACAGGGATTGGACTGGGGTAAAGTTATTTTCTCTGATAAATCCCCTTTTAGATTGTTTGGGGCATCTGGAAAAACGCTTGTCCGGAGAAGGAAAGGTAAGCGCTACCATCAGTCCTGTGTCATGCCAACAGTAAAGCATCCTGAGACCATTCATGTGTGGGGTTGCTTCTCTGCCAAGGGTGTGGCCTCACTCATAATTTTGCCTAAGAACACAGTCATGAATAAAGAATGGTACCAAAATATCCTCCAAGAGCAACTTCTTCCAACCATCCAAGAACAGTTTGGTGATGAACAATGCTTTTTCCAACATGATGGAGCATAAGGAAAAAGGGATAACTAAGTGGCTCGGGGATCAAAACATCAAAATTTTGGGTCCATGACCAGGAAACTCCCCAGACCTTAATCATATTGAGAACTTGTGGTGAATCCTCAAGAGGCAGGTGACAAACAAAAACCCACAAATTCTGACAAACTCCAAGCATTGATTAGGCAAGAATGGGCAGCCATCAGTCAGTATGTGGTCCAGAAGTTGATTAACAGCATGCCAGGGCGAATTGAAGAGGTATTCAAAAAGAAGGGTCAACTGCAAATATTGACTCTTTGAATAAACTTAATGTAATTGTCAATAAAAGCCTTTAACACTAGTGAAATGATTGTACTTTTACTCCAGTATATCATAGCAACATCTAACAAAAAGATCTAAAAATACTGAAACAGCAACCTTTGTGAAAACCAATACTTGTGTCATTTTCAAAACTTTTGCCCATGATTGTACATCCCGGAAAATCAGGAACATGTACAAAATAATAATATTATAGCATGATTTACTACTGGCTTATTAGACAGTATTAAACAATTTGTTTGCAAAGAGAGCATCATGGAGAACTACTCTAAATTGCATGGTGAGACATGATTGGGTCTCATTTCCCTGGTGTAAACCAATGCACTTTTTCTTAAAATGTTACTTAAAGGCACAAACGCTACAATCTAGTTACATTTGTATACATAACAATTCACTTAGGAGTATCTTTAAAAGGCAGTTAAGCTAATTTAGAGTTTGGTGGAAATTTTGTCTTTGTGATTCATAGGGGGGTATTCAATTGTTCCTCCGGCCGCCAGAAAAACGAGCGCGTTAAAACTATTACCGTTTATACGGTAATATTGCGCACAAAAACCGTTAATACAGTAGTTCACTCGCTGAACTTCATCTCGCAGCTCCCTGAGAAATTCAGCGAGTAATTACCGTATAAACGGTAATAGGTTTAGAGCGCTCGTTTTTCCGGCCGCCGAAGGAACAATTGAATACCCCCCATACATTGTTCTTTGTCATTCGTACATTGTTTTTAGATAGTGTAATTAATTACCCACACACTTTTACATGTTTCCTTATAAAGCACGCCTACTCCTGTTGTTTTTACCACTTTAAATAAAATGGAACCATCACTGAGTTTTCTATGTTTATCAATATAGAAGATAGAATATCTGTGTGTAGCTGCATTAACTTCCATTACTGATCTCTTATATGTATATAAGTACCTTCCTAATACTTGTGTGTGCGTGTACCCCAGATTCCATTACAATTTCCACTTTGCAGCATTAGCTCAGCATTCCTATCTAGCGCAGCAATATCCAACTTCCTCAGAATAAACAATATTGTTAATCCCACTATTTATACCACAGATCCAAAATATTTCTCATAGTTGTGTACTCTCCCAGGATGTCTGGGAGACTCCCGAAATTCTGGGAGTCCTCCCGGACTCTCGGTAGGGCAGGGCAACCTCCCGGTTAGTGGACACTTCATTAGTTAAGTGACAGGGGCGGGACTTAGGACGCGATTCACGCATATTCGTGACCTCGCCCCCTGCTGTAAAAGACTACAAACTGTGATGTCAATTTAGGGGGCAGGGTCAATTGACGTGATTAGTTTAACCCCACCCCCTCGTGTCCACCTCCCTCCGGATCTCCTGGAGGCCAACTTGCCAAGGTTGGAAGGTATGACCTGTCTTGCTCAATACAATGTAACACACAATTCACCACATAACATACTATCCACCATATATACCACAGTCTCCATAACTTTATCATATTCAGTGTCACATAACACTCAATAGTCCCATATCCTCATATATATCACAGTCTCCATAACATGCTCCCATTATGCCACCAGCAATACTCGTGTAGAAGAAACAAAGGGGAAGGGGGGAAGTATGGGAAGAGTGTAAGGGGAATATGCCTGACACGTTCATGAGGGCTCCTGTTACGATTTTGATGCCTTAGTCAGTATTAGCAAAGGCTTACCTAGGGCGCGGAGTCTAACGGCCTTCCGGTCTTCACCAAGAACCACCGCAAGGTAGTGTGGGCTTAGCTGCCGAAGAACCGCAGGTCGCGGCCCCCAGATTAGCCTACTGACGTAAGGGAGAAAGTGATGGCAGGCAGACAAGAAAATAGACAATGCGGTGCAAGTACAGGCACTAACCGTTAATTCCAGGCGTAGTAGGTCTGGAACAGTAACCGGTAGATGCACGGAGGCAATGGGTGCGTGGCAGGATCCAGAGAATAATTGGTAACACAGCCGGGTCGGTACACAGAAGGTATCAGGTATACGGTGCCAGAGGGAGATCCAGAGAATAGTTGGTAACACAGCCGAGTCGGTACACAGAAGGTATCAAGTATGCGGTGCCAGAGGGAGATCCAGAGAATAGTTGGTAACACAGCTGAGTCGGTACACAGAAGATAGTCCAGTTGCGTAGTGCCAGGGATAAGCCAAAGAATAGTCAGTTCACAGCCAGGTAGATACACAGGAGTAGGAGGAATAGAGGGGTTAACAGGGAGCAGGTTCACAGGAGTCAGGACACAGGAACTGTAGCCAGGAACAGGAAACACATTGCTCTGACACAGGCAGCGTGTCAGAGCAGGGAAGATATAGGAGTTTGAATTCCCCGCCCAGGAGTCACATGATCAGCAGCAGAGAGAACCCGGAAGTGCGGCAGCGCTAACAGAAGAAGCGCTGAAGAGATGGACACCGCTGTCAGCTCCCGCTGACAGCGCAGCGGAACGGGAACAAGGTAAGTTCCTAACAGTACCCCCCCCCTTCAGGGGTGGCCTCCGGACAACCTATAAGGCTTTAGAGGGAACTTGGTATGGAATTTCTTCAACAAACTCGGAGCATGAAGGTCTCGTGCAGGAATCCAAGAACGCTCTTCAGGACCGTAACCTTTCCAGTCAACCAGGAACTGCAAGGAACCTCTGGAAATCCGAGAATCTAGAATCTCCTTCACCTCAAATTCCTGATCTGGTGCAGAAATAGCAGCAGGAGGTCTTCTTGAAGAGAAGAATTTGTTAACAACAAGTGGTTTGAGAAGGGAAATGTGGAAGACATTGGGAATCCTCAAGGTAGGGGGTAATTTTAATCTAAAGGCCACCGGATTAATGACCTCAATGATCTTGAAGGGACCGATAAATCGGGGAGCGAATTTCCTAGAAGGAACCAACAAGCGAAGATTCTTTGTAGACAACCACACTTTGTCACCAGGAGTAAGTAGTGGAGACGGTCTTCTTCTTTTGTCAAATGCTTTTTTACTGATGGCAGAGGTGTGAAGTAATTTGCGTTTGATAAGATCCCACCTAGACGAGAAGTCCGATAGAAGGGAATCCACTGCAGGAACCCCAGAAGCGGTTAACTCTTTGAAGGGTGGAACTTTAGGATGAAATCCCTGAAGAGCAAAAAAGGAGAAATGGAGGTAGAGTCGTGTGAATTATTATTGTGGGCGAATTCTGCCCAAGGTAATAAATCAACCCAATCATCATGTTTAGCTGAAATGAAACATCTGAGGAATTTCTCCAATTCTTGATTCGTCCTTTCCGTGAGACCATTACTTTGCGGATGATATGCAGAAGAGAAATTTAACTTAATTCCACAAAGACGAGAAAAGGCCCTCCAAAATCTTGCCACGAACTGAGTTCCTCGATCAGAAACGATAATATCTGGACAGCCATGTAGGCGTAAAATTTCTTTAATGAAGAGTTGAGCCAGAATAGGAGCAGAAGGGAGACCTTTCAATGCCACAAAATGAGCGGCTCGGGAAAAGCGATCGGTGACCACCCACACTACTGAGAACCCTCTGGAGGAGGGTAAATCTGTGATAAAATCCATGGAGAGATGACTCCAAGGTCGATCCGGAATTGGCAGAGGCTGCAGCAGACCGTATGGAGCTTGACGAGGAACTTTATTCTGGGCGCAAGTGGAACACGCCGTCACAAACTGTCGAACGTCCGAACGGATAGCCGGCCACCAATAACTACGGGAGATAAATTCCAAGGTCTTCTTTATACCGGCATGACCAGAAAAACGGGAGGCATGAGCCCATTTAAGGAGTTTAGTTTGGAGATGTGGAGGAACCAAAGTCTTCCCGTGAGGAATGATCACCCGAGTAGGAGTAGTAGCCAAAATACATTCTGGATCTAGAATAGACCTAACACTCTCTTCTTCGGTATCCATAGAATCAAAGGAACGAGAGAGAGCATCAGCCTTCTTGTTCTTGGACCCTGGTCTGAAGGTAATGATCATATTGAATCGTGAAAAAAATAAAGACCATCTGGCCTGACGGGGATTGAGTCAGGATGCAGTTTGTAGATAAAGCAGGTTCTTGTGATCCGTAAAAATAGTAACAGGAAATCTGGCTCCCTCCAAATGATGTCTCCAGGCCTCCAAGGCCAATTTGATAGCAAGTAGTTCTCTGTCTCCAATGCCGTAGTTTTTTTCGGTGGATGAGAATTTACGAGAAAAGAAGCCACAGGGAGAAAACTTTCCAGTAGAATTCTTCTGAGACAAAATAGCTCCTACTCCAGTGGAGGACGCGTCAACTTCGAGAAAAAAGGGGAAGGAAGAATCTGGCTGTTCAAGAATAGGTGCCGATATGAAGGCTTCTTTAAGATACTTGAAGGCCTCTACCACCTCTGGTGGCCAGGTCTTAGCGTTGGCAGATTTCTTGGTCAGGGAAGTGATGGGTGCAATAACAGACGAAAACCCTTTGATAAAGTGGCGGTAATAATTAGAGAACCCAATAAAACGCTGGATGGCCTTAAGTCCAACCGGTTGGGGCCAATCAGAAATCGCCTTTAATTTCTCAGGGTCCATACGTAATCCGGAGCCAGAAACCACGTGACCAAGAAAAGGAAGATGCGTTTTTTCAAAGACACACTTGTCCACATTACAGTACAGATGATGCGACCGAAGGCGTTGAAGAATCAAGGAGACATGATGGCGATGAGTAATAATATCAGGTGAAAAAATAAGAATATCGTCTAGGTAGATGACAACAAATTGATACAGGAAATCCTGAAAAACTTCGTTAATGAAATTTTGAAAAACCGCAGGAGCGTTACAAAGTCCAAATGGCATGACAAGATACTCAAAATGCCCATCGTGCGTATTGAACGCCGTCTTCCATTCATCCCCTTGTTTAATACGGATAAGGTTGTAGGCCCCTTTCAAATCCAGTTTAGAAAAAATTGAAGCTCCCTTGATCCTATCAAAGAGTTCAGAGATTAATGGTAAGGGGTACCTATTCTTTTTCGTTATGGCGTTGAGGCCACGGTAGTCTATGCAAGGACGCAATCCGCCGTCCTTCTTTTTTACGAAAAAGAAACCTGCTCCTGCTGGTGACGAGGATTTCCGGATAAAACCCCTGTTTAAATTCTCCTTAATATATAGGGACATGGCCTCTGATTCGGGTAGAGATAATGGAAATACCCGTCCTCTAGGTGGTATCTTATCCGGCAACAATTCAATGGAGCAATCCCAAGGTCTATGAGGGGGTAACTTGGAAGCCTCCTTTTCACAAAAGACATCAGAAAACGAATGATATTGAGGAGGAATACCGGAGGGTGTTGGAAGACAGCCCATAGCGGGTCTATGAATCCTGGGAAGACATCGGGAATGACACTCTGAACCCCATGCAAGAACTTCCGGTTTCTGCCAATCTAAAGTGGGGGAGTGAAGTCTGAGCCAAGGTAGGCCTAAGATCAACGGGTTGATAGCCTTTGGAATGACTAAGAAGGAGATTTCCTCAGTGTGTAAGGCTCCAATGTGTAGAGACATGTTGACAGTTCTGTTCTTAATGGATCCTCCAATGATACGACTGCCATCTATAGCTGTAATGGCAATAGGTGGATCTAAGGGTTGCCTAGGCAATGATAACCGCTCTACAATGTCAGCTCGTAAAAAGTTCCCCGCTGCAGCGGAGTCAATAAGCGCTGGAAGAGACAATTGTTTATCAGTATATTGCAGAATAACTTGGATAGAAAAACTAGAATCCATAGGAGAGAGAATGTTCATACCTAACTTAGTCTCTCCGTCATCAGTTAGGTCCGATCGTTTCCCGGGCGCTTCCCACATTGACTCAGGACATGACCGGGTTCCCCGCAATAAAGGCATAAACGATTCTTGAACCGCCTCTCTCTTTCCTCCTGGGATAAACGTGCTCTTCCCAACTGCATAGGCTCTTCCTCCGGTGTAATAGGACTTTGGAAGCGAGGAGCCAAACGGAAAGTAGATCGACGGGAACTCTCTCTCTCCTGAGTGCGTTCACGGAAACGTATATCAATCTGGTTACAGAGAGAGATCAAAGCATCCAGGGTAGTGGGTAACTCTCGGGCTGCTAGCTCGTCCTTAATACGATCGGACAAGCCTTGCCAAAATGTGGCCACTAAAGCTTCATTGTTCCAACGAAGTTCGGCCGCCATAGTGCGAAATTGAAGGGCATACTGGCCCAGAGTAAGGGTACCCTGGCGCAGACGGAGGAGTCCAGAAGCTGCACTGGAGACTCGTCCGGGTTCATCAAAGATGCGTCTGAAGGTTTCCAAGAAAGTGGCACAATTATGGAGAATGGGGTCATCATGTTCCCAGAGAGGAGAAGCCCAGGCAAGCGCTTGACCAGACAATAAGGAAATAATATAAGCGACTTTAGTTTTCTGTGTGGGAAAGTTTCCGGGCAAAAGTTCGAATTGAATAGCACACTGGTTCAAGAAGCCTCGGCATTCCTTAGGATCCCCATTGAACTTGGGTGGGTTAGGTATGCGGAGTTGAGAGGTGGTGGGAGCAGATACAGCTGAACCGCTTGGAGCGGGGGCAGGCTGTGGGGCCGGAGCAGGTGGAGGATTAGGAGCTGCCACCTGAGCTGCTTGGAGCGTATCCAACCTGTTAGACAGAGTCTGCAGAATCTGTAATAACTGTTCTTGATTTTTCCCCTGTTCCTCAACCTGAGCCGCTAAGTTATCCAGTAGTACTCTCGCAGTGGGATTCCCTGTCGCTTCCATCAGTTAGATAAGGGTCAGAGCAAACTGTTACGATTTTGATGCCTTAGTCAGTATTAGCACAGGCTTACCTAGGGCGCGGAGTCTAACGGCCTTCCGGTCTTCACCAAGAACCACCGCAAGGTAGTGTGGGCTTAGCTGCCGAAGAACCGCAGGTCGCGGCCCCCAGATTAGCCTACTGACGTAAGGGAGAAAGTTCTAAGTGATGGCAGGCAGACAAGAAAATAGACAATGCGGTGCAAGTACAGGCACTAACCGTTAATTCCAGGCGTAGTAGGTCTGGAACAGTAACCGGTAGATGCACGGAGGCAATGGGTGCGTGGCAGGATCCAGAGAATAGTTGGTAACACAGCCGGGTCGGTACACAGAAGGTATCAGGTATACGGTGCCAGAGGGAGATCCAGAGAATAGTTGGTAACACAGCCGAGTCGGTACACAGAAGGTATCAGGTATGCGGTGCCAGAGGGAGATCCAGAGAATAGTTGGTAACACAGCCGAGTCGGTACACAGAAGATAGTCCAGTTGCGTAGTGCCAGGGATAAGCCAAAGAATAGTCAGGTCACAGCCAGGTAGGTACACAGGAGTAGGAGGAATAGAGGGGTTAACAGGGAGCAGGTTCACAGGAGTCAGGACACAGGAACTGTAGCCAGGAACAGGAAACACATTGCTCTGACACAGGCAGCGTGTCAGAGCAGGGAAAATATAGGAGTTTGAATTCCCCGCCCAGGAGTCACATGATCAGCAGCAGAGAGAACCCGGAAGTGCGGCAGCGCTAACAGAAGAAGCGCTGAAGAGATGGACACCGCTGTCAGCTCCCGCTGACAGCGCAGCGGAACGGGAACAAGGTAAGTTCCTAACAGCTCCATGATGAAAAGACTGCACAGTGCCGGACCATTATTCTTTGGTCCATGTGTGTATATGATGGCATCACACAAAGGTGGACACATACAGCACACACCAATGTCAGTAAAGTATGTCAGCATGTGCACATCTCGTGCATGTGCCTACGCTAATGTGAAAAACCTCGACCAGTGATGACATCTTCGCAGGAGTGAAAGCAGGGGGGGGGGAGATGAGATGGGGGAAGGGGGGGGGGCAGGAGCAGTGCTCAGATCGTGCATTTTCCATTTTTTCCCCGCAGCACAAAATTGTTTTTCCAGGTGCATATTTTGTACCTAGTTACTTAATTTGCTCCTAACTCTATATCAGCCATCTTCACAATATGTGGTACACTTATGGATTTTTAAAATATACAGTATATTTTTTATTAGTGATAAAATATTTTAAAGCAGTTGAATCCTGCCTGTACTTTACATCTTCTGTGTAAGATGTTGTAATATAACCTGCTAGAACTTGTCAACTATGAAGCATGCCAAGGAATGTAGTGAACAAAAGAGTATTTCAATATTTGTTTGGAAGACTAACTATGAACAGCAGATAAATCAGATGGCCTTCTAATTTGCCATTTCTTCTATTTCTGTGTGCACAATTGCTCCTTTGTCTGCTATTATTTGACCTTTTCCTCTGGAGCAGTGGAGCACATTAGGTTTAATAAGCACAGTTAGGAGGGCTTTGTTAATGCTTTTCGTCCAGACATGGTCTGATCATGATTTCTCTTTGGTATACGACAGCCTTAGAAAGGTCTACATGAGCTTTATTTTGTTTGTTTTTTTCTCACTTAATAGGGTCACTAGTTTTACAATTGGGTGTGGATGATTTCTGTAGGTCACGAATAAAAACCTTGTAATTATGTTTGCATTAATAGACTGTTAATGTTTTTTCTGGCTGAGAGCAGAAAACCACAGAAAATGACAGGATTAAGTAACACAAAGTATTAAACGCAAACAATAAAACAAAGCCTTAATTATGTAGGTGATGAAGTTTGGATACAAACTAAACAAAATTGCTCCTGATGCAATATCCTTAACAATTAAAAAATTAAATGTCTCGTTCAGCATGCCAACTCATGTGTACACATTACACACATTTCTCTGTCCTCCGATTGGGTGACCTCGAACATTGGGGTTTTTAGTGAAGCATAGAAGGGACGGCACTTTAAATTTCAACATTCAACAATTTCAACATTTAGCTGCAGTTCCTCCCCTTCCTTCTCCATACCTCCCACCTGTCGGAGCACTCATCAGTTTTTCAAAGTCACCCAGTCGCAAATCGGATCATAGACGCCATGGCGACTATGCTAGTATTATATCTGCGTCCAATATCCACTATTAATGCAGCTAGTTTTAGACAGTTACTTGAGGTCTTCTGTCCCCGTTACCAAATTCCATCAAGACACCATTTTACTGGAAAAGCTATTCCTCACCTCTACTAGAAGGTTCGTAAAAATGTACTTATTGGGCAACAAAATGCCATTCTACCCACTGTACACTTAACCACAGATATGTGGGCAAGCGGAACTGGGCAAACTAAAGATTATATGAATGTGACAGCCAACTGGGTTGTTGATTGGCCTTCACCAGCAGGGACAGCAGCAGCATGAACCCAAGAACGTCCCATTTTTCAGAGGCAGGCTACTCTGTGTATCATCTGCTTCAGTAAGAGGCTTATTATTATCATTATTATTATTATTAGAGATGAGCGCACTCGGATTTCTGAAATCCGAGCCCACCCGAACGTTGCCGATCCGAGCTGGATCCGAGACAGATCCGGGTATTCCCGCCAATTGCAAAACTGAAACCGAGGCTCTGACTCATAATCCCGCTGTCGGATCTTGCGATACTCGGATCCTATAAATTTCCCGCTAGTCGCCGCCATCTTCACTCGGGCATTGATCAGGGTAGAGGGAGGGTGTGTTAGGTGGTCCTCTGTACCTACTATATCTCGTGCTGTTCAGTTCTGTGCTGTGCTGTGCTCTGTGTTCTGCTCAGTCCAGTGGTGCTGTGTCCTGTGCTCTGTCCTTCTGAGTTCAGTGGTGCTGCTGGGTCCTGTGCTGTGTCCTGTTCAGTCCAGTGGTGCTGTGTCCTGTGCTCTGTCCTTCTGAGTTCAGTGGTGCTGCTGGGTCCTGTGCTGTGTCCTGTTCAGTCCAGTGGTGCTGTGTCCTGTGCTCTGTCCTTCTAAGGGCATTGTTTTTTCCCCATTATTCCCAAATTATAAAAAATGTCAAAAAAGTTATAAAAAAAATTACAAAAAAAGTAATTATAAAAAAAAAAAAAATATCCCAAAACAATCCTGCAGTATAAGTCCATTGGTACTGCTATATTACAAAGTTCACTGATTCAGCAGTATAAGTCCATTGGTACTGCTATATTACAAAGTTCACTGATTCAGCAGTATAAGTCCAGTGGTACTGCAATATTACAAAGTTCACTGATTCAGCAGTATAAGTCCAGTGGTACTGCTATATTACAAAGTTCACTGATTCAGCAGTATAAGTCCAGTGGTACTGCAATATTACAAAGTTCACTGATTCTGCAGTATAAGTCCATTGGTACTGCTATATTACAAAGTTCACTGATTCAGCAGTATAAGTCCAGTGGTACTGCAATATTACAAAGTTCACTGATTCAGCAGTATAAGTCCAGTGGTACTGCTATATTACAAAGTTCACTGATTCAGCAGTATAAGTCCAGTGGTACTGCAATATTACAAAGTTCACTGATTCTGCAGTATAAGTCCATTGGTACTGCTATATTACAAAGTTCACTGATTCAGCAGTATTAGTCCAGTGGTACTGCTATGTTACTGGCAGGAAAAAAGGCAGTTTGGAAGCCCCTGTACAAACTGGCTCTATTTTACCTGAGTTGTCCCCCCTCCAGTGTGTACTTGGAAAGAGTTTTTAGTGCAGCGGGGAACTTGGTCAGTGAGCGGCGAAGTAGGTTGCTTCCTCAGAACGTTGAAAAAATGATGTTCATAAAAATGAATTATCAATTCCTCAATCAAGTACAGCACTGCCCTCCAGATAGTACAGAGGGACCTGTGGTTGTGGAGTCCAGCGGGGACGAATTTGTAATGTGTGAGGAGGAGGAAGTACACACTGTAGGGGGAGAGGAATCAGAGATTGAGGATGAGGACGAGATCTTGCCTCAGTAGAGCCTGTTTAGTTTGTACAGGGAGAGATGAATAGCTTTTTTGGTGTGGGGGCCCAAACAAACCAATCATTTCAGCCACAGTTGTTTGGTAGGCCCTGTCGCTGAAATGATTGGTTTGTTAAAGTGTGCATGTCCTATTTCAACAACATAAGGGTGGGTGGGAGGGCCCAAGGACAATTCCATCTTGCAACTCTTTTTTTGCCATTATGTGACCATTCAACAGTCGTTTGCCATAAGCACAAAGTAAAACAAAATTGAAACAAATTCAACAACTTAAACCAAAAGTAAAATGCCCTGTCATAATCAAAAACAAGAGGTATTGACGTGCTTGAACTACTGTAGTGTTTATAAGTTATAAACACTACACTTGAAAGCTTGAGCCTTTAAATGAAAAAGTCACTCTTCATTGCACGAATATTTGCAACAGGGACAGTTTTTTTGTTAACAAAGTCAACAAATAACACTTCGACCCTGTCTGTCTTTCACATACTTGATGGGATCTCAATGATGAATGCTCTGTACCATGGTCGTCTAAAACAAGAGGTATTGACGTGCTTGAACTACTGTAGTGTTTATAACTTATAAACACTACAATTGAAAGCTTGAGCCTTTAAATGAAAAAGTCACTCTTCATTGCACGAATATTTGCAACAGGGACAATTTTTTGGTTAACAAAGTCAACAAATAACACTTCGACGCTGTCTGTCTTTCACATACTTGATGGGATCTCAATGATGAATGCTCTGTACCATGGTCGTCTAAAACAAGAGTTATTGACGTGCTATAACTACTGTAGTTTTTATAAATTATAAACACTACACTTGAAAGTTGGAGGAGGTATTTTGGTCCCGGTACCAAATTGGGTACCGGGGCCACTCCACTATGCAGTCCAGATAGAGGCGTATCAGATATTAAACAACGTTGACTGTTGCTGCCAAATCATAAATTAATGAAAATGACCTGTCATCGTCAAAAACAAGAGGTATTGACACGCTCGAACTACACCCTGTATATGCTGCAGAGGATGTAGGAGCAGGCAGCTGTGCAGTGGAATTCAGACCATTTGAAGGCGGAGGTATTGTGGCCCCGGTACCAAATTGTGTATGCAGTCCAGAAAGCTACCTCGGTGAAACGTTTTGGACTAAAAACAATATTGTGAGGTGTGAGGTGTTCAGAATAGACTGGGAATTAGTGGAAATGATTGTTATTGAATGTTATTAAGGTTAATGATAGCGTAGGAGTGAAAATAAACCAAAAAACTTGATTTTAACACTTTTTATGTTTTTTTCAAAATAAATCCGAATCCAAAACCTTAAATCCGAACCAAAACCTTTCGTCAGGTGTTTTGCGAAACAAATCCGAACCCAAAACCTCAAGCAAATCCGAATCGAAAACACGAGACACCAAAAGTGGCCGGTGCACATCCCTAATTATTATCCTAGATTTGTAAGGCACCACAGTGCTCCAGAGCGCCGTACAGTAGGGAAGACACGGACATACATAAAACAAGAACAGACAAGGCAGACAATATGAATGGAGACATGAAAACAAAGGGTATGGAGGACTCTGCTCATTAGAGAGCTTACATTCTAAAGGAAAGAGGGCACAGCTGAAACAAAAGTAGCGAGCGTGGCTCAGTGTGGAGATTGGGATAGTTGTCAGGGTGCATTGGTGTGAATATTGTTATCGAGGATAAGGTCATCTCTAAAAAAGAGATGGGTTTTCAAAGAGCATCTAAAGATTTGAAGGCTGTGGGAAAGTCTGATTGAGCGTGGTAGGGAATTCCATAAGTGCGGAGCAGCACGGAAGAAGTCTTGAAGGTGGGAGTGAGAGGTAGTTATCAGAGACGAGACAAGGCGCAGGTCAGAGGTAATACCGCTGACAACCTATTTGAAAAACTAAGGGATGTCATTGCAACATGGCTTATTCTGCTTGGACTCTCCTGATATGTGATTTCTGATAACGCCACCAATATTGTTAGAGCATTACAGTGGGGAGAATTCCATCACATTCCCTGATTTGCTCACACAACCAACTTGGTGGTACAGAAATTTTTAAAAAATGACAATGACATGCAGAAGATGCTGTCCGAAATATTTAGGGTAATTTTCATGATTCTGCTAAAGCATGTAGGAGAATGCAGCAGCTGCAAGAAGAATAGAATTTAGGGGGAATGTACTTTAGTCCAGCGCAGTGGAAAATATTTTCCGTGTTGTGTAAGGTGCTGAAACCACTCAAAGTAGTCACCTGTGAAGAGAGTGCCGACACTGTTAGCTTGAGTCAAGTGATTCCCCTAATTAGACTTTTTGAAAAGCAGCAAGAGAAATTGAAGGAGGAAATGAAATAAAGCAATTCCGCTAATTATGTTGGACTTGTAAATTAAGTACTTTATTCCCTGCGCCAGGATCCAGAAGATATCAACGTCTTTAAATTGGACATTACATTTTGGCAACTGTGCTTGATCCTAGGTTTAAGAGCTATGTCTTCTCTTTCTTTACAACTGACCCAGATCTCAAGAGATGCAATGAGCTCCTGATCAGCAAGCTGACAGCTCAAGTGGTACATGACACAATGATGTCTCCTCCTTCAGTTTCTCTGGAAATTGCTGCTAGGAAAAAACTTAGCTTTCCCAAGACACCCAGTGGTGATGCGCAACATTTTGACATTTGGTCTGGTCTAAACAAATTGCCCAAAAATCGTGACAGCTCTTCCGTAAAATGAACTACAAATTCCATGATGAAGGCCATTACTGGCAATTACATCAGTACACAGACTTCTGTGATTGTGGATTCCGGCGGGGTTGAATTAGTATTGTTTGAGGATGTACACACTGGTGAGAGCCAATATGATGACAGTGTAGATTGCAAGTGCTGAGATCTAGCTAAGAGACGGGAGCTAGCTAGCTGATGCTGGTATGCTTGGTAATATTTTGGGTAGAAAGGCCTGTTGGCAATTTTATGTTTTTCTATAGTAAACCTTCACCTTTTTTTAGAGAGGAGTTTTTTTCTTTAAAAAGGTACAAGCTTTTTATTTACATTTTTGTTTCCCTGACTTAAAACCACTATGCATTTGAACATGGGTTTTAGCACATGAGGTAGATGGATTACCATCATCATGACTGAGCCTGGAGAGTGACAAGAACAATGCCACCCCTCCTGTTTCTGTATGAGCTATGGCACAGTAGAATGTCACTGGAGACTTTTAAGAACACTGACAGCCCTGTTATTAAAATTTCTATTTCAGCACTGAACCCTGCCACCTCTCCTGTTTCTGAGTGAGCTATGGCACAGTAAAATGTAACTGCAGATTTTGAAGAACACTGCCAGCCCTATTATTTCTATTTCTGCAATGGCAATTAGCAATGGAGCAATGGAGCTCTCCTCTTTGTGTGTTACCTATATAACACAGTACAATGTAACTGCAGATTTAGAAGACCAAGACTGTCAGCCCTATTATTTATATTTCAGCAATGACAATTAGCAATGTAGCTCTCCTGAATGTCACTGGAGAGTTCGAAGAACACTGCTACCCCTCCTCTTTATTTTATACCTATGACGCTGCCCAACTGCACTAGAAACTGCCAAGAACCGTGCTACCCCATTCTGTGTCCCTCTGTGAAATGGCACTGGATCACCGTGGAGGGTGGTACTTATACAATCCAAAACTTGCAAGATCCGACGATGTATCAATCGAGACATTTTGCCTCGTTTTCAATTACGAGCATGCGCGAAAGTACCGAGCCGGCTTGGCTCGGTACTCAAATCTGCTGAGTTCGGATGTGATCGATTTTCGGGGAACGGAGCCTGAGCGTCTATAGTGATTTTACCGTAGTACAAGGTTTTATTCTTGCAGAACATGGTAAAGTTTATGTTTGGTCAGCTCACAGATAGACTTCCATTTATTTCTTCATGAGAGTTCTCAGCAAGATGAGTTAGACATTCAAGGTGATCCAATTTGCCCAGTTTTAGGTGAGATTTTTTCAATTGGAACTTATCTCCAAGTGGAACCCACCTTTGTCTGTCCAGTCAGGTCATACACCTTTCCCAGAAGGTGCGTCACTTGCTTCTTTGGTGGCTGAGGAAGGACAGCTTCAGCAGAGGTCACCTTTTCTCCATTTGTGAGTTGACTCTGGAGACTATGAATGCCAGCCTTCGGGGCTGGCATCCATAGGGCCATTTTCAAGATCTTTGGACTCCAGAGGAGTCAAAGCTCTCAATAAAAATGTTAGGATTGCAAGCAGTGTTCCGTGCTGTAATCAACACAGAACATTTGCTGCGGGGAGCATCTGTGAAGATACAGTCAGATAATGTCACAGCTGTGGCATACCTTAACCACCAAGGAGGGACAAGAAGTCATCCCGCTATGCGCGAGACCAACAGGATATTTCCGTGGGCACAATGGAATGTTCAGTTACAGTTACAGTTGTATACCCAACAGGAAAACTACTATTATAACATTTCTGATCACTTATAATTTTATTTTTATTTATTTATTATATTTTGATTGTTTTTTTATATTTTGCTGCAAAATGTTAACTGTTTTTGGTAACAATGACGTTATTAGCTTTAGAAAATGTAATTAAAATTAATTAGAAAGTACATCCAATAAAAATTACTTCTTCTTTTTCTTTGTGCAAATACTCAGTTTCCTAATGTCAGTGGGTCAAGCTGTGGAACTGTGAAACTCCTCTGGTCTGGTTTTGTGCGTTCAACTTGTTGGACTGTCCTGTTGTCATAAAGTAGCCCACCTGCTGTCAACTTCTCTTTGACTCTGTCTATGGTGTGGGTGGGGCATCTGCAACCAAGTGGTCTCATGAATTCTCAGGAATTTAAACACAGATCCAGTGGAATGGTCAACAATGGTGCAAGTTTAAAGAAATATTAGGTGCAAGGCATCTCAGTTCACAACAAAACAACTTTATTTTTAACTCCTTCTCCTACAGCACAGAAATAGAAATAATGCACTACTGTTACAAGTAGAGCAATGTGAAGTGCGATATCTCTTCTTCATATCTGACCTTTCAGTTGGGAGACATGAAGAGAGGCACAACAGGCAGATATGTCTCAGTCTACAGTCATGGGCAAAAGTTTTGAGAATGACACAAATATTGGTTTTCACAAAGTTTGCTGCTTCAGTGTTTTTAGACCTTTTTTGTCAGATGTTGCTATGGTATACTGAAGTAAAATTACAAGCATTTCATAAGTGTCAAAGGCTTTTATTGACAATTATATGAAGTTTATGCAAAGTGTCAATATTTGCAGTGTTGACCCTTCTTTTTGAAGACCTCTTCAATTCGCCCTGGCATGCTGTCAATCAACATCTGGGCCACATAATGACTGATGACCACCCATTCTTGCCTAATCAATACTTGGAGTTTGTCAGAATTTGTGGGTTTTTCTTTGTCCACCTGCCTCTTGGCCAAAAGTTCTCAATGGGATTAAGGGTTGGGAAGTTTCCTGTCCATGGACCCAAAATGTTGATGTTTTGATCCCCGAGCCACTTAGTTATCACTTTTGCCTTTAGGCAAGGTGCTCCATCATACTGGAAAATGCACTGTTCCTCACCAAACTGTTCTGGAATGGTTGGGAGAAGTTGCTCTTGGAGCATATTATGGTATCATTCTTTATTCATGGCTGTGTTCTTCCGCAAAATTGTGAGTGACAGCACTCCCTTGGCTGAGAAGCAACCCCACACATGAATGGTCTCAGGTTGCTTTATTGTTGGCATGACACAGGACTGATGGTAGCGCTCACCTTCCAGGCTGTAATTCTAACTCAATCAGCATGACAGAGTGATCTCCAGCCTTGTCCTCATCAACTGTGTTAACGAGAGAATCACAGACCTGATGTCAGCTGGTCCTTTTGTGGCAGAGCTGAAATGCAGTGGAAATGTTTTTGCTATTTTCATTGTTATTAAGAGGGACTTTGCAATTAATAAGCAATTTATCTGATCACTCTTCATGACATTCTGAAGTATATGCAAATTGGCATCATAAAAACTGAGGCAGCAGACTTTGTGAAAAATAATATTTTTGCCCATGACTGTACATACAGAATGACACATACTTTCTTTTACTGCACATGTAATGCACATTTAACTTACATTCGGCTCTAAAGTAACCCTTTAGTGAGTAGTGATCATTAAGAGATAAACAGTATCCTGTCAATAGCAAGATAGAGGGACTCTTAATTGGGGTATACGGCACTTGAAAGGGGTTGAGGCAGCGCAAAAGTTACGTATGGCTTCTTACGTGCTACTTTTACCCATACTTGCCTACTTTTAGGACCTCCTGTCCTGTCCTGCTGGGTGGCATGATGACACAATTTGTTTCATTAAGACCCTGCCACCACTGCACAACAATACAATACACATCATTGCTCACTGGGAGGTGGGGCCAAGTGATGTGAATCACATTGAATCTCTTCATCAAGAAGAAAGTGAAGTGGGACCCAGAAGGGTAGCCTACTCTGCCAGGAGTCGAAAAGGACTCCCCAAAATTCAGGAGTGTCCTGTGACAGAAGACAAGCATGATTTTCCCTCACATGTCACGCCCGCACCTTCTAAATTTAATGCAGTCCAAACACCTCTCGCAATCACACAGCTGGATGCTACCACAACACACTGAAACATATTTAAGTGTGTAGCACTAGGAAATGTATTCACAACAAGTGGTAATTTGTAGTGCTCTTGGACCATAATAATATATGCTAACATATTATATTTCATATGTCATTGAGTTGTAAAATATGTTTATTTATGTGTATACTAATTGCATTTATCGTAGATGATCGTCCAGCACTTGGACACACGGTGCAAGAAGATTTTGAATCTATCCAGGAGTACACAGCAGAAGAAGAGAGAGCCGATAACAGGTTATGGAGGACTGTGATAATTGGGGAACAAGAACAAAGAATCAATATGAAAATAATTGAGCCATACACAAAAGTGATATCACATGGAGGTATGGAAACCGGTGCTAATATACAAGCAGCTAAGTTTTTCTATCTTTTATTCATTTTAAAATAACACTACATTAATTAATTGTGACTTCAATATAAATATAAACCAACCCTTGTGTACCATTATTAGCAAAAATAAAGTCATATTTAAAAGATGGAGTTCAATAATGTTTCACCCCATGTGAAATATTTATTATAGTATACCTACCATCATTTACATGGATATTCTTCATAGTTCAAAAGTCCCTGCCACCGTAAATCCCAAATCTCAAGTTATGACAGTGTCACGGACAAGGTAATTGGAAGGCCTTGCCTGCTGGTATCTGCGCTGCTACGCAAGGAGGCGCGGAGTCTAACCACACCCCAGGTCTTCACCAGGGAACCCCGCAAGGAGTTTTGGACTTAGCCGCTGAGACGTGTCGGTCGCGGTCCTCCCAGGTAGCTACCAGCGAGGCTTAGGTGAACAATCGTAGTCGACAATCCGGTGTCAAAACCGTGCAGGCAACGAGGTACAGAGGAGTCAGGCAGGAGAGTAGTCAGGGAGCCAGGGGTCAGAGCCAGGAGATCAACCAGGAGCCAGGGAGAATTGGAGAGAGTAGTCAGGCAGGCAGAGGTCAGAATCCGGAGAAGCAGGCTGGATAATATACACAAGGTATGACACAGGGGAGCCAAGAGACAGACTAGTACAGTGGTTCCCAAACTTTTGCAGTTCGCGGCACCCTTAGAGTCTCCATAATTTTTTCAAGGCACCCCTCCAAAATAATTACCGAGCAGTATTATTATATATATATTTTTTTCAATTATATTTCAGTCAAAGAATAATTGACAACTAACTTACACTGTTACCTCCTTCATCTCCACACACTCTGCCCCCTCTGCATCCAGTCACGCTGCCCCCTCTCACGCTGCCCCGTCTGCCCTCTCACTCTGCCCTCTCTCACGCTGCCTCCTCTCACTCTGCCCTCTCTCACGCTGCCCCGTCTGCCCTCTCACTCTGCCCTCTCTAAGCGCTGCCCTCTCTCACGCTGCCCTCTGCCCTCTCTCACGCTGCCCCTCTGCCCTCTTTCACGCTACCCCTCTGCCCTCTCTCACACTGCCTCCTCAATCTGCCCCTCTGCCCTCTCACGCTGCCACTCTGCCCTCTCTCACGCTGCCCTCTCTCACTCTGCCCTCTCTCACGCTGCCCCTCTGCCCTCTCTCACGCTGCCCCTCTGCCCCCTCTTACGCTGCCCCGTCTGCCCTCTCACTCTGCCCTCTCATGCTGCCCCTCTGCCCTCTCTCACCCTCTCACGCTGCCCTCTCTCATGCTGCCCTCTCTCACGCTGCCCCTCTGCCCCCTCTTACGCTGCCCCGTCTGCCCTCTCACTCTGCCCTCTCTCATGCTCCCACTCTCCCCTCTCTCACGCTGCCTCCTCACACTCTGCCCCTCTGCCCTCTCTCACTCTGCCCCTCTCACGCTGCCTCCTCTCACTCTGCCCTCTCTCAGCTGCCCCCTCTCACTCTGCCCCTCTGCTCTCTCTCAGCTGCCCCCTCTCACGCTGTCCCCGCTGCCCCCCTATCACTTTGCCACTCTCTCTCTGCCCCTCTCACTCTGCCTTTGCTTCTCTGCCACCGTCTCTCACTCTGACAGTCTCTCGCCCTTTCTCTATGCTCCTCTCTCACTCTGCCGCCACTCTGCCCCCCTCCGCCGCGGCCAGCCAAACAAAAAAGAAAAAAAAAAGAAAAAAAACTTACCAATCCGCGCGGCGCAAAACTCAGACAATGCAAGTGTTCATTCAGTGCCAGAAATGGTTTCTCTTTATATTGGAATTTAAAGTTTGGTCTTGAGAAGGGATTCTGGGCACCTGTACTACATTTTTAAGCATTATTCTGCAGTGCGGCACATCACATATGATACAAAAAAACTTCATAGTGCATGAAAGGGTTAAAGCAGCGCCTGCGACCAGCCAGAGGAAAAAGAAAAAAAAATGAAAAAACCCCCCAAAACTTACCAATCTGCGCGGCGCCGTGACCCAGCATCCTCCTCTCTCTTGCAGCTTGTCACTGATTGTCGGGCGCACTGCAGGAGAGAGGAGGATGCTGGGTCCCGGCGCCGCGCAGATTGGTAAGTTTTGGTTTTTTCTTCGTTTTTTTTTCTTTTTCCTCTGGCTGGTCGCGGCACCCCAGTGACAGTGCCGCGGCACCCCTGGGAGCTGCGGCGCACACTTTGGGAACCGCTGGACTAGTAGACTAGATACTCTGGCACCCTAGTCTGGCTTAAATAGAGGCTTGCCGCTAATTATTGGTGGGAGTGGAGGTTGCCTAGCAACGGAGACGCAATGTTTGGGCGCATGCGCCCGAACATCCGGCCGGTAGAAGACCGGAAGTGACGTCCCGTTTCTTAGCAACAGGGCGAGCTACAGAGAAGGCGTCCGTCCCGGCACCAGGTAGGAGTGCGGGACGGCGCCTGACAGACAGTTATATACATTTCTGTCACATTTCCTACAAACGGCATCTCAACTTCTCATTCAGATCAACAAATTTAATATTTAATAGTCCAAACAATTTCAACCCTCCCAACACATGCACATAACATAGGGCATGCAGTTTTTCTGTGATTGCTGCCTGAAGTAATGCCAGCTGATAAAAACTCTTTATCAAAAAGTCCTAATGCCAGCGAACGCAGGTGTTTTGTTTTACAATTACATACAGTTCATTTTATGTACTATAGATTGCAGGGGGGATTCAAGCACCTTTTGTCTCTTTAAAAAAACACACAAAACAGTCTTTTAACCCTTTATAACAATTGTTGGGTTAGTCACCTAGCATCAACTTCCCAGTAATAAATCTTATTGTTATATTTGAAAATGAACATCTTGAGTGAAACTTGAAAGAAAAATTAAAGCTCCAGTTTGAATAGAGCAGCACATGAATGGATGTGAGCTGGAGGTGGTGGCACATGATTTTAAATTCGCAGTTCACATGCAATTATTTGTTATTGTCATTAAAAGGCCAATATGATTGGGTTTAACCACAGAAGTGACTGCATTTGTTGGATGGAACTGGCGTGTGTTGTAATTTGACCTATCATATGACGTTTGACATATCATATAGGCTTGTCCAGTGAATGTCTGACCACTTGCACTAGTGATAAGCTGAGAAATAGTCTTTAAGGGAAATATTTTCACTTGCAGATTAGAATAAGTGGAAGTACCTGACATCAGATATTTGTGTACCACACAGCAGTATACAGAGTGCTGTAGTTTTGAGCTATCATTTAACTTTCAGATTAACTAATAGAAACCAGACTATAAATGCATGGCATGGTCTGCTATCAGAGAGAAGAGTCATATTTACATCATTGTAGGCTGTAGGTACACAACCTTTGTCACCCTAAGTTCTGCCCTCTCTACAATTATTAAACCATGTCTTTCAGGTGAACCAACAAACATTTAGTTCATTTGACTTTCCTAACAGTAAAAGCTTTTATTTTTTAAGATAATTTTTTTGTGCCAATGAAATAAAACATTTTTTTAAAATGCTCTATGCAAGTAAAGAGACGCCTCTCAGTCTCTACTCCTTATGCAAACACAGTCCTGCCAGACAGAGATATTATATTCAATTTACATACAAATTGAGCTATTTGTGTATTTCCTTTTCAAACATGGTGTCACGTACCAGACCCGCAGGCCAGCCTGCCAGGGTGCGAGAAGCTTACCTGGGGGTCACCACCACATCTCCCGGCGCTGTGGCACCGCGTCCGTTCAGTGAAGGGTGCCATCTTCTCTGTCATTTAGCCATAGGCTGATTAATTACTCCTCCCGCTTATCTCTCCCTGTTATTTAATTGCCAGATCTTCTTGTTCTTTAACCTGCTCAGATGAGGAATACTTGCTCCCTGCAGTTACCTGCCATACTAGGAAAACCAGTGTCTCCAGCTTCCCAGCTTAACCTGGCTATCCAGACAACCTGCAACCTGTCATACCTAGATCCAAGTCATTCCAGCTTCCCAGTTAGACCAGGTCATTCAGACACCTGTACTTGCTCTACTCTTACACCTACACCATCGCCATGCGGTGTCACATGATGCCCACCTTGATAATCGTGACCTGTAGGGATGAAGCAGCTAAAACCAAACCTCCTTACGGGAGTCCCTGGTAAATACCTTCATTCTGTTAGATTTTGCACCTCCGTGGTAGGCAGAGCTAAACGCAAGCCACAAAGGATCCGAAATACTTGCCTGTAACGTGTTACACAGATTCTATAATACTTCCTATTGGAATGTGCTAACGGCTAGCCATACACAGTTCTTGAAACGCATTGTACCAGCATGCCTAAGGAAGGCAGGTCATTTCTGAGAGGATCTAGGGACTAGTGCCAGTGTGTGCATGTTTTGAAAAATGGATTTGTGTAGTTATTTTTTTTTACTTTATTTTTAAATTTTCATCATACTTTACAGCATCTTGTGTTTATATCTGTGAATTCATAGCACTTTTCTAAGGCTTGGCATTTTTGAGAGAACCTAGGCACTAGTGGCAGTACACTATGGAGGAGATTCAATTAGCCGCGATGTTCCTCAGAACATCGCAGCCGATGGATTTTTACAAGAAATCTTCACTGATTTTTCTGAGGTACGAGGAAAAATGAGCGGAAAATTTACAGTAATAACAGTAAAAATGTGCAGCCATGATGTTCTGAGGAACATCGCACCTAAATGAATTTCCCCCTATAAAAAACATTGAAAAAATTTGAGCCATTGTTCCTATTTGTCTGACCATTGTGCAGCTGTGTATGTGTGTATGTCATACTTGCCGACTCTCCCGGAATGTCCGGGAGACTCCCGAAATTCGGGTCAGTCTCCCGGGCTCCCGGGAGAGCTGGCAAATCTCCCGCATCCCGCTGCAGCCACCGCTAAATGACACAATTCAGCCAGAATCGCAGCATTTTGTCCCCGCCCCCAGCGTCAAAACGTCATTTCCGTCGCGGGGGGCGGGGCTAAAATGATGCGATTTGTCTTGCCCTGCCCCGCCCCGCCCCCTCCCGCCCTCCAGTCACACCCATCTCCCGGAAACAGAATACAGAAAGTAGGTAAGTATGGTGTATGTATGTATATATACAGTGGATATAAAAAGACTACATACTCTAATTTAAAATAGCAGGTGTTTTTTGTGATGTTAAGCCTGAAAACAAGATAAATCAGGTCAGACCTATAATGGGACTATGTTGCAACCAACAAAATTCAAGTGAAAATAAATAGGTAACTTCTAGGAAAAGAAGTGAGGAAAGAAACAGTGTAGGGCGAGTGTAGGCACACGCTTCAAAAAGTTTGAACGAGTTTGGGTTGAATTTTTTTCCACCCTCAGAATAGGAGTAATCATTGCATGCTTGAATAATGACGAAAAGATTCCAGTGGAGAGAGAGATTACAGATGGCTGGTATCATCATCATCATCAACATTTATTTATATAGCGCCAGCAAATTTCGTAGCGCTTAATAATTGGGAACAAACGTTAATAAAACAATACTGGGTAATACATACAGACAGGTATGAGCTCGGGAATGTGTTTGCCAAGTGTGTCTGTTTATTTGTATGTATGTAATAAATGTGTAATATATTGTGTGTGTGTGTGTGTGTGCTTGGAAAAGTGGATTTGTGTACAATGTGTTTTACTTCATTACTAAACTTCTAACAAACTTTATTCATTTTTCTGTATCCCTCTCTTTCTGCCCCCCTCGTTTTTCTGTATCCCTCTCTTTCTGACCCCCTCGTTTTTCTGTAGCCCTCTCTTTCTGCCCCCCATGTTGTTTTGTAGCCCTGTCTTTCTGCCTCCTCCTTTTTCTGTTGTCCTCTATTTCTGCCCCCTCATTTTTCTGTAGTCCTTTCTTTCTGCCCCCCTCATTTTTCTGTAGCCCTCTCTTTCTGCGCCCCCTCCCCTGCTTTCTGTAGTCTGTACTTACCTTCTATGCTTCTTTTCTCGCTTCTCTGCTTGATCACGGCTCCTCTCACTGACGTCACGACGCTGCCAGAGCCGGAAGCAGGACACACACTAAGATGCTGTAGCAGACCCACAGAGAAAAAAAAAAAAATGTTAAAAAGTTAATTAAAGTTTGAAAACCCCTTGAAAAAAAGTGCTGGAACGCTGTTCGGAGTGTTCTGTGAGAATCTATCTATCTATCTATCTATTTCTCTATATGTATATATAGATAAATGCACATCTCTCTGTCTCTCTCTCTCTCTCTCTCTATATAATATATATATATATATATATATATATATATATAATCATACTTACCAACTTTTTCCAGTTGGTGTCCGGGAGACTCTCTGTTGCAGGTGGGCATGTGGGGGGCTGGGCTCCGAAATCGCGTCATTTTTCCCGGAGAATCGCAGCGTTTTGGCCCTAATGCGGGCAGAATCGGGAGATTGCCACACTCTCCCGGGAGTCCGGGAGACCCACTCGAAATGCGGGAGTCTCCCGGACATTCCGGGAGAGTTGGCAAGTATGATATATATACATACACACATGCATTCTATTTTGGGGGTTTTTTTGCAGCGTTTGGAAATTTTAACTCTCCATAAAATATCTGTACATGTACTGTGATATCATACATTAGATTATCTCCATAGCACAACAATATATTGGATATGTTGCTTTTCTTTTTTGTTGTGTTCTAAAAATGTAAGACTTACAGCAACGCTGCATCAATAATTTGTTGTTTTTGCTATTTCTTTTAGAAGACATGCCACACATTATGTTATTATTATTACTGCTCGTGCAGGCTTCTATAATAAAGTTCTGTTTTCCCCGCAGGTTACTATGGTGAAGGTATAAGTGCCATCATTGTGTTTGCTGCTTGTTTCCTGCCTGACAGCAGTCGTGCTGACTATAATTATGTCATGGAAAACCTATTCCTGTGAGTACTTCCCATAAACACTGACACTCTTTATTGTAATGAGCTGTCTGCAGCATTTTTGCACAGTCTTTATAAAAACATTTGGCTTCAGATTTCATGGGCAAAGAATACAGCATTTTCTGAAAAAGGGAAGAAGACAAAAACATGTACTGTAGTAAAACAGGGATCAGTCAAACGTGAATAGTTAATGGCAAAAAAAAAACCATGAAAACAATCCGTCTATTCTACCATCTAGCGTCAATATAACATGTCTCTTATAGGTTCACATAAAATAACAAGTCATCCAGAACAACATAAAATAGTTGCAACTGGTCAAAACATTAGAACATCTCGATACCCAATATACAGCTGTAAACTGCCAAATGAGGCTTCACTGCACGCACGTACCAGTCCCCATGCATGCTCAGAAGATCAGAGCAAGGACCTCTTCTGAGCATGCACAGGGCCAAACAGGGCTTCACTGCATATATGTCAATCCCTGCACATGCTCAGAAGGGCAGAGGAGAGGCCTTGGGTTAATGTACCGGTATTGCCGGGCTTCCCTCATCTTCATGCCCATAGCAGCTGCACCCCCTTCAATAGCGGTAGTTCTGCTGCTGAATATGCACCAGTACTTCATGTACTCATAGCTCCTCAAGCACAATCCCATTATAAACTGGAGCAATTCTAGCAGAAAGTCCTGTTTGCATGCACCCATACCTATCATTTACAGATCTTCCTCTAGTGCTTCCAGCTTTTATTCTTCCTATTTAATATTCAGCCTACCTTGAAGTTTTTGACAAACAACAAACAGAATTTCTTTCACTTTACAGACCTGGAGACTGTGTTATTGCCCTGAGTATCCATCAGATAGAACATATGAATCATCTTTGAAGAAGAACCTTTAAAGATGATTCATTTGTCCCTCTGTCTTTCCAGCAATGACAGTATTATTTTTTTGTTAATGAAATGAAATTACGCTTCACCCCTGTATAGATTGTAGAGGACTAAACTTAATAATACTTAAAAATGATTTTTTCTTCTGATGACTGAGCTGTTTCAACCAAACAAGGAGCCCAAATTGTTACTAAAGTTGATTTGCAGGTAGTTTATACTTTCATTCACATTAGAGAATATGACAGTATCAGTATGCTCCAACAGTTTTGCAAGACATTATAACCTAAGTGTTTTGAAACATGTTGAATATTTTACTGCTTGATGACATCCTCATTTCCTCCAAGGATACATATTAAGATTAGGTCAGGTGAGGTTTAAAGAGACTACAAGGTCATCATTTATTTCGAAAAAACTGAATTCAAAGAAAGCACATTTTAAATGGACTCTGTCAAGACCTAAGCAGTCCTAGATAAGCCTACTCCTATTGGCATTTAACCTTTGCAACATTTTTTGATTTTGCAAATTAGTATAGAAGATTCATCCTAAATTTCTCTAAAATGATAGCCCCATGTGTGTGTGTGTGTGGGGGGGGGGAGGAGGGGGGGGGAGAAAAGAGGTTTGGGTTCTCCCAGCTCAAATGCAAATTATGGTGGGGAAGTTGTTTCACCAGATAAACTGTTGTAATCTGGTGAAGTGCTATAAAACATGATATGTCAGTAACTAATAGATCACATTTAATCTAAATTCATGGCAGACAGAATGATTTGTCTAGAGCAGGCCTGGCCAACCTGTGGCTCTACAGGTATTGTGAAACTCAGTACCGCCAAAAAGGGGGGGGAGGCGGGCCCTCACTACAGACTGTTTTTTTTGTTTGTTTTTTTTAAACCTATTTTTTTAATTTAGTTTTTCTATGCGGGGGAAGGGGGGGGGGGACGCGTCATAACATCACGCCCGACACTCGGTGAGGAGAGAGGACCCAGCAAGAAGACAGAAGAGAAGAGATGAAAAAAGCCGATACAAAGGAACGTAAAGGAACGGAGGCAAGGGAAGGAAAACTAAGGCACAGTGTGATGAAAGGGGGAATAGTTTGGGGGGCTATTGAATGTAGGGGTGAGTTTGGGGAGAATGAGGTCTCTTTATTAAATGTGACTATGAATTATTTAATGGCAGTGATGGTTGCATGGAATAGGTATATTTATAAAATGTAAATACTATTAATTTATTGCTGGGGCTGTTTGGAGGGAGGGAAATAGGTTTATTTATTAAATGGGAATACTATTATTTTAATGTTGGGGCTGGAGAAAGGCCAAATTATTAATCATGTACAGGGCCTGATTAACCCGAGGTCTAGCTGGGCTACAGCCCAGGGGCCTCGGGACTCTAGGGAGCTCTTGAAAGTGCTCAGCAGCATTATTGATCGGTGCAGGCCCAAACAATGCTGCTGAGCCTGTCACTGTAGTCCTTTCCCGGCGCTAAGTAATCTCCTTACTGAGATCTTGTGAGAGTGAGACTATGAGTCTCACTCTCACGAGATCTCCTCAGTAAGGAGCTTACAGCACGCCGCGGAATGACAACAGTGCCAGGAGAAGGAGGTAAGCGCTTGGGAGGGGGGTAGCGGGTGGCTCACAGGGGGGGCCTCATGGGTGGAGGGCGCTCACAAGGGGGCCTCACGGGGGAATGGAGGCCCTCTTAGCCCAGGGGCCTCCATTCCCTTAATCCGGCCCTGATCATAGGTGCTATTGATTTAACGCCCGGGCTGGTTGGAATTTTCTAAATGTACTCATTTTTTTTCCAAATAGGGCCCCCAACATTCCAGGATCCAGACTAGCTGCAACTAAAGAAACCTGCAGCCAAAGTTGGTGAAAGTGACAAGAACAGGTAGGAGAGAGCAGGACGGTCTGTGAAATGTTGTGATTCTAGTGGGACAATTCCAATTTTTGGTGAGCATTCTGCTCAATGTAAGATGCATGGCAAGATAGTGCACTCTTTATGTACACACTGCATTCTCTATATACTACACTATGGTGCTAGGTGTCCTGAAAGTCAGGAGTGCTGGGACATATGTCACGCTCCCGCGAGCGGGCACTGCACCCTTGTGCCAATGGTGTACACAACAATGCAGGGTTTTTTTTCTGTAGGAGGGTGGCCTAGCGCTTTTCACCTGCTTGCCACGCCCCAATGGTGCATAGCCACGCCCCCAATTGTATGAACACAGCCACTACCACTGCTACTGCTGTGCGGTGGAGCTAACTTTTTTTACATGCTCAACTATAAGGGGGGCCCCATGAAGTTGTTGTACCGGGGCCCTGAATTCCTCTTGACAGCCCTGATGAAACTACAAGTCCCAGCATATCATACCCATATCTGCTGGCAATGCATGCTGGGTCTTGTAGTTTCACAACACCTGGAGAGCTACATGTTGGCCAGGCGTAGTCTAGAGGCTTTCATATGTTGTTTGCTTCCTAAAAGGGCCTCAGATTATTTTGCATGTCTTCCAAAAGAACTGTTTTTTACAGGACAGTGAAGTTTTCCAGACTTCCTAAGTAGCAAAATACTTTGTCAGTTTCTCACAACTGGCAGGCATAGATCAGTTAGAAGTTTTGTAACCATCTAGAAATGATCTGTTTTCTCCCTTTGTGCTCTGACTAATGCAACCAGACTCACAAAATATATATAACCCTACATGCTGCTAGCCTCCCTTACACCTGGCTTAACAATTCTACCTCTCATATAGTACAGGCACTTGGAAAAAAAAACATCAGTAAATGAGCACTGAAAATATCTTGCTAGGCAGCATTTCAGACAAAGCTCTCCATTATATTCAGCCATACTCATGACGTGAGAGGACAGAGCCACACGTATTGAAGGGTTAGAGGTTACATTAAAAGATAATAGGATGAATTTGTAATGCAGAAAATAGTGTAGTATGATAGCTGTTTTCCTCTTGTTTTTTAATGTGATATATTTAATGTAGACTTAGGAGTAAAAACAGCTAGAATGTGTATTTTTTCACCTTGGTAAAGCTAGGTACACACAACAGAAAATTTCTCCTGATGCAATATTTTGAACAATTTTACCAATGACTGAAAGTCCTGATCAGCATACGGATTCATGTGTACACACTTACACAATTTAAGTTCAGATCTGTGCTCTTCATCAGTCATAACCATTGCCTGAAAACTATATGGAGATCTGCCCACACTACTAGTCGTGAGTGCATACACACTGCAGAATTTACTCAACATCGTTCATAGTGATTTTTAATCTGATTATAAAATCAAATCAAATGATACATTATGCTTTGGGTCGATAAAACATGATTGTTGCATTGTACACACTAATGCAATATTGTACCTAACGGTCGTTTGTCGTGTGATTGGCACAATAGTCAAGTGAAAAACCTGTAGTGTGTATTTAGCTTTAAACCATATTGCTCTGCAGGGGCTTACATTTAAAATGTGCAGACAGAGTAGAGAGGGGACGTGTCCTAGTGGATCTCTAGATTGTAGTTTAAAAATAAAGCTGCACAGTATTTGTGCGCTACATGTAAAAAACAGGCAGTATGTTCCCTGCATGTAAAAAAAAAATTGCATGTGGTTTGGCCAGGTGCAAATTTGCACCCTTGTATTTGCTATTAACTCTAAATGAGCATATTGTACCTATCGTTAGGCCACTGCAGTTACCTTACCAAAGGGCTTTGCGAGGTAGAATCGCTGCCTTTTGTTGAGGTGCACAGAAATTCTTTTGATAGTGGACAAATTGAGGTGGTTTCCAATGTATATTGAACAATGTGAACGGCACAGCGCTAGATCTTCGTGTTTTTGCAACAATAAGATATTAAATTCAGCAAATTAGTCTAGTCGGGACAGAATCACTGACAAGTGGCGGTCCTGGCGAGTCATGTCTCATCAACTTTCACCACGCATGTAAGACAGTTCTCTTCCTGCTCACTGCTTGCGCGGATGCTCTTTTGTACCTTTGCACTTGGATAAATTCCATGGATAGCCTGTATCTGTTTGAAATACTATCCACAAGGACTTTTGCTTACTACGTGCAGCTTGGTATAATAAACAGAGTACCATTATAAACAACACCGGATCTATGTATAAGAGATCACAATACTAATATGCACAGTACAGGTTTCAAGTACATATTCAATTTATTTTTACTTCCGTTGAGGAGAAAAAAAATATTTATATCATACTTACCAACTTTCTTCAGCTCTCTTCCGGGAGCCTGCCAGTGGAGGTGGGCTTGAGGGGGGCGGGGCGCCCAAAATTGCGTCATTTTGGCCCTGTCCCCTGTGACGTCATGCCACAAACGCGTCATTTGACAGCGGGGGGCGGGTCCAAACGCCGTGATTCTCCGGGAATCGCGGTGTTTGGGACCTAATTCTGCCTACTTCACTAGGAAGTGGGGCACTTCCTAGTGAAGTGGGCTGAATTCGGAAGATTGCCACACACACCCGGGAGTCCAGGAGATTCTCGCAAAATGCGGGAGTCTCCCGGACATTTCGGGAGAGTTGGCAAGTATGATTTATATTCTCACAAGAGAGTGAAAATAACCTCTGCACATTGCAGCATTCGTTGCAAAGGACTACCTGACAGAGGAAGGGTTAATCATCACCTCCTTTCCCCCATGACTGTAATAGTTCATTACCAATTTTCTGTTAAGGCCATTAATACTGGTACTCCTGTACTATTACATAGCATCCTGAACATTCTGTACAATAGACACCAATCAGAGGAGTGCTGGCAGCATTGGGCTTTTTTCTTAGAAGAGGTGCAGGCCCAATTCCCCTAGGAGATTCAAAACAGGCTGGGGCTGTGTCCCTCTATGATAGGGGGACCCCTTGCTTCCTTTCATAGTATGACCAGCCCAGCCTGTCTTAGCTGGTGCCATTTGCAGCTTTTGCAGGGGTGGACCAGCGCTGTTTCTTCCCCCACATTAACGGTAACCAACCCAAGCTATGTGTGTTAGTGCTTACTTCACTCTCGGGGAAGGCAGGCACATTACAATGGCAGTCATCATTATTATCATCATCAAGTTGATGGCGACGACTGGCATCTTTATTATGCAGTTACATCATGATATTCTTATCTTCATGCAGACACATTTTACAAACTGTTCTCAAACTCAAGCACATGACAGGCATGACATGCATTTTATGTGTGCGTTTTATGGGCAAATGTATCCAACTCTAAATGACCCCCTGTATGTGTTGTATGTATTTGTATCTGTTAAGTAATTACACAGGTCTGCGAAATTTAAGGTATTCAAAGCTTTTTTAATAATACTTTTATATTCTTAATTATACTCCTGTGTACATCAAGAAATAGTATTTAAAAAAAATGACCACATCACATTTACCTATAAGGTAGTTAAATAAATTTTTAAGAAAAAACAAGTTTAATTGTTCTTGACATATTTATTGTGAAATACGTAGAAATGTAGATGATATCACTGTGTTTTTGTCTTAATTACATAATAAACTTAAACAATAATAGAAACAAAACCATAATTATTGAAAAAATCGTTAATGTCTTGTTTATTTTTCTTCAAACTTCGTTTTGTCGCTTTTTGCTTATAAGTTTTTTCTGTGTCGTCTCTGTGTATCCTCCAGCAGTAGTCAGCCATCATGCTGACCCAATGACCCAATGTCCCAATGACCCTGGTATCTTCTTTCTACATCTTTAACGTTTAACCGTTCACCCTGTTCTTCACTGTAGTCTCCGAGATTATTCGGGAAATGCTCAATATGGGAATTCAAAAAATGTACCTTTAAACTCATATTGCAGTCAAGGTTTCTGTAACTATTAAGCATTTCCCTGACAATTTCTTTGTAGTTTGGATCCTTGGTATTGCCTAAAAATTTTTGAAATCAGTTGTTTGAACGAAGTCCATGTCGAAAGTTCCACAATATTCATTACACGCCTGAAATATTCATCTTTTATTGACTTACTAATGTCAGGGCCTGTAAAAATGCCTTCCTTCAGTTTAGCATCGGATATGTTAGGGAATTTGGTGCAAAGATATTTGAAAGTTTCTCCATCTTTAGGCAGTGCTTTTACAAATTGTTTCATCAGTCCTAATTTTATATGTAGAGGTGGAAGTAAAACTTTATTTGGATCTACTAAACTGGATTTGATGACATTATTTTTTCCAATTTCTAAACTTTTTCGAGCTGGCCAGTTGTTTTTTTGCCAATGTAAATTTTTAGCTCTGTTATCCCATTCACAGAGAAAACATGGGAATTTGGTGTAACCTTGTTGCTGGCCAAGTACCATGCATTAAATTATAAGATCTCCACATATGAACCAGTTGTGTCTTGTATATCCAATCAGTTCCAAAACAGTTTTGAAATTTTCATGTTTCTTTAAGATAGACTGAATGTGCTAATGGTATTGACGCATATGTGTTGCCATTGTGCAATAAAACAGCTTTTAAACTTCCTTTTGAAGAATCTATGAATGTACATGTACTGTGTGTGTAGTGTGTACTGTGTACTGTGTGTATGTGGTGGTAGGCAGGGGTTAAAATAAGCTGGCACAGGGCAAAACTGTGTTGCATCTGTTGTATTTGGTTCCACCTTAACCAGCTCACCTTGTAGTGTGTGTGTGTGTGTGTGTGTGTGTGTGTGTGTGTGTGATGTTCCTTTAGACAGTATGGGGTTTAAGTCCTTTGTAAATTTCTGCTCCAGGCCCATGTGGACCTTAATCTGGCACTGGGCGGGGGGAAGTTGTATGACAAGAACTGAATTGCAACATTCTATACTACCGACTGAATTCATGTAAGACAATGTTTTATAATATATATAGGCAGAATACATTTATTATTTTAAAGAATACGAAAAAAATTACTTATTCAAAAATACACGTTTTGCAGAAAAACGTGATGTGATATGCAAAATCGGGAATCATTTTCGTGTTCAGAAGCCAAAAATCTATAAGTATCACATAAATTCGCTAAAAAAGCTTTTTCATTGCAGACCTGTGTTATTTTACATGCTTATAATATTGAAAATGTGTGATATTGGTATAGATTGATTTGTAATATGCCACAACTCATTTATTTGTGTCCCTAGATATGTCATAAGTACACTGGAGCTTATGGTAGCGGAGGACTATATGATTGTCTACTTAAATGGTGCCACACCACGGAGAAAGATGCCAGGATTAGGATGGATGAAGAAGTGCTACCAAATGATTGACAGGCGGTAAGGAATAGTGTCTATTGCTGACTTGATTTTATTAAAAATATTTGGATGATGTTGTTGACATACTATCCATAGTGTTGTCAGTGTACAGTAGGTGCGCTAAACCTGCCTCTAGATATTATTATAGTTATGGGCAAGGTGTAAAGCTCTTGCGATACAATCTTCATTTCCACATTTGCTTTATGGGTGACCACTTCGTACTATAATTTTATAAACTTGCATCCCGGGCAAACTCACTGATCTGCCCACTTCCTAGTGAATTGGGCAGAATTCGGTTCAAACGCCGCGATTCACCCGGAATCGCGGCGTTTGGCCCTGCCTTCACTGTAAAATGACACGGTTAGCGTCATTACATCACGGGGCGGGGCCAAAATGACACAATTTTCATAGCCCCGCCCCCTGCACGCCCACCTCCTCCCTGGCAGCTCCCGGAAGCCCATTCGGAAATGTTGGCAAGTATGATTTAAATTCTGTGTGAAACAAAATGATAGAGGGAATCATCACATCTACCTGCCACAGTGCATAGGTTGCCATGCCTGTGCTACAGGGGAAACTCATTTTATTGAAGAAAGTGTTTACCAAAAATACATTCTTAAATTAGACATCTATATAAATTTAAAATCTCAGACATATTTAAATCCTGTTACTAGCTCTGTCAAATTGTTGCCATCTTACTTGTGTGTTGAATTCAAGTGAGGTAAATTGTGTGAATATGCAATGAATGTACATCATTTTGGTTCCTTTATATTTTATTGGCAGATTTCTCGACAATGAAGCTAGCTATATAAACTGGCCCTGCTTTAAACAAAACTATTTTAGTCACATTTATATATAAATGAGTCATGATACCAGTGGTGAAGGAGTGTCAGCTGCTATCTGAACAAGTCGGAAGCAATTTCCTGTCCCAGTTGACCTATGACTGATAACTATTACTAATTTTTAAGTGTAAAGTCATGTCTGGTTAGTGGGATCGTATATTTGTTTTGATCACTTTTTGCAGTTTTCCACAGACTTGCATTAAAATGCTAATGTTGCTAACCACCTGGGATTTGGTCACGTCCTTGGGATGCCCTGCTAGAAATGACATTTGTCATATTTATGTTATAACTAATATCCATCATTAGATATAGTTTGCTAGGCAGAAACAATCATAGTCTGACAAAGTAGCTATATGCCTATTGTATTAACACAAGCAATTATTCTGTTGCCCATAAACAATTCTGCCTTTGGCATAGTCTCACTAGGCTGATATAGAATACAGACATATGGATTTTATATTTTTATTAGCACATATATTTATTATTTATATTGCCATTATTACTTGTATTGTGTGTATAGTCTTACAGAACAACATGTGGAGCTGAGAGCTCATTCGGATTAGTGATTTGACACTATGGGGCATATTCAATTGACGGCGGGATCGCCGAAAATCCCGCGCTCAAAAAATATTACCGTTAATACGGTAATATCTCGCTGGATTTCAGCTCGCAGCTCCCTGAGCTGCAAGCTGAAATCCAGCGAGTAAATTACCGTATTAACGGTTTTCCAGCGCAGGATTACCGTAATAACGGTAATATTTTTTGAGCGCGGGATTTTCGGTGATCCCGCCGTCAATTGAATATGCTCCTATATATGTTCACAGACAGTCGGTATTTCTCATTCCCTCTGATAAAGCTCCATATCACAGCAAAACTGGTAGGGTTTAAAGCGCTTCCTTTTGTCCACTCTGATAACCACATTGACCACTAGAGAATAAAGCAGAGACATAGGAGACTCGTGCGCTGAAGTAGAGGAAGGCGTATTCTCAGCCTGTTGAAGGCGCTTCCTCTCTATGCTCAGAGTTCTGTGTGAGACATGGAACACTATGCTGTGATTACCACAGTCAGATAAGGTTCAAAACAGGTTGACAAAGCAACCTTATTGCAGATGCAGGGCTAGTAGCTGTTATAACCTATTCTAATATAAGTATTTTTCAGCATTATTAGGGCATGTTTAAACCTTTAGATGCCAATAAAACACAATTAAAAAATAAAACATGAAGGGTCAGTTACAAAATGCAACATATCAAGGCTATTTAATTTTGTGAAAATGTGCCTATTTATTAGAGATGAGCGGGCTCGGATATCTGAAATCCAAGCCCACCCGAACGTTGCCGATCCGAGCCGGATCCGAGACAGATCCGGGTATTCCCGCCAATTGCAAAACTGAAACCGAGGCTCTGAGTCATAATCCCGCTGTCGGATCTCGCGATACTCGGATCCTATAAATTCCCCGCTAGTCGCCGCCATCTTCACTCGGGCATTGATCAGGGTAGAGGGAGGTTGTGTTAGGTGGTCCTCTGTCCTGCTATATCTCGTGCTGTGCTGTGCTGTGCTGCGCTGTTCAGTTCTGTGCTGTGCTGTGCTGTGTTCTGCTCAGTCCAGTGGTGCTGTGTCCTGTGCTCTGTCCTTCTGAGTTCAGTGGTGCTGCTGGGTCCTGTGCTGTGTCCTGTTCAGTCCAGTGGTGCTGTGTCCTGTGCTCTGTCCTTCTAAGGGCATTGTTATTTCCACATTATTCCTAAATTATAAAAAATGACAAAAAAAGTTATAAAAAAAATTACAAAAAAAGTAATTATAAAAAAAAAAAAAAAAAAAAAATATCCCAAAACAATCCTGCAGTATAAGTCCATTGGTACTGCTATATTACAAGGTTCACTGATTCAGCAGTATAAGTCCATTGGTACTGCTATTTTACAAAGTTCACTGATTCAGCAGTATAAGTCCAGTGGTACTGCTATATTACAAAGTTCACCGATTCAGCAGTATAAGTCCAGTGGTACTGCTATATTACAAAGTTCACTGATTCAGCAGTATAAGTCCAGTGGTACTGCTATATTACAAAGTTCACTGATTCAGCAGTATAAGTCCAGTGGTACTGCTATTACAAAGTTCACTGATTCAGCAGTATAAGTCCAGTGGTACTGATATATTACAAAGTTCACTGATTCAGCAGTATAAGTCCAGTGGTACTGATATATTACAAAGTTCACTGATTCAGCAGTATAAGTCCAGTGGTACTGCTATATTACAAAGTTCACTGATTCAGCAGTATAATTCCAGTGGTACTGATATATTACAAAGTTCACTGATTCAGCAGTATAAGTCCAGTGGTACTGCTATATTACAAAGTTCACCGATTCAGCAGTATAAGTCCAGTGGTACTGCTATATTACAAAGTTCACTGATTCAGCAGTATAAGTCCAGTGGTACTGCTATATTACAAAGTTCACTGATTCAGCAGTATAAGTCCAGTGGTACTGCTATTACAAAGTTCACTGATTCAGCAGTATAAGTCAAGTGGTACTGCTATATTACAAAGTTCACTGATTCAGCAGTATAAGTCCAGTGGTACTGATATATTACAAAGTTCACTTATTCAGCAGTATAAGTCCAGTGGTACTGATATATTACAAAGTTCACTGATTCAGCAGTATAAGTCCAGTGGTACTGCTATTACAAAGTTCACTGATTCAGCAGTATAAGTCAAGTGGTACTGCTATATTACAAAGTTCACTGATTCAGCAGTATAAGTCCAGTGGTACTGATATATTACAAAGTTCACTGATTCAGCAGTATAAGTCCAGTGGTACTGCTATTACAAAGTTCACTGATTCAGCAGTATAAGTCAAGTGGTACTGCTATATTACAAAGTTCACTGATTCAGCAGTATAAGTCCAGTGGTACTGATATATTACAAAGTTCACTGATTCAGCAGTATAAGTCCAGTGGTACTGCTATATTACAAAGTTCACTGATTCAGCAGTATAAGTCCAGTGGTACTGCTATATTACAAAGTTCACAGATTCAGCAGTATAAGTCCAGTGGTACTGCTATTACAAAGTTCACTGATTCAGCAGTATAAGTCCAGTGGTACTGCTATTACAAAGTTCACTGATTCAGCAGTATAAGTCCAGTGCTACTCTCCTGTGCCGCATATAATTTTTAAAGGCTTTGTCGAGTGTGTGTGGCTTAGGGGTACGCTCTCTTGTGCTACATATAATGGAAAACAAAAATTTGGAGGATAAAGTAGGGAAAGATCAAAATCCACTTCCTCCTAATGCTGAAGCTGCTGCCACTAGTCATGACATAGATGATGAAATGCCATCAACGTCGTCTGGCAAGCCCGATGCCCAATCTCCTAGTACAGGGCATGTAAAATCCAAAAAGCCCAAGTTCTCAAAAAGTAGCAAAAAGAGAAACTTAAAATCATCTGAGGAGAAACGTAAAGTTGGCAATATGCCATTTACGACACGTAGTGGCAAGGAACGGCTAAGGCCCTGGCCCGTGTTCATGACTAGTGGTCCAGCTTCACCCAAGGATCTAAGCCCTCCTCCTCCCCCCCCCCTACAAAAAATTTAAGAGAGTTATGCTTTCAGCAACAACAACAAAACAGCAAAGAACTCTGCCTTCTAAACAGATGACATCACAAATCCCCGAGGCGAGTCCAAGGGTGTTGGTGGTTGTGAAGCCTGACCTTCCCATCACTGTACGGGAAGAGGTGACTCCATCCAGCATTTGCAGCACGCCCTCTGCATATGCTGGAAGGATCACCAACAGTCCAGTTACAGATTTGGCTAATGAAGGTGTGAATGTTGTACACCGGGGGAGGATATTGAAGTAGCTGGCGCTGAGGAGGATGTTGATGATTATGATGCAGACAGATACCAAATTGCCTTTCCCAATTTCTATTTATATTCTAGATTATATAACGGCTGAATAGTTTTCTATTTTACTCCTAGTGGAGAAGGGATCTGATGCTACAGTCTATGCAGGCTGGTTTTTTATATTCAACTACAAGTGTAGGGCAGGGCGGGGGCATAGATAGCCACTAAAGTAACGTGGTCCATTTAATTTCACTTTCTAGCTCCACAGTCTGTGCAGCCTGCTTTTTTTATCTTCAAAGTATTTACAAGCCTTGCAATCTAAATTAACTAGAGGTAGTGACGTGCTAGAACTCCACCTTCTATATGCTGCAGAGGATGGAGGAGCATCAGAAGGCCATTCAAGCCTACACAGCCACCTACGACATAGGAAAAGGAGTGGGGATGCGCCTGAGTCAAGCGCACTGGAGAATGATTTCCGTGTTGTGCAAGGTTCTGCAGCCATTTGAACTTGCCACACGAGAAGTCAGTTCCGACACTGCCAGCTTGAGTCAGGTGATTCCCCTGATCAGGCTTTTGCAGAAGCAGCTGGAGAAAGTGAGGGAGGAGCTGGTACACCATTGCGATTCCACCAAGCATGTAGCTCTTGTGGATGAAGCCCTTCGTACGCTTTGCCAAGATCCGAGGGTGGTAAGTCTTTTAAAGTCAGAGGAATACATTCTGCCCACCGTCCTCGATCCTCTGTTTAAAGCGTATGTTGTGTCTCTGTTTCCGGCGGACACAAGTCTACAGCGGTGCAAAGACCTGCTGGTCAGGAGATTGTCCTCTGAAGAGGACCGTGACATGCCACCAGCTCCACCTTCATTTTCATCACTGTTTGTGCAGTTCCAAAAAAGAGGAACTGCCATTTCTATTGCTACCTTCTTTCTTTCTGTATTTCCTGTGTCCTGTGGTCTGTTCTGCTAAGGGCATTGTTATTTCCAAGTTATCCAAAAGTTAAAAAAAATAAAAATATTTTTATAAAAAAAATTATAAAAAATTAATTTTAAAAAAATAAATAAAAAATTTTCCAAAAATAATTGGAAAAAAATATTAGAAAATTTTAAAAATCTAGCTTGTACTGCTATTTAAAAGTCTAACTACGATCATTCACTGTTGCTGTACCCAAAAAAAATAGGTACTGCTATTAAAGTACAGTCCAGTGGTACTCTCCTGTGCCGCAGATAATTTGTAAAAGCTTTGCCGAGTGTGTGTAGTTATGTATCTCAGGGTTTTAAGAAGAAGCACAACACTGACAACCTGTTAGAGAAACTGAGGGAAATAATCTCTCTGTGGCTCACCCCACTTAGACTCTCCTGGGGATTCGAATAACTGCCATTTCTATTACTACCTTCTTTCTTTCTCCATTTAAAAGAAACTAAATAACTGCCATTTCTAGTACTACCTTCTTTCTTTCTATATTTAAAACAAAAAACCCCTGTCATTTCTATTACTACTTTCTTTCTCTATTTAAAAGAAACTAAATAACTGCCATTTCTAGTACTACCTTCTTTCTCTATTTAAAAAATAAAAAATAACTGCCATTTCTAGTACTACCTTCTTTCTTTCTATATTTAAAACAAAAAAAAACTGTCATTTCTATTACTACGTTAATTGTTTGTGCAGTCACAAAAAAGAGGAACTGCGCCCTTAACTGCTATGTTGGTTTTAGACGTCCATCCGGTGTCCGCCATCTGTTCCCTGATATTCAGACCAGTTGAGGTTTTTTTTTATTATATTGTGGGGACCACTCCACTACGCAGTCCAGATACTTTTTTGGTAAAATTCAGACCAGTTGAGTTTTTTTTTTATTATATTGTGGCCCCGGTATCAAATTGAGTACCGGGGCCACTCCACTACGCAGTCCAGATACTTTTTTGGTGGAATTCAGACCAGTTGAGGGTTTTTTTATTATATTGTGGGGACCACTCCACTACGCAGTCCAGATACTTGTTTGGTGGAATTCAGACCAGTTGAGGTTTTTTTTTATTATATTGTGGGGACCACTCCACTACGCAGTCCAGATACTTTTTTGGTGGAATTCAGACCAGTTGAGGGTTTTTTTATTATATTGTGGGGACCACTCCACTACGCAGTCCAAATACTTTTTTGGTGGAATTGAGATCAGTTGAGGGTGATATATTGTGGCCCCGGTACCAAATTGTGTACCGGGACCACTGCACTATGCAGTCCAGAAAGCTACCTCGGTGAAACGTTTTGGACTAAAAACAATATTGTAAGGTGTTCAGAATAGACTGTGAATTAGTGGAAATGATTGCTAATGAATGTTATTGAGGTTAATAATAGCGAAGGAGTGAAAATAAACCAAAAAAACTTGATTTTAACACTTTTTATGTTTTTTTCAAAATAAATCCGAATCCAAAACCTTAAATCCGAACCAAAACCTTTCGTCAGGTGTTTTGCGAAACAAATCCGAACCCAAAACCTCAAGCAAATCCGAATCCAAAACACAAAACACGAGACACCAAAAGTGGCCGGTGCACATCCCTACTATTTATATACTTAGTGCATACAACGTTGCACGCCTAGTGATAAAAGCAACCATTTGGGGCATTGTGTTCCCAGACCGAAAATGTGCCTGCTTTTACTGTATCTTCAATCCATATTTAATTTCGACGTACACATATGTCTTCTAAAATACTACTCATTCATGTCCAAAATTATTTTATGGAAACTGACTTTAATACAGGTCACAGTTATACATTTGAGTATTTTTATTCTATTGCTATTTGTGTTCCAAATAATGCACTTTCCTGAATAAAGTGAGCCTGGTGATGCTAAAGACTTGTATATGGGTAATATACAAGGCCCATAAATACTCCAAAGAACATGGCAAATGAGCTAAGCATTTCCCATCAGAAGGAGCAAAATTTTGCACCCTTGCATTTTCTGCATCTTCACCCATTATGCCATGCCCAGAGACACGGGCACATTTTAGCAAACATAGGCGCACAACCTAGCAACATTTAATTTGTGCTGTGGTGTTGCACTTTTGCAGTTTCATACATGACCCTTATTCCTCTTATGGTGGTCTTCCTGTTGTTGCATTGCTGTGCAGAGGCATTGTGATCCAATTGACAGTATAGAGCAGGCCTCGCCAATTTGTGGCTCTTCAGGTGTTTTGGAACTACAAGTCCCAGCATGCTCTGCCTGCCAATAACCAGTTCGTAGTTGGCAGGGTATGCTGGGAGTTGTAGATTTACAGCATCTGGAGAGCCAGGGGTTGGCCAGACCTGGTATAGAGCGTCATACATTGTTCTTGTGTCCTTGTATATTATCACTTTACTGCATAGGTTGACAAGGAAATACAAAACAAAGTGTTAAAATGAATACATTTAAGAATAAGTGCAACTGCTCAAGAAGATTTAGGTATATTTAATTATGGTTAAAGTATATAAGTACAGCGCTGCATTAATAGGAAATCAAATATTAAAAATAAGGTTTACATAAATGCATATATCTTTTAAAGAGGTGTAAAAAAAAAAAAAAAAAAAAAAAAAAAAATGCCTTGTAGGATCAAAATCAAAATATCAAAGAAATGGCTGGAAAGTTTCACGACAAGTTAAAAAAAGCTACATTCTTAAGTGCAGCAAAGAAAAATGAATGTTAAACAGGATGTGTTGATAAATCAAATATTTGATTTTAGTTTAAATAGTGTTATGAATCCATTATGATAAATTTAATTGGTTTGTTCCATTACCAACAGTGCTTTATCTTTTTTCTTTCTGTGTTCTCCAATTATGTTTCCTAAGATGTTTTTTCTCACCCTCAGCCTCTTACGCACCCACATCAATAAGGCATCCACAGTGCATTATACTGTAGGTACCTTCAACACACTGAGAACACTCAGAAAATTAGTAACCTTTTGGTGGATTCTTACTCACTACACGGGGGTACTCATTAACACAGGAAGATCTTTAGATGTGAGCCAAGTGCCTGTACATATAAAGTTATTTCTTTCTTTGAGCTTTGTAGGAATTTGTTTCAAATGCTGTCAATGGGAAAGTTTATCTATACAAAATGTTTAGATTAACTGTTTAACTAGCTACAGGTGCCTGCACAATCCAACATTACCATTATCTTCTCTTTTGTGGGTTGAGCCAATTCATTCACGATAATGCTATCAGTTCACGAGGATCCCGTGACTCTCTGGATTCACCACAAAATGGTTGTGGGTGATCAGGAAGTGGGCGTAATTGGTACACGGTTTGTGTGAAATGGGGTGTGGGTTACGTGAACTGGGGCAAGGGCTTATTTTAACTTGATTTTGCCTGGTTTAATACTGATGAAATGCCTCACTGAGACAGGTGATTCAGTCCACAGTTATCTTTTCACTTTAGTCCCTGTTTAACATGACTGGGCCACTGCCAGGAAATTATCTTGAATACTTATTTCTCAATATAACAAGCAGTCCAGCTGAACTAGTCATTTTTCTTCTCAGGGGCATTTTCTACCTATGTATGTCTACCAGCATATAAAAACAACTATTTTAATTACACTGATTACATTTTATTTCATTTATAGACAGCACAGTAGCACAGTGGTTAGCATTGCTGCCTCACAGTATTTGGGCTATGGTTCAATTCTAACCAGGGCCCTATTTGTGTGGAGTTGGTATGTTCTCTGTGTGTTTGCATGGGTTTCTTCCAGGTGCTCCAGTTTCCTCCCACACTCCAAACACTTGATCGTTATCCAATTACCCACGTTACTCGAAAAAGTAACGCCGCGTTAAGAGTATTACTGGTATTACGGTAATTCTAAGACGGATTTCAGCTTGCAGCTCCCTGAAAGCCGAGGTCACAGGTACCGTAATAATGGTAATTAAGCACACTATTACGGTAATAGTGCGCAAGCCGCGTTACTTTTGTGCGTAACGCGGACGATTGAATACCTACCAAGTTTTTGGTGTGCAGCCTATTAGGAACATTTTAAAGAAAAATAAATGCATGTAGCCCAGTGACCCAGCCCAAGGTAGCCCACTATGGGACCAGCCTGGGGGGCATATGACCACCCTACCCCCAGCCCAGCCAGCCTCTGGAACAAAGTGATATTTGCGGCTTAGTTATTTAAGAGTCAATATAAACTCAACCAACAAGTCAACCAAGAGATTAATCTTCTATATGTGTGAGAGGTGGAAGCTGTCCTTTATATGCCCATTGTTTGATAGGATAAAAATCTGTGAAAAACTAAGAAAAGGGCAGGTACCTAATAGTGCAGTATGTCAATTTGAAATAGCACTTGGCAGGAAATCACTTGCAGTATGTAATATATATAGAGAGAGGAACAACCATATAGTGCAGATATTTAAAAAATGTTTTTAATACCTCACAGGCAATTTACACGTACATCAACACAAAAAAAATCTTATCCGATTTATTTTACATCATCCACGAAGTGCCAGCTCCGGTGTATTAGGTCTCCCAGAAAGTTCAGGTCACTTGCTAACCAACAGGAAGCCAAAGAGAGTCCCAAAGTAAATAACAATCAACTTGTAGAGCTTCCATAATATAATACAAAATTAAATAAACGGTTACACCCTAATAAAGGATAATAAATGCATTTATATGAGGTATGGGTTGTGGTAGAGGTTTGGGCCAAAAAGCTCAAAACATAAGTCTGGATATGGCTGGGCTCCACTTTTACAGTTATGGATGTTTGTATCACACTTATGCATTAACAATTTCATCCCTTATACAGGCTAAGGAAGAACCTGAAGTCATTCATAATTGTTCATCCATCGTGGTTCATCAGAACGATATTAGCAGTGACACGACCTTTCATAAGGTAATTATAAATTCTTACTGATAACATAATTTATTGGTTGTGTTGGATAATAATTTTTTTAAAACAACCTTTTACTGCAAGACCTGAAATTGCTAGCTCCACCCACAGTACGTTGTTACTAGTTCATAAAAGGCATGCACTTGGTTATTAAAAAATTCCTCTGCCGTGGTAATTGTAGTATTTTTAATATGCACTTTACATGAATGACATGAAAAAAGTAAATCTAATATGATTGTGTGTACTATGGGTTTTTCTCTTTCACTCAATTTTCCCTCCACTAAAACATTCATGTTTTTTTTAATTGCATTCACTATGCAAAATTATGCTTTACATTAGTGTGCATATTAATGTAAATGTTTGTATTTTCATTTTAGTTAATTTTTTGGTCATAATTTCAGAAACACAGTACCTACTACTGCTTAACTATATGCACCTCCTCACATTATGAAGTTGCCTGTCATATACATCACTGCCCTCACTAACATAATCACATGAGTTAACAGGTCACTAGCTACCACAAGGTCAGCACTCTCATATCCTGAAATACTTTGGGCTGCTGTGAATCTGCTAATGATATGATTGGCTACATGTTGTTCTCTCTCTTCCATTTCAAAACTGGGAAAATAATGAATGAACAGGAGATGAAGATTCAATACAAAAAGGTGTTTTAACCCCAGTCAATGTATCTTAAATAAAAATATTAATTGTCATTAACATATGAGATTATATTATTGCCTGCTAGCAAAATAATAAATAAATAAAATTGAGTGACTTCTTTATTGGGAAAATTGAACAAAAGTGTGAAAACACTAACATGATAACCTTTATTATGATCCCCATAAGTAAACAATGCCTATAATAAATAAACCCCTTCAAACATTATAACATTGTATGTTGGTATATAAAATTCATAGGGAGAACCTCCCGCATCCTACCCACTGCTTTAGTAAAGTGGGTGGAGGTGAGGCCTAGTGATATGATTCATAGTGCATCACGCCATCCTGGCCACAGCCCCTGTTGTAAAAGGCCGAAAATAGTGTTTCACAGAGGTGATGGTGCCTTATGACATGGTCCCCAATGTCACGTCCCCATGACATGGCAGCGAGATCTCAAATGTCGACAAATATGAAAAAAATTGTGTGGATAGCATTGTGTATATAATTATAATGTCTATTTGTTATTGTTTTATGGTTCATTCACATATTAGATATTTTAGTTTTGCATCTAGTTTTCATTCTTTTGGATGTTTGAAAAGTGAAGAAAGGCTACATTAAAAATATAATTAATTAATTTCTAGGGACTTTATTTAACTTCTTTGCTAGCATTACTATTTTAGTTACTTACAAACAGCTCTGAACCATGTAGTGGAGCATTGAAGTTGTAACATGAAGTAATCTATGCCAGCCATCTAGACTTGACACACCGTAATGCATAATGCAGATATTGAGATAATGCATGGGTAGTGTGTCATGACACAAGGTGATGTATAGGTCAAGTAATAAGACTGAATATAGTAAACCTAATTCATTAAAGAACGCATATAGAATGTAATATGCGTTTTTGGAGAGGTGGCGATTTCTTAAAATAAATAAACAAAACTAAAATGGATTTACCTTTTGAAAACACTCATTCCTGAAGGTCTCAATATAGATTTTGAGGTTCAATCATTAGTAAAATAAATAGGGTCCTAAAAACGAATGCAATGTTAGACGTTTAGATCAATATCCTATCCCTTTTTTAAACACAATATACATAAGAGAAATACAAACAATAGACTAAAACAATAAAACCCTAGTCGGACAACCAACATCTCTGTGTGTAGGCTTCCTAATATATAAAATATAGAGATATACAGACAGAATTCAAAATACTAACTGTAGGTCAGTGCTCTGTTTGGAATCTTCTTAACAGTCCCATCTGAGGCGATTGATCTTAGCATAACTAAACGTTGAGCATTACACTTTGACTAGACCTTAGTACTTAAGTGCATACATTATTCCACCCATCATGTTTGGAGTTACGAGGTATGGTATTTAAGTTATCGCCTTCATCCTATCATATTTAGCTAAAGATTTTTATTTCTAGTTAAATTAGGTTTGACAACAACCTGCCCCCACTTAAAGGGCTAAGGTTTTTACTTATAAACATTTTGCCTCTACATTTTAGATGAACAACAGGCCCAAATATCCTCTTATATATCAGAGCCCATATTCTATATGATCTATACAACAAATACCATAAGATTACGAAGTAACCCCTTTTACATATGCTAGGTTACTTATTATCATTGCTTATTGTGTATGGATTTTCATGTATTCCATCGGTCAGATCAATTACTAGAAAACACCACACATGAAATCAGCACAACACTAACACATTTCCTACACACTTTCCAACACACTGACACTACCTTGACCCGTGTCACCAACCTCGTTGCACAATATGTCACCACTAACCCTTCTGTCCCAATGCCACCTGCTACCATTCCTTTTCTTAGGCAACATGTTTCTTCTCCCTCCCCTATGCCACATTTCCTTACTCCTGCCCCTCTGCCAAATTTCTCTCCCAGGTCCCTATGCCCCAAGTTTTACATTGTTATCCTCCTCAGCTTTACCCTCCGTATCCGCCCCTAACTTTATCCTCCTTATTCTCTCCAGGTTTACCTTTACTATCTTTTCCAAGTTTACCCCATAGCCCCACCTCCCCCTGTTGCCTCAATGCCCTGTTGCTCCACCACCCTCTGCTTGCTGTCCCACTTCCCTCTGCTTCTCCACTACTGTTGCATTCCACATCATGAGTAACCACAAGTCAGGGCAAGCGAACCACCGTTGCTAATGAAACCACAGCTCCTAATGAAACCACCGCTCCTAATGGGCCCAGATTGGCCGAGGGAGCAAGTGGGCTTTAAAAAAAAATATATATATATATATAGACTTTGTTATTTAGCTTTGCAATACACAAATTTGTGGGGAAAAAATGGCTTCCTTGTTTTTTGTCTATTTACTTTAAGCATTACATGTGAGGCAAAGACCAAAAAGTACTTATATGTAATGTAAGATGAAATCCCATATTCTTTATACCCACAATAGTCTTTGGAATCCTATAGAGTTTAACAAGAAATAAAAAAATAATAATTATTAGTAATGAGTAATTAAACATACATACTATTTGGAAAATATTTCAACATGATATCATGCTATTGTAATGCCATAATGCAAAGACTGTTAATATTTTATAAAGAAAGGCGGTAGACCTACCAATTATGGCTACAGTGCATACCAATGTATTTAGGACAACAAAGGGTTACTTGTAAAGAACAATGTGATAGAAAACAGTATCTAATAGTCAATCGTCACCATGTGGCCTTACATCTTCTTGCTTTTGCAATTGCAGATTTTGCAGTCTCCTTGTACATCCATCATACAGTATAGACATACTTACTACTAGCATAGATTTAATGATGCTCATCCCCAAGTTTCTGTAAAATAGTCTAAAAACATGTATAAGTAAACATGACATGAAATTTAAGAAACATTACAGTTTCATTAAATTAAAAAAACAAAAAAAAACAAATGTATGGTACTATATAGGCATACATAGTAGAGTGTGGGTTCAGGGTGCAGTGGATTAAATAACACGTAACTCTCAGATTGTCTAACAGGTTTATAGTTTATTTGATGTAAAGAATTAATATGAAAGATTAAATATAATACAACGTTAGCATAATACAAAGAGTAAATATCAGAAAATACTTAGCTGTTTCCAACAGATCATCCAGTATATATGTTTAATCACAGATATTGATTATTCCCAAGGACCCCGCCTTTCTCAGTGTCAGCCTGGCACGTAAACTCAAAAGCTAGGAAGTCTACTGGTAACAAACAGTTGTTTGGCTGTAACAGGTGCTTGGCAATTCTACAGCAACCCAAGCTCAGGCAAGGTTATGTCGCAGATAACTTTTATTGACGAGGACCCCAACATCATTTGCATATAATTTATAAACATGATCTCGGACTTTCTATTGGTTTAATACTGAGCATGTGCAATAGGCCCAAAGCCACTGCCCTAATTAGAAATGTGTAGAAGATTCTAGAAAGGCTTTGATTGTATAAGCATTGCGAAATCGCTTGTTATATAAATGAGTTCAGTCTTTTGATTGGTACAATAGAGATAAAAACTATACATTTCTCTGCGTTGTCGCAGTGAAGCACTGTGACGATATCCTGGCAAGATATGTTGGCATTGCCTCGACTCTGCTGTGTTTACTAAAAGCATTTAAAGTAATACGCACATGAAAGTATAAAACAAAATGGGGTTTCAGCAGGCATTATATCACACCTGACACAATTTTTATAAGCTTTTAAAGCACAATGCACATGTATGCTATGCAAGCGTGTAGGAACTATATACAACATGCACATAACATTTAAAAACAGACAAAAATTGGTAATGTTCATACTTACGGGTTTAAATGTATGAAATTGTTTTGAAAGTAGAGACAATTTCAACAATCGCACAAGTATGCAGTGCTTTTAAAATATAAAAGAATACACCTACGTCTTTGGTTTATAACAATCCTATAATCCTCATCAAACACTAATATAAACATTACGTTTGAGGAAATGGCACCATAGCAATCTCTCTCTGTCAGTCTTGTTTTACTACAAGATCAGTGTGTGCAGGAATGCAGGTGAATAGTCCACTCTCCCATTAGATGACGAAGTTGTGAATGCTGTGTTTGGTCATCATCATCCATCAGTTAGATATGACCTTGAGCAGGTGCAAACCTGAAGTCTGAACAACGTACTTCTGCGTGGGCCAGAGTTTGAGTCACACATGTCTGCAGGGCCTTTACTGTGCAGTGCCCTTGTGCATCCGCCTCTTCCATCTCTGAAATCATAAGCTGTCATAAGTGTCCTTTGCGCTCGAAGAGGAATTGGAAGCTGCTGTGTTCTCTAGTGTATTGTCCGGTTCCGGGCATGCGAAGAGTCATTGTGCACATTATACACAACGTATCGCCATTTACGCTCCTTAATGAATCAGGCCAATTAACTTATCAGGTAGCAATATAGGTGCAAAAAAATATTTTAATTGAATATGGTTCTATGTATTTTAAAACTTTTTTTTTCTCTTTTTTTTTCAGCTCCAAGTTCAGCAGCAAGATAAAGTATGTGTCTAGTTTAGCTGAGCTCAGAGAGTTGATTCCAATGGAGTATGTGCAGATTCCAGAAAGTATTGTCAAGTAAGTCCTACCAGAACCCCTATCCAGTAAACCTACTTTATCAACCTATTATATGTTGTTTTTCAAATAAATCTCAATTCATCTTATTTGCAGCATTATGTATTTCATCATAAAGTGAAAGAGCCATAACCATTTGCTCACACAAATAAGATAGTTAATAAGATTTCAGGTTTAAAATTCTCAAAATTATTGTTAGCTCTTGTTATTAGTGTAAATCTGAATGTACCTAGCACAATAAAAATGAGATATTGGTTCATATTTTGATCAACACACTTAAGTTCGCAACCCATTGTCAAGGGTCCTCATGAACACTGACTGGTAAGCCAATCACTGACAACACAAACATCTTTTTTGTATTTATGTAGTGCAGCTGGTACCCTAAAAAAATACTGGTGTGGCTGAATGCTGGCTATTTCCTACTTTGCTCAGCAATATAACATAACATTAGCTGCGATCTAGCCAACCTATAAAGTGTTATTTCTGTGTAGTTTTAAAAAAACACTTTTTATCCCATTTTTGACTCCTTAGCAATCATTTTAGCTGCACTTCAATGAGATTTAGAGTAGGTACTCCAGAAAAGAGTTGCTACTCCAGATAAATGTAAATACTCCAAATAAATGACCCTTAATGTTGTGTTGTTAGTTAAAATATTTTGATTAAAATATAAACCAAGGGGTGTATGGCTTGGAATTATACTTTAGAATATGAAGTAGGAGAGCTCCCTCCAGTCTTATTTAGGTGACTTGGAGAACCACCACCGCAATCATTTTAGGGTGTGGAATTTTGTCCCTATTATAGTTCCTACTATATGTCCTGCACTCAGGTGGAGCCACTTATCGATGGGGATTCCCATTCCAGCTAATAGTAGGATGCAATGGAAAAGCATTACCCTGATGTGTCTCTCTTTTTGGGAAACTCTTGCAGTGGGAAAAGTGTCAGCCAGCTGGATTGCACTGCCAGACAACAAAACATATAATACTGAATAATAAGATTGAAGGAGTGTTATTGACCTAATGATGCATATAACCACTTTCCAAGATCCATCTGATTCAGCATTCTTCTTGCTTCATCATAACCACTTCTGTGCATTTACTCTAATTCTCGGTAACTTCACTTCTGTTTAAATAAAGAATTCAAATGGTATGAACCAATACCTCATATATTTATTGTTCTATATATATATATATATATATATATATATATATATATATATGTATATACACACACACACACACACACACACACAGATTTACAGTGTTAAGGACAAGTCCTGACAGCAATCATGCCCTTTTATGTATCCATATAGTGCATTTAAATTATGGTGTAGCTGGTATCCTTAGAAATATTGGTGTGGTCAATTCTTGGTACAAAGGTACCTGGTACTACTTTTAATACGCATTTCTCAGAAAGATGCATTAGACTGATGAATAATACCATTAACATGTCCAACCTGTTAAAAAATACACAAGGTTAAATAAATTTCCACTAAATGCTTCACATCCTTAGCCAGTATTTATCTAACTACCTACTTCCCACTAATAGAACATATTCATTAAGTTGAATATACTGTATGTGTGATTCTTTTTAAGGTGGTTTCAAGTAGGGCATTTGCTTTAAAAGTATACACTTACTGAACATAAGTAAAAATGCACAGATTCTCGAGCTAAAATAAACATCCCATTCAGTACACAGTAACAAGTACCAATTGTCATAATTACTTAACAGCCAGTGTACATCACGGCATTTTGCACCAATAGGTAACACTAAATAACCATTTTATTATTTACTATGATTTAGTTACTAAACAGATTTATTAACATTATACTAAGTATTACATATCTTATCTAAAAAATAATTTCATACATTGAATATTTATCATCAACACTACTTGAACCAAATTGAAACCCAAAGGCATATTTAATATAGACATGAGTGTGCTCAGCATCACTGTGCAAGTTCTTCTTTGCATAGTTTTTCAGCTGCACACTTACTCCAGAACATATGTGTGCCAGTTTGTGAAATGTAGCTCTTGACTTTATTAAGCGCAGTCCTTCTTTAGACACATAGGAGCATTATAGCTAAATGTAGATTTCTTTAGAATAAGACTTTTTATTTGTAAGACCACCTAAAAAGAAAAGGTAACAGAAATGTCTGGAGAAAAATTAAAAAAGGGAAATATCATTAAATAAGTATTTATCCCCCTTGGTCAATACTTAGTTGAGCCATCTCTCTGGATAAGTGTATATTAAATTTCAACACTGAGATGAAAAAATATTTACCCATCTCTCCCTGGGGGGGGCAGAAATGTTGAGGGCAAAATGTATGATTACTATATACATTTAATAATTTCTGTTCTTTAAATTTGATGCAATGAAATGTCAAAATTGTGTTCTGGGGTGAATACATTTTCAAGACACTTTATGTAGTTCAAATAATCTGTCTGACAGTTTCTGTACAAAGAGATAAGAGATACTGTCGCACTAAATCATATGTTTAGAAGCTTACTACCCATTAAGTTCTATATATCAAAATTGTATCGATATGGGGTGCTACCTTAACTTATATTACACTGAAAGTTTAAGAGAAAGAAAATAAGTTATTTGGTAGGTGCACTGAGGCTTCTAATTGATATTAAATAAAATGTAACTTTTATTAAGTATTGATTAAAATAAGCGAAATATAATAAAATATACTAAAAACAAATGCTGTCTGCATATATATCCTTCATAATATGTGGACTTATGTATAGGTAGATTACTAGTATTACCACTAGCTATAACTGTGTATTGCTGGGTAATGCTATGTGTTAAAAAACACAGTGAAACCTCCCCACATTAAGCAAATTCCACAATTGGATTAGCTATAGATTTACCAGAGTATCACTGTGATGAGACATTATCTAATTAGCCCATATATTAGAGCTGTAGTGTCTCCTAGCAAAAACGGGTGTGGGGAGGTTTCACTGTGTTTTTTAATAGCAATACACTCCCCGTTTTTAGTTATTTTTTAAAACTAAAAATAAAATAAACAATAATTCCTGACATATGGGCAAAAGAAAAGCAGCCGTCTATTTTCAATACACTGGTTTGCTTTATTTGAAACTTAGTTACTTAACAAGCTTGACAAGGCTTTATTTCAGAGGTAATCATATTTCATTCTCACGCTCTACATAAGCACAAGGACAGTGCATACAGGTATGAGATAATTTATTTTCTCATAATTAGTTCCTTTGTTCTCCAGCTGTAACTTAAGCTATGTTTAAACCCAACACACAACTTGGGTGTAGGTGTGGGGGAGGTGAAAGCTACCTCTCCTTGTCAGTGTCGGACTGGGGCATGAGGGGCCCATCGGGGAAACCAATGACTGAGGCCCACCTAATACCATGTAGCTCTGCAAAGGGGGTGTTGGGGAGCCTGGTGAACTTAAGACATTTATTATAATTTTAGACAAATTATAGACTAATACACAGGCAAAACTGTGTGCACTACTGTTAGGTGCATACAGCTTTGCCTTCACAAGTTGTAGTGTGAAGCGGGACATACCACCCAATTGTCCTTGTAGTTGGACCAAATCCTGACTAAGCGTGACAGTCACCCAAATTCAGGACTGCCCCACCAGATTCAGGACAGTTGGCAGACTAATCTGCTCTCTCCTACCTGTCTTGTCACTTTCATCACCTGTGGCTGCTGGTGTCTTTAGATCAGTTGCTCCTTGGAGGCCCTATTGGGGGAAAAAATGGGCATGAAATTTAGAAAACTCCCACCATCCCCGCCATTAAATCAACAGCACCCACATTTAATAATTAGGCCTCTCTCCAGCCCCCCTCCTCCACACACTCAGCCCCACATTCAATTAAAGACCTAAACCACCCCAGCATTTAATTAAAGGTCACATCACCCCATCTTAATTTAATAGGCCCCACCAATAAATTAAATTGCCCCACTATCACCCCACAAATAAAATAGCATCCATTAAATAGTTAGCCCCCACCTAAACTCCACCATTAAATTAATAGCCTACCTTCCACCCATGTACTATTAAGACAACCACCCCCCCATTCCCTCACATATTGTAGCAGCCCCCTTCCCTATAGTGTTCTTTGTACAGCCCCCCCCGCCCTATAGTTTAGCATAGGCGGCCCCCCTCACTATAGTTTAGCATAGGCGGCCCCCCTCACTATAGTTTAGCATAGGCGGCCCCCCTCACTATAGTTTAGCATAGGCTGCTCCCCTCACTAAAGTTTAGTATAGCCCCCCCCCCCTGCACCGCACCTGCTATGAAGCATCAGGGCCCACCGGGGGATACCCCGGCTCCCCGACGCTGCTTATATTGTTTTTTCACACAGATTTTTTTACACTGTTCAATTTTGGGTTGTCATGCATTTCCCCATAGTTATGTGAAAACAGACCACACCTTCTTGAAAAGGCATCCATTTGAATCAACAGTCCTTACGACAATCTGTGGCCAATCCATATGCTATGATTTCATGATACAGTGAACACGTACAATGTAAAGTAGGCAAAAGTCTCTTAAAAACTCAATTGGAAACAAGGCTCATAGGCAATTTACTGATCATTCTATAGTAAAGAACAAATGTTCTCTTGTATCTAATGCTACTTGTGGTAGAACATACTGGCCTGTCATAATATGTACCACTAAATTACTATATTTTAACTGGGATCACCAGAACTCTAATTATGCTTCTGGTGTCAACAGTGTTACTAGTCAGCCTATCAATTCACTAGGAACAAGTGATATCGTAGTCATGTGGCACAGAGTGTTATCTTTACAATATGACACAGGAGAACATTTGGCCGCTGATTGAGCAGACCTCTATTTGTTTCCAAAATTGATCCATTCAGTGAGAGAGCTTGCTAGCAAATACCAGTACGATGGCAAACAAGTATGATCCATATATAGTAATATACATATGTAAGTAGAGTCACAAAATGATATCACAGCATTTTTTTTTTTTATAAAAACAGATTCAGATAAGAAAATCAGCTAGAAAAACATCTTGCAAAATACAAAGCCTTTGAACTAGTGTTCTTTTTATAAAGCCTTACACAAGCAAATAACCTGTCATTAAATAAAATATGTGTTTATAAATTTCTGAGAAGCAGTCTTTACTTGATGCAATGTACAATATGGCATCAGCAATACGAGAAGGTAGAGTCACTCCCAACATTATAAATCATAATAAGCTGCAACATGTTCTATCATTCTATGCACAGCTCTTGATATTTATACTATTTCTACATTAGGAAATTCAATGAAAAAATCAAGTACCGTATTTGCCGGCGTATAAGACGACTTTTTTGACCTGAAAAACATGCCTCCAAGTGGGGGGGGTCGTCTTATACGCCAGGTGCCAAACTCAGGGGTCTCAGGGGTGCCGCGGGCCAGCCATAAAAAAACCCAAACAGAAACACTTACCAATCCGCGCGGCGCCGGGACCCAGCATCCTCCTCTCTCACGCAGCCTGTCATATATCAGTGACAGTCTGTGTGAGAGAGGAGGATGCTGGGTCCCGGCGCCGCGCGGATTGGTAAGTGTTTCTGGGTTTTTTTTTATGGCTGGGGCGCGGCAGAGGGGGCAAAGTGAGAGAGGGAGAGAGGGACAGATGAGAGTGACAGGAGGGGGACAGAGAAGAGTGACAGCAGAAGAAGGTAAGTGTTATTAGTATGTGTTATGTTATGTTTGTTTTATGTTATGTCATGTCAATGCAGAGTGTGTGATCAGCATATATGAGTGTGTGTGTGATCAGCATATATGAGTGTGTGTGTGTGTGTGGGGGGGCCAGTGACTTAATGCAGTGTGTGTGGGGGCCAGTGACTTCATGCAGTGTGTGTGTGGGGGCCAGTGACTTCATGCAGTGTGTGTGGGGGCCAGTGACTTAATGCAGTGTGTGTGTGGGGGCCAGTGACTTCATGCAGTGTGTGTGGGGGCCAGTGATTTAATACAGTGTGTGTGTGTGGAAGGTGTGCGGAAGAGGGGTAGTCTTATACGGCAGTATATAACAAACTCTATAATTTTGAGTGGAAATGTTGGGGGTCGTCTTATACGCCGGCAAATACGGTAGTTATTTGATAGCAAAATGGGTACAGAGGAAGTCAATTAAGAAGTATTACTGAAACAGGATATTCCATAACTAAAATGTTATCAGTAGTTTTATTGCTATAACCTGATAGAGATAAGATAAAGAATTTCCTAAGAAAGAACACATCATTCACTACTTTAACTATTTCCATCACACATGCCTGTTGTATTCTATTACTTACCCAAACGCATTACATTTTAGGCCTACATGAATGAATTCTGCAGTATGTAAATATATGTGATATATTTGCCAGCTTCCATTGAGGAACTTTTAGAATACATTGTCTGTAGGGATCAATGATTTGCTCTCGTTAATGACAGTTCAGCTCTAAACACAATAATTGTATTGTTGCCATACTCTGAAATAAACAAATGGATAGACGTGTGCATAGGCAGCTGCAAACCAACTCAATTTCACTAGATAAATGTATTTCCCTAGTTCCTAGCTTCTTTCCCTGATATCCCCCCACTCAACCACTTTTCTCTTGGAAGGTATGAAGAAACAAGATGTTTTCCAAGGAACATGAGGTAAAGTTTAGCAGCCCATATACCTTACACTAACTGCTCACAAATGCAGATTATTTTTGTCCTCTGCAGCTACAATGCCTAGCTATACCTGCATGTTATGTAAGGCATTTATAATTCAAGGTATTGATACTAAGCTTAGCTTTCAAAAATAATAGCTAAAACACTTTAAATAAAATAGAACTGACTTTCTCTGTTTGGCTGCAGCTTGCTTTAATCTTGTGGGATAACAGGATATGTTGCTTCCTATGCAGTTAGCATGTTTCCCAATTTCCTGCTGCTCTTTGCTTGATCCCTTCAGCTTAATCGGGATTGGGACTGAAAGTCTTATTGCATTTGAAATGCTGCACACTAAGGAAAATAAATAATTAATAGGTTCTGAATGACAGAACCAACCACTGAGCAGAACTAAATAGCTTTATAATGTCACAAAGGCTTTAACCATAGCATACTTATTGAGATTTACAAAAGAGTTCCTATAGTGTATCCTTATGAACACATGTGTGTATACATTAGAAAAATAATCACAGCTTTGTTAAAAATGTTTTTGGCGTAGGTGCTATGCGCAAAATTTTGCGAGTGTCTGGTCTGAGAGAGAAACTGAGTATTTCTTACTTTCACATTGGCCAAACTTCTATCATTGATTTTTTTTTCTAGATAATACATACTGCTCATTGGACCCTCAATTATGCGTTAAATAATCCATGACAGCAATGTATACACCATGCTACCATGTGAGTGTTCTTACAATAGGTGCAGTATGTCTCAAATGGAGAAGAAATAGCTTTTCAGCTACTCCTTCTCATTTCCGTGCCTTTGTAAATGACCCCCATAACTATATTTTAATTTATATCGCGCAAGTCATACTATGCAGTGTTGTACATAAGATATGTAATCATTTGCATCAGTACCTGCCCCAATTGAGCTTAAAGTGTGCATTCCCTACTGCACATAAATACTAGGATCCATGTCAATTTCAAAAGCAACCAGTATGTTTTTACTACTACTTTGTTACTGTATGATACATTGTACTTATCCACAGTTGTTTTTAGTACACAGAGAGCATTCACATAGCAAGTAGAAATATTTGTGTTTGATTCCTCAATCAGGACAATCCTGTCTGGGGAAGTATTCCTTTGAAAAATATTATACCCATGTCCAAAAGCTTCTGGCCACAGACTGCACAGGACAAAGCAAACTGTAACTTCTCGTACAGGAGAATCCTACAGATTCCAGGAAAGAGAGAGATACAATTCACTTTGTAGACAGTGTCATTTCAGTATGTGTATGTAACTAGGAGAACAAAGATAGTAGATGAGTAGGTTAGTGGGGAATTGAGAAGAGTTGACAATGAGTGTGGAAACTGAACTAGTAACAATGCCCAGATACTGTATCTTCATTGCCTACTGCACAATATAATGTGAATTGTAAATGAATACAGCACCTTTTTAAAAATGTGTAAGACTGCTCCAAATTGTCTTGGCTTTGTTTGGCTTTGCTTATGTTATGCTTGCTTCTTTCCCTTTTTTTTTTGTTACCTCAATAAATTATTACTAATGCAGACTGGACGAAGAACTGAAAGAAAATGAATCGGCCAAGTAAGAAACCAATTGTCTACCAGCCATTGTACAATATATGTGTGTTTTCTCGTGAGGTTACACAGCTTATGAAATACTTTGAAGGTCATTCACGGACCACAAAGGATGTAGTACATTCCTATTTGCACAGAATTGCCCGAGTTTCGTATAACAAGGAGCAGGCCCATAGCGCAGCTTCATTCAGGTTTTTCTAACTGCACCCATAAGCATTCAGGGTGATCTTTTGTGAGTGACTGGAAATGTGTATTGGGGAAACAATAAAAAAAAATTCACTTTAAGTCCATCCTAATACCACTCTACAACTACCCATTTGATCATTTAAAAAATGCAGAAGTTACATCAGAACTGTCTTTATTAATGGGTTTTAATGTGTTTGTTACTAAATGTACCTTGATATGCACTTTCCGCCTAGAAGGTGAAAGTATAGGCTCTTTTTAAAGGAAATAAATGCTTTGTGTCCCCTTACCCTTTAAACTTGGAATGTCACCTACTAAATGTCCCTTCACAACCCATTGAAGCTCATTTAAATAATAAATGCACAAAACCTAATTTTTTTGCATGTAGGTGCATAACTTGGCATTCATGCTTCTTGTCCACCCAGCTCTCCCCATTAGAAGGTTCAACATTTTACACACCTCTTATAGCCACAATAATTGCTTAAATCAGCCACATTTGGACAAAAACAAGCACAACCTGTATTTGCATTATTGGAGATTTATTTTTACACTTTCATAAATGATCCTTAGTATGTCCTTGCAAAGCTATTTCATCCTTGTATACAGTTATACTGTATGTAAGATATAGTAACATGAAATCACAGCAATGTATTGGGTTGAAAATAAAATAGTATTTTATGGACACTGAAAATAAACTGTAAGACATTTTCCTGGTCCTATTGAATTAAGGAGTAAGTCTGGCTAAAAACTATCAGCTAAACCTAGCAATTGATGAATAGTTATTATAATATATAACATATATATATATATATATATATATATATATATATATATATATATATATATATAATATTATAATATATTTTTCTGTGTCTTCACCTACTGATCAGCTACAAATGTGCAGATTTGCACATTGCTCTATTTTAAACAAATCTAGATGATAATCACTATAAAAACAGTTGCTCGGAATGATTTTGTGTTGATGTTCCTGCTTAACATGTCCTCTCCTCCTAATGCCTCATGCCTGTCTCAGTCGTCCCTCCTTGATATTATGTTTTCAGCTCAATCCTCCACTACCTCATGCTGTTATTGCTTAACTCATGACAATCTATAGAGGTGTTATTATGCTTAATTGTATTAATGCAACGGATATTATCTGTACCTGTCATTATATTTATTGTATCTGTAAGGTGGTTGTCCGGCGCTATGGATTCTGTGGCGTCTTTAAATAAATAATGTTGATTTCATGCTTCACTCTCATCCCCATCAGTCACAGAATGCTAAATGAATCTTAAACTTTATTTTATTCTTCCCCAAAAAGCCTTTGTATTTAGAAATATATGTTGAAGAAAAAGGTAAAACTAACTTTATTTACAATTGCACGAGAGACCCTGTTTGGCTTTCATAAAGGCCTTAATGCCGGTACCTAACCGCTTAACCATCATTACTAATTCATTTGGCATATGTTACTGAAATTTCTAACACATACTGTCCAATAACGTTCCCTCTCTAGCTGATGACTAGTGCCTTGGGTGTATTGTGGTGTTATATCCTCCACCCTGTTACTGCTTGTTCCAAGTCATTCACTTTGTCAATGCAAAGCATAGGCTGGTTCCAGACATTGTACACATGGTCTGCATTGCATTATTTTTCCAGGATTACTTCATGTGTGTTAAAAAGACGACTAGATCTTCAAAGATGCTCATGTTACTTCATTTTTATTCTGTAAAGCATTCAATGCAGTGTGGATGTAATCTACAGTGCTCTGTCTCTTGATAACACCACGCTTGCTTGACCCCACATCTATTCTCCACACAATAGGGCATTAAAATATTTGTTTGAGCATATGCCACGATAGCATCAGTTTTGCCTTTAAAGCTGGCGTTTTATAGAAGGAGCACTGTATTAATTACCAATTGGCCAAGCTCCCAAACAGTCACAATTACAGGGATCTCTCCAGACTGAGAAACGTGGCAGCTGTAGAACTTGAAAATATTAAAATACTAACATGAATAGTTTAGTTTCTTAGGGTTGTTCTTACCATGAAATAAAGTGAGCACTTCACATCTGGTGGCAGGACCTAGGTGGTAGCAGGGGAGTCTGGAGTATGCCCATAATGATACTCTTATCTCAGGCTGCAAGCTTTGGAGGGCAGCTATTTAAAAATGCTAATTTTCCTGATGCTAAAGTCTAAAAGTGGTATTTACCCTGTGGGTAGATTTAATGAAGCTCAAAAATTACAATATTTGTTTTTAATTTGCACACAACTGAAGTACAAATATATATGGGAGATTTGCACAAAGCGTGAATGGAACAGCATGTCAGATGCTTCATCCGGCAGCTGATTGGCTAGACAACCCCTGACATTTAACCATCTTCAGGCTTCTCCACCACCACCCTCTTTATACATCCTTAACTGGGAGTCACTGTCACTCCTCAGACCCTGACAGCAAGAAGCGCGCAGTGGTCAGTGAGCAACCTGATCATTGTTAAGTAATTCCTGTCAGTGTATGAAAAGTGGGCTGTATACGGTGGTGTATACGCCACTTCTACTGCCTTCATTGTAAAACTATAAAATTCCATTGACTTACCTTCCCATTACATTTTTCATACTGCCACTTTGAAATTTCCACTTCAACCACTGATCATGATCATATATTACTAATGGATATTGCTCACCATTTTGCCATACACGCATTGCCACATTAGCAGTATTGTACTACCAATGTATTGAATAGTGGATGGTTTCTACTATGCTTAATGTATTAAACATTTAGTAAAATATTTGTCCTTTTAAACTTTTGTGCAGTAAGCTAGTTTCTTTACTCTCGTGATCAATATTATATGACATTGGGGGAAAAAACGTGTTATTTGCTCAAACAATTCAATAAGCTCTTCACTCTTTTTAGTTTAACATACATTAAAAGGATCTAAATTTAAAACAATAAAAATATTGTATTTCTTGTGTGTAAATTAACAGCATAATCAATAATTTCATAAGCACAACACAGATGAGACAGTGGTGTCATGTTGCATGCAAAGAAGACAAACTAATCTAATATTCCAAGGCAAGCCCTGAAATCCTGCCTATTACTAATGAAAGCATGGTTTATTTGAAATTCATTCAGGTGCACATTTTATACCATGTATATAAACATGATCCTAGTGGAATTGCTATTTCCTATGTGTTCAATTTTATATTGGCATAGCTATTAATCAGAAGTAATGTCCACCTTTGACTCTGTTTTACCCAAATGTCACTTAATTGTCCGAGAAAAGGCCTCTCTGCAAATACAAACTCCCAACATTTTTCATTCGTTAGACTGTCTTGCATAAACGGCTGTTGTGGGATCTGTGGTCAGAGGGCATGGTAATCATAAGTACTTCTTGCATATATCCACCTCTTCCATGGAAGGTTTTAAAACCACTTACACTGGCAGCTGCAGATAAAAAGCAAGGAACTGTATCTGCAATATTGACCCTGGGTCTATTAAGTCTAATTCAGTGGAGGCAAGGTGGATGTATACTTTAAATCATACTTGCCAACTCTCCCGCATTGTCCGGGAGACTCCCGCATTTTGCGAGAGTCTCCTGGACGAGTGTGGCAATCTCCCTGATAGGAAGGGGGAAAAATTTAGTTTAAACGCCGCGATTCACCCGGAATCGCGGCGTTTAGCCCCGCCCCCACTGTAAAATGACGCGATTTGCGTCATTCCGTCACGGGGGCGGGGCCAAAATGACGCGATTTCGCAGCCCCGCCCCCTGCACGCCCACGTCCCAGCCGGCATCTCCCGGAAGAAAAAAAAAAAATGTTGGCAAGTATGCTTTAAATACAGTAACTGACTGTTATGCCTTCACAACCAATTATCCAGGACAATGGTTCATAATGTTGTCAGACAAACAAAGTAATGTTTAACAGCCGCTCCCTCATTACAAAACATGCATGTGTTTGCATATAAACCCTATTTCCTGAATAACGCTGAACACATGTTTTGCCACTTGTGTCTATTGCAACCAGAGCTGGCTGTTTGCCCATGGAGCCGGAAATGACTTCTCTGGATCAGCAGTAAGTTTTCTGTTTAGTTACTGTCATGCATAATCCCAGCAACACTACGAGTAGTGAACACTCCAAACCCCTATTTAAAATTAGTTATTACATATTTATGTAGAAGATTGCAGCTTAAATACTAAGTCCCAGCAAACCACTACAAATTATGAAAAAAATTAATTAATATTTAATTTCAAATTAAAATCTATCAAATTAAAGTTAAACTCCCCATATTCATTTTGCTTCCCACCCAATTTTTTTTTTTACATCCACAATAAATCTTGGTAGCTTAAAATTAACCCAAAGCCCCCAATTTAAACTAAACTAATACAAATTGATTAAAACTTCTCATCCACTCCTAAAGGCTCTATCATCGCAGCCCAGCGAGAATGGTTGGTCTCACTGCACAGGTGCACACTTCTCATTCAACTGCATAGTGGCAGCTCTTTCTATGTGTTTTGCAATAGCAGAGAAGAAAGGTGATACTGGGCTGGGACTGGGGCAATGCTGCAAAATTCAGGGCACACAAGCAGGGGCTGGCGGGGCAGAGAGGCATTCACCCCCAGGGCCGGGGCTACCTGCATTTTTTTCTGTTAAATTAATGTTTCTAATAGGCTGCTGTTTCAAGTCTAAAATTTGCCAGTCCATAAACAAGAGCCAACACACAACATCAAAAAAGCATGATTCTGGAACAAAGCAAAAAAAAATAAAAAAAATGCTGTATTAAGCTTACAGCACATTCTCATTTTTTTTTACTTTAGTTTTTTAGTACTGATGAGTCAAAAACTGCTGTTTATTCAGTGTAGAAGATATTGTCAGTGTGTTTTCACATTTGATTAAAACATTTTCTGTGAGTTTCTTAATGATTAAGGATGGTGTACAGTATATATATGTTTTTTTGTGCTATGAGGGTTACTTTAAATGTATTGTACATAAAGAAATACGCAAACAGGGATAGCAGAAGCACTTACGAAGTAACACATTGCAGAGTTAGTTTTTCACTAGATGGGACCCAGGATGAAGGAAGGGACCTACTGTGAATACTGGACATGAAAAGCTTTACTAACTACTGAACAATAAATTTTAGACACCATCCAATAGCATTTTACCTGCAGGGAAGTTAGCAACACCAGCTGTGTGTGTTTTAGTTATCTTTTGCATTGCAGTGAGTATGGGAGATACACTTGTTGCAGCTGACTAGACTGCAAGTAAAATATTGTTTTTCGGGGTACTTTGGGTGTTTGACTTGAGGTGATGCTGTATGTTGGCTGTATATCAAATAGAATAGGGATTAAGCTAATGTACCAAATTAAAATTATCTCCAACAACCAATGTAAAATGTAATTTGCAGTCAAAATTAGTTACTTATTAAAATGTACATATAATTAACATAACATAAAACTCACATGTCACTCTGCATCATAAAAGCAACATAGCATGAGCAGGAGCTGTTAACAGGACTGGGAGATATACTCAGAGGGAGGATTTGGAGGCAGACTCACAGACAGTATTGGGAGACATAAATACTGACAGTACTAGGGGCTTAACTCACCCCTAACTGTAGCCTGGCTTAACCAGGCCCCATATAAAAATTTGGGTGGGGAGGTGGCATTGTATATCTACTCACCACACAACAGGCCCCCACTTGGCTCTTCTAAGCATGTGTGAAATCCACCGCATGCAGAGTGGAGCCCTGTTTGAGAATTCAGGTCCACTGCAGTGTTTATCGCAGTGAAAGAGCAGGGCGCGGTCTCCAGAACGGATGAACATACATCACCACCACCTCTCTGCCACATTGGCTGCTGTGCCAGCTATAGATTCTCTTTTTGTGTAGGGAACATCTTCTGTTGCCGTAAAAGAGGCACTCAGCACGTGATTGGTCTGTTCTGCAGCTGCGTCCCTCTATCTCATCCCCCCCCTTCTGGGCACAGTGCAGTGTCCTGGTGTTCTGAGGAAACAAGTACAAAGTTCTCCTAATTTATCTCATTTACCTTTATGTTTGTAAGATAAACCATTCATCCCCATAAAATTTTCTAACCTCACGTCTAGGAAAATAATTTATGCATGGAGGTGGAAGAACAATCAAGTGTAGAGGGACTGGGAATACAAAGAACCAGGACCATGAAGCTGTCAAGAGAAAGCTTTTCCTCTAAATTCTGGCATGCCCACTTCACCCAATATCAGAATTAATTAAGGTTACTACTCAGTATACTGCAACTAATACTACTTTCTGTACATCATGCGTCATTTGTAAACTGTACTAGATCACATTGTAGTATAATTATGCTGTAAAGCTCCTAAATAAGCTAAGCACAAACCACCTTAATTATATGGCATGCAGTGCTTTGTTGTATATACTTTCTGATCCATGTAAGACAATAATATAGCTATTTATTTTCTCTTTCCTTTAAGATTTGAGAAGAAGACTGAAGATAATGTATAACACCATGGAAAACAGGAGTGAAAAATGTTATATACTATTTGTTTCATTTTGTGGATGTATAGGCTGAGCTATCTGATGTACATTATTTTTTTAAAGTGTAATTTAGCAATATAATGCTATAAGGGGATCTCTTTAATCCAAAATGGCATCAGCTAATAGAGCTAATGCTGCTTAGAGGGAAAGTGCTGTGTTTTGTAAGGATTTTCAGCTAACAAAAAAGTGTCTGATTCAAAATTTGCCATGGTGTTTTGTTTTGATTGTTGTGGGATTGCCAGATATCTATTAAGTTAAATACTACATAGTAATGCCAGTGCAAAAATAAAGGTTGCAAAATAAATAAATACATTAATGTATAGAGACTTGCACATGCTAAGAAGGTAATTGCAACATCAGTACATGCACACATGAAAAATTAAACTGGCAAATGAAAATGATGTAAATTGAAGATGCTAGACATTATGCCCCTTTATAAAACCAACCCATAGTCATTCAAAACTAACATTTTCTACCAAAGACATTTCTGATTCCTTCCGCATTTGCAATGGCAGTAACCTTCTTTCATCAGATACTGTGCAAAATGTATGTACTTATTTATTTTATAATAAATTAGTAACACTTTGGGTTATATGTAGAAACAATTCTGAAAGAGTTGCCCATAGCAACCAATCAGATTCTATCATTTTCTAGAATGTACTAGATAGATAGCTAGAATATGATTGGTGCTATGGGTAACACCTCCAATTTTCCATTTATTGCCTTTAAAACAATATATTTGTACATATTCAGAAACATGAAACGCATACAGCATGATAAAAGTTTCAGAATATACATGCATACATAATAGATGTATGGATTATTTTGTTTATACTAATTCACTCAATAATTATGGTATTCACTAACCTGCTAAGTTTACTTTCACACAGCCATGTTAATATATACCGTACTAACAAATGGTCAAATGTTACCAGCTACGCATATATAGCTAATTAAAGAATCTGTCCCTGGGAATATATATATTTTTATTTATTAAGTAATATTTTCCTATAATTGAATATAATGAATTTAAATGTGTGATTAAATTAGTAAAAACATATAGCAAAGCTGATGACAAATTCATGATTAATCAACCCTGTCATTAATTATCTCAGACAAACCCACTGCTTCCTGCTTTTCGGAGCAAGTTCCCCCACTCTGACCAGTTGTCTAAATAAAATAATTTGTCCCTATGCCAAAAAACATTTTTTATTCCAAATGAACTGCTTCTATAGAGTATGCAAATGAAATCTTGTGGAAAATACAGATCTGTAAATAAATATATAGTAACTGGACTCTTATTGAAATTACAAGATCTAATGTATTTATTATAGCTGCTTAGTTTTTTGTTTCTGCTACTTGACATTAAAATAGGACTTCATCCTGACCCTAAAGCAATACCCCTGTTGTTGGGAAACTAGACATTTAGCAGTTACTCATTCCACCAACATCTCTATAATGGTCAGTTCTCCTGACAGAGAAGGTAGGAGAATTTTAAAAACCCAAGTCTTTGATGGTCAAGTCATCTGATCAGTATGCTCAACATGAGGTGTCACAGTGCTGAAATTCAAATTTCTCTGCTTTCTCTGATAGAAGACTTGACTATTGCAGGGGCACCAGTGAGCAGAGCATCTGAACAACACAGGGGTATCCCAACCACTGGACCCTAACCTTTCCACTACCTAATGTAAATTGGAGGTGGTTATGCTTACTTTATTAGTATGGGTCAAGGCGAAGTTCTTTAATGCAACAGAAGTATACATCGAAAATTTGGGATGCTATATAAAATATGTAAATATGTTGTCTAATACTAAAGACCTTTCAAACGATTTGTATTCCACAGAACAAGCAATGTATCTGCTGTACATTGTCGTTCGTGGACATGACAGGTAGCAATATGCTTATGACGCTATTATCACATGGGAAATTGACAGCAATGCAGCTGGTGAACAGAGATGCAAACTAGTTTAAACCACCTATCAAGTTGAATTGGAGTATTTGTGAACATAATGTTAAATTAGCAATTGTTTAAATGTAATTTTTATTAAAATTAAAGTAAACTTGTAAAGTCGTATTCTTAGCTTCCAACGCAAATTGTTAAGTTAATCTTTTGTGTGTATGTGATGGGATCTGAGAGTTCCTGTTCTCAGTGTTTCCTTAACTATAATATATCTCTCTCACTGGGTGGAATTCAGTAGAATTTATTGGTGTAAAGCCTGATTATGAATATTATCGAATTTAATGAGGGTCAGAAAATGATTTAGAGAAAAAATTGAGTACATTTGATAATAACAACGAAAAAGTTAGTTGAAAGTCATGTTCTTTATAAAAACAAAACAAAAACAAAAAAACACCACTTTCTAATGGGTGTTATTGTATACAATTATTTTAGGAAAAAAATAAATACAAAAACTTTCTATAACAATGACTTCATTTTGGCATTACTCTACACCACACCCAAGTTACTCATTGGCATCCATTTAATCTTACAGGTCATTAAAGAATTGGTGCAAAAACTTCTAGAATATGAATCATGTAAAATAACATTTGTGTACTCAATCTTTCTTCCTTGTCATTGTCAGAGGCTGATTACCCAATAGGCTGAGTAGGTTGCAGCCTAGGGTGCTAGGCTAAAGGAAGGGAGGGTGTGCAAATATACCACATCCCTTTTAAAAAGCAAAATGAAGATGAGTTTCCAAAATACGGGAACATGAAAATTGTTTGGTGGCGAAGAATAGGCATGTAGGAACTTGAATTTTAAATTAAGGAGGGGTTGGTTTCTACCGAACTCTTATTAGCCTGGTGTTGGAGGTGAGGGAGCGCTACGAGCTTATTAGCCTAGGGCCTAAACCCCTTAATCAGGCCCTGGTAATTGTTACACAATAAACTTCAATAAATGTAGCAATTGATGTCAATGGAACTAGACATATACTTTCAAAATAATTATATACAATTATAAAGATTTTCCTGTGGTTTATATTCTATTTTTAGTGCGATATGAAAAATAAAAACTGTCAAGAAATTCCTGCTACCAATATACAGTATATGCAAATATCTGTAACCACTGTGCATCACATTCCATACATAAATATCATCTTAGATGTCATGTTAAGGTTATGTGTGCTTTCTTATTATTTCATTACTGCTATATTCATTGTCAAATGTTTCATTAAAGAGATGTTCTTGTTAAAAATAAACTGCTGTTAATATTGTATTTGCTATTTCTGCAATTGGTTACATTTTGTTTGTTCTATAGTACTTTTATGCCTAGTAGTAAGCTCAAGAATGTGTAATGATAATGTGCATTGCACAAGTTATGTTTAAGGTCCAAAATTGAAATATTCAGATATGAACCATGAAAATATACTGTTTATTCAGTGTTAACCTGAAATTTATTTATACATATAGAGGTGTCAAAATTGTGGCTCTCAACTCGATTTGTCCTAAAGTTCTAAAACTTTATGATGAATTTGAACTTGATCAAAGTAATGTTTGCTGTTCAAATAAAAAAACAAAACAAAATGCCAAACATACGATAAAATGTAGCAATTTAAGCTCAAACAGAGAAAAGGCAACATTTCATAGTTTATTTAAACATATTTTAACTGCAATCTGCGAACGTCTACTTCAAACTAGAACTTTGAGTTTGAACTTTGAACGCTGAATTTAATTTAACAGCTTACCGTTATAAAATACACATCATAGTTGTCGAAGCAAAAACAAATGTCGATATTTTCAAGATTTGTTTGTGACCAAAAGTTGGAGAATAACCAACAAATATGTCCCCTTGGGGTGTAGTTACTTTGGCTGCACACAAAGCAACCAGACCTATCATACAGGTCAGGTGGTTCGGACTGTAGGCAGCTATAACGGTAGATAAGCATCCTTTTAGTGTCCAACACTTTCTACTGCATATCCTGTTCTGAAATTGCCTTAGTCAAACAATTGTAGTTTATCACCAAATTACATATCCTATGTGCATTAAGTGATAAGAATAAACGATAACGTATTTTACTGTTTCTAGTATCTATAAAATGTACTGAAAAGATAACATAGTTCAAAATATATTTTAAAGGAAAATCAAAGTAATACAATACCGTGAGAACAGCCTGATATAGACTTGTCACAAAGTAATGATGAAAACAATGAGATTTTGGGTAGGGCCCATTTTAGAAAGCTAGATCATATTTCCTGAGACATTATTGTAGCTATGTTATATTTTTATCCCACATATCATTACAGTGGGCTATGTAAATAATAAGAAATGGATACATTAAGTTAATTTGTGTATATTTACAGACAATAATGATTTTCTTATATACACACACTAAATTATAAATGTGTGTATATATATATATATATATATATATATATATATATATATATATATATATATATATATATATACACATACATACATATATACACAATATACATATATATTGTGACCACGTGTGGGGAACCAGATGCCATCTCCGGGAATAGATGGCAATGTACAGCAGCAATAAGTTACTTGAATGAAGGGTTTTTGGTGTAACTGGCCTCAACCAGTTTTATTAGCACAATCACAATACACAAAACATAAAATCCTTGCCTGTGCTGACACTTACTAAACATTCTCCAACAACCTCTCTGAAGTGTGGAACCTTGTGTCCCAGACACCTACCAAACACATTAACAAAGTTGCTCACCACACCAGTGCCTCTCAGGAGACATGAGACATCCGACATCCGACATCCGACATCCGACATCCGACATCCGACATCCGACATCCGACCTCCTCCCCAGGACTGAGACAAAGATTGAGGCAGAGCTGCAGTCTTTTACAGCCATCACTCACCTGCAGGTCCTAATCAGTCTGCTTTGAGCCTGCAGACCAGAAGACCCGGACTGGGCCTTTTGCATGGATCCCACCCTGCTCTCTCCATACAAAACACCAGGGACACTTGCCAGCTTTTCCTAGGCCAAACATACTCTTTTGGAATCTCCTTCCTATATAAATCAATCTCCCTAGGTTTAAAAACATGCAAGTCAGACAGCCTGGGACATAGATACCTGCCGTTCAGACCAGCGACTGTTACAATATATAAACTACTAACATAACTCACTATTATGACACCACATGCTGGTGTCACATGCTGATGTCATAATGCGTTCAGAACTGAGTGGTTTGGCTAAGTGGTTTAGCTGGAGATGAAGCAATTCTGTTTCCAGAATGAACATAACCTAGACTCAGCTGGAGGTGTTTCAGAATCTTCCTGTCAATTGTTTCCAGAATGAATGCTCCAAAGACTTGAACCAAGGTTAAATGTATTTGGGAATGTTCCTGTTATTTGGGGCCTAAAAGCTGTCAGTGTGCAAAATTTCAATTTTTTAAGGTCTTCCAGAAGTGGTTAAACATGTTCCAGTTATTGCAACGCTAAATATCTCTTATAATCGCAAAAAAAAAAACAACTTGCTGCAGCAGCTGATCAATAGTCAGCTACCTAGACAATACTGGGCTGGAACGATAAGCGTTAACTTGCTGCTTCGCTAGGCCAGTGTCTGCCAATAAAAAAACCCTTTTGCTGATGAAGACACCCGTTCTCACTAGCAACAGGGGTTTTCGCCTTGTGCCTTAAACCCAAACCAAGCACTCAAGACTGTATGATTTCCAGAGCACCAAGAAATTAAATGAAGTAAAAATACTGAATGAGATTTGACTTGGCGCAATAAACAATACATAGAAACTTAACTTTCTTTATAGTGTCAATTAGAATAGGTTACAACAAAAGACAAAAGTCAAGCCAGAGAGAGCAAAGGAGCTCTTATATATTGTTAGGACAGAACTCCCACCTGATGTCACTGCCATCAGCCAATTGGATAGTATTATTGGTAGATTGATTGGCAATCTCCACCACCAATCCTCTTTGATCTTTAGGACTAGGTCTCACCCAATTGGATTCCCTATTGGTCAACATACAGAGGTTTGTTATTGGTCTAATTTAGAGATGAGCGCACTCGGATTTCTGAAATCCGAGCCCACCCGAACGTTGCCGATCCGAGTCGGATCCGAGACAGATCCGGGTATTGGCGCCAAATTCAAATCTGAAACTGAGGCTCTGACTCATAATCCCGTTGTCGGATCTCGCGATACTCGGATCCTATAAATTCCCCGCTAGTCGCCGCCATCTTCACTCGGGCATTGATCAGGGTAGAGGGAGGGTGTGTTAGGTGGTCCTCTGTCCTGGTAGATCTCGTGCTGTGCTGTTTAGTTCTGTGCTGTGCTGTGTTGTGTTCTGCAGTATCAGTCCAGTGGTGCTGTGTGCTGTGCTCTGTCCTTCTGAGGTCAGTGGTGCTGCTGGGTCCTGTGCTGTGTCCTGTTCAGTCCAGTGGTGCTGTGTCCTGTGCTCTGTGCTTCTAAGGGCATAGTTATTTCCCCATTATTCCCAAGTTTTTAAAAAATAAAAAAAAAGTAAAAAAAAATAAAAAATTAAAAATTAAAAAAAAAATATATAATTATAACCAAATTTGCAAAACCAATCCAGCAGTATAAGTCCATTGGTACTGCAATATTACAAAGTTCACACATTCTGCAGTATCAGTCCAGTGGTGCTGTGTCCTGTGCTCTGTCCTGCTGAGTTCCGTAGTGCTGCTGGGTCCTGTGCTGTGTCCTGTTCAGTCCAGTGGTGCTGTGTCCTGTGCTCTGTGCTTCTAAGGGCATAGTTATTTCCCCATTATTCCCAAGTTTTTAAAAAATAAAAAAAAAGTAAAAAAAAATAAAAAATTAAAAATTAAAAAAAAAATATATAATTATAACCAAATTTGCAAAACCAATCCAGCAGTATAAGTCCATTGGTACTGCAATATTACCAAGTTCACACATTCTGCAGTATCTTGTGCTACATATAATGGAGACCAAAAATTTGGAGGATAAAGTAGGGAAAGATCAAGACCCACTTCCTCCTAATGCTGAAGCTGCTGCCACTAGTCATGACATAGACGATGAAATGCCATCAACGTCGTCTTCCAAGCCCGATGCCCAATCTCGTAGTACCGGGCATGTAAAATCCAAAAAGCCCAAGTTAAGAAAAAGTAGCAAAAAGAGAAACTTAAAATCATCTGAGGAGAAACGTAAAGTTGCCAATATGCCATTTACGACACGGAGTGGCAAGGAACGGCTTAGGCCCTGGCCCGTGTTCATGACTAGTGGTTCAGCTTCACCCACGGATCTTATCCCTCCTCCTCCTCCCCCCCCTCCAAAAAATTGAAGAGAGTTATGCTGTCAGCAACAAAACAGCAAACAACTCTGCCTTCTAAAGAGAAATTATCACAAATCCTCAAGGCGAGTCCAAGGGTGTTGGTGGTTGTCAAGCCTGACCTTCCCATCACTGTACAGGAAGAGGTGGCTCGGGAGGAGCCTATTGATGATGTAGCTGGCGCTGTGGAGGAACTTGATGATGAGGATGGTGATGTGGTTATTGTAAATGAGGCACCAGGGGGGGAAACAGCTGATGTCCATGGGATGAAAAAGCCCATCGTCATGCCTGGTCAGAAGACCAAAAAATGCACCTCTTCGGTCTGGAGTTATTTTTATCCAAATCCAGACAACCAATGTATGGCCATATGTAGCTTATGTAAAGCTCAAATAAGCAGGGGTAAGGATCTTGCCCACCTAGGAACATCCTCCCTTATACATCACCTGAATAACCTTCATAGTTCAGTGGTTAGTTCAGGAACTGGGGCTAGGACCCTCATCGCTACAGGGACACCTAAATCCCGTGGTCCAGTTGGATACACACCAGCAACACCCTCCTCGTCAACTTCCTCCACAATCTCCATCAGATTCAGTCCTGCAGCCCAAGTCAGCAGCCAGACTGAGTCCTCCTCAATACGGGATTCATCCGAGGAATCCTGCAGCGCTACGCCTACTACTGCCACTGCTGCTGTTGCTGCTGTTAGTCGGTCATCTTCCCAGAGGGGAAGTCGTAAGACCGCTAAGTCTTTCACAAAACAATTGACCGTCCAACAGTCGTTTGCCATGACCACAAAATACGATAGTAGTCACCCTATTGCAAAGCGTATAACTGCGGCTGTAACTGCAATGTTGGTGTTAGACGTGCGCCCGGTGTCCGCCATCAGTGGAGTGGGATTTAGAGGGTTGATGGAGGTATTGTGTCCCCGGTACCAAATCCCGTCGAGATTCCACTTCACTAGGCAGGCGATACCAAAAATGTACAGAGAAGTACGATCAAGTGTCCTCAGTGCTCTAAAAAATGCGGTTGTACCCACTGTCCACTTAACCACGGACAAGTGGTTCTGGGCAAACGAAGGACTATATGACTGTGACAGCCCACTGGGTAGATGCATCCCCTTCCGCAGCAACAGCAACAGCTGCATCAGTAGCAGCAACTACAAAATGGCTGCTCGTGCAAAGGCAGGCAACATTGTGTATTACAGGCTTTAATAAGAGGCACAACGCTGACAACATATTAGAGAAAATGAGGGAAATTATCTCCCAGTGGCTTACCCCACTTAGACTCTCATGGGGATTTGTGGTGTCAGACAATGCCAGTAACATTGTGCGGGCATTAAATATGGGCAATTTCCAGCACGTCCCATGTTTTGCCCACACCATTAATTTGGTGGTGCAGCATTACCTCAAGAGTGACAGGGGTGTGCAGGAGATGCTTGCGGTGGCGCGCAAAATTGCTGGACACTTTCGGCATTCAGCCAGTGCCTACCGCAGACTAGAGGCACATCAAAAAAGCATGAACCTGCCCTGCCATCACCTCAAACAAGAGGTTGTGACGCGCTGGAACTCCACCCTCTATATGCTGCAGAGGATGGAGGAGCAGCAAAAGGCCATTCAGGCCTACACAGCCACCTACGACATAGGCAAAGGAGTGGGGATGCGCCTCAGTCAAGCGCAGTGGAGACTGATTTCCGTGTTGTGCAAGGTTCTGCAGCCATTTGAACTTGCCACACGAGAAGTCAGTTCCGACACTGCCAGCTTGAGTCAGGTCATTCCCCTGATCAGGCTGTTGCAGAAGCAGCTGGAGAAAGTGAGGGAGGAGCTGGTAAGCCATTGCGATTACACCAAGCATGTAGCTCTTGTGGATGTAGCCCTTCGTACGCTTTGCCAGGATCCGAGGGTGGTCACTCTTTTAAAGTCAGAGGAATACATTCTGGCCACCGTGCTCGATCCTCGGTTTAAAGCGTATGTTGTGTCTCTGTTTCCGGCGGACACAAGTCTACAGCGGTGCAAAGACCTGCTGGTCAGGAGATTGTCCTCTGAAGAGGACCGTGACATGCCAACAGCTCCACCCTCATTTTCTTCCACATCTATGGCTGCGAGGAAAAAGCTCAGTTTTCCCAAAAGAGGCACTGGCGGGGATGCTGATAACATCTGGTCCGGACTGAAGGACCTGCCAACCATTGCAGACATGTCTACTCTCGCTGCATTGGATGCTGTCACAATAGAAAAAATTGTGGATGATTACTTTGCTGACACCATCCAAGTAGACATGTCAGACAGTCCATATTGTTACTGGCAGGAAAAAAAGGCAGTTTGGAAGCCCCTGTACAAACTGGCTCTATTTTACCTGAGTTGTCCCCCCTCCAGTGTGTACTCGGAAAAAGTTTTTAGTGCAGCGGGGAACCTGGTCAGTGAGCGGCGAAGGAGGTTGCTTCCTCATAACGTTGAAAAAATGATGTTTATAAAAATGAATAATCAATTCCTCAATGAAGTACAGCACTGCCCTCCAGATACTACAGAGGGACCTGTGGTTGTGGAGTCCAGCGGGGACGAATTGATAATGTGTGATGAGGAGGAAGTACACACTGTAGGGGGAGAGGAATCAGAGGTTGAGGATGAGGACGACATCTTGCCTCAGTAGAGCCTGTTTAGTCTGTACAGGGAGAGATGAATAGCTTTTTTGGTGTGGGGGCCCAAACAAACCAATCATTTCAGCCAAAGTTGTTTGGTAGGCCCTGTCGCTGAAATGATTGGTTTGTTAAAGTGTGCATGTCCTATTTCAACAACATAAGGGTGGGTGTGAGGGCCCAAGGACAATTCCATCTTGGAACTTTTTTTTTTGCATTATATGACCAATCAACAGTCATTTGCCATGTTCAAAAAGTAAAACCAAATTTAAACAAATTCAAGAAATTAAACCAAAAGTAAAATGCCCTGTCATAATTTAAAACAAGAGGTATTGACGTGCTCTAAAACTACTTTATTGTTGTTTATATTTTATAAACACTACACTTGAAAGCTTGAGTCTTTCAATAAAAAAGTAACTGTCCATTGCACGAATATTTGCAACAGGGACAATTTTAGGGTTAAGAAAGTCAACTAATAACACTTCGACGCTGTCTGTCTTTATAAACACTACACTTGGAAGTTGGAGGAGGTATTGTGGCCCCGGCACCAAATTTACTACCGGGGCCACTCCACTGTGCAGTCCATATTTAGGTGTATCAGATATTAAACAACGGTGACAGTTGATGCCCAATTTTTTAATTATATTGTGGCCTCGGTACCAAATTGTGTACCGGGGCCACCACACTACGCAGTCCATACCCTTTTTTGGTGGAATTCTGACCCGTGGAGGGTTTTTTAATTATATTGTGGCCTCGGTACCAAATTGTGTACCGGGGCCACCACACTACGCAGTCAAGATAGATAGATGCGTATCATAGATAAAGTACATTCAGTGGTGTGGGGCAAATTGAAAAATATTCAAAATGCACTGACATTATCAAAAACAAGAGGTTGTCACACGCTAAAACTCCAACATGTATATGATGGAGAGGATGGAGGAGCAGCCGTATGTGCAGTGTAATGCAGACCTGTTGAAGGTTTTTTATATATTTTATTGTGGTGCCCAGTGCCCACTCCTCTACGCAGTCCAGATACATTTATTGGTGCGAATCATAAAAGTTCAGGGTTTTTAATATATATTGTGATGACCCACTCCTCTACGCAGTCCAGGTACATTTATTGGTGCGAATCATACAAGTTGATGGTTTTCTTATTATATATATTGTGGTGACCCACTCCTCTACGCAGTCCAGATACATTTATTGGTGCGAATCATACAAGTTCAGGGTTTTTAATATATATTGTGGTGACCCACTCCTCTACGCAGTCCAGGTACATTTATTGGTGCGAATCATACAAGTTCAGGGTTTTTAATATATATTGTGGTGACCCACTCCTCTACGCAGTCCAGGTACATTTATTGGTGCGAATCATACAAGTTGATGGTTTTCTTATTATATATATTGTGGTGACCCACTCCTCTACGCAGTCCAGATACATTTATTGGTGCGAATCATACAAGTTCAGGGTTTTTAATATATATTGTGGTGACCCACTCCTCTACGCAGTCCAGGTACATTTATTGGTGCGAATCATACAAGTTCAGGGTTTCTAATATATATTGTGGTGACCCACTCCTCTACGCAGTCCAGGTACATTTATTGGTGCGAATCATACAAGTTGATGGTTTTCTTATTATATATATTGTGGTGACCCACTCCTCTACGCAGTCCAGATACATTTATTGGTGCGAATCATAAAAGTTCAGGGTTTTTAATATATATTGTGGTGACCCACTCCTCTACGCAGTCCAGGTACATTTATTGGTGCGAATCATACAAGTTGATGGTTTTCTTATTATATATATTGTGGTGACCCACTCCTCTACGCAGTCCAGATACATTTATTGGTGCGAATCATAAAAGTTCAGGGTTTTTAATATATATTGTGGTGACCCACTCCTCTACGCAGTCCAGGTACATTTATTGGTGCGAATCATACAAGTTCAGGGTTTTTAATATATATTGTGGTGACCCACTCCTCTACGCAGTCCAGATACATTTATTGGTGCGAATCATACAAGTTCAGGGTTTTTAATATATATTGTGGTGACCCACTCCTCTACGCAGTCCAGGTACATTCATTGGTGCGAATCATACAAGTTGATGGTTTTCTTATTATATATATTGTGGTGACCCACTCCTCTACGCAGTCCAGGTACATTTATTGGTGCGAATCATACAAGTTGATGGTTTTCTTATTATATATATTGTGGTGACCCACTCCTCTACGCAGTCCAGATACATTTATTGGTGCGAATCATAAAAGTTCAGGGTTTTTAATATATATTGTGGTGACCCACTCCTCTACGCAGTCCAGGTACATTTATTGGTGCGAATCATACAAGTTGATGGTTTTCTTATTATATATATTGTGGTGACCCACTCCTCTACGCAGTCCAGATACATTTATTGGTGCGAATCATAAAAGTTCAGGGTTTTTAATATATATTGTGGTGACCCACTCCTCTACGCAGTCCAGGTACATTTATTGGTGCGAATCATACAAGTTCAGGGTTTTTAATATATATTGTGGTGACCCACTCCTCTACGCAGTCCAGGTACATTTATTGGTGCGAATCATACAAGTTCAGGGTTTTTAATATATATTGTGGTGACCCACTCCTCTACGCAGTCCAGGTACATTTATTGGTGCGAATCATACAAGTTGATGGTTTTCTTATTATATATATTGTGGTGACCCACTCCTCTACGCAGTCCAGAAAGATACCTCGTTGCAACGTTTTGGACTAATAACTATATTGTGAGGTGTTCAGAATACACTGTAAATTAGTGGAAATGCTTGTTATTGAATGTTATTGAGGTTACTAATAGCATAGGAGTGAAAATAAGCCCAAAAACTTGATTTTTAAACTTTTTATGTTTTTTCCAAAAAAAATCTGAATCCAAAACCTTAAATCCGAACCGAGACCTTTCGTCAAGTGTTTTGCGAGACAAATCCGAACCCCAAAAATAATGAAAATCCGGATCCAAAACACAAAACACGAGACCTCAAAAGTCGCCGGTGCACATCCCTAGTCTAATTATTATTTCACCTTAGTATCTGTCAGGAACTACACACAAGACAAGAGAAATTGTTAAAGAAGGGGGAAATTGATTTTCTTACTGACACTATTGAAAATGAAGATGTGAATAGAAAGTGGTCGGATTATCTAAATGAATTAAAAATAATCATGTACAAACAGATAAAAACATATTGGAACAAAACTATATTTGACAATTACATCCGTCAAAAAATGGTACCACAGGGATAAAGACAGAAACTTTATCCAGTTTTTCAATTAATTGCAGAGGATCTAAAAAAATATTGGGAGTGTGTGCTAACACAATGTGCTGATAGACATTGAAATTCTTGTCAAACATGATACAATACTATTAGAGCAATATAATAAGGAAACCTCCACCTGATAATCTGATTTAGATAATCCAGCCACAGCCCCCTGCATACTGGCACGCCGTCCAGCTGTCTTTTCATCTTCTCGCCGATACTGAACTGCTGCGCAGCTCATCTTGCCAACAGTGAACTGCGCGGTACCTCCTGAGGACCACTGCGGAACGAATCACGTGCAAGATGTAATTTGCATATACATTTGGCTAATGTTTATTTGAGTTATGTGTCACAACCAGTATGGCAACCAGGTGGCAATTCAGACATTAGGCCTATGGCGCAGGTATTGAGCACAAGGCCCAGCCGCAGGTAGGACCTAGGTAGGGTTCTCTTGGGCACAAGGCCCCATAGTTAGAATAGGGGGGCACAAGGCCCCAGAGCTAAAGAGAGGAGGGCACAAGGCTCCTTAGTGAGAGAGAGGGGGGGCACAAGGCCCCAAAATTAGAGAAAGTGGGGCATGAGGCCCCATAGGTAGAGAGAGAGGTGGGCACAAGGCCCCAGTGGTAGCACTCGGGCACAAGGCCCAATAGGTAGGTGTAGTAGGGCACAAGGCCCTTGAGTTTAGCAGGGCGCAAGGTCCTTTAGAGTGTAGCAGGGCGCAAGGCCTTTCGGTGTAGAAAGGCGCAGGCCTCTAAGTAGTGGAGCGCTAGGCTCCTGACAGAGTAGCAGGGCAGCAGCCCTGTAGTTGTAGAAAGGACATTGGGTCCTTGTGGTTAGAGGGACAGTAGGCCCTTATAGTTGGTAATAGGTGATAGTACCTGGTCTAGCAGGATGCTAGGTCCCTGGGTAGCATAGGGGACACTTGGTCCTTTGATAAGTAAGTGTTTAAGTTACTGAGAGTGGTTTACAAGCCCCTCTACCTGTCCGAAAGGGCACCTAAAGTCCTGAGCTCCAAGACAAAGGGGGCTTAACAGCCGGGGCTCCGGCTGTGGAGGCCTGTGGAGCGACAGAGTTCCAGTAGACCCGGGGTGGCTGAGGACATGTGAGTGGGAGGAGAAGAAAGGTATGGTGCGTCTCATAGTCCCTCAGGATTGGATGAGTACCTGGGGTGTTGGGGAAGGGATTGTTCTGTGTGGCTTGGTCTCCCTTGTTTTACGGGCATTGGTTGTCAGACAAGGTCTTCGAAAGACCCCTGTGAGTGAGAACCCTTGGAATAGCAGGAATAGAGGGAGTCATTGTCGTAGACCCATTTCTGTTAGTATAGCCCGGCAAGGGCTGTTTCCGTGCTGCACTCACCTTGCGGAGCTGCCCCTCCCATCTTTTCCCCTCTCCCTTACAGCATAATGAGTGCCCAGCACACGAGAACAGGGGCCCTTTTCGCCTGCTGCGTTTTGGGGGCTCAGACATGCCACCACCGTCTCACACTGGCAGCCAACAGGAGCCAGGGAACAGGACATCTGAACAGGAGAGTAGACTGCTTGGTAGAGCAGCAGGTGCTTTAAATAAACAGAGCTGACAGAAAATTAGCCAATCAAGAGGATGCAGGAAGTATTGAGCAGACCAGGTGTGAGCCTGCTCATTTCAGCCCAGCAAGTGAATGCAGAAAGAGGGACACAGGTGAAAACAGTGACCATAATCAAGTTTAGCTGGTGCAATGTGTGACATTATGTGTGGCTTAAAATTATTTGGTGGCCCTTTGTGAGGCATAACATTCAATGGGGGTATTTATGTGTGGTTTAACATTCATTGGGGGCATAACTGTGGCATATTGTGAGTTAGGGGCACTTAGGTGTTGCATAAAATGAACTGGGGGGTGTTACTGTGGCATAACAGGAACTGTGGGCATTACTGTAGCATAAACTGAATTGGGGACATTACTGTGGCATAAAATTAACTGGTGACATAACAGTGGCATATGTGAATTGGGGGTACTAATGTGAGGCATAAAGTGAATTAGTGGCATTACTGTGGCATTACTGTGGCATAAACTGAATTAGGGGCATTACTGTGGCATAAAATGAATTGGCACTACTGTGGCATAATATGAATTGGGGGCACTTATGTGAGGCATTAAGTGGATTGGTGGCATTACTGTGGGCAGAAATGAACTGTTAGTATTATTGTGGCATAAAATGAATTGGGAGCATTACTGTAGCATAATGTGAATGGGTGCACTTATGTGAGGCATAATGTGAATTGGGGGTATTACTGTGGCATAACCTCTTGTTATAGAAGTTGAGTATATAGCCTCCGCTACGGATTTATATTAATGCAGCCTACTTTGGTCCTTACACGCATAAAAGCCACATAAGCTTCTTTATTAGCACATTATTTTATAGTGTTTTGTTAAAATATGGTTGCAATATTCCAGTCATGATACTCAATGTACACAATGAAAGCAAGGGCCTCCTTGAGCTGGGTAGAAGGAGGAATACCAGGAGAGTAGATAGTCTCTAGGTAGTAGGAGTTATACTGACACAGCGAGAATAATGACCGGTGGTCACTGGGAATAGGTAGTTTAGCAGTAACTAGTATGCGGATGAACTGTAACAGATGGATACGTCACTAACGCCGAGGAAGACTTATTCAAGTTGCCAATAATACAAAGTAACGGAGAAGTTAGCGGCTGGCAGTTCTTACCACTGATGCGCAGTAGAAACTTAGTCCAGATTATAGGTAACATACAAGGTGGCGTGGAACAACCTGCGGCTGACAGGTATTATCACTAGCGTGGAGTAGAGACTTTTCCAGATTGCAGTTAAGATACAAGGTAGCATGGAACGATCTGCGGCTGACAGGTATTACCACTGGCGTGGAGTAGAGACTTGTCCAGATTGCAGGTAAGCGTCCACAGCAGGCAGGAACCACGAATAGGAGCAGTGAACTCCTTGGTTACCTCAGAGGAATGAGGACCAAGAACAGGCAAAGGTAGTAGGGCAGCAGGTGTCTTGAATAGTGAGAAGTAATTAATCATCCAATGAGGGGAGGAACAAGGTTTTAGCAGTCCTATCAGTCTGCAAATGCGCAGACCCCTGGTCAACATGGCGGACGGCCGCGGCACAAGACAGGCGCGAGAGAGACCTAGGTCTTGAACCAGAGAAACTAACGGTCCGGTGAGTGACACCATGCAACTGAAAGCAGTTACAGAATTGCACAGTGTATTGCAAAGAAGGGAAAGCTGTTTACTGATGGAGAATATTTTAAAGACGCATTTATCAACGTCTCAGAAATATTATTTAGTGATTTGTCAAACAAAGACACAATATTATCACGAATAAAAGATATCCCTTAATCTGGAAGGACAACTGAGAGACGTGTCACCGAAATGGCAGAAACCGAAAATCAAACAAGAAACTGCACATAAGGAAACATCTGTGATCAGCGTTGCTCTTGATGAGAGTGGATCTTAATGACATAGCTCGTTTAACTATTGTTGCTTGGTATTCTGACAGTGACAATATATATGAAGAACTCTGTACATTAAAGCCAGTTCTACTAAAGGTGAAGATATTGCGTTTATAAATTTTTGTTGAAAAAAGGAATCGACCTAAACAAAATATTCTGTATTACAACTGATGGTGCTCTGGCTACGGTTGGAAAATACAAAGGATTTATTAAGCTCCTTGAAGATCATATTGGATGATCAATAGTAAAATTTCAAAAGCATGATTCACCAAGAGAGTCTTTGTGCCAAAATGTCAAATTCTGAACTTAACAGTGTGATGCATACAGTTGTCAAAATTGTAAATTTCATCTTTGCTCGATCTTCATTAACATATAGGCAGTTAAAATTGCTGCTGGAAGAATGAGATAATGCTTACAAAGATATACCGTTTCACAGCAATGTTAGGTGGTTGAGTTGAGGAAAAGTCTAAAATAGATTTGTGAGCTGCTTTGAAGAGATTAAAACTTTTCTGATTCAGAAAGATCAGAATTTTCCTGAGCTGATGGACAGTGAATGGTTATGTAAGTTCATGTTTCTAACTGACATCACTTCTCAACTAAATGATCTGAATATTTGTCTTCAAGGCGCAGGACAAACAGTTCTTGATCTGTATGAGTGTTGAAAGACATTTACTAAACAAACTGAAGGTATTTTTACATGACATTTGCTCAGAGACCTTTCGTTACTTTCTCAACGTCAAACAATTATAAACCCCTTCTAAAATGATGGTTAATAAAATGCGGAACTATATGGATAGTTTGATAAAGGTGTTTTTCAGAAGATGTGAAGATTTCCAAAAGTATGGACCCATGTTTTCATTTTTTATAAAACCTGATGTTTTTGATGTACACCTGTGGGATTTGAACATTTTTGACTGGATGGGTCTTGACGATTTCGAGATGCAGTTGATTGAATTCAAACGTTCAGATTTATGGATGACTAAATCTACAGAGTTAAGAAAAAACCTTGAAGGGAACTGTGAAAATCGAGGTGCTGCTATCCTTAAATGCTGGGCTTCTCTCCCAGAACAATTTAGTTGCCCCCCAAAAAATAACTCTAGCAATGCTTTCAGCATGTTGTTCAACATACACCTGTGAAGCAATCTTTTCTCACATGAAAACTGGGTTGAATCCATAATGAAGCCGATTGACAACGGATCACTCGAAAGCCTGTGTACAACTAAAAGTAACAAATTATAATCCGAATATTGAGCAATTTAGCAAGGAGGAGCAGGATTAGAAGCGCTACCTTCAATATTAGTGATGATCATTATGTGAATTGGAAAGTGTTTGCTTTTTTGTTATTTCAAGTTATTTAAGTGTGCATTGTTTATCAAAATGTATAGTTGTATGTAATAAATACATAAGTTAATGTAAAGCTGGCAGACATAATGGCCTGCACATGTGCACTAATGTCAGGGATTGATAAAGCTTTGCTCATAGTGACATCACTGAGACCAAGGGAGCGAGGGATAAGTCACAGTTCGGTGTGAGAGGAATGCCAGTTGCAGTGTGGCAGTTGGTCAGTGGTGAAACCTGTGAGTCTGTAAGGGGAGGACCCTGTCCTGTTGTCAGCAGAAGAAACCAGAAGAAAATGAGCCCAGGAGAAAACATCCAGGGGTGACAGAAGAGTATCAGCAAATGATGATGATGATGATGATGATGATGATGATGATGATGATGATGATCAGCTCTGACAGGAGGGAGAGCTCTGAAAAGAGATAATTACATCTCGCTCTAGGGTCAAGACTTCCTCATTCCTACAACCTCATGGAACAAGTAAGAGGTTGGATTGAAGGGGGTGCTCTACCAAACAAGGTTATAACTAAATAACACAAATGGTGAAAAGAGATCACCTGGAAAGGATTAGGTAATAGGCACTCCAGTCATTTTGGGAATATAAAAACAAACTTTATTAAGAATTATCTTTAAAATAGAGAAACCAGGCATCAATGAAGTCGGCGAATTATATGTTTAAAATATAGAAAGGTGATAAAGAATGAAAAAGGTGACAAAGATAAAAATAGAAAACCCTTCCGGGAGGCCGGTTAGTAAGTTGTTTAACCAACTAGTATTATTACTGCATGAGAATGGTATCCATTAATATGGGCACTGTATCATTTTATTTCTTTATGTCACATATTCAATGATACATTGGGTCAACTCTCATACATCATTGTGCTGCAACCACTTTCAGAATAAAGTTATTGTCCCTATGATTATGTATGCTGTTATAATTCTAAATAATGAGACCCTTGAAATATCAGGTAGTCTTATAATGGGAAAAGGAGTATTCTATTTGTATGATACTCGTTGGCTGCCTATTAGCCTGGCAATACTAGGTACATACAAATTCTGTATAGCAGTGGTATAATGTATAATAAGACACCCATCAATACCACAAATAGGTCTCTTGGAGAATGCATCTATTGATGTCAGGACTCATTAGCGCTGCACTGAGTAATCTCATCTATGATGGTATGTATCGGCAGGGGAGCTCCCTTCTAGGTACTGCACTCTTAGTTATGCGCTGATACTGCGCGTGAAATGTTCCCATACAGACTAATCTTAGTTTCCCATATAGGTCTCAGTTTAGGCATCTATAATTACTGGTAACATAGAGGAACTGTTATAAAGCGTGCTGCAGTCGCGGCTAAACACCGCTAACCGGCTGCTAACCAGGTTTGTGACGTCATGCGTCACACGTGACCCGACGTACGTTTCGCCGTATCGGCTTAGTCATGGGGAATTACTCGTCTGGGATAGGGCTAGGTCTATTATACTCTAAGCAGCCAATGATCTTGCATGGTTAGTGATTGATACTTACAGTGGCCAATCATACACTTATCCTTGGCAAGGGGCGATTGTGTTACTCTAAAGGGATGGTCATTTTAGTTTCTAAAGGGATTTCTATTAATCTACAGATTGAAGGACATTAATCAGGAGATTGTGCAAACGGTATGTAAGGACATATATGAATATATATGCGCAGATCACATAAAGATTGTTTACCCATATAATATATTTATTAAAGCCAATAAAGTCACGCTCTATCAATCATAGAGAATGATATATTGGCATGTATACAGAGAGTTGATAAAAAGTGCAAGGAAATTGAATAATTAGATATATAAATAAATGTGAAAAATAATAAATATGAAAATTAAATAAATAAATTGTGTAGTGAATAAAAGTGAGGAAGGGGAAATACCCTGAGTCTCTGTAATAGAGATAAAGTGACAAGTGACAAGAAGGTATACATAAGTATGACAGATATCTAATGAGGATATGGTAAGTATAAGTGTAAGTATGTTAATTATTTTATGTTTTATTTTATTAATTATTTTTTCTTTTTTCTTTTTATTATTGTTTTTATTATTTTTTGTTTTTTGTGTTTCATATTTCTCTATATTTTTAATATCTTTTTTTCTTCAAAATTATTTTACTGTTATTTTTATTGTTATTTTTTCATTTCTTCTATGTGTTTCATTATTTATTCGGGTGTACTAGTAAAAATAAAAATAAAAACATTGAATCTTATTCTATTAGTGTCTTTATTTGTTCAAAGTGTCTATATTAAATTGATTATAGGTAAAGGGAGTGTATAATAAAAATAATAAATATGAAATCAGAAAAAGAGGGGCGGGTGTTTTAATCGTCATCACCTCACTAAGTATTATGACATTCTAACAGAGTGTAGGTATAGTGAACCGTGCAAAGTGAATGTAAATATTAAGTATGCACAAATCTTCTTATAACATGTATGTTGAGACCATATTTTATTGACATGTGAATATTCTATTATCTTTATTTGCATGATATATGTCCATTACAAGGTAGTTTATATGGTATATCTCCATTTTGGAGTACTATAAATCCATAACTATTCTATTGATATTAATTGGCGTTTTAAAAGAACAAAAATATTAAAAAATATAGATATGTATGAAAGAATGGTTCTCATTCATATCAGAATGAGATCCGTACATATAGTGATTTTTTTCTGCCAAATAGCATATTAGAAAAACCCATTCGTTTTCATAAGAAACTAGCATAATTTATATTCTCATTTAATCCATGTGGCATAAGAGAGTGTAATAAAAATATCCATCTGCTTTCTTTTTTCAGTAGTTCTTTCATAACATCACCTACTCTTATCCCTACTGATATTTTTTCTATCCCGAAGGCACATAGTTGTTCAGTTTTACCTCCATGTGCTTGTAAGAAATGTTGTGCCACCGTAGTAAGTGGTTTCAGACATTGTTTATCCAGATGGGCGTTCCTAATATTTCCTATGTGTTCTAGGATCCGCTGTTTTAACGGTCGGCTGGTCATTCCTACATATGTCTTGTCACAAGGGCATTTCAATACCTATATGACTTCTTTGGTATTGCAGTTGATAAAACTGTTGATGTTGTGTTTGTATCCATATCTATCACATATCTGTGTGGTTTTGACCATTGCTGAACATGCTTTGCATGATCCACACTTGTATGATCCTTTTGTATTTGTCGTTCATTTTTTAGAGATGAAATGGCTTTGCACAAGTTTGTCTCCTAAGTTCGGTGCTCGTCTCCAGCTGAAGTTGGCTTTTGCACCCAGAGATTTCACTAGTTGTTCATCCGACATTAGGATAGGCCAGTGTCGTTGTATAATCGTCTGGATTTGTTTCCATTGTTGCCAAAAATCTCCAACATAGCAGATTTTATTATCTGGTAAGAGCCCTGTCAGACTTGTCAGCCCTGTCCTGTGAGAGAAACCGCTGAAACTTCCTGTGAGAGGTCTGAGGAGAAAACCAAATCTAAATGGATGAGTAACCCCTGTTTATTTATTATTTGATGGGACGGCCCAAAGATAATTTATACACCCCTTTGTAGGACTGTGATCAGGGGTAGTGATAGGAAAAGACAGGGATCAGAGATTGAGATATATTGTGAACATCTGCACAAAATAACAGAATTTACCTCAGACAAGTGATATTCATTAAAGTGAAGTACAGAGAGGGCTCATTGCAGGACTGGGTCTGTGTAACAGGAGGAGCCAAGGAGGAAAGTGTGCACACGCCTAATTTCTTCAAATCATATTCTGCCGGGATAAAGACAGACTAGATTACAGACTGCATTTTATTGATAAATATGCATATATTGATGTATAACATGTTAAGCTAATGGATATTTGTTGAGTTTAGAATGTACTATTGCTAGAGATTATTACAGTTAGAGAATAATTGTAAGTAGCATTTAAGGTAGAGGTACCTCTTGGCTAGGATAAGAAAGTTTTAGTTATTGCATTGTATTTTTGTACACTCACTATAATTCATCTGTTTTAAGAGATATTCTATTTTGGTATACAGGTACTCCTCACTTAACGACCTACTCATTTATCGTCCACTCGGATTTACGACCAGATTTTACGACTGCTACCCTGCCACTCAACCCCTGACCTAAATGAATTAAAAAATAATCTTGTACAAACAGATAAAAGCATATTGGAACAAAACTATGTTTGACAATTACATCCATCAGAAAATGGTACCACAGGGATTAAGACCTAGGGCTAGATTTACTAATATGCGGGTTTGAAAAAGTGGGGATGTTGCCTATAGCAACCAATCAGATTCTAGCTGTCATTTTGTAGAAAGTACTAAATAAATGAAAGCTAGAATGTGATTGGTTGCTATAGGCAACATCCCCACTTGCCCCTAAACTTTATCCAGCTACTCCCAGTCTAAAAAAATGACCGGGAGTGTGTGTAAACACAATGTGCTGATAGACTGAGTCATATTCTTGTCAAACATGATACAATACTATTAGAGCAATATACCGGTAATAAGGAAATCTCCACTTTAGGGGAATAATTGAAGGATTATGAAAATATTGATCAATTCCAAAAAACATATGAAAAACTAAAAATCGAATTAGATACATACGAGAACATATGAAAAACAAATAATTGACAAGACAAAGAATAAATTCATCAGAGATAAAAAAGATTATGCACAAAATCAGGTCTTCAAATGGGACATAAGAAAGTAGAAAAAAAATCTACTAAATCCTATTCAACCTCAGAAGTGGACTGGAGAACCAACAGGATCTTACCATATGTAAAGAACTACAGGAGAACTGCAGAAAATGGAAACTAAGAAAATATTCCTTATGGGAAGTATGATTCCCCTGGGTCTCAACAATTATAACAGCTACATGTCCTTTTTGTAATGCTTATACAATACATAATTACTTTATAATAACCAGGTAGTCCATATAATATACATATAATATACATGAGGTCATTAGGAATGAGATAATTTATTATTCAATAATGATATATGAATTTTTTATTAAATTACTTATTTCACCCTAAAATATTTTTTTGCACATTGTCACTGCTTACTTTTATATGTCATCAAATAAATCACTTCCATCTTATTCAAAGAAAAAACTCCCAGGCGCTTGAAATAAGGATATGTATTTAAATAATGTGTAAATGTAAAATATATATACCAAAGCTGGTACACTCTACAAAGAGGGGAAATCCAATCGATTTACGCAGAAAGGACCGAACGTCAACTTCGGTTGCTCAATCAAACCTTCTTTGATAAGGGAGACAAGGCCGATACACTTCTGGCCAATAGACTAAGAGCTAAATGGGCCTCCCAAACAATCACTTCAATTAGAAACAAAAAAGGAAACCTGTCCTACGACCCTAGGGTCATTAATGACACCTTTCATAGTTATTAAGAGAATTTATATAACCTTCATAAACGTCAGACTGCCTCGAAAGCCTCCTCTCAGGCCATTAAGTCATATTTAGATAAGTGCTCACTGCCCACATTATCCCCTCATCAGGCATCAACCCTCAATCAAGACATTACTGACGAGGAAGTAACACTCGCTTTGAAATCACAGAAAAACTCTAAAGCCACCCGGTCCTGATGGCTTTATGATGCTATACTATAAAACATTTTCTAAAGAGCTTAGTGCCTCATCTGACCCATTTGTTTAACACTATATTGCTGGGAAGTAAATTCCACGACGAATCCACTCGTTCCACTATAGTGGTTATCCCTAAACCAAATAAAGACCCAACATGTTGTTCTAGTTATCGCCCTATCTCATTAATCAATGCCGATGTTAAACTTTTCGCCAAAAGTATTGGCAAACCGTTTAAACACGTACATGTCAACCCTGGTTCAAATAATGAAAGAAAATAGACAGCTGTTTCAAGCCAACTATACCCCCCTTCTTGACTCCATTAAAAGAGACCTTATAGAATGGGATTCACTTTTTATTTCCTGGTACGGTAGGATCAGTGTCATAAAGATGAACATTTTACCCCGAGTTTTATACTTGTTCCAGACACTACCCATACCAGTCCCAGGCACGTTTCTTGCGAAACTGCAATTGATTTGCGGCAGATTCATCTGGCAGGGGAAAAAAAATCGAGACTCAAATGTTCTTGTTTAGCCAAGTCTACCCATTCGGGAGGATATGGGCTTCCGATCTTTGATCAATATTATCATGCATTCAACCTCAGCCATATTATTTCTTGGCAGTCTACCCCAGGAACTAAGAGATGGGTCGACCTGGAGAACGCACTCATACCAGACTACATTCTGAACTCTCTCCCTTGGCTGCCCCGTAGTCAGAGGCCAGCCGCAGTCTATTCTCATCCCACCATATAATTTACACTTGACATTTGGGACAAACTGCATAAAGGATGGAAACTCACTTCATTCCCCTCACCTCTCAACCCACTATGGGACCATCCAGATTTTCTGGCAGGTAACACCAAGTCATACTCACTTCCGTGGCAGAAAGTGGGTATTACTCAGTTAATTCCCATACTTGAATGTGCTCACCAGACTTTCCCGGACCTGAAAGAGAAAACGGGACTCTCTTCATCCTTGTACTTTGCATATATACAAATTAGAGGCTTTAAACAATCCCATTGCAGAACATCCAAATTATGTAAGCCCACACCCTTTGAGAGGAGTTGTATAGACCGAATTGGTGTCCCAGGATTGATATCTCTGATTTACCATGCTTTTCTGAATCCAGAATCTGTTCTCAATGAATCGTTTGAGACTGCTTGGGAACTTGACACTGGCAAAACCATGGATCAGGAGGGATAGTCCCAGCTCAGACTTAGGATCTCTAACATCTCCATTAACACTCTGATTAGATCGCTTCTCGGCATTTTGGCTAAGATCAAGTGTAGTATCTGTTCTTATCAGTTTACCAACTACCTGGTGGAGGTTATGCTGAGTGTGGCTCATCCGATAGCGCACTCTAACATCGGTGAGGGGCTGATGTAGAGTCTGCTGCATGGTGCACTTGTCTCTCTCCTGCCCAAAACCCAGAGGACATACCTGAGTGTGGCTCACTCTAACCCTGGTGAGGAACTGTTTGAGACTTGTGTTACCCGATCAAAGCCGGCCAGGAGCAAGAAGACCAACCCCGGGGAAGAAGCGCTGCCTGCCGGGAAGAAGACGCCGGGAGCACCTCCGGCTGAAGAAGCCCTCCTCCCCTCGGGCCCTGCTCCAGCGGAAGAAGCGCCTCCTCTTCAGCGGAAGCCCCTGCTCCCCTCCACCCAGCGGGAGGATATCTGCACTGCTCCCTCCACCCCGGAAGACCAGCCTCTCTACCCCAGGAAGAGCCAGGACGATGGCCTCAGCTACCCCAGCTCCTGCCTCCACCCCTGCTCCTGCCCCTGGGAAGAAGGGAGGAAAGACCACCGCCCCGAAGCCTCTCCCCGTGGCCGGAACCTCTGCCTCCACCGCCCCTGCTGCTGCCAGACAAGGCCAGCCCAGCCAGGACACCCCCCAGAAGACCCCCACTCTGGAACCCTGGATGAGGCAGACCGTGGTCCTGAAGCTGAAGGAAGTGGAAGGAAGGGTCCCAGACATGACGGCCGAGACCTTCGGCAAGAAGATGATCCTGGACCAGGGCTTCTCCAAGGCTGAAACCCTCAGCGTGCAGAACTACCTGAAAGGGATCTGGTACATCACCTTCGCCTCCATTGCCATCTGCAAGAGGTACTGGGAGGCAGTGAAGACTGCGAGACCGGAGTCTCCCTTCTCCCGCTTCGTGGGGAACTGCCCCATCCAGAGAGAGGAGAGAAGAGTCACGGTCTCCATGAGAAATCCTCACACCCCTGGTAAGGACATCACTACCTTCCTGAGCCGCTTCTGCTCCGTGGTCAAGGACCCCTCCAAGATCCTGGATGTCAACGGCTTCTGGACAGGCAAGTGGTCCATCATCATCAGACTGAGGAAAGACAGCACGGCAACTGACGGACTCCAACACCTGCCATCAAGCTTTGCCCTGGGCGGCTCTGCCGGCCTTCTCCACTATGCCGATCAGCCGAGGAACTGCAGAAAATGCGGGGAAGCTGACCACATGGCGAGAAGCTGCAAGATCTCAGCCTGCAGGAACTGCAAGGTGGCGGGGCACGAGACCAAGGATTGCCCACGAAAATTGTCCTGCAACCTCTGCGGCCTGGCCAGCCACATCTACAGGGACTGCCCCCACAGGGCCAGATCCTACGCTGCAGCTGCCGGAATTGGACTGCCGGAAAGCGGACCTGCCCCTACCCTGCAGCCCAAGCCAGCCCAGAGGAAGCAACAGAAGCCCACACCGCAGCCAAGAGCTGGTAAGATATCTCCCACCCCTGTTGTGACAGCACCCCCCTCCCTCCCCGCTGTCACAACACCCCCCCCTGCAGTAGCACTAACCCCCTCCACCGCTACTGCAGCTCCCTCCCTTTCCCTGGAGGATTTCCCCCCCCTCCTCCCTCTTGTGTCTGCAGGTGATGAGAACAAACAAAGGAGGAAGCGGAAAGAGCTGGACAGCCCAGCTGGCGACTCTGACCCTTCCAAGAAAAAGGCAATCGAACTGGAAGAGGACCCTCTCCCGTCAGAGGGGGCCCTGGTAGAGATGGTGGATGAGTTGCTGGATTCTGAGCAGGAGGAGGAAGAATTCCTGCAACTGCCCCAAATCTGCCTATTCGACCAGCTAGAGGAGAAAGGTCTGCTCCCACCCGAAGGGGACACGGGCAGACCGGACCAAGTCCCACCAGACAAGGAGGGTAACTGATGTATTGACTGTGCTAACTCTCTTTTTTCTCCCAACTAATGGCTAACTTTTCTCTTTTTACCATTAATGTGAGGAGTGTGAAGGATAAGATTAGACGTCAGTCTGTGTTTACCTTTCTTGACAGTCAGAAATGTGATGTTTACATGTTGCAGGAATGTTCTCTCCCTTTCTCTAGTTCCTACAGGCATCTGGGGAGGCAGTGGTCTCACGGGCCCTCCTATTGGTCTGGGGGGAGTGACTGTAAGTCTGCAGGGGTCGCCATTCTTATCAGGGGAAGCCTCTTCACACTAGATTCCGTTCAGGAGTTTGTCTGCGGCAGATTGCTTATCGTAGATGGCTCCTGGGCGGGTGAGCCTATCAGGCTTATCTGTGTGTATGCATCCCCGGGTAAGAATGAGCGTTTGGAGCTTTTCCAGACCCTGCGGGCCCAGCTCGCCATCACCAGGGTGGTAGTGATGGCTGGGGACTTTAACTGTCCTATAGAGGAAGATGGTAGGAGTTCCTGTACTAATGCTAAACTCGATGTTTCTTCCAGGTTGTTGCAGGAGATGGTAGCCGAAGCATCCTTGCGGGATGCAGTGGGATCCATGGGGGCCGGCTCTGTGAATTATACTTGGAGTCGCCCCGATGGCTCAGTGCGTTCCCGGATTGACTTTGTGTTTACATCGAAAGCGGTAAGACAAAACAGGCATGTCATGGTTCCCTGCTTTTTCTCTGATCATAGGGCCATTCTCTTTGAAGGTGTTCTGGGTCACGGGTTCCCTCCCGGCCCTGGCTCTTGGAAGTTGAACTGCGCTCTGCTGGGAAAGGAAGAGGTGATGGTTGAGCTGAGGGATGCCTATGTAATGTGGAAAAATGACAAAATGTATTTTGACTGTATGTCTAACTGGTGGGAGTATGTCAAGGGCAAGTTTTGCAGTTTCTTTCAGGCTAAAGGCCGCCAACAGGCGTGTGAGAGGAAGAGAAACTTCAGGAGGCTTCAGCGTCAGCTGCAGTCCCTGCTGGATCTCCAACTCTGCGGCTGGGATGTGAAGGATGATCTGGCTGAGGCCAAGGGGGGCCTAAAAAAAGGCACTTCGAGGAAGAGGCCAACCGCATCATCTTCCGTTCCAAGGTGGAGAATCTGGAGAAGGGTGAGAAATGTAATTCTTTCTTTTTCAGAAAACTCCACTCCGGCCACACGCCCCTGACTGAGCTGCGGGACGAGTCTGGCACCCCCAGGAGGGGGAAGGAGGACGTCATGGGAGTCATCACAGACTACTACGGCAAACTCTACTCCCCTAAGACTACAGACGACGACGCAGCTGAATCTTTCCTGTCAGGTATCACTAACCCTATTGATCCTACAGGTAGGGCAGCTATGGATGCCCCCCTCACCTTGGGGGAGCTGCACTCTGCCGCTAAATCCTTTAGGCCGGGCAGGACCCCGGGCAGTGATGGCCTCCCAGCCGAGCTCTATGTAGCGCTGTGGGACCTCATTGGCCCGGACCTGCTAGAGCTGTATGAGGAGATGGTGGTGGAGGGCAGGATGCCTCCTACTCTGAGAGAGGGCTTGATCACGATTTTGTATAAGCGCAAGGGAGAGAGATGTGACCTCAAAAATTGGAGGCCCATCTCCCTCCTGAACGTGGACTGCAAGATTTTGGCCAAGGTACTAGCCAACAGGCTAAAGGTTGTCATTGGGCGAATTGTTCATCCTGATCAGACTTGTGGCATTCCTGGGAGAAGGATTGCAGACAGCCTTGCGCTGCTGAGGGACACGGTTCATTATATCAAAGACCGCCATGCACATGTGGCCCTGGTCAGTCTTGATCAGGAGAAGGCCTTTGATCGTGTCTCTCATGGTTTTATGCGTAAGGTTCTGTGCAGGTTTGGATTGGGTGATATGTTTTGTTCTTATGTTAACCTGATGTACCTTGATATTTACAGCTCGGTGTTGGTGAACGGCTGGAAGACTGACCCCTTCTCTGTACTGTCTGGGGTCAGACAAGGCTGCCCTCTTTCACCTCTCCTTTTTGTCTGTTGTATAGAGCTCTTTGCGATGTCCATCAGGCGAAACCCAGAGATCAGAGGGATCACCGCACCGGGTCCAGACCGACTAGAGGCCAAGTGTTCGCTCTACATGGACGACGTCACTGTCTTCTGCGCTGATCAGCGTTCGGTGGCAGCACTCGTCCAGACCTGCAACAACTTCGGCCAAGTTTCAGGGGCAAAAGTCAACTGCGGGAAGTCAGAGGCAATGCTGTTTGGTCAGTGGCACCTGTCATCCCCCGCTGCATTCCCCTTCACAATCAAGCCGGACTTCATCAAAATCCTTGGAGTTTGGTTCGGTGGAGAGGAGGCGGCCCTGAAGTGCTGGGAAGAGAGACTGGCAACAGTCCGGCAAAAGATTGGACTGTGGAGCCTCAGACTTCTTACCATCGAAGGGAAAGCACTGGTACTGCGCAACAAGATTCTTCCCATTCTTCAGTACACGGCCCAAGCTTGGCCACCTCTTGCTGCCGTCTGTAAGACCATCACGAGGACAGTCTTTCACTTCATCTGGGGCTCCAAAATGGACAGAGTGAAGCGGTCAGTTATGTACAAGGAGCCCCACAAAGGTGGGAAAGGGATTCCAGACATCCCCACCATGCTGCGGGCTTTCTTTGTTTGCAACTGTATCCGCAGGACACTCCTTGAAAAGAACGTTTGCTCTGCTGGGAAGTCCATGTCACGCTTTTTCATTCTTCCTCTTTGGAGGAAACTTGGTTGGGACAAGTGGGACAGCTCCTTCCCTTACAACTGGACTACACCTTGGTTCTACCTGGATGTTGGACAATTTGTGAGGGAGCACCATCTGGAGGGACTTAAACCAGACTTGTGGAAACCTAAAACTATCCACAAGCTCATCAGAGCTAAGGACATTATGGAGTCTGTTCCAGGGCTCCCTGTGGCCACGGCCAAACATGTTTGGGAGAATGTGGCCTCTAAGAGACTGACCAATGGACATAAAGACATTGCATGGATGGCCATTCAGGGGGGTTTGCCTCTCAGGACATTTATGCACTCCCGGAACCTGTGCAGATATGTTCACTGCCCCCTTTGTATCACCAAGAGGGAGACTGCTCAACATATCTTTTGGGACTGTCCCACTGCACAGGCATTGTTGGATGCCCTGGAACATGAACTTAAGGACAGTGTGCCCAGGACTTGCCTTTCATACCATTCAGTATTTTATGGATTATTTCCTGTGACTCACACCGTTGAGGCAATCCAGGAGGCCTGGCGCCTTATGAACTGTTTTAAGGATGCTATGTGGCTTGCCAGGAACCGCCTCATCTTGAAGCGGGAGAAGATGACCATCCAGGACTGTCGCAGGCTTATCCATAGCCTGTTAAGAGACTATAACACCCTTGACAGTCCTGAGGAAGATGAAGACGACGATTGATTGTAATTGATTGATTGTTGTCTCCTCTTCTCCTCCTCCCCATTGTGTCTATTTTCAATAAAAAACTTTGGTTTGTGCTCCCCTCCCTCCCCCCCTCCAACCCATTCCCCTTCACAGCATAAAGTATTATTGAATGTCATGTCTATTTATGCACCCTTCCCTTTGTGTCTGTCCTCAATAAAAACTTTTTGCTCGTGACTCCATCACCCTACCCCTCTCACCTACCTCCCCCTCACATCCAATGTTATTTTATTGCACTGTGATACGTTTTAAGTTTGAATGGTTAGTGCAGTACTTGATGTATATAGTGTAGGATGTCATGTCTTGTACTTTATGCCCTGTATTGTACTAAAACGTATGCATGATCATGTCTTACGGTGTACTGTGTACACTTGAATGAAATGTATGAACTGTGTTTTTTGTACTTTATACAAAATAAAGCTACTTTTTCAATCAAAAAATTAACACTCTGATTAGAGAAAACACATTCAAAGTATACACAAGATGGTACATGGTGCCCGCGATGCTGCATAAAATTTACCCAGGTACGTCAGATCTTTGCTGGAGAGATTGTGAGGATGTGGGGTCTTTTTTATCACATTTGGTGGACTTGTCCTAGCGTATCTAGATTATGGTCCCAGGTTTCTGCTTTTATCACAAGAATTTTGGAGATTGAGGTGTTACCGGACCCGTTGGTTATGCCATTATGCTCTCGGATCAAATCCCTTAATAAACACAGCGATAAGCTTGTGCAACATGTTTGTGCCACGACACGTCTGCAAATAGCGAAAGAATGGAAATCCCCTCGCCCCCCAAGCCTCCAAAGCATAATTTCTCGGGTCTGGTACATGGCTTCAATGGAGTATATTACCAGTCTCCTTCATGATAAAGTTCCACACTTTCATAAGGTGTGGGATCCCTGGTATTCTTTCCATCAATCACCAATGCCTGCTACTCAATAAGCTGCATCTCCTATACATGTCGTGGGTATTCTTTCATCCCTTTTTTTTACACAAATGTGGGCTCTGTGTGCTCCCGGAGGGTTGATATGCTGGTCGCATCCCCTCCTGGGGCAATGCCGAGCCCCCCCTCCTACCATTTGCTTCCTTAACCTTTCCTTTCCTTTCTCTTTCTTGCCTTCTTCCCTCCTCTTCCCCGCCTTTCCATTTTTCTCTTTTCTCCTTCATAATATTAAAAATACCTAAAAGGAGAGGAGAAAGAGAGGAACAATAAGAAAAGAGAAAAACAGCGACATAGTATTTCCCAATAACAGGGATCTCTAACGCATAGAAATGAATCACGTCAGATATTTCCTTATTATCTCTATAGGCCTACTGACAGAGAACTTTAAAGCAAAGAACTGTATCCCTTTGGATAATTTCTTTTTATTTCTACAAGCCCACTGATGTTGGTCTTAAATTTTGAAAATATCTAAAGGAATGTATAATGTCTGTTGTATCAAGAATTTTTTTTCTTTGTGCTGATCAGAGTCGAGTCGATTAATGTAAATCGACTCAATATTCCCTCTATGTACTGTTTGGAACTCATGTAGTTGATGAAAATAAAGAGTTAAAAAAAAAAAAACTCCCATTCATACTGAATGCCACAATCCCTGATGAAGTCCTTGATAATGAACCTAAATACCCGATTGGAATTTGAGTTCCTTATACTTCATCCACTCACTCTACAGTTTCAGAAATGGCACTTGTCATTTATTGGATCTACACAGCCAGCAAAAGTTACACTGCTCAGTTGCTTGCAACACAGAGGCAGACGGTCACATGACTACTTCCTGCACACCTACACTGCTGCCGTTTATGCGGCAGAGAGTGTACGCTAATTGGAAACTATCTGGAATGATCATGATATTCCTCACATTTAGAGGTTTGTGAAGTGGACTCTATCTGCACCTAAGCTGTTAAAGTAGACCGAGGACTTTCACTGGAAACCATACATGGATAGCCTCTATGGACTAAGAGTTAATTACCAGTTCTTGTTTTAATCCTGCCCTCGGGACCTGCAAATTCACTTACCAAGCAAGAACATTTTACATTTTTAAACATTAATTCTTTGATTTATCAATAAATACATTACTGGACTGTTTAATCGGAGGGGTTTTTTTTCCTATCAGATATTGGTATATACTTTGATATATGCATGAGTATTTGTATTTGTTGTTCTTTGAATTTTATTTATGCTTTCTGGCCAGAAGCTTTTTACGTTGGTTTATTAAATTTACTAAAATGCATATTATATGTGTTTATGTACTACTACTTTGTATAGTGTACCAGCTTTGGTTTATATATTTTACATTTACACATTATTTATATATATCCTTAATTCAAGCACCTGGCAGTTTTGGGATTTGTTAACCTATTAGCAGTGCCTGATCAGCCAATAGGCTGACCAGGCTGCAGCCTGGGGCGCTGGAGCCAGGGGGGGCGCAGCGACGCCAAGATGGGTTTTTTTGCTTGTTTTTTTTCTAAATGTGGCAGCCGGATTTATCGGGACCGCCCCTGGTCTAAAGGAGCGGTCCCAACTGTCACTATCACATGACAGGCAGTCTAGCAGCGATCGCTGCTAGCCACCTGTCAGTGTGGCCACAGGCGCTTCTTACTCGTGCTTACTTAAGCGCCCGCGGCCACACTGACAGGCAGCTAGCAGCGATCGCTGCCAGACTGCCTGTCATACACAGCGCTGAAGAGAGGACTCCACAGCAGGTAAGTCCGTTCTAATGTCTCGGGGGGAGGGCGGCAGATGGGCAGGTGAGCAGGCTAAAGGGGGCAGGTGAGGTGGCTGGATAGGGAGGTGGGCGCTACAGCTGAAATAGCCTAGGGGGGTTGGAACCCTTAATCAGGCCCTGCCTATTAGGATTTTAGGTTTCCTATACTTTTCTCCTGTTTTGGCAGCTATTCATTCCTATATTACTGGAGGGAGCACGGATAACGACCCAATTTTCTTTATATACTTCCATCTTATTGTATATCACAGCACTTTATTCTTGTTTAATCCTTTTAGTTATTGTTTATCCTTCACAGCTTTTTTAACACACCTCAGCACATTGATACTGGCACAATTCTAATTATATTGGTTTTACATACACTGATCTCAATTATTTTGACCCCCAGGGTCCATATTTTAAATATTTCATACCATTTTTTCTCAACTCTTACATGCTTACCACATATTCACTATTTTTTTAATTTACTTTATAAAATGTGATCTTTATTATTTTTATACACTTACCTTATAGCATTTGATCACCTTTAATTACCCTAATTGTTTTGCAAGATTCATATCTAACATTTATACTATTGCACTTTTCATATATTTCCATCAATTGTTTCTGGTTATTATATAGAACACACATCTAACAATCATGTTATTAGTTACACTAATCATATTCTTGATTATTATAATGTATAGATAGATATAGATATATATATATATATATATATATATATATATATATATATATATATATATATATATATATTCTACAACAAAACAAAAGCAGGGCACCTCATAGTGTAATAATATAGGTAATATGGAATCTAAAATAGTGTTATATGCGTGCCAGATGTAGACTTGTCAATAGCCTTGTTTAGTAGTGAGTCCTTGTGTCTGTCAGGATATCACTCTGGATCTCACCAAACATATAGAAATAATGCAGAAAAAACAGTAATGGTGTAGTATTTTGATACCTCCCCTAATACACCTTGTGGCGTGGAGATAGGTATCAAACAAATGGCAAAAAATAGAACAATCAAAGAGATCCTTCCACAATGAATCACCAATCAGTGGGAAGAAAGGTGAAGTGACACCAAAAGGCAGGATTAAAGAAGGAGAGAGAGACAAACATCCATATCTCCAGAGCACCCAAATGAAATTATGCGTACCAGATTCAAGGTAATAATAGGCTTATCTGTGATAAATCCTGAGTACCGTCCTCTGGGTAAAATGAATATTCTTAGTTGGCTTTGATATTAGCCTCCATATAAGGTGATTGGAATGAGTAATAAAAGGAAAATATACTGTAATATGTACTACACAAATATTTATTCAATAAAAATGCAATGGTTGCACTCACAGAGTTAAACTGTAAAAGCTTATCTGTATAGCCAAGAAGATGTGTCCATAGTCAGCTGTGACGGATGTGAATTTAATCATCCACAGCATCCCCAGCAGTCCAAATATGGCTGAATCCATAGTATCAATATATATATATATATATATATATATATATATATATTAGATTATTTGTTTTTTTGTTATAATTTCCAACGTCTTGAGCCCAGTCTAGCCCTTATCTGATATTTAGATCGAGTGACCATAAACATTGTTAGGGTTAGTCTGACCAATAATAATCCTCTGTATGCTGACCATTAGCGAATCCAATGGGGTGAGACCTAGTCCTAAAGATCAAACCAGATTGGTGGTGGGGATTGTCAATCAATCTACCAATCATACTATTCTATTGGCTGACGGTGGTGACGTCACGCGGGAGTACCGTCCTAACACTATATAAGAGCTGTCATTTGCTTATTCTCAACTGTGGCATCTCACATGAAGGTTATTTAATATAAACCTATTTTGTGATTAGAAGTGGCTACTCAGTAATCTAAATTCTCTACTTCCATCAGAGAGTAAAACTAATATACCTCTCAGAAGTATTATACTATAAGTACATTTACTATTACCAGCGGATTGCATATATGCCCTATTAATACTAATAACAATTTTCATTTCTTTTCTCCTTACAGCACATCAACAAATATCAACACAATATGTAATTAAATAGATGCCATAATAATCGAATTTGCTTATTTGCTTCATCATACATTGCATTGCTATTTACTCTTATGCGATTCCCTATGCTTAATTATACTGTATTTTGTCGCTGCAGAGTGCATTGTGAAATCACATTAATATAGCACTGAAGAACATCTTTACTTTCACCATGACCCAAAAGCGGGGACTTTAAATAAATGACTGTTCAACATAATGTACTGTACGTTAAATGTAAAATACACAAAGTATTGTGTTAATATAGAGAACCATGTTAGTAAATGTTGTAAATGATTTCTTGAGGTAAAACTGCAAGTTACAAAGCACTAAATAACATGTAATACAGGGTACTGTGACCTAGCATCTTAATCAAGCTAAACAATGTGACAGTGTCCATTAATAAGAATAATACAAACACAATGCGGGTCAGTGATTGAAGTTAATGTCAAACAGGCGGCATAACGTTGGTCATCAGAATTTAATGAGGATTACACAGGTAGACCGTGACCAATTAGGACCTTCTGAAGCACATCATACTTCAAATATAGACACATACTTTTTCACAAATATAGGTACACCATACTTAACCACTGTTAGGGGGTACATGATAAACATTTACATATGTAAGTCAGCAATACTGGCAACATGCTGCAATATCTGCAGCAATATTGGGTAATTGGTCCAATATTGCAGCAATTATGGTTTGGACACTAAATGACCCCATGCTCAATATGAAAATAAGGCACCTATGGTTGTGAACTGACAAATAAGATGCATGGCATAATCAGGGCTTGTTTTGGGAGTCCTCAAAATAATTTCTCCTGGTTCTTATGCAAATTCCACATTCTTAGCACTTTAATAACCTGGGACATGATTCATTAAGGATCTTAACTTAAGAAACTTCTTATTTCAGGCTCCTGGACAAAACCATGTTACAATGCTGTCACAAGCCGCGGCGGTACTCACAGCCGCCGCGGCTCGCTTCTTGCTCCTTCCGACATCCCGGCCGTCACCACGACGACCGGGACGTCACTTCCTGGATTCGGACCGACCGTTGCCAGGGCAACGGACGGACGCAGAAAGTGATCTCTATGCGCTCCGGCAGGCTGTGTAGCCGGGCGCATGCGCTGAACCTCCCCGCAGCCTATGAGCTGATTACCAGGACATATTATTTCATTAACCTACACCTGAGTGTAGGTCCTGGGGCAAGCTCTGATTCGTTTGGCAGCATGGCAGGCAATTAGCCTGCACGTGTGTACTCTAGCCCTGATTGGTCTGCCTGAGTATTTAGGGCAGTGAGGTCTGCAGCCTCACTGCCGGTTATAGTTTCTCTGCCACAGTCCTGCTGACCTGCTTGTTTCCTGTACCTGCCTTTGTCCCTGTCCTGTGGACACTCTATTGGATTTCCCGTGTATGACCCCTTGCCTGGATTTGGACCCTGCCTGTTTGCTCGTGACCATGACCTTCCTGCCTGTATCTGGACCTTGCTACCGTGCCTGTGACTCTTGACCGCGGCTTGTGTATTGGATTCCCTGTCTGCTGCCGGCCCTCGACCCTTGCCTGGAAATCACTCCGCTTTCCCGGGTTCTCCCTAGTCGGTACTAGGGATGTGCACCGGCGACTTTTGAGGTCTCGTGTTTTGTGTTTTGGATCCGGATTTTCTCGATGTTTTGGGTTCGGATTTGTTTTGCAAAACACCTGCCGAAACGCTTTGGTTCGGATTTAAGGTTTTGGATTCGGATTTTTTTTGAAAAAAAACTAAAAAGTGTAAAAAATTTTGGGATTATTTTCACTCCTACGCTATTATTAACCTCAATAACATTCAATAACAATAATTTCTACTAATTTAAAGGCTATTCTGAACACCTAACACCTCACAATAATTTATTTTTTTTAGTACAAAACGTTGCAACGAGGTAACTTTCTGGACTGCGTAGAGGAGTGTTCCCCACAATACAATTAAAAACCCATCAACTGGTCTGAATTACACCCAAAAATAGTATCTGGACTGCGTAGAGGACTGGCCACTGGCCACCACAATATAATATATAGAAAACCTTCAACAGGTCTGAATTACACCCAAAAATAGTATCTGGACTGCGTAGAGTAGTGGGCCATGGGCACTGCTATAAAAAATATATAGAAAACCTTCAACAGGTCTGAATTACACCCAAAAGTAGTATCTGGACTGCGTAGAGTAGTGGGCACTGGGCACCACAATAAAATATATAAAAAACCTTCAACAGGTCTGCATTACACCCAAAAGTAGTATCTGGACTGCGTAGAGTAGTGGGCACTGGGCACCACAATAAAATATATAAAAAACCTTCAACAGGTCTGCATTACACTGCACATACGGCTGCTCCTCCATCCTCTCCATCATATACATGTTGGAGTTTCAGCGTGTGAAAAACTCTTGTTTTTGATAATGTCAGTGCATTTTGAATATTTTTCAATTTGCCCCACAACACTAAATGTACTTTATCTATTATACGCATCTATCTATCTTGACTGCGTAGTGTGGTGGCCCCGGTACACAATTTGGTACTGAGGCCACAATATAATTAAAAAACCCTCCACGGGTCAGAATTCCACCAAAAAAGGGTATGGACTGCGTAGTGTGGTGTGCCCGGAACACAATTTTTTACAGCGCCAACAATATAATTAAAAAATTGGGCATCAACTGTCACCATTGTTTAATATCTGATACACCTAAATATGGACTGCACAGTGGAGTGGCCCCTGTAGTAAATTTGGTGCCGGGGCCACAATACCTCCTCCAACTTCCAAGTGTAGTGTTTATAAAGACAGACAGCGTCGAAGTGTTATTAGTTGACTTTCTTAACCCTAAAATTGTCCCTGTTGCAAATATTCGTGCAATGGACAGTTACTTTTTCATTGAAAGACTCAAGCTTTCAAGTGTAGTGTTTATAAAATATAAACAACAATACAGTAGTTTTAGAGCACGTCAATACCTCTTGTTTTAAATTATGACAGGGCATTTTACTTTTGGTTTAATTTCTTGAATTTGTTTAAATTTGGTTTTACTTTTTGAACATGGCAAACGACTGTTGATTGGTCATATAATGCAAAAAAAAAAGTTCCAAGATGGAATTGTCCTTAGGCCCTCACACCCACCCTTATGTTGTTGAAATAGGACATGCACACTTTAACAAACCAATCATTTCAGCGACAGGGCCTACCAAACAACTTTGGCTGAAATGATTGGTTTGTTTGGGCCCCCACACCAAAAAAGCTATTCATCTCTCCCTGTACAGACTAAACAGGCTCTACTGAGGCAAGATGTCGTCCTCATCCTCAACCTCTGATTCCTCTCCCCCTACAGTGTGTACTTCCTCCTCATCACACATTATCAATTCGTCCCCGCTGGACTCCACAACCACAGGTCCCTCTGTACTATCTGGAGGGCAGTGCTGTACTTTATTGAGGAATTGATTATTCATTTTTATAAACATCATTTTTTCAACGTTATGAGGAAGCAACCTCCTTCGACGCTCACTGACCAGGTTCCCCGCTGCACTAAAAACTCTTTCTGAGTACACACTGGAGGGGGGACAACTCAGGTAAAATAGAGCCAGTTTGTACAGGGGCTTCCAAACTCCCTTTTTTTTCTGCCAGTAACAATATGGACTGTCTGACATGTCTACTTGGATGGTGTCAGCAAAGTAATCATCCACAATTTTTTCTATTGTGACAGCATCCAATGCAGCGAGAGTAGACATGTCTGCAACGGTTGGCAGGTCCTTCAGTCCGGACCAGATGTTATCAGCATCCCCGCCAGCGCCTCTTTTGGGAAAACTGAGCTTTTTCCTCGCAGCCATAGATGTGGAAGAAAATGAGGGTGAAGCTGTTGGCATGTCACGGTCCTCTTCAGAGGACAATCTCCTGACCAGCAGGTCTTTGCACCGCTGTAGATTTGTGTCCGCCGGAAACAGAGACACAACATACGCTTTATACCGAGGATCGAGCACGGTGGCCAGAATGTATTCCTCTGACTTTAAAAGAGTGACCACCCTCGGATCCTGGCAAAGCGTACGAAGGGCTACATCCACAAGAGCTACATGCTTGGTGTAATCGCAATGGCTTACCAGCTCCTCCCTCACTTTCTCCAGCTGCTTCTGCAACAGCCTGATCAGGGGAATGACCTGACTCAAGCTGGCAGTGTCGGAACTGACTTCTCGTGTGGCAAGTTCAAATGGCTGCAGAACCTTGCACAACACGGAAATCAGTCTCCACTGCGCTTGACTGAGGCGCATCCCCACTCCTTTGCCTATGTCGTAGGTGGCTGTGTAGGCCTGAATGGCCTTTTGCTGCTCCTCCATCCTCTGCAGCATATAGAGGGTGGAGTTCCAGCGCGTCACAACCTCTTGTTTGCATCTCCTGCACACCCCAGTCACTCTTGATGTAATGCTGCACCACCAAATTAATGGTGTGGGCAAAACATGGGACGTGCTGGAAATTGCCCATATTTAATGCCCGCACAATGTTACTGGCATTGTCTGACACCACAAATCCCCATGAGAGTCTAAGTGGGGTAAGCCACTGGGAGATAATTTCCCTCAGTTTCTCTAATATGTTGTCAGCGTTGTGCCTCTTATTAAAGCCTGTAATACACAATGTTGCCTGCCTTTGCACGAGCAGCCATTTTGTAGATGCTGCTACTGATGCAGCTGTTGCTGTTGCTGCGGAAGGGGATGCATCTACCCAGTGGGCTGTCACAGTCATATAGTCATTCGTTTGCCCAGAACCACTTGTCCACATGTCCGTGGTTAAGTGGACAGTGGGTACAACCGCATTTTTTAGAGCACTGAGGACACTTGATCGTACTTCTCTGTACATTTTTGGTATCGTCTGCCTAGTGAAGTGGAATCTCGACGGGATTTGGTACCGGGGACACAATACCTCCATCAACCCTCTAAATCCCACTCCACTGATGGCGGACACCGGGCGCACGTCTAACACCAACATTGCAGTTACAGCCGCAGTTATACGCTTTGCAATAGGGTGACTACTATCGTATTTTGTGGTCATGGCAAACGACTGTTGGACGGTCAATTGTTTTGTGAAAGACTTAGTGGTCTTACGACTTCCCCTCTGGGAAGATGACCGACTAACAGCAGCAACAGCAGCAGTGGCAGTAGTAGGCGTACCGCTGCAGGATTCCTCGGATGAATCCCGTATTGAGGAGGACTCAGTCTGGCTGCTGACTTGGGCTGCAGGACTGAATCTGATGGAGATTGTGGAGGAAGTTGACGAGGAGGGTGTTGCTGGTGTGTATCCAACTGGACCACGGGATTTAGGTGTCCCTGTACCGATGAGGGTCCTAGCCCCAGTTCCTGAACTAACCACTGAACTATGAAGGTTATTCAGGTGACGTATAAGGGAGGATGTTCCTAGGTGGGCAAGATCCTTACCCCTGCTTATTTGAGCTTTACATAAGCTACATATGGCCATACATTGGTTGTTTGGATTTGGATAAAAATAACTCCAGACCGAAGAGGTGCATTTTTTGGTCTTCTGACCAGGCATGACGATGGGCTTTTTCATCCCATTGACATCAGCTGTTTCCCCCTTGGTGCCTCATTTACAATAACCACATCACCATCCTCATCATCAAGTTCCTCCACAGCACCAGCTACATCATCAATAGGCTCCTCCCGAGCCACCTCTTCCCGTACAGTGATGGGAAGGTCAGGCTTGACAACCACCAACACCCTTGGACTCGCCTTGAGGATTTGTGATAATTTCTCTTTAGAAGGCAGAGTTGTTTGCTGTTTTGTTGCTGACAGCATAACTCTCTTCAATTTTTTATAGGGGGGGGAGGAGGAGGAGGGATAAGATCCGTGGGTGAAGCTGAACCACTAGTCATGAACACGGGCCAGGGCCTAAGCCGTTCCTTGCCACTTCGTGTCGTAAATGGCATATTGGCAACTTTACGTTTCTCCTCAGATGATTTTAAGTTTCTCTTTTTGCTACTTTTTCTTAACTTGGGCTTTTTGGATTTTACATGCCCGGTACTACGAGATTGGGCATCGGGCTTGGAAGACGACGTTGATGGCATTTCATCGTCTATGTCATGACTAGTGGCAGCAGCTTCAGCATTAGGAGGAAGTGGGTCTTGATCTTTCCCTACTTTATCCTCCAAATTTTTGGTCTCCATTATATGTAGCACAAGATACTGCAGAATGTGTGAACTTTGTAATATTGCAGTACCACTGGACTTTTACTGCTGAATGTGTGAACTTGGTAATATTGCAGTACCAATGGGCTTATACTGCTGGATTGGTTTTGCAAATTTGGTTATAATTATTTTTTTTTAAAAATTTTTATTTTTATTTTTTTTATAACTTTTTTTTTATTTTTTAAAAACTTGGGAATAATGGGGAAATAACTATGCCCTTAGAAGCACAGAGCACAGGACACAGCACCACTGGACTGAACAGGACAGAGCACAGGACACAGCACCACTGAACTGATACTGCAGAATGTGTGAATTTTGTAATATTGCAGTACCACTGGACTTTTACTGCTGAATGTGTGAACTTGGTAATATTGCAGTACCAATGGGCTTATACTGCAGGATTGGTTGTGCAAATTTTGTGGTAATAAAAAAAAAATTAAATTAGTTTTTGGTATTTTTTTAAATAACTTTTTTTAATTTTTTTAAACACAGGGGAATATTGGGGAAATAACTATGCCCTTAGAAGCACAGAGCACAGGACACAGCACCACTGGACTGAACAGGACACAGCACAGGACCCAGCAGCACCACTGACCTCAGAAGGACAGAGCACAGGACACAGCACCACTGGACTGAGCACAGCACAGCACTGAACTGAACAGCACGAGATATAGCAGGACAGAGGACCACCTAACACACCCTCCCTCTACCCTGATCAATGCCCGAGTGAAGATGGCGGCGACTAGCGGGGAATTTATAGGATCCGAGTATCGCGAGATCCGACAACGGGATTATGAGTCAGAGCCTCAGTTTCAGATTTGAATTTGGAGCCAATACCCGGATCTGTCTCGGATCCGACTCGGATCGGCAACGTTCGGGTGGGCTCGGATTTCATAAATCCGAGTGCGCTCATCTCTAGTCGGTATGCACTTCACGATCCTCTGCTAGTCTGTGGCCAAGTCTGTCCCCACCACTAGGGACTCCAGTGAACAGCTGACTGGCAGAGCAGACTCCGGGTTGTGCTGTATCGGCTAGAGGGGTTCCTAACAAATGCAAGAGGTGCAAATTAGTATTCTGTTTTGCACATAATTTAAATACTGACTGTTTTGTCATGTAGCACACAAATACTTGATAGCTTATTTATACACTGAAATTTAAAGTTGATTTTTGTGTGCTACATGAAAAAACAGTCAGTATTTAACTTATGTGCAAAACAGAATACTAATTTGCACCCCTTGCATTGTAACATGGTTTTGTCCAGGAGACTGAAATAAGACGTTTCTTAAGTTAAGATCCTTAATGAATCAGGCCGCTGATGATAATTTTATAATCTCTGATTACCTTAACATGACAAGCACATTTACACTTATTAATGCGTTGTGAGGTAAGGCATGCATATTGTGACATCATATGAGGCAGTGTCATGTGACAAATCTGAAAGTTGAATACATTAAATGAAGCTCAAACAATCATTTTACGCATTATGTGTTAGGTCAAATCAGTGTTTACACTTACAGGACTTTTTGCCCTCTGTTTTTCCAAGTTTTTCTTGTTTTTTTCCATGTTTTTCCCCTCTGGTTTTCCAAAAGAAGCAGGTCAAGACCAGGAAAGTTGGAATTTGAAAAAGGAAACACTGATGCAAACCCTCCTGTAGCATGTATTCGTGATAGGCTCATGTGAGGGTTTTTTAAAAGATATGGGGGTAAATGTATCATACCCCGATTTTTTCAACTTGCAGGAGATCGGCGTCTTCGCAGCTAAAATTAAAAGGGGCGATGGCTTGTAAAGGCAAGTTTGATCTCGGAGTACAGGTCATGTGATAGAGGGTAGGAGGGGGCGTGATGATATTGTTGCGTCACTATGGCCCCTCCCCACTAAAATGACAGCAATTCAAGGTATTGAATAGCCGGGCTTAATGACCCAATTACCCCCCGCTATTCAATGCCGTGAATTTTGGCATTTTATAGGATCAGGGAGATGTGCCCACTCTTCTGGGAGAGTAGGCAAGTATGCATAAGATATTATTATGCTTTGTTGTTACATCACACACCTACATTTGCATAAGTGTTCCAAAAGTTACAGGGCAGCGCATAGATTGGCAGAGAAAATATGGGAGTGTAAACATTTGCACCAGCCAATGGGAGGAGTTGGACAGATTGAGAGTGTTTCATGCTAAGTGTGGATTAGGTTTCCCCTAGGTTTCCCCAATTTGCAGAAACAATCCATTTCACAGATGAAGTTATTTAAATGAGATAGAGGGGTGCAGAGGTATTTGCAGGGGCTGCTCCCTGAGAGGATGCACAGACCTTTTCCTCCCACATAAGACCTTGACTTCTCCACAAAACAGGAAGTCCCAGAGATGGGGCTCATCCCTATACTTAGAACAGGATCAATTTGCGCCTTCCAGTTGCACTGCTGTGGGAAAGCACATTTCCTGGTCAATTTCATGCAATCTAATAAAATGGAAAAAAAAAGCTTTAAACACACTCATGTGCTATATGTAATAAAGACAGTCCAGTAAAGGTTCAGCAGCCTCATGATTCCATTTATGTGGAAACAAAGATAGTGTATATAATTTTGGCATTAGGTGTCCAAACACATTGTTCAGCTGCAGGTGTGAAATATTATCATTTACACTTTACTAACATTACATTTTAGCACTATATTGTCTTACAAAAAGATATAATAAGTCTACACACAATTTTTGAAATTGCAGGTGTTTGTGATGTTAAACCTGAAATCAGGATAAATCATGTCATGCGGGCTCCCCCGGCCCTTGCCATGGCGACCGGTACATCACTTCCTTTTTGTCCTGCCAGTCTCCAAGGCAACGGCTGGGACGCTCTATCAATGAATATCACGTCCCAACATGAGGGGCAGCCAGGCATGTGTGCAGTTTCAATTAATTAGCAGCCCTCTGAGACTGATAAATTCTGCTGTGCCCCCCTACCGTTTGATTGGTTCTCCTATGTATTTGAGGCAGGGAGGGCTTCCAGCTATAACTTCTGTTCACACACTTGCTGACTTGCTCCATATACCTGTGGATACTCTCAGTGTAAACTGACTTATACCAGTTGTTACCTCAGCTTGTTCTGGACCCTGCTGTTTGCCGATTGCCCCTGACCTCTGCCTGTTTTTGGATTCTCCTTGCTTGCAGCCTGCCCTGACCTTTGACCTGTCCTTAGTTATTCTGATTGCTTCGGAACCACAACCTTTGGACTGTTCTGGGTTAGTCTCTTGTATTCCGGTTACTCCTCCCATATCCTGCGTTACGGTTTCTGTACATAAGCTCCCACTATGCTTAAGACTACGTTTAAGACCTGGGGTCATCCGAGTACTTGTGAGTGTAACAAGCTCTACGGGAAAGGTGGCTGCTAAACGCGAAGATCTCTACCATCTGTTCTGGGTGTTCATGGCAGTACCATCAGACATAACATGGCAGATCTTTTTCCATCTTTAATGTGACCTTACCGTTCAATTACAGCTCAAAATTCATAAATTGTAGCAAAATGTGTTGGTTTTTCATTCCACCAATCTGCTTGAAAATTGCAATTGGCCCCATTTGAGCTATAGTTTGCCCCACCAGCTTTACAATCAGCTGCCAGTTTTGTTTGTATTTAGAGATGTTTGTTTTAAAAGTCATCTCCACCTTGTAAATTCTAGTCAATCGCCATAGAACAATCAACAGTGAAAATGTCTAATTGGAGGTGTTAAAGTGAAATAATTGGATGAAGGTGGTAATCAATATTTTGTGTACACTACAATCAATAGCGATGCAAATTATGGGCAACGTAATTATTTTCTTAAGAACCTTTTATTAAGCTTAACGTTTACTTATCTAATTACATAAAATAAAGTGGTAAAGAGGCTAAAATATGTTTCCAATTTATAAATTACATACGAGTTTGGTATCATTCTGTTCGCAATTGCATGAAAACGTTTCCGGTATTATTTATGTGGCGTTCGCACTTTGCGAATGCTAGTTATAAATAATAACACTTTTTAATACACTAAAAAGCTAGCTCACAGGGATCATAAAAAACAGTTTATACAGGTCTAGAGGCGGGAAACTGAAGAAGGACAACTGGCAGTTTCAAGGAACAATGACCGTAGGAATCCACCAATGCCATGTCGAGTTCTTGGGAGGTCACAACCTATGAATGAAGACCTTAATACTGTAACTGTGTATCTCTGTGATGTCACTGCTTTTTACATCTGTACAGTGTATAAATTGTTAAGATCTGGCTTGGGAAAATAGATCGTTCTGATTGAAGCTAATGCTAGTACCAGCTGGCGCTTGCTTATGCATACCAGACTTTGCCTTGTATTCCATATGCCAATAAAACCTACGTGCTTTGAAACTACAGCGATTGCATCAGAGAATAGTTTTAAACTATAGCTACAGACATAACAGGGGCTTTTAAAGACCCTTAAGATTATTATAATATGGAATCGCGCTCTCCACCCAAGGTTTGTGAGAGCTGCACCTGCTAAGGGTATCCCTTCCTTTAATAATATATCAATAGACTACAGTGCTGGGCGCTCATCAGATAATTGACCTAATAGTCTATATATCTAATAATCCAACTAAATATACTTCAAAATTGGTTATATAAAAGATAAACATTTATTAAAATACAATAGAAGATATGAAACATATGTTACCATGAATAAATAGATAATTAGATAAATGATTGATTACTAAATACATTCAATGGAATTAATAGTTTTCACTTCAATATTGGTGTAATCTAAACAACAAGGTACATATTACCAAACTAATTACATGAAAAATTGGCAGATAGATGGCAATTTATAATCCAAGGATTGCATGAAAAAATTCAATCTCATCAATAAATGAATTCTAACAATAAGTTACACATGAAACGCAGTTCTAATCATACAAATTTATGGCGCATGCTGTTGAAGATATAGATATAAATTTATAACTGTATATAGATAACAGTCCTCATGAAGGTTGTAGGCTTGTGAATTAAATAATCCGTCGCGCTTAACATCAATAAACAATAAAATAGATGAATGACTCAGCCCACCAGTTGTTTAGTTCCGTGCACTTGTTTCAGTAAAACAAAGTATGACTCCGTGTCTTACGATAGTATAATACTTGCGATTTGCTGTTTAGGGGTATAAGGTCCAACTCTTAACAAGTATTCCAGTATATTGTCCCAATTGAAATGCAGACTAGTCCCAAAAGGAAGGAAAAGAATAAGCAGCGGGTGATCACGCCGCTGCTGTTCACAACTGATGGTGCGTTCCACTGTGGAACGCAAACGCACTTCCGGTATTGACGTCACTTCCGATTAGTGCTATTGGCCAATAGAATAGTAATGGGTGGAGATCCAACGCGTTTCGTCCTGGTACGGACTTTCTCAAGGGCTATTGTGAACGTCAGTGGACCAATGGTTTAAATGTGCTGAGATTGAACCTGATAGGTTCCCAAGTCTTCCGTGTCATAGTCTCTGTATATCCATATTGAACGGCTAATTCTGCAGAAAAGCAAATAAAGTATGTTCGTTTTTTTGCTGATTACATTAATCGAAATAATGTTCTTATTTTAATTATGTTGTATGGATCCCCAAGATTTGTGCAACAATGAGCAATGTACACAAATATATCATCAATTACAATTGTCTTAAATTGCCTGATTGTAATGATAATAATAATAATAAAAATAAAAAATAAAAAAATATAAAATTAAAATAAAAATAAGAATATAAACAAATAAAAAAATTAAAAAATATTATTTAAAGACCCTTAAGAGGCGCCTCTGGCCCAAAAAATGCTATTTTATCTATGATTTCTAATGATCTGGTTGTCGTGGTATCAGCCGGGAATAAATGTGATTATGAATTATTTAATGTCGGGGATGGTTGAGGGAAAGAAGCATTATACCCACAATATGCTGATAAGAATTACTCCATTAGCAAAAAGAAACAACTTGTAAAAAACAATCAGGGTGTATAATTGGTTTGCTGGATTACTATCCCATTAATAATGGGGCTGTATGACTAATCCCTCATAGGTTATGTGGAGAAAATGTACCTGGTGCTTAAAAAACAAACAGATCATTTACATACCACAGACCCAGTTAACAAGGACATACGGGAAACAGCTAAACATTGTCTAGATCTGGAAATCACAAGCATATTACAGAATTACAGTTTATCAGAATATGAAAAAGCAAAATGTTATACAGCTACATTTATACCTCTTTCATACCGAAGCTTCGACCCAGGTTTTGCCGGGGCTCACCTCAGCAACCCGGATCGAGGCTGCAGTATGAATGACTTCAGGTCTAAGTCCCGGGTTGGCTGACACGGAAATTAGACCCGGGTCTTGTAGTGGGGTAATTCCCAGGTCCGACCCAGGAAGCCTGCACTATGAACGGTGAGACCCGGGTTTTTCAACTTGGGTCTCACCTACTAGTGTAAATATGTAAAAAAAATATGTATTAAAGTTGAATTAAAAAAAAAAAAAGAATAAAAAAGTCCTCTATACTTTAGTATTTCCTCATCGCTGACAGTCCGGGAGGTTACATGAAGACATTACGTCATACCTATTGGCCGGGGAGAAAATTATGCATTTAAAGTAGGGGTGTGCACAGTGCACTTTTAGTGTTTTGGGTTTTGGATTTTGGGTTCTGATTAGCTTGAGGTTTTGGGTTAAGATTTGTTTTGCCAAAACACCTGACGAAAGGTTTTGGTTCTGATTTCGGATTTTGGGTTCTGATTTATTTTTTAAAAAGCATAAAAAGCGCTAAAATCCTGTTTTTTGGTTGTTTTCCACTCCTACGCTATTATTAACCTCAATAACATTCAATAACAATTATTTCCACTAATTTTCAGTCTATTCTGAACACCTCACACCTCACAATATTGTTGTTAGTCCAAAACGTTGCACCGAGGTAGCTTTCTGGACTGCGTAGTGGAGTGGGCCCGGTACCCAATCTGGTACCGGGGCCACAATACCTCCGCCTTCAAATGGTCTCAATTCCACTGCACAGCTGCCTGCTCCTACATCCTCTGCAGCATATGCAGGGTGTAGTTTGAGCGTGTCAATACCTCTTGTTTTTGACAATGACAGGTCATTTTCATTAATTTTGGATTTGGCAGCAACAGTCAATGTTTTTTAATATCTGATACGCATCTATCTGGACTGCGTAGTGGAGTGGCCCCGGTACCCAATTTGGTACGGGGGCCACAACACCTCCCTCAACTGTTCTAAATTCCACTGCACATATGGCTGCTCCTACATCCTCTGCAGCATATACAGGGTGTAGTTCGAGCGCGTCAATACCTCTTGTTTTTGACGATGACAGGTAATTTTCATTAATTTTGGATTTGGCCCCAACACTGAATGTAGTTTAATATCTGATACGCATCTATCTGGACTGCGTAGTGGAGTGGCCCCGGTACCCAATTTGGTACCGGGGCCACAATATATCACCCTCAACTTGTCTGAATTCCACTGCACAGATAAAAACAAAGAACATAGTATTAGAAATGGCAGTTCCTCTTTTTGGAACTATAAAAACAAAGAACATAGTAATAGAAATGGCAGTTCCTCTTTTTTGGAACTACAGAAACAAAGAACGTAGTAATAGAAATGGCAGTTCCTCTTTTTTGGAACTATAAAAACAAAGAACATAGTAATAGAAATGGCAGTTCCTCTTTTTTGGAACTATAAAAACAAAGAACATACTAATAGAAATGGCAGTTCCTCTTTTTTGGGAACTACAGAAACAATGAACGTAGTAATAGAACTGGCAGTTCCTATTTTTTGGAACTACAAAAACAATGACCGTAGTAATAGAACTGGCAGTTCCTATTTTTTGGAACTACACAAACAATGACCGTAGTAATAGAACTGGCAGTTCCTATTTTTTGGAACTACAGAAATAATGAACAGTATATAAGTAAATAAATAGTAAATAGCAGTACCTATTTTTTTTTTGGTACAGCAGCAACAGTGAACGTAGTTTGACTTTTAAATAGCAGTACCTATTATTTTTTGGTACAGCAGCAACAGTGAACGTAGTTTTACTTTTAAATAGCAGTACCTATTATTTTTTGGTACAGCAGCAACAGTGAACGTAGTTTTACTTTTAAATAGCAGTACCTATTATTTTTTGGTACAGCAGCAACAGTGAACGTAGTTTGACTTTTAAATAGCAGTACCTAGTATTTTTTGGTACAGCAGCAACAGTGAACGTAGTTTTACTTTTAAATAGCAGTACCTATTATTTTTTGGTACAGCAGCAACAGTGAATGTAGTTTGACTTTGAAATAGCAGTACCTAGTATTTTTTAACACATTTTTTTATCTTTTTTTTTCAATTATTTTTTTATAATTTTTTTATAATTTTTTTTAATTATTTTTGTATGTTTTTATAAAATTTTTTTACATTTTTTATAACTTTTGAATAATTTATAAATGACAATGCCCTTAGCAGAACAGAGCACAGGACACAGGCAGCACCACTGGACTCAGCAGGACAGAGCACAGGACACAGCACCACTGGATTCAGCAGGACAGAGCACAGGACAAAAGCACCACTGCACTCAGCAGGACAGAGCACTGGTAAAAATAACCACTGGACTGATCAGCAGGACAGAGCACAGGACCAAGTAACCACTGGATATTAAGCAGGACAGAGTGACAGGACACAGGACGGAGCACCACTAAACCTATAACCTCCCTCTTCAATGATCTGAGCCTGACTGAAGATGCCGGGCGCGAGCGGGGAATTTATGCAATCCGAGTCTCGCGAGATCCGATGCGAGACTCGGACGTCAGAGCCTCAGTTTAATTTTTTTGGGCGCCGGAAATACCCGAACAGTGCTCGGTTCCCATCGGATCCGCACTGTTCGGGTGGGCTCGGATTAGAGAAATCCGAGCCCGCTCATCCTTAATTTAAAGCGGCAATAGTGAACCTTACGCCTGGATTACATTATACAGGTGATGTAATTTCTTCATACAACCTGCCGGATAGGCAGCGATGAGGAAATACAAAGGTATAGAGGACTAATTATTTTTTTTTTCAATTTCTCTTTGTGTTTTTGCGAGACCCGGGTCTGCCTGGGTTCAGTGTGAACACGGTCGACCCGGATTTTGCCTGTCTGGGAGCCTGTCCCCCGCAATATCCCAGGTTCATATACCCGGGATATTACCAGGGCGGCAGTATAAAAGTGGTATTAAGGGAAGAGTCTCCACCTTACTCATGACAGTCTCCAGAAACAGAGTCAACTACACAAAGACTTTGTTATAAAATTTGCACCGGCTTAAGCTGTTGGTATTCTGCCCTCTGTAGGGCAATGAAGGAAGTAGTCTGGGGCTGCCTGAAGGGATTGTCATGAAGCATATCCTATATTTTGTACACGTTTTTAATTGATTAGGGCATAAATAAGCTTAAAGGGTACTACACCAGGAAGCATGTCAATGTTGATATTATCTGTTATAGAATCCGGATGGAAAATGTCTTGTGGTATATGACAAGTACAGTATCCTGTGTTTGCCTGAATCTACTGAGGCTAGATGAAATTATCCAGATAAGCCTTTATTTATTCTTTAAAATAGTATCTTCTCTAGCCCAGGCCTGGCCAACCTGTGGGTCTACAGCTGTTATAAAACTACAACTTCAAACATGTTGTGTCAGCTATCTAAGCAACGCATGCTGGGACTTGTAGTTTCACAACACCTGAAGAGCCACAGGTTGGCCAGGCCTGCTCTAGCCTATCTTCTACTTTCGATCGTTTTACATATTACACTATATGGGCACCTCCTGTTCTTTGCTCTTCATCAAGTTCCTATATCACAGAGAAGTACTGGCAAAAGGGGAAGGTGACCGCAACTTTAACTACTACAAAGACTTTATATTTAGACTGTTCTATTTGGTGAATAAAGTGATTGTAACTCTAAGATTTGTACTGCATATCTCCATTATTTTTAACTATTCAAGCGCAACATCATTGTATTACCCTGATGTTAGATAGCCACGTTAAATAAATATCTGCTGTTGAGGAAGGTTAATAGAGAGATGTCATTAACATTTTAATGCATGAAGCTGAAAGAGGTGCCATTCATCAAACAACTCTCAACTCCTGAACAAACTTTTGAATCTAACCCAGCTTTATTGTGAAGTTTTGAATTAATGACTAAGCACCTTACTGCAGCTCTGATCTACAGCATCTCGTGGCTACTACTGCCAAGAAAAATATCAACTGAACTACTTCAGGTTATTCATTAGTTGAGTCTATGACATTATTCTGTATAACAAGTTGTACATAATTTTGTATTGTACAAATACATTGTTTCAGTTTTTTTATTTTAATTCTGTACCTGTAAATATTATGGACTAGAATGTCTTTGCTGGTAAAAAAGCATTGGATTTAAGATTTATTGTATGTCCTTGGGTGCTTCAAGTCCCTACCCAGATATATTTTTTTTAAAAAAAAATCAACAATCTTATTTTGATATGTGTACTTACCCTTAACCGGTTACCAACTATGTGTGCAAGTTTAATGCACAATGTGGTGGTTCTATGTCAAGGTCTAATATGCAGGTACAGATCAAACAATGGTCAGAGGTATAGTGAAGGTCTGATATACAGGAAGTGGACAAATGGTGGTCTGAGGTATTGCCAAGGTCTGATATGCAGGCAACAGACAAATGGTGGTTAGAGACAGTGCTCGAAGTGGGGTGGTATGTGCCGGTTTGGCAGACCGACACTCCTTCTCCCCACTTAATTTAAACTGCACACATGCTTTGCTACCCTTGCAGCGCATGTGTGCATTAGACTTGTATCCATGAATGGTATGGTCCATTCCCCCTCCCTCTCTTACCCTATGTGAGTTTGTGTGTGTCTCCTCCTTGCGTGTGTGAGTCTTTTCTCCCTGTACCCCCCCTATGTCTCTAGATAAGTCCTTTTGGTCCTCCCTCAGTGTGTGACTAACAAGTCACATAGGACGTGCACCACATGACAGGTGTCGTCCCATTCGTGCAGGCTGCAAGTCCCTCTTCTACATAGCACAGCTGAAGGAAGGTAAGTGTGTAGGAAAGTGTGGGAGGGATTTATTTTCTCAAAGTAATAAGGGAGGGGAGGGGGGTTTGTATCAATGTAATGAAGAAAAGGGGGAGAGGGGGATTTGTCTTACTGTAATGAAGGAAGGGGAGTTGTCTTAATATGAGAGAAGGGAGGTTTGTCTTAATATAATGAGAGGTGGCCTATTAATTTAATGATGGACTGTGGGTGGGGGCTATGTTTGGGGGGAAGGATGACTATTTATTAAATGCAATTATGAAGTATTTAATTTTGGGATGGTTGAGGGAAATAGATATATTTATTAAATTTAAATGTTATTAATTTATTACTTGGGATGTTTGGAGTGAGGGAAATAGATGCATTTATTAAATGGGAATGCTATTTCATTTTTGGGCTGGTTGGGGGGAAGTAGGCTATTTATTAAATTTGTATGCTATTAAACTAAAATCAGGGCTGGTTGGAATGAAATAAGTCTTTTTGTTAAGTATGAAAGTTTTTAATTTGATTTAATTGAATAGGGCTGGTTGCAGGGAGGGAGGCCTAATTATAAAATGTGGGTGTTATTGATTTAATACTGGGTTGCTCTATATTTCATGTGCCTGTTTTTTTTACCCAAATAGGGCACCAACATTCCAGGATCGGGATAGGCAGCACCTGAACATAAGACACCAGCAGCCACTGGTAGTGAAAACTGCAAGAACAGGTAAGGTGACATACTAGTAAAAGCAAATAGCTATATTTCTTTTTGAGTAGCATAATGGTTGACTTTTTCTCAACTGATGTCAGGACCCTATTATGTCCTATATTTAGCTTTATGTAATTTTGACTTAAAAGAAAACAACATTACTCTTCCCCTCCCCACACACACTTATATGTATCGCTCATTTCCGCACTGGCTACTTATATAAAAAATATGGGAAAATCTAAAACACGTATTATATATTCCTGAATTTACTAGTGAGAGGGAAATAAAGGAGCAGAGACGGGTATAGATAGATGGTGTAAAGGACATAGTGAGAGATGCAGGGGGTAAGCATAAGGGTAAGGGGGGAAGGGGGAGAGGCAGAGAGGAGAAGAGGTGTGGAGAGAGAGGGAGTTACCTTGGATGATCATAGGGGCACATGGGCAGAGAGGATAGTTAAGGTAAAGTTGAAGAGTCACAAAGAAGACATAAGGGAGAGGTGAAGAAACACAGAATTGGTGGGGTACACAAGGTTGGGTAGCCTTGTATTATTTAATATGTTTTACATTATACTACATACAGTAAAATACATCTAAAATTAATTTTACACTATCAAAATCCCCAAAATCTCCTGGGGACCTAGGCGGGCCTCAGCCTTTCATTTAAAATTTCCATATCTGCATTTCTAAATTCCCACTTCGACCACCAGTTATAGATATAGACAGGGCCGTAACTAGGGCTGTGCGATAGGGGCGACCGCCCAGGGCGCAACGCTGAAGGGGGGCGCAATTTAGGAATATTTTAGGTGCATTTGGTTAAAATTGAGTGCTAGGGGGGCGGCATTTGTCTTTCTCGCCCCAGGCGCTAGAATTCTAAGTTACGGCTCTGGATATAGAAAGTCAGGTACATAGGAATAACACAATAGGATATGCTTGATACTGGCCAGAAATATTCAATAATCTGGCAGCTGAATGCTCACATTGCCAGATCTTTATAGCTGCAGCTATGCATCGGGAACCTGCAATGACATCACTGTCCATTCAGGGAACCACTCTGTGTTCCATTACCAAACTCCAATCAAAGTAAACCTTGTGACTCGCTATCTCTTATCTCACATGTTCCTTCTCTGAACCAGTCTAGACTCCAGTTCAGCAAATTCATGTAAGTTGTACTTCTTAAAAAGTATTTCTTATCAAATAAGTGGTTCTATGCTGCTTCACACTAACAGGAGTCACTAGTGACACACCTGTCCTAATTCGCAACATACAAACTATGGGTCTGATTCATTAAGGATCTTAAATTAAGAAGTATCTTATTTAAGTCTCCTGGACAAAACCATGTTACAATGCAAGGGGTGAAAACTAATTTTCTGTTTTGCACATAAGTTAAATACTGACTGTTTTTTCATGTTTAAAATGTACCCGAGTCTTACTGTCAATCGTTAGTAATGTTGACAGTCACAATGTCGACATTAAGCAAGCAATGCTTCATTCTGCACTACAGACACCTGTAAATACTACTCTTTAACCAGTTCCCACTCCTGAGAACACCTTCCTTCAATCCCCAGCAATCTACCACCCCTAATATACTGACCTCCACCATTGCACTTTCATCTCACCTTACAGAGGAGCTGAATATTGCCTAGAGCAGCACCATTTAGGAGTCAACACAGAAATAGCTATTTTCATATTTATTTTTACTGATTGGTCTTCATCAACAACCTTTTTCCCTAATAAAAATAATGGAGCTGGTTGGATGAATAGTACAGCAGAATCATATGGGATGAACAATTGCAAATCATGCTATCTGTATAGTCCTGTGCACAGTGCAGTATTACCAGCTTCAATGAACAATACGCCCAAAAATTTAAATATGAAACATGAAAACAATATACATTGTTTAGTTTTAATCTGACATTTCTCTACAGCTCTGTCAAAAATTAAAGTATTGTCTCCATATTGCACTTTCCATATCTTTATGACAGGGACCTGATTGAATCTAATACATGTTAAAAAGCTGACACTACAGAAATGTCAGCTGGTGTAACATCATTGGCCCTGCCCTGTGTAGGAATTAAGCAATCCACAGAGTGCATTTCTGCAAAGCAAGTCTACAAAGATGTCACTCTTTCTTATTGGTTAGAGAAACACCTCTCTCCAAACATGGCAGCCTGCTTTAGTGGCGAAAGAGAGAGCATGGGGGCATATTTAGCGAAGTAAAAGCAATTCAGCTATTTAATGAATATTAATCAGCTTAGCAAACAACAGAATTTGAAAATTTTTAATGTTGGTTGATCCACATTGTGCTAATGGCTGGAGAATGGACCAAGCCCACCCACCAATGTTTTGGACTGGGTCATGTAGTGCCCACCAGGAAAACCAGTATTAGGTACCCACGACACAACATGCTCAGATAGAACGGCCAGCCTGTGGAAGTGGTGTGGAAAGACTAGCGCTTAGGGAGCGGCATTACACATACATTACAGGCTGCTATACGTAAAGTACCTTGTTTAGAGTTGGACATAAGTGAAATTGTGAGTCATAAATATACACATTTCTGTACTGTGCATGCGTACCAAAACGCATCCATATTTAGATATGATCATCTCTAAGACTTGCTGCCCCTTATACCTGGAGAGGTGGAACAGCCAGGAGAAAGTTGAGTACAATAAAGTTATGTGTATGTACATGTAGTATGACCCCTGGAGATGTGACCTAGTGAGACCAGAGGCCCCATGTAAAGATATGTGCTGCTAATAATGACACTAGCAGCTTTATCTAGCCGCTTCTGATTGGCTTTTTGCGTTTTACCCTTCCAGCGGATAGTGCTTCATTATTTAGCGCCATTGCTATATTATGTAGTTTCAGTCATCTATTTGGATTTCTCATTTGTCATTTCCATTTACTACTGATTCCAATTGCATTTTTAAGTAGTAGGCAATGAATGTGGGGATGATTGTATTTTTTGTTAAATGTTATATAGAAAATATGACATTTATTAATACTACTGTAAAGATGTTACATTTCAAAGTAAGTAAGTAACATCTATGGAGCCCAGGATGTGATAAAGAATATAGCTATTTATTACCAAAATGCAGATACATAGTACGAACCAAATAATGCTGAAACTGCACAGGAATATCTGAGATGACTGGATACTGGTTGCAAGGAATACTGCAGATACAGGAGGAATGGTTAGATGAAGTGGGATCCAGAGTAGTGATGTGGAGTCCAAGAGCACATGAGAACCAGGAGACAAACCAAAGGGGAAGTCAACAAAACAACAATGACCAGCGCAGGAGAGGAAGAGATGCAGGTATAAATAGGGAACACCAAGGTGCATGAGATAATAGTCCAACAGGTTAACCACTAGTAGTGAGAAGGATAAAGCACAATAGCAGCACCGCTGATGAGTTAGAAGTACTGCCATAATATATACAATCAACACAAATATAAAGTCCAATAGTCTTAGAGGCAGGAGCTGCCAATGGAAAGCAGCAAGCTGATGGCAGATCGTGACACAAGACACTCTTTTGTGCATATGACACTTCATTACATTATATTGTGTACGAATAGGGTAATGTGATTTTTGCATTCATGACTAATGATGTGAAGCCGCATCTCTACAGTCATGGCCAAAAGTTTTGAGAATGACACAAGTATTGGTTTTCACAAAATTTGCTGCCTCAGTGTTTTTAGACCTGTTTGTCTGATGTTGCTATGGTATGCTGAAGTAAAATTCCAAGCATTTCATAAGTGTCAAATGCTTTTATTGACAATTACATAATGTTTATGCAAAGAGTCAATTTTTGCAGTGTTGACCGTTCTTTTTGAAGACCTCTGCAATTCGCCATGGCATGCTGTCAATCAACTTCTGGGTCACATAATGACTTATGGCTGACCATTCTTACCTAATCAATGCTTGGAATTTGTCAGAATTTGTGGATTTTTGCTTGTCCACCCGTCTCTTGAGGATCGGCCACAAGTTCTCAATGGGATTAAGGTCTGGGGAGTTTTCTGGCCATGGACCCAAAATTTTGATGTTTTGATCCCGAGCCACTTAGTTATCACTTTTGCCTTATGACAAGGTGGTCCATCATGCTGGAAAAAGCATTGTTCATCATCAAACTGTTGGTGACAAACAATGCTCTTGGAGGATGTTTTGGTACCATTCTTTATTCATTCTTTGTGGCTGTGTTCTTACGCAAAACACTCCCTTGGCTGAGAAGCAACCCCATACATGAATAGTCTCAGGGTGCCTTAATGTTGGTAGCACTCAACTTTCCCCCTCTGGGCAGGTATTTTTCAAGGTGCCCCAAAAAATCTGAAAGGGGATTCATCAGAGAGAGTGACTTTACTCCAGTCCTCAGCAGTCCAATCCATGTATCTTTTGCAGAATATCAGTCTATCCCTGAGTTTTTCCTGGAGAGAACTGGCTTCTTTGCTGGCCTTCTTGACACCAGGCCATCCTCCAAAAGACTTCACCTTACTGTGCGTGCAGATGCACTCACACCTGTCTGTTGCCATTCCTGAGCAAGCTCTGCACTGGTGGTGCCCCGATCCCGCAGCTTTCGGAGTTGGTCCTGGCACTTGCTGGACGTTCTTGGGTACCTGAAGCCTTCTTCACAACTATTGAACCTCTCTCCTTGAAGTTCTTGATGATCCGATAAATGCTTGATTTAGGTGCAATCTTACTAGTAGCAATAGCCTTGCCTGTGAAGCCCTTTTTGTGCAAAGCAATGACGACTGCACGTGTTTCCTTGCAGATAAAAAGGGTTAACAGAGGAAGAACAATAATTTCAAGCACCACCCTCCTTTTAAAGCTTGCAGTCTGTTATTCTAACTTAATCAGTATAAGAGAGTGATCTCCAGCCTTGTCCTCGTCAACACTCTCACCTGTGTTAACGAGAGAATCACTGATCTGATGTCAGCAGGTCCTTTTATAGCAGGGCTGAAATGCAGTGTAAATGTTGTTTTTGGGATAAAGTTGATTGTCATGGTAAAGAGGGACTTTGAAATTATTTGCAGATCATCTGATCACTCTTTATGACATCCTGGAGTATATGCAAATTGCTATTATAAAAATTGAGGCAGCAGACTTTGTGAAAAATAATATTTATGTAATTCTCAAAACTTTTGGCCATGTCTGTATGTCACAAACACGTTCACAGCTGCTGTGACTTTGGGGTGTTTGCTATATGAGGTCACACAATTGCAGCCCGCGGTCTCTCTTTACCTATCACACAGGTTATAGATCTACTAAATTGCCCCAAACAGCGCTCACACCCCCACACTCAGGTTTGCCGCCACCTATTGAATACGGGCAATAGGAACCCAATATACTGGCACACACGGCAAGCAAAGGGTTAACTCTTCACACCTCCAGACTGTTACACAAATGTAAATACAAGCACGCACAGCTTGTTAATCAAATGTATCAACAAATCTCACACTAGCATTCAAAGGGTTAACTTGGTTGAGCTATATTCTTCTTAACAGGCTAATGGATTCGTTAGAATATTAAGGACATCACATATTAAATTATAGATTTAATATACAAAAGTACAGTTCAGATATAATCAAAATAATTAATAAACGTTTAATAAATTGACATACACAAGCAAAACAGTTTAAAATAAAATGGGTTACATTCAGAGTGTCACTTACATGAATTGCATACTCTGTGCCATGCTATATCAACGTGGATTGATTTTCCCAAAAGTCTGACAATTTGTTGTACTGGTCTCAGTTTTTTAAAGACACTTCCACACTTGTCCCTGTCCCCAGAGGTTGTGTCTGTGATACTTTTTTCAATCACCATTTGCATGTTGCCTGATTTACTACTCAATTCTACTATGTGACCTAACTTTTCTGTGGAGCGTAACACAGACCTAATTTTATTATTAATAAATCCCTTATGAATCTGTCCATCTTTTGATACCAAACACGCCTAAATACAGTGTATTTGCAGAGCTTACTCATTTCCTTGACTTCTCTGAGGGGCAGAACTCTTAACTTGACATATGAGCTGCCCTTCATCATGCTATTGAGGAATATGTGGCTGATCAGTTGATCACGACTTTTATTGATTTTAAGTGGCATTTTTTAAAACTGAATTCCTTTTGTCTATATCACATATAGCCTACGTGAGCACATGGCCTTTTTGAGCCAGACAACATGCTGTGTGGTTCCAAAAAGTCTATTCAAGTGTCATAACTACATTCCAGGCCAGACTTTATCTCAGAGCAGGAGTTCTTTGAAGCTGCCATAGGTGACAGTTCTATCTTCTCACACTGGAATGTGCAAATACGCATACAACAGACTTTCTGTCATCACATTTTACACTTTAGTAGCTGAACTTATCATTGGATTCATTTGATATAACATATTTACAATGCAGTTATGATTTATCGCTTATTCCCCACAATTATGTGATGGGTTAACCCTTATAAATAACTGTAAGTTCTCTATGTTCATGACACTGTATACTACATTTGGGCATAAAAATACCCATTTGCAAGCCTGATTTGGAAATACTGCTGTGTTTTTGGAGTTGGATGTATCTTGAGATATGTGGGACTCAAATCATATGTGTAAGATCACAACTGAGGCCAAATATTTAAGCATATATTTGTGGAGCAAAATGTGTTTGATATGGATAATCAATTCACACAAAATGGAAGTTGAATTAAAGCTGGTCATAAAAATAATAGGATGCGTAAGAGTTAAATATGCTACAGTCCATATATATATATATATTGACAAATTAAGTTGTTTCTCTGTTATTCAGACATTGTTGCTTAAGGTGTGTGGGGAAACGTGTCTAAGGTATATTGCATAGCATAACCTATTTAGAATGAAATATGCCCTCCATTGATAATATCAGGGAACAGGGAAGCTGTGGTACAGTAAGTTAATGCCTGATAAGATATGGCAAGGCCTGCTTGGATGTCTGCCTATATCTGGGGGATGATGGGAGATGTTGAGAGACCCTGATATGTGGAGTGATATTATTGGTCTAAAGTCTTATATGATGCTTTTTCTACGTATTAATTTTGTTGTTTTAGGGTATAAAATGCTTGCAAAAGTAATGTGACATTACCATTGTTCTAATTGAATTCAATGGTCTGTATTGCGCATACATAATAAATTGAGAATATTCTGAAGAGACTTCGTTTTTGGATTATTTCTGAAATGTCCCTAACATGTTGATCTCTAAATAAGTCCAAAAGGGGTATATTTACTAAACTGCGGGTTTGAAAAAGTGATGTTGCCTATAGCAACCAATCACATTCCAGTTATAATTTATTTAGTACATTCTACAAAATAACAGCTGTAATCTGATTGGTTGCTATAGGCAACATCTCCACTTTTTCAAACTTGCAGTTTAGTAAATATATTCCAAAGTGTTTAATGAATAGGTTTTCCTTTTTTTACATAGTTATATATACTAGATGTAGAATTGCTGTGAATTCTTTAGGACTTCTGTTTCCATTATGATTAACAGCCCACAGTAGTTCTATATGCAATTGGACACAGGGAGCCGGCTGATACTAGACAGCCGCAGACCCCTTTAATCGCCCCATGGTCACTTATATGCCCCAATAGTAGCAGGTGGCTTACTTTATCACCACAACCTTCAATCACTGTCAGTTATATTGCAATGCACAGACATTATATGTATGGACCACTCTTAGTCGTAGTGTCCAGCTATTCTCCAAATTGTTATCTGCAGAGGCACACCTGCATGTGCCGCTGGAGTCAGCTCTGCTCTCACTGTAGAGCGGCTGTACATAAGCTTTTTTTGTCCTGCATTAGACGATAACACTCATTTGAAACGGTTGCAATCAAACATAATTTGCGTAAAATTTGTGAAATCAATAGGATTTACTACAGGAACCTCTTTACTTTAGTCATACCTCTCAACATAGTTAAAAAGTTCCTATGGGGAAAGAAGTGTATGCACAACCACAAAAGTATGCTAACAAAGTTGGCACAATCGCATGTAGTTTGTGTGTACACATAAGGAGCGGGACTCTTCCTCCAGGGTGTAGCTACCACAGTAGCAGGGGGTGTGGCTGCTACAGCACCCATCTACCCTGTCAAAGTGCTATGTGTGTGTTTTTCTTTACATGTGGGTCCTTATAAAATTTTGCTATGGGGCCACAAATATTTAGTTACTCCTCTGCCTTCCCCTGTAACACATTCTTCCATCATCTCATTAATAATCTATCCCCCACTCCCCCCTCAACCCAGTTATAACACATTTCTTGCTAATATAACCCCCCCCCTTAAAACACTGCCCCTAACATCATGATAGTAACGTATTTTCTATGTACCCCCTGTAGCAACACAATTATTTTCTCCTTCTTTGTAGCAATACATTCACTCTCCCCTCTGCCCTGTTTTATCCACCCTCTGTACTAACATATTTCCCCTCACCCACCTGTAGCAACATATTTCCTTTGCACCACACTGTAACAACATATTCCTACACTTCAGTACCAACACTACCCTTCCTTCCCATAAGGATCTGTCTCCAGCTGCCCATGGGGATGCTGCTTTGTTTCTGCAGCTCTTGTCGACTAAGAGCTACGTTGGACTTTGCCATTATTTGAACCTGGCCTGTAGTACCCCTCTATCACCAGAGGTGCTGCTGTCTCACCATTTTACATTCCACTTCACTAGCAGGAGTTACCTCATTCCCTAATCAGCACTCACACCTGTTCACTGCCTTTAAAAGACTGCCTCAATCAGTAATCTTTGGCAGTTCATTGTTGTTCTTGCCTGCTGTTGCTGATTCTCCAGACTATCCTGTGTCCTGTTCCAGTCTGACCTCCTGGTATTGACCCCTGCTTGTTCCTTGCCTTCGCTGCTTATCTTCTGACCTAGACCCAGACTCTGTCCTTGACTACGCTCCAGCTCATTCAATGGTACCTTTGTAGCTCTACTGGCTTTTGACCATTTGTCTTGTTTGACCCTCCTCTATTCTGACACCCTCAGAGTGTTCCAGTGCCTTGTGCCTCCTGGCAAGACTTTGAGTCTTATCTATGTGATTCATCCAGTACCTCATGCCTCCTGAGTATATTTGAAAGGAAGTGTCAGGATACCACAGGAAGTACCACGGTGTCCTGCCACCATGGCACTTCCTGTGTCATCAGCTTTCTCTGCTTCTCCAGCCTCTGGGCTAGGTGTGGTATCTAAGAAAACAAAAGAGAACAAAGAAATATGTCAAAATGGGGCACTCCAAGGAACTAATTCTCAACAATTATAAGGGTTAAATTATAAGATTAAATGTTTTATTGGTATACTTTAAAATAAAAGAGAGAAGGCTAGCGAAATATAAAAATTGAAAATGAAATGTAACTCCCAAAATACAGATCAAACAATTAAAAAAGCAGCCAGATGCTGCAAACCACCTCACTACTCACAAGCAATCTTTATATAATATTTATTTCAGCGTCGGTGTTATTAACATCAGTACAATAAAGGAATGTTAAAAAATTGAATGGGACATCGTGACCCGTACCTATTCCATATTAAACGGTATAAGGTATTGTGTCTCAGGGGGTAAGCCACCTGTACTTATATTCACAGAGTTCAGAGAATTAAAATTAGACCAAAATTAGAGAAGTTCCCCAAAGAAGAAATTGGACCATAATCAGAGTATTTCTCCAAGAGAGGCGATGCACATGTTTACTGATATATTCCTACACATGTAACTCATTAATACGTCGTAGCCAATGTGTCAAAACTAGTTGGTTCCGACCCTGATTCATTACATTTTGATAAGGGTAACCTGCTGTGTTGCTGAGATTTCAAATTTAATTCACCCATATAAAGTAGATATAATAAGTAATATCTCCTATCTCAGAGAAGGTTAATTCCTCCCCTCCAAATCACTCCTAATACCACTGTTAATAAGTGGAATAAGCGTGTAATACGATGTTCATTACATTTTGATAGGGGTAACCTGCTGTGTTACTGAGATTTCAAATTGAATTTACCCATATAAGGTAGAAATAATAAATCTCATGGAAGGTTGATTCCGCCCCTTCAAATTACATCTGATACCATAATTGATAAGTGGTATAGGCGTATAATACGATAAACTCCTTTCTTTTGTGTTTTATAAAAGGATATCCAGTTGTACAACCACAACGATCTGTTCTTATCTCGTCTAATTTAAGATTCTCTCATACATAAACCTTTAGAACATTACCTATCCCCATAAACTATAAAAATTCCTTCAACCTATTAAATATCCATGGAGGTAGTAAGCTATGTTATTGAAGTTTTACTACAGCTTGTACTCCAGTCCAAAAGCAAATCTCAATCTCGTACATAGGTCTCTGAAAGCTGCCTGATGTGAAAGAAGTTCTCACTTGTCTCCACTCTAACTGGCTGTTTTGTAAACTCTAGAAATGTGTATTCGAGGTTTCCCAGATTCCATTTTTGGGGTACATCATTTCCAGTGCAGGGCTACAGATGAATCCATAGAAACTATTAGCAATCATCAATTGGTCCAAACCTACAGGATTGAAGGCAGTACAGCGATTCATTCATTATGTCCTGGGTTACTTCTACCATACGGCTGTTTATAGGCAATTTATCCAACAATTCTCTGCTTTAATTCTCTACCTTAATTGCTCCCATTACCGCACTTACCCGGAAATCGACCAATCCCAGGAACTGGACTCCTGAGGCCATAGCTGCATTTATTTCCCTGAAAAAGGCATTTTCTTCGGCTCCGGTTCTTGCTCTACCCGACCAACAAAGACCCTTCTTCCTGGAGGTAGACACCTCAGTGCTTTCACAGGAATCATCCAACGGAAAGCTCAATCCCTGTGGGTTCTTTTCCTAGAAATTTAACGACTGCGAACGCAATTATGGCATTGGAGATAAGGAATTGCTATCAGTTAAATCCGCACTTGAAGTTTAGCGTCATTTCCTTGAGGGAGCACTTTACCCAGTTACGGTCTTTACTGATCACAAAAAACATTACTTACCTCCGGGATGCACCGCTGTCTGAATCCTCGCCAGGCTAGGTGGTCCTAATTCTTTGCCCGATTCGACCTAAGACTCACCTACCGTTTCAGAGCCCTTAACTCCAGGGTTGATGCTCTATCCAGATCTTTTGACATTTCTGGTCAATTACCGATTTCTGAACCGCCTCCCATACTCGAGCCTTCCTGTATTGCTGCTTTTGCAAGAACTCCTCCAGTGGGCTGCTCTTATCTGGAACCTCATCTTCATCCTAAGGCACTTCGATGGGCTCATGCAACCAAATTTGCTGGACATGCCGGCTTTGAAAATACCTTCTAGTAGTTGTCTCGACGCTATTGGTGGCCAACCCTTTGCACTGATGTTAATGAATTTATAGCTTCCTGTGTAACATGTGCTCAGAACAAAGTTCCCAGACAACACCCATCCGGATTACTTTTACCTCTGCCCATTCCTGATCACCCTTGAGTGAGTCTTTCTATGGATTTTATTACCGATCTGCCTCCCAGTAATGGTTCAACATCATCTGGGTAACTGTGGATAGATTCTCAAAAATGGCTCACTTTGTTCCCTTGGGTGATCTTCCTTCTGCTGCCAAACAGATGATAATTTCTGATCGTGGTGTAAAATTTATACCCCGGTTTTGGAGAGCACTTTGTTAAGACCTGGGGGTCGCTCTAAAATTTTCTTCTGGCTACCACCCCCAGATGAATGGTCAGACGGAACGAATGAATCAATACCTAGAATTATCCCTCCGTTGTTTCCCTTCTCATAATCAAACCAACTGGAGCAACTTGCTGCCTTGGGCCGAATTCGCCCATAACAACCACACTCATACGTCCTCTGATTCCTCTCCCTTTTTTACGGTGTACGGTGCTGTCGAAGTTGTATAATTGGATGAACGAAAGTATATTGGTTAATATTGAATTATCATGCAAGTGCACTCAGTATGCCACACTACACGTGGCATGGCGTGATCACGGGGTAAAATACGCACGCACACACTCGCACTACAACACTTAGTTATTTATATATTTCATATTTATATTGATTCCATTCCACAGTGATTTGTGAGCAGATAGTATTTAGTTTATTATTAGTTTATATATTATGATTATTTGTACACTTTAGTGTTATTTAAGCTTCAGGTTACAGGAAACGTGTCATGTCTAGTATAATTTTAATGCCCTATTCATCAGCAGTTGTCCGGTTGCTTCGCCAAAGAGATCGCACATTGCATACTCTAGTTAGCGATGTTAGGGAATAAATGTTTAAAGAAATACTGACTATAAAATGCTAATAGTTGTAACTGGATTATTGGCGGGAAAGTCAGAGCACAACCCCTGGAGAGATGACCCCCACCTTTGGATATTTTGGTTTGAACTGGCCTATGACCTGCAGCACTCTGGACCTTCCTGATACCTGGACCAATAGAAGCAAGCCACACCATCTGCATTGTTTTCACTGTAACACTGAGTGTACATAATACAGCTCTAACTGGCACTGGCCTCAGTCTTCTCTGACCACAGTATTCTGGAGTGAAGTATTGTCCGCTGGTACCAGTGGGAGCGCAGCTAGTGCAAGTGAGCGCAGCGGTATGTATGTATCTTTTGGTGTTGTCTGTACTGTATTATAATTATGTATTGAACTGCTAAACTTTACATCTGCTAAAATAAATTAGTTTGTGCTTTGGAAACACAATACAATCGCTTGGGCAATGCTTATTTGAAAACGATAGAATTACTTTAATAGTGCCCACCTCATTCTCCCTGATTTTTCTTCCCCTACAGTTAGAGTTCCGGCTGCCCACTCAATGGTACATGATTTTCCGAAGATCTGGTTCTCCACCAAGGAAAGGTTGTTAAAGTCCTCACACCAGTACAAACTCTCTGCGGAATGTCACAGAAAATTGGTCCCCAGACTCCATATTGGGGATAAGTTGTGGCTCTCCACACAGAATCTTAGGCTTCAGGTGCATTCCATGAAATTGGCACCACATTATATTGGGCCTTTTCCAGTGATCCAGATTATCAATCCTGTAACCTACAGACTCCATCTTCCTCCATCTCTTAAAATTTACATTTTGTTGCTTAAACCGTTGGTGCTTAAATTTTTTTTGTCGTGCTCCATCTTCTCCTCAATCTGTTTCAACCATGGCTGGTAATGAGTACGAGATTAGTCAAATATTGGCCGTTCGCAAGCTACAGGGATGCTCCCAATATTTGGTTCACTGGAGGGGTTTCGTCCCCAAAGAAAGGTCTTGGGTGTATGCGGAAGTTCTGCAAGCTCCCCGTCTGATGGCTAGCTTCTGTAGGAAGCATTTGTTGATGGAGAATTCCCCCAGTAGAGAGGGGGGGTACTGTTAGGCGCCGTCCCCGATTGTCCTCTGCAGCCAGGGATGGACGCCTTCCTGCTGTTCCTGTACGGCCCATTACCAGGCAACGGGGCGCTTCTGCTCTCAACTGCCGGGCTCGGAACGAGGGACGCATACGTGTGTGCTGCCAGTGCAATGAGGCGTTTTTCACATTTTCGTGTCGGCGGTCATCTATTCTGACTGCCGAAACCACTGTCCACCCATTGAATTCAAGTGTACTCTCTTTTAGGGAGGCTCTGACACCATTAGGGTATCTAGGTCTCCCTATGCTCCAGCACTCCTGTTACAGACTTCTGCCGTACTTTCTGTGTTTTGACCCGGCTTCTCCTGACTCTGCTTTGGATTATCCTTTGGCATTTACTAAGCTATCTGGTCCTGACTCCTGACTTCCTGACCTCTCCTCTGCCTGCTCCTCTGTACTTCGCCTGCCTGCACGATTTGACTATTGCCTGTATGACTACGTCTGTTCACCTCACATCTCGCCAGTAGCTATTTCGGAGGAACGCGACCTGCACGTCTCTTGCAGCAAACCCCAAACTTCCTTGCGGGGGTCCTTGGTGAAGACCAGAGGTGTGTTAGACTACACACCTTTGTCGAAGTTGTATAATTGGATGAACGAAAGTATATTGGTTAATGTTGTTTTATTGTGCGATTGCACTCAGTATGCCACACTACACGTGGCATATTGCGATCGCACGGTAAAATACGCACGCACACACTCGCATTACAACATTTAGTTATTTATATAATTCATATTGGTTCCGTTATACAGTGATTTATGAGCAGATAGTTTTTAGTTTATTATTAGTTTATATATTATGATTATATGTACACTTCAGTGTATTTAAGGTTTAGGTTATAGGAAATGTGTCATGTCTGATATCATTTTAATCCCCTGTCAAAGTTGAATAATTGGATGAAATAAACTATATTGATTGATATAGTTATGACGCAATCGCACGATAAATAACGCACACATACATTTACACATTCACTTGTAAATAGTTCACCTTAAAATAGTTCCAACACAGTTGTTTATAATCAAATGTATTAGAGTTTACAGTTAAATATAATAATGTTAAAAGCACTTTAAAAGTATCTAAGGCTCAGGATTTAGCAAATGTATCATGTTTAATGTCATTTTGATCTGCACATTACTATCTCTCATCCTATAATTGCGGCTTTGCGATTGCTTCCTGCAATCAATAGTTATGGAAGATAAAATATTGAATGATCAAAATGGCATTGTGTTTTAGGTTGCTTAGAACTGGCTTGGGTCAGTTTCCTAGAGAAGCACATGTTTTCAGCTGTTGGGGGAAGGTGATCCCCTCTTCCCAGAGAAATCCTTTGAACTGACCTAAGACCTTATTTACATTAGACTGTCCTGAACCCTGAACCAATGGAAACATGTTCTAAACTGAAACCGGATACTATCAAGCTTTTTTTTTTATCAGCCAAAGCTCTCTCTTTCGGTCTCTCTCTCTGAACGTGGCTACATGTGAGCATGGCTGTGTTCCATTGTCCTCGGGGGGAGCTCTATAAGGAAAATGTAATGTATTTGGTGTTTTCATACTTTTCTGTTTTAATGTAACATCTTTAGGTATCATGTATCGACTATACTGTACTGTATTGTACTTATTTATTGAACTGCTAAACAAATTGCTTTTGCTAAATAAATTGCTTGTGCTTCGGAAACACAATACAATTGGTTGGGCAATGCTTATTTGAAACGATAGAATTACTTTAATACCTCTATTCAACAGCAGATGTCCGGTTCATTCGCCGAAGAGATCGCATATTGCATACTCTAGTTATTGATGTTGTAACTGGTTTCTGGGCGGGAGAATCATCTGGAATGTTGACCCTCAGCCTTTGAGGGGGTTGTTTGAACTAGCCTATGACCTGCTTACATTGGACCCACCTGAAGTCGGGACCTATAGAAGCAAGCCACGTCATCTCCATTGTTCTCACTGTAACACTGAGTGTATATAATATAGCTGTGCTCATACTGGTTTTCAGTCTACTCTGACCACAGTATTCTAGAGTGATATAATGTCCACTGGTACCCGTTGGAGCGCAGCGAGCGCATGCAAACGCAGCGGTATGTATTTATCTTTTGGTATTGACTGTACTGTGTTATATTATAATCATGTATTGAACTGTTAAACTTTGCATCTGCTAAAATAAATTACTTTGTGCTTTGGAAACACAATACAATCGCCTGGGCAATGCTTATTTGAAAATGATAGAATTACTTTAATAATTTGGGGGCTCTGAGTTGGTGGTTACGTTATCGGAAGGTATGCAACGCTTACGGTTTTTGGTTCCTGAACAAAGGGTGGATTGACGCGTCACATACGGGAAAGAACGCAATGTGTTCAAAACCTGTTGTTCACTCTGTGTTGCGAAACCGAATGTCCGTTGTTGCATAATCTGAAGGAACGCTAACTTGAATCTAGGGACAAAAAAGAAAAATGTTTCTTTTTACTGTCGTTTTGCGTTTTAAAAGGTATTGCATTGCATAGGGTATGTGTATTTCCTGCTTAGCGTATGTGAACTCCTGGTATTGTTGACACGTGTTTCAACAGTCGTGTTCATAGTCTGTTATATATGCATAGTATAATCAATTGTTAAAGCCTCTGAAAATATGTTACTATTGTTTGGGAAATTTATTTTCTGTACAGAAAACAAAAGGTTGTGTGTGTGTGTGTGTGTGTGTGTGTGTGTGTGTGTGAATGTTATACATAAAGACAAAAGTATACTGGTAACGGAATATAGGTTTTTGCATGCGCGCCCAATACTAATCACGATGTTTACTGATAGCTAGTATCTTTGAGCGGTGCGATTCGACCGCATGGTAAGGCCGTGATTGAGTATTGAGAGGGCAGCGCGGAACTGTTGAAAATTGATAGTGCTTTGGCTCAGGTGTGTCTGACGGGGCACAGTAAAAAGAGGACCTGACAGCAAAGGTACTGTTCTAAGTGTGAACAGGATATAAAGAAACCATTGTGTGAGTGGTGTTCTGTTCTATCAAAGAGCAGGGGATAAAGAGACACCAAAGAGTATACATGGCAGGTATACTCAAAGCGAAAATAACAGGTTTTTGCGGCATTCCCAATAGTAATCACAAAGCTTACTGATAGTTAGTATCTGTAAGCGGTGCGATCGGACCGCATGGTTGATTTTGTGCAGCCGTGATTATGACTTGGGAAATCTGGGAGGAAATACACTGCAACCACTGATATTCTTGATTGATATTGTTTGCTAACAGTGGTAAAGTACTCAAACTAGGAAAGGCATAAGGGGACATACCTGTGGAAATCGTCCAGGGCCAAAAAAGTCATGGCCAGTTGTGTGCTGCCTAATTAATGGCCGGCTGGTTCGGCAAAATATGTTATGTATAATAAATACGGTGCGCATGCAACGGCACACTGCGACAAATAGGTCAAGATGACCCGGGAGTGTGTAAAACCTTTCCCAAACATAGGTAGTTTTGACTCATAGGTGTTAGATAATGTTAGAGATAAAGTACGGTTGATTAAATCAACAAAAACGAGAATTGAACATGATGACTGTTTAAAATTGTGGCAACAAGAAGGGTACACGTGGCAAGGGAGCGCGTGCTCAGCAGAAGTAGGCGTGGCACAAATCGCGTGCACAACAGAAGTGAGCATTGCAAAGCGTGGCGAACTGAGCGCATGCACGCCCTCGCCGCCGAAGGCGGTTGGGGTGTTAGGTACAGCCAATACCAAAAATGTTAAAAATGTAATGAGTAAGTTGTATGATGTCTTAAGTAATGTTTTAGAAGAAGATGTACCCACAGTCATTTCAGCCATTGCTCGTGCCAGTAACATACAAGAAATAGTACACGGACAAAGAAAGGGAACGGTTTCACCAGCAGGGGCAGCGGCTGAAATCAGTGAGAATAATATAGAAATTAATAGAAAGGGGGACATTCATTATACTGCAACAGCAATTCCAGCAACTAGTTCAGAATGTAGCGACTTGATAAGTCTGCATCCTGTCCGCACAACAGCAGTTTCCAATGGGCAGGCGGACAGAGATGGTTTAGTTCCCATAAAACATGTAGCAATGCATTTTCCATGGACTAGGACGGAACTGTTTACAATTATGTCTGATTTCCCTGATCCTAGAAAAGATTTGGCCAAGTTTCAGAAATTTATTAGACATTTAGGTAATGCACATGAGCCTACTAATAAAGATTGGCGAGTGGTGTTTAGAGCTTGTCTTCCTCTCGATACTGATATACAAAAGTTCATTAAGGATTGTAGGTTGGAGACGGATAAATCCTTAACCGAGGATGACAATCAGGACAATATTGGACGTATAATCACACAGTTGGCCATATATTTTCCAGTGACAGTGGAATGGGGAAATATTTTCACTATCAAACAAAAAGGTAGTGAGATTACAACTGACTATTTTTCTAGCGGCCATGATTAAGTACACAGGGATACCAGGTATAAGGGAAAATCCACATCATAGGGAGGTAGCTGTTGCAGTACTAATGGACGGTCTCCGGGAGGATCTAAGGACCTGGATACAAACCTCTTTTCCTAATTGGAGAGGTCTCACGGTAAATGAAATTAGAGAGCATGCTATAGAACATGATAAAAATATATGTAAAAAGCGCAGAGTGATAGGCAAATGATGGTGAGTATCCAGGCTTTAGAAAGATTACATTCACAACCTCAGAATTATAAAAATCTCTATAAGGGACGAAAGAAACAGAATACTTTGAAGTGTTTTAACTGCCTTAAGAAGGAACATTTGAGGAAAGATTGCAAAGAAAATCTTAGAGCAAAAGCTAGGAAATTAGGACCAGGCAAGGCAAATAACAATCAATGGTAAGTATTAATGTGCAGGTGTAGAAAGAAACTGATTTAAAGGTAATACTTTGTTGATTTTGCTTGCTTGTTTTATGTTGTCACATGTTTGCTTTCCTGATCGCTGGCCGATGGTAAAGAATAAAAATGTTTGGTTTGATTGTTGTTTAAAGATAACTATCTTGTTTTTTTTTCTTCTCACAGATAAGGGTAGAGGAAAGAAATATAGACTTAGTGCTTAAGAGGGTGGGATAGAGAAATTGAAAAACTACTCTTGAAAGACAAATTAACAATGGATCATTGGAACACTCTTTGATTTAGGCTGCAGTGACTCATGATAATTTGTTTGGCTGAGAATCATTATCCAAAAATGAAGTATGTACATACTTTACTCCAAAATATCGTTTTATGTATCTTAGATGAGTCACCAAGAGTTCATTTTTTTCCATTTCTCTGTTATAAGTCAGGAAATCCGTTGCAAAGTTATGTAGTTATGGTGATACCGAGTTCTTAATGAACAAATGACGGACGACACTGGATTGCACAGTTGATGTAAGACCCTCTAGTCAAGTATGGGGAGGAGTCATAGTTTGGTGAATAGCTAAGGGGATTAGTGAAATGAATACAGCCATTGTCCCATAGTGTCCAATCCAGCTGTCATGTTTACAGTAAAAATATTTATTTTTTTGCGTGTCTATTTGTTTTCAAACCCTTGTATTCAAATCTTTGTATTCTTATTATTCGTTGCTCTCCTATTTTCTCATTCTTTACATCTGTGCTAGTATCTCTCTATCTTTCTCTCTCTCTCTTCTCTTGTATAGAGATATGAAAAAACATAGACACAGTCTCATTAATGGGGCTAAGATTTTTTTTACATAAGACGAACTCAGGGATATACATACTAGATTGACATGAGTTACAGAAACAGTTAGGGGTCTGGTGTTATGTGTATAGAAGCTGCTAATGTTAAGCAGAAAGTTTTTTTGTGTGGAAATACGATTCATGTTTTATAGATTGCATATCTGTTTTATTTTTTGGGGTTTTTTTTGTGTTTCGTGCCTCCTGTACAAAAATGTGCCTTTATACATATGCACAAAGGGTGGGTGCAGGAGATTGCTGGAGGTTAGACATACAGATATGCATCTCTGTGAAGAACATTGGAGTAGGATTTTTGCCACAAGATACGACATAATGTGAAACCCTAGAAAATGTAGAATTTTCGTGTTTTATATTTTTTCACTGTTAGACAGACATGTACTGGGTACTGTTATATTTGAAGAAAGTGTTATAGAGATAGACTCCTTTGCCTTTCTCACTTAGTCAAGTAGCTGAATGTGGGGTACTGAAAATGGAATGTGAGTTGGCAGAGTGAAAATCGATTGATATACATTGGTCTTCAGCATTTTTCTAGTCTAGGGGGCGACGTTGAGTTGACTGAAAAATCTTTTATAGCAATACCAGCACATGAGGCTTTACACAGTGACACAGTTACCAACTGAAGTAGCTGCTAGTAAAATCCACACTTACACACACGACTATACATGGCTGTCACACCAGGCAAAATATAGCTGTCAAAAAGACAGCAGGGTTTTATGTGACAGCTGACAAATCTCTGTTTTGTTTTGTTTTTTGTTGTATTGTTTTGTTTTAAAATGTGAACACACACACACACATGCACGCATACACATATTGGTTTATATATGAAGATTTGTGTTACCTGAAGAATAAACTATCTGGAAGGTGAAGAGATGTGGTGAAGAGTCTGGCGGACCCTGGAGAGATGGACAAGGTAGACCAGTAGCTCCTAGAGTGTATCTTCCAGACCTAGCAGAGGCAGCACATGGTCTGGCTCAGATGGGTACAGAAGGTATGTGCAAGCTGGTAAGAGCATATTGGGGTGCACCAGACGTTTCTTCTCAAGCTAGTAGGACGGCAATGTCCTGTCTTGATTGAGAGAATGTCAGGAAGATGATACCAATAGAGTCATCCCATATCCCTCCTGCAGATGGGTTTTTCTCCAGGTTAAACAAATCCACATCATCCAATTACCACCATGCAGGATCCTCAAGTATACACTGGTGTACCAATGAAATATGTCTGGGTAAAGGTGCATTAAAATGTGTCTAAAGTATTACTATATCATACTCAAAGCTTTTGTTATTCAATGTGATAGCCCTAGAGTTATAATAGGTGATAGGGGTATTCACGTTATTGATAATAAATGTATAATGTATGAGTAGCGGTAACAAATTACATACTTTTGATTAGCCACAAACCAGTGTGAACATAAAGTAATGGTACTAGGTAGAACAAATTGAATAGAATGAGAGTTGGAACTTGATTTAAGTGGCTGATAGCTTTGGCCACTAGTCCTTCCCTGCTACCAAGATCACTCCTAGGCTGCCTCTTAACCTGTTGGCTTTTGAAATGTTCTTGACCCCTCTTGGGATGAGTTCGTAATTGAGAGACTAGTCTAGACCTTGAGAGGGAAGGTAAACAGTGAGACAGCAACCGAGAATGTTCAAAACACTATTTCCTGAAAAGTTACACTAACTGTCAGGATGTTGGAACGGGAGAGTAAGTTGTGGAACAGTAATTTCCTAGGCTCAGGTTATTTGACAGACAGGTACTAGGTGTAGGCTACTAACATCACGACTTCAAGGGTAGCAGAGACACACTTGTGCCCATTTCACCCACTGCAGAGGGGCCAACACTCAGAGAAGGGTCCAAGTGCACTCATGAATTTGTTCTGGGAAACCTCGAATGCAGTTAGTAGCACCTGAGCCAAAGGCTAAGACAGTTGTCCAGCATGAAGTTGTAGTTTTTCCTGTTTTTTGTTTCTCTCATTTCATTTTCTTCTCAGGACGGTCATTTCTTTTAATTATTGACAGGTGACAGAGGCTGGTTCAGGTAATAATATTGAGGAATTGGGGATGAAGGAGAAGTTAGTAGCACAATCGGTCCAGCCAATTACTCTATTCAATTCAGGGGTAAAGGAAAATGTGGAAATCTTGGAGCTTGGAGAAAGTGCGAGGGGCTATTATCTGAGTAGTATTACGTCCGTAAGTACGTCGACCCCATAGTTGGAGAGAGGTACATCCAGTGATGCCAGTCCAGTAATATTTGGACTTGAGCAGGCATCCTTGAGAATGATTATCATTCTTGGGTGGGTAAGGTTTTAGACCAAACAAAGTGCTGGGCGTGCTCTCACGTGCCTCAGTGATTATATCGAGTAGGACTAGTTCTCTTTCCACTAAATATTCTTGAGGTACCCGAATTATGGGTGGGAGGTCACTAGGGAAAAAAGAACGACACTTAGGTCCTTTATCTGGAGTCTCCCAATGTTTGGCAAGCCAACCGCTATTTCACGTAAAAAGAAATCTGAGTATTGGGAGACTGGGAAGAACGAGCAGACAATAGCCCGTCCACAAGTGTTGATGAAAAGAACTGATGACATTATTAGAAGTGTGTATATTAACGCAAGCTGAAGGAGATTCTATATGACATTATTGATAGACATAGGATTATATTATTGATGAACATGAAGTGTTTAAATGTATTCTGAGCTTAAAGACATGCGTTGGACAGATGAACCTGTTAAACTTGAAGAACTGTAGTAGAGTATTCCGTATAACCGATACGTGTTCTATTGTACTCTGTACCCTTCCAAATAATGTATTACATGTTTTATTGCACCCTTGAAGGGCATAACAAAAGGTTATCTCCAAGCTCCAGAGGTATACGGTCTATAGTAAAAGAAGAAATCTTTTTGAGGATTAACACTCTCTCTTATGATAACTTGTTTAGATCTACAGACAGCGGGGTCATACACCAAGGGGGACTTGCATTACATAGCAATGAAACATGGTACTGAGATACTGCATATAAAATCTTTAAGGTGATAGTTTATTATACTATCAAAGAGTGGAACTGTCGAAGTCGTATAATTGGATGAACGAAAGTATATTGGTTAATATTGTTTTATTGTGTGATTGCATGCTACACGTGGCATACTGCGATCACACGGTAAAATATGCACACACACACTCGCATTAGAACATTTAGTTATTTATATAATTCATATTGGTTCCGTTGTACAGTGATTTATGAGCAGATAGTATTTAGTTTATTATTAGTTTCTATATTATGATTATATGTACACTTCAGTGTATTTAAGGTTCAGGTTATAGGAAATGTGTCTGATATCATTTTAATCCCCTATTCAACCGCAGAGGTCCGGTTCATTCGCCGAATAGATCGCATATTGCATACTCTAGTTATTGATGTTAGGGAATAAATAGTCAGATTGATACCAAACTGTAAAATGCTTATGGACTAGTTGTAACTGGTTTCTGGGCGGGAGAATCATCTGGAATGTTGACCCTCAGCCTTTGAGGGGGTTGTTTGAACTAGCCTATGACCTGTTTACATTGAACCCACCTGAAGTCTGGACCTATAGAAGCAAGCCACGTCATCTCCATTGTTCTCACTGTAACACTGAGTGTATATAATATAGTTGTGCTCCTACTGGTTTTCAGTCTACTTTGACCACAGTATTCTAGAGTTATATACTGTTCACTGGTACCCGTGGGAGCGCAGAGAGCGCATGCGAACGCAGCGGTATGTATTTATCTTTTGGTATTGGCTGTACTGTATTATATTATAATCATGTATTGAACTGTTAAACTTTGCATCTGCTAAAATAAATTACTTTGTGCATTGGAAACACAATACAATCGCTTGGGCAATGCTTATTTGAAAACAATAGAATTACTTTAATACCTTCTTGTTCAGCAGCGCCAATACCTGCAGGTGACCTTCAGCCCAAAACACTCCGTGACAAAAGGACAAGTAACAAAGTTGTTTGATCAAAAGTGGTATTCATCATTAAGAAGAAATACATTTGTTTATATTCTGTGTTGAAGAGTACATTTATTTTAATATGGGCTCTACAACTATAGCTGTAGATGGTTCAAGTTTCACAGCTTTTGACCAAATTGGATGACAAAGTTATCTTTAGTTCCTCAGTATGAACATAGACCCAATGCTCTTCTATGTGTATGCTTCTCATAAAAGAGACAGGAATGACCCATTTGTATAGGTTCTTCAGTGAAAGGAAGTAAAGGTTGTTGGAAAATGGGAGCCAAACCCAAAGTTGTGCAGACTTTTTGACACAATTTTTCCCTAGGTTGTATTCTCTGAATTTAAGATCTACATTTGAAAAGTATGTAGTATAAGTAAGGTTATCCATTGTCTGTATTTATGTTGGATATCAAAATACTTTCAACAGAGTTAGCTGAATATATATGATGTTCTTCCTAAGTTTGGCATTAGAGGGGATTTTCTTGCCACTATTAAGGTGTTGTATTATAGTAAACTTGCAGAATTAAGCTTTTTTACTTCTTGCAGCACCTATGTCAATTGATTGATATATAGGACAAAGATTTTGCATGTTGTAGTTTTTGCTTTTGCTATTGAACCCACTATTATGGATAATTACAATATTTCTAATTTTTATGGGACTTTGGAATTTAAAATGCTGTATATGTTGACAAACTAGTGTTGATGGTGTCAAAACTGTTTTATCTCATTCCCCACTTTGATTTGTTTAGTAAGCTCTAACATGATAGTAACCTGGGACAAATTAAAACCATGGATGTTAACTTTCCAGAAGGGCTTTCTCAATTGAAATCTTATTAACACTTTAATTTGAGGCCTGAATACTTACACTGTTTTGTCAGGAATTTAACTTATTGTGTAGTATATCAGGTGAACACTTTTGGTGAAACACAGGCAAACAACTTCTTGCTTTTTACTTTGTTTTAATGTCAAGTATTGACAACATAAAGATTCCATACACTTTCTTGTGACCCTAACACTACATCAACAGAGATCATCTCTCTAAACACTGGCCAATTTATTCAGGATCAGTCACAATGCATAGTAGCACAAAACAGGTTTTTATACTTCAGACTCCTCCCACAGCCTTAGCTTGATGGACAGGCCACACTCCCACCTTGTCTTTACAAAGGAGTTCCCTGCAGGTGTTTTGCAATTGCTTTTAATTACAGACACACCCTGTCAGACTGCTGTAGCTGTGTAAAAAAACACCTTCAAACCATTCAAAAAACATGTAAGTTACATCACAGTCTAAAAACATTCTGTCACACTCATGTCCTCCACCTATTTATCTCTGAACTAGGTACAGTGCTGTATAAGTGTGTAACGTCTGCAGTCTTGCTCTGCTGTCAGTGGAATAGCTAATTCCTCTGTTAGAGGCTTATGGCAAATCACTCCTTTTGTCACAGTAGGTTAGAAAATGATTTAAAGACTTCGGGGTATATTTGCTAAACTGCGGGTTTGAAAAAGTGGAGAGGTTGCCTATAGCAACCAATCAGATTCTAGTTAGTTATTTAGTACATTCTACAAAATGACAGCTAGAATCTGATTGGTTGCTATAGGCAACATCTCCACTTTCAAATCCGCAGTTTAGTAAATATACCCCTTAGTCGGGATATGCAAGTTCTTTGTTAGACTAAATTGCCCCTGCCAACATTACATTGTTGCCTCTAGGGTGGGGGTATACTGAATATGAGGAGGGTAAAAGAGACAAGTTAGGGGGGAGGGGGTGTAAACCCTAGCCTGTAAGATGTTAATCTTGCTTATTCATTGTCTGGAATTGGGGTGCTGGGATAATAATACCATGGATGTCAGACTTTGTGCAATTTTTTACTGCATTGTTCTGCAAGCTAGTGATGTATTCCATACTTTATATGAACCAAATACGGTTAATTACTTAATGTTGAGAGAGGGGAGGGGTCTGTCTTCCAGATATATGCTATTTGAAGTTTGGCCACTCAGCACGTCTATGATAAATTTAACAGCATATTTATCAATGTATGATATAGGAGTGCACAGTAGGAAGTTGGAGAGGGTGGGATTGAGAGTTAGACCTGTTATGCTAGCAATTAAAAGTAGATATATCATTCCAGAGAGTTGCTATGAGAGGACAAGACAATCAGATATATTGGTAAAGGCCTCTCTGTCCACACTCTCTTTAGTGCAATTCTGATGTTTGTTGTTTCTATACAATGAAGTCATTCTGGTACCAGATACCATCTGGATTATATCTCATAAGACTTCTTTCTTACTGCTACACTAATAGAGCTATCCTGGTATGAATCTTCTTCCACTCAGGTACACTCAAATTGGGATAGTTTTCTAGATGGAGCTGCTTTGAGATTACAGTGAAAAAATGGTGTACTTGCAGATGTTTGTAAAATGTAGTTTTGGGGAAACTGCTGGACCTCTGTGAATGAAGTTGGGCTAAATTCCCCAAATATGTGGTGAAAACAAGTTATACCCTTCCAGTCGGTTGTCATATCATGGTCTTCTCCTGGGGAAAAAGTGGATGGTCCCAGATAGGAGAAAGCGGAGAGGGATGCACTGACAGATAGATATTTATTTTTGCTTTTGTTCCAGGTACTTTGAGTTTGCTTTACAGATGCAATAGAGAGGGCTGTTTTTAGTCTAAATCATGGTGTGAGCCATGGAAAGAACTCCAGAGAATTTTCACCTACTAGGTAATTTTCAATGTCAACTTATTTCTTTGTGTATTGTAATATGCCCAGTGCTCGAAGTGGGGCGGTATGACATAACGTCACTTCTCTGCCCTACTTCTTCAGCCTTGCCGATGGCAAGCGGTAGAGGCAAGGCGGGGAAGCGCCATGTCTGAGGCGCTCCACTCCGCCTGCCTTCCCCACTTGTGCTGCATCCAACGGCTGCTCTTCTGGCTCCTCTCTGCTCAATTCTGACTGTCAGGAAGTGATGACGTCATGTCCGACAGCCAATGTGACTGGAGCAGGGAGCGGAGAGGAGCCAGACGAGCAGCCGTCGATGCAGCACAGAAGAAAAGAACACAGAAGGCACAAAAGAAGACAGAAGAAAGAAGGCAATAGAAATGTTAGTATAGAACAGAGAGGGACAGAATTATTAGTGAGGGCACAGGGAGTGATATGGAGGGGGCACAGTGTGTTGGAGGAGGGTGCAGTGTGATTTCGGAGGGGCAAAAGTGTGAATTAACTAGTAAAAGGGAATAATAGGAGCAGGAACAGGGATAGATGGACAGAATGAAGGAGTGAGACAAGCAGGATGTGAGGCATAGGGGAGAGCATGTAGGGAGGGAGATACCTGCAATGAAGTTAGGGGCACATAGGAACAGAGAAAAGAAACAGAGAAGGATAACATGGAAGATATAAGGGAGGAATTTTGGAAAGTTATATTAAAATATTATGAAGAAATATGTAAGTACACAAAGGAAACAGGAAGGAGAGGTGGAGGGACACATAAGAAAGGTAATTGGACCCAGGAGAGGTGGGGGACACAGGGTGGATAGCCTTGCATCATTTAATATGTTTTATATTACATTATATATTGTTAAAATAAATCTAAAATTAATTTCACTCTATCAAAATCCCTAAACCTTTGGGAGGCATAGGCTGGCCCTTGGCCGTTTATTTTAAAGTTCTATACCAGCACTTGTAAATTTACACTTCGAGCACTGGGTAGGCCATGCAATAAGCCGGCTTCTACGTGTAGTGTTATGTTTGGAATAGGGGAGCCCCCAGTACCTTTTAACAAATTCCCTGGTCAAGATTGATTTTCTTAGTTGTGGTTTTTTGGTGTTCCATATAAATTTTGTAGGTTGTTAATCTGAACACGGACTGGAAAAGATACAAGATTCTAGGAAGGATATTCATCTTTATTATGTTTATTCTACAACTCCAGTATAGGAAATGCTTAGTCCAGCCTACCAGATCCTTCTAGTCTCCGTTTTATCAATAAGCTTTGAGTTTGTTTAAAATAACACTTAAATCTGATCCAAGGGTAGCCCTCCATTGATTAAATGTTTTTAAAAATTGGTAGTTCTGCAGTGCGATGTGCAGAAAAACACGTACCTTTGAGATGTCCAAAGCTTGAACCAAATGCTGCTGCATGCGCTCGAACTTGGCATGCCTTTCTGTGCATTGACTATGTGCATATACCCAGTCCCCTACCCATTCTGCCCATAAAATCATAGGCTGTTGTAAGAATCCTTTGCGCCTAAAGATGGATTGGACATTGTGGCATTCTCTGAATTATGGTTTGTTTCTGGGGACACGCACAGCAATTTTAAGCATAATATGACACGTATCAGTATTTACATGCCTTAATGAATCAGGCCCATAATGTACTGTATATATCCCTCACAAGCCCTTTTCATTCAGTTAGCCAATGACCTCAGTAGTGCGCTTTGCTTACTCACTAAACCTGGCTCCAGGGGTGCCACCCCCTATACAAGCTATGCCCTCACCAACATTACTTTTATAATATTACACAACATGCAAGCTATTTACTACTGTTGGAAACCATCATCATAGAGCCATCCAAGACTAACCCTTCATTCTTACATAGGTTCCACTTTATTTTGTATCTTAACACATGCATATTCTAGCCACCATGAAACCTAATCCTCAGTAGGGCTTCACTGAAACCTACCTACCATGCTTGTCCTCATAATGAATACATATAGGTGTACAAGGAATACATCCTTGCTTAATCTATAGGATCTTTCTATTGTCATACATGGTCCTTGATATATCTCCCTACATGCAAGCACTCAAAACTGCCGTGCTGCAGCTATGAAGTTTTCTTCCTCTGCCTCCATATAAATTACTTTGTATTTGGTTTCTTGCTACACTATATGACATTCCCTTTGTATTTGGACATTTTTTCGGTCAAGTGTTTGATACATTGTAGCTGTTAATGGCACATACATCTGCTGCACTAAGGAATAAATACAGTTTGGTTGAGTCTAGTGTCCATATACCACTTCATTAGGTCAAGAAAGGTCTGCAAAACATTAATTTACATGCAGCTGGTACTTTCTTATCACCTGGATTACCACTACTTTAGTATCTTGAACATTTGATCTAATCATAATTAATGAATGACTCTAATTGGTTAACAATCTGACCCATATGAATTGTTTGTGAAAGACTCTTACTGGAGACTATACAGAAAAACTTTTGAGACTTTTCTGAAGCAGGCTCTATCTTTAAAGCAACATTGCAACTTATAATTCACTGACAGCGACAAAGCACCCAATTGCCCTGTGTTTTTAATTTGTCTTTTTCAGATATTGATTTTTGGATATTCCATGTATTTGCTTGTCTATATATGTTACCATTTCAGTAAAAATTATTTTGTATAATTATCCAGTTTCATGTATAGCTACACACATTATCACCCAATATACATACACATTCTCTTTATGTAACCTTTTAGAAGGATCGCTAGATGTATTCACTTTGAAAGTTTTATCCATGTATTTTTATTTTAAGTCGCTGCAAACAAGCATAGCATGCAGGTTTGTAAATAGCATGTAAAATAAATAACTTTTTCAAACAGTACAAGCAATTTGTATTGCTACTATATTGTCATGATTTATGACATTTTATATAGTGCACTGCGAGGGATTGGGATTAAAAAAGTAGAGGAATCCTCTAATTTTGTAATCCTATAATACAATATTTATATATACTCCCACAGCTCTGCATACCCTGCAGGCTCACCAGAAATTGAGTCTTTTGTCTATTAATAAAAACACTACATAAGATTGATTGTGGCAGGATCTGAAGCTATTTTACAATTTAATATTTGACATATTAAATGCAAGCCCTACCGTGCCCCGGGGAAGCCAGGCAGTGATGCCGGGAGATATGCAAGGGAGGAGCTGCTGCAACCGCGCATGCGCAGCAGCTCCATTTCGCCGATGGGGAGTTGTACAGCAGCCACGGCGCTGTCAAAGAAGCGTCTGCGGCGGTGCTGTACAGAACAAAATATTTGGTATGTTTAAAACAAGCAGTTTGACTGACTCACCTGGCGTGTCAGTCAAACTGCCTCGGCGTGTCACGAGTGACACGTGGGTCATCACGGCTCTACACCATCTAGAAAATCTAGAAAATTGTATGTAAATCCTGGGCTATGTGGTAGATATTTCCATGAATCTTTTTGTGCACCCCATAACCATGGGGAGGTGCAGGTTGGGCAGGGGGGGGGGCACGGGGGCATCTGCCGCTCACACAGTGGGCTACTTTGTGCTGGGTCCCTGGGTCACCTGTTTTTTTTTTATTCATTTAAAATGTTCCTAATAGGCTCCTGAGTCGACACTTGCCTCCTGGGCTAAAATTTGCCAGCCCTTCCCTGACCACGGGGAACATTTTTATTGTCCCATATGAGGTTAAAGGGGTAGGGTAAGTGGCTGGATTGTCAATAAGATCTCTCCGCATTGAAGGGAATCAAAGTGGAAACAAGGGATGAAACCTCTGTTTCAATTATCCATGTATTTATTTGCTGTAGGCCAGACTACAATAAACTAATTTTGTTATACAATTTTTGTGGGATGCTTACAGTCAGATGAGCAACACTTTTCTATATTTGTGTACAAAAGCCAGTCTCCAGCAGAGGTTGAAAATGAATGCTCTTTAAAGTAAGTTTTCATTTGAAAGGTTAAAAAAGGCTGTTAATTATATATTAATGTTGCATCTTATTTTCTTATGGTGCTAAAAATGTTTTGTAAATACATATACTTGGATGAGTAAGCCTATTTCTGTGTAGTTGGTTTTTCTGTAGCCTTTTTAATTATGTGTTACTCTGTGTAGGAGTAATTGCAGGGAGACCTAGAAAACACAGATACTATATTATTTTTTGCTATAAGTAAACATTATCATATAGCCTGTGAAGGAATTGGCAGATTTTCGCAACTCATTTTTGCTTCTATGTTTTTGTTGAGTAAAATAAAAATGTATATAACAAAAACAAGTTCCAAGGACACACTCTGGACAGGGAAAGGCAATGATAGATCTTCAAACAGATTAAGCCTATTTATTAACAATAAAATTCTAGACAGGTTACACTGACAGCACGTACAATAAGCATTTTGGGGGAGGATACCAGGTTCTAAAATAAAATAATTTGTGACCATCCAGCAAACAGCAAACTTGACATTAAGCTTGTGTGGGCAAATCTGCCAGCCAGGATCAGTAGACCAACAACAAAAGGAATTTTAGGACTCCTCCTCATTGAATTAGCGTTGTGTGAGTAGAAAGTGTCTTGTATAAACCAGCACAACATTCGATTGGCTGATTGTAGTTTATTAAAATACACATGCCTCAAAGACAATTGTCACAAATTATTATACTGCATCTCCATATATAGGGCCTGATTCATTAAGGAAGTAAAGCAAAAAAATGAGTAACATTGTACCTTGGCAAAACCATGTTTCATTGACGGGGGAGGCAAATTTAAAATAAACTTTACATTTCAGTGTACAAATAAATGTATGAAATATTTGCATCCTACATGAAAAAACAGCCATTATTTAACTTATGTGCAAAATAATAACTTATTTGTCCAGGAGAAAACTTACTAATTTTTTGCATTACTTTCCTTAATCAATCAGGCCCATAGAGTTTAAAAATACCTAACAAACTTTACCAACTTATAAAATTAATACTCAGCATTACCCTTATATTGGTGCAATAAAAGTAATTATAATCATACTAGTGAAGCATTCAACAGTTACGTAGCGCATACAGAAAGCGGGAAATTGAAATGCAAGCAATGCAATGGTTTTGCTACCTTTTTTATACCACCTTAAATTGTTAAGAAAAAAAATTCATGAGATGGAATCAATAGACATGCCCTGCATGTCCAATAGACATGCCCCCACATCTGCATCAGCTCCCATTATGAGATGGTTTAGGTGGCATGAATATGTCACAGATGGCCCTGTGGCACCCCGAGACACCCCGGACTCCCCATCTTTTCCCTCTCCAGTGGACCTCATAGAATTCCCCCAGCCCAACGAACAGACTACACCCTCCGGCACCATGCTGGGAGTATTTTCAGACAGTCAAAATGAAGGTTAATGTGTTTTGATGTATACTTGCACATATATGTATGTATATTGCTGATTATATGAGCCTTTCTTCAACTAAGTGACTCCTCCCCCATGCATGGTCCCTATGTGTTCCTCCTTGTGTGATTTCCCCGCTTTTGTCTGTGCCCAATATATTTTTGAAAAGTTTCAATAAAATTATTGATGATAAAAAAAAAAAAAATTCACATACGTAGAATACAAATAAGACACAGTGATGGACTGACCCCAAGCCAATCATCTGTAGGGTATAATTTTTGTATAAATGAATTAAAATCAATATAATCAATGAAGCATGCTGGAATCATAGTACTTTTTTTTTTATTAACCGTTACTTATAAAGTATCTACATATTACTCAGTGCTTTACACAATTTTTTTAATCATTTCACCTCTGTTCCTGCCGATGCAAAGTTTACAATCTATGTACCCAACCACATGGGCAAATGCACCCACAGATTATGGTCAATTATGTCAGACACCAATTAACTTATCATTATGTCTTTGGAAAGTGCGGAAGAAACCGGAGCATCCAGAGGAACCCACGCAAACACGAGGAGAATATACAAACTCCACAAAGATAGTGCCCTGGTTTGAATTGAACTCATGACCCATGTGTGGCAGCCATGTTATTCACTGTGCCGTCTTTAATGTTTCATCAATGCCCTGCCTCTAACATTTGTCAATTATTTCTGTTCCTACAAAGGTTTCATCACTATGGTGGTATAAATAAACTGTGATGATTATTAATATTGGGTTGTTAGTGAAAGTGTGTGCGTACCTCTTGTCACAGATTTATGATTAATATGCCACTTATGTCCTTATGCATATTTTATGCCTCTGTAGCCCAGTTACTGAAAGCCGCATAGACAGAATTAAACATATACTACATGTGTAGTTCGGCAATCGATTTATGTTTAAATTTAAAAATACTTTTATGAACTATGTGATTTAATCCCACATACAACATCCTTTTCTTGTTTACATTGACTACAATTATGACAGTACCGCCAACCCACTTTTTCATTGCTCTTTTTGCTGTTAAAGAACTTGTAATCACCCTAGGTGATAATTTATTTTTACATTTGGTGGCTTTCTATGAATGATTACAGTTTTATTCAGGAAGGTTACTTTTAAAAAAAAATATTTTTACAAGAATGTGAGAGAGACTCAGCCTAATCATCCTTTCATTTGAAACTATACTCTGTAGAAAGCCCCAATCTGAATTTGTCTGAGCCCCCCTGCTTTCTGTTGTCCTCAAATGGCTTTCTCCTATGTAAGACCTTATTGCAACTTTTTCTGAAAATGTTCACAATTCCACACCTTCCTCAAGAAACATCTGTTCTTGTACAATTTCTCTTTAATATTGTAGACTGGCTTTCAGCATTACTCCTGATTTAACTTACTATATTTGCTACTCACGTTAAAGTATATATTTCCATTCATTGACTAGAAATGGATTTTAAACATAGTCTTATTTAAAATTGCTAATATCTTCTTTTAAGATAAAATCTTCATACTCTAAAATCTTTTAGATTGGTTGTCTGCAATCTGCAGCACTTCTCATATGTTTTGCAACACATAACACAATCACACACAATTCCATATGGATCAATGTGTTTTAATGATCACATGACCAGGAACTGAGTCTGATGATTCCCGGTCACAGCTCGGGAGCCAGAGGTTGTAAAACTAATAGAGATTAGGGCAATATGTAGCTAAAAATGAAAACAATGCTACGTATAAAGACGTATTTATGACTAGCTGAAAAACCTGGTGTTGCCCGGGTTTAAATCTTCAGGTATTAAGTTATCAATAAGTTGGATTTAACTATCAACCTTTTAAAAAAAATAATAAATAGCAGATGAGCTGCTCTTCCAACACACCCATGAGGGGGTTGCCCAGTGTTATTTGTTTTTATATTAAATGTCATCCAAATCCATCCAGTGGATAGCTTCCTGGGTCAAAGATCTGCCCACCGTACACCAACAGGAGGCTTAACCGGGACCTCAACCCCCTAGTATGTCTTCTGGGATCAAATGTTACCAGTCTGTGAAGTTTTCGTCCAAATTGTTCCTGTGGAAGGCTCAGAACAGGTTCCCCAGGTCAAAATTCTGCCTAGCATACACCAACAAGAGTTCTGACCAGGACCCTAACCCCTAAAACCTAGCCAGGATCCAACTGGACAACCTCACATTGGTTTCATCCCAATTGGTGCATGGGTGTCCGAATGAAGGCTTATAACAGATTCCCCAGATCAAAGTTGTGCCCAGCATACATGAGGTCCAACCGGAACCCTAACCCCCCTAAAACCTGCCCAGAATCCAACTGGACCATCTTGTGCTGGTTTCATCCCAATTTGTGCAGGGGTGTCTGAATGCATAACCGGACAAACAGACCAATGATTTTTATATATAAGTTGGGTAGACTAAATTTGAATAATAATTTATAAAGTGTGGAGATGATTCCTCTTGAGGATGCTCCACCCCCACACAATACCTCCAAGGTAGAGAATTTATATAATTTACTTAATTTAATACATTTTTAGAACAAAAGAAATTCTTAATTTGTAGATATTGCAAAAATTAGTTTAGTTGGGCGATTGAAACAATCTTTCACAGTTCATTAAATTCAAGAGAAAATGTTTAATGGGGCTATATCTGCTAAATATTCATGTTTTCTAAGACCAGTTTTGAAAGGGTTTGTACGTTATTCTCAGTGGAAAAGAAAATTATCGCAGATAGGAATAAAGAGTTTATGTGTGTGTGGGGGGGGTTGGGGATAAGGTTGTATCATTTTATGGAATAATCCCAAATTGTGAGCATTAATTATAATTGTGGTAGATGTAGATGTGTTGCCACATTTGGATACTAGGACTAGGAGTCCCCCTTTGTGATATCCTTTTTGTATAATGTATTGTTGTATTCTTGTTGTCTTTTCCCTGACCAAATATATTCTGAAATGTGTTTTGTTTTAGCATGTCAGATGAAACTCTTAACAGCCGTGTGAAAAATAAATAAAGTAGTCTCGGTAGAATATTCATTTTGATTGATGCAATGCATCCTAGCCAGGAGTAAAGGTTGTTCCAATTTTTTTAATTATTTTTTTTTTTTATGATTGAGCCTAAAGATCTTAGAAAATTAGCTGAATAGAGGAGATCATAATTTTTAGTGACATATATACGTACATTTTTAGTTTTTGTATTTTGGCAATTAAGTGTCACGCCTGAGGATCTGTCCATAGACTGGGTTGTGTCTCTGGAGTTAGGATGGTGACTTAATACACAAAGCTGGGTGGCCTGATTATGTTCCTTTGCATGTAGGTGAAAGGACAGGAGGAACAGGTGGTGATAAACTAGCAGAGAAAACCAGGCAGGAATTGAATTGCTTAACCCGGAATTGAACCGGAATGCTTGATGAAACCGGAATGTTGGAACCGGAATGGAACTGGTAATGCTGGAACCAGACCAGAATGGAACCGGAATAGAGCTGGTAATGTTGGAACCGGTGTGGAGCTAGTAATGTGGAACCGGAATCCTGGATGACGGAACCGGAATGGGGCTGATAATGTTGTAACCAGTCTGAAGCCAGGATACAGACTACACTGTCTGAACTGGAACAACAGAAAGGATTGAAGACTGCTGGGAACCAGGTTGATGTTTGAAACAAAAACTTTGCACTGGCAACAGGTAAGAGCTCCAGGAAGTCCTTTTATAGTAGCTGAAGATTCCTTATTGAGACTGTGGTCAGCTGGGCAGAAACAGCACTCTGAGTAGCTGAGATGGTTCAGGTGACCATATTCAAGATGGCAGCTCTCAGCAACTGGTTTTGGAGGGAAACATGAAGTGGAGGCTGCTATCCCCTGATTGGCTGGGAGGAATAATGTGGCCGAACTCAAGATAGCAGCGCCCATACCCTGATTCTGGAGGGATCTCTGGAGTGAAGACAGAGACTGTGCAGCATCTTGCAGAGAAATCTGAAACCAGCAGAGCCTGAGAACCGCAGGGACAGCTTGGAAAGACAGGGGAGAGGTAAGTGACAGGACCTGAGAGCCTGGTGTGTGACATTAAATTTCTAATTTTCTAATTTTCTTTCAGATCTTCCATTGATTTTGGTGAAAAATTTATTGAAAGTGCTTACTTTCCATTCTTACTTTTAAATGTGATATTACACCAACATTGTTAGGCCTTTCATGATGGACTAAAGCAAGATATGACATTTGTAAGTGTTAGAAGGTTGTCATCTGCATAAAGGGAAATGTTACGTTTGTCAGAGGCTCTATTAGAAGAGCAAAGAGAAGGGGAGGTAAGGGGCACTCCTGTTTGGTACTGTTTAAATAGAGATGTTCAATGACCCCCATGTTTTGGTTTTGGTTTTGCATCTGTATTAACTTCGTGTTTTGGCAAAACCGCCCTTAAGTGTTTTGGTTTTGGATCTGTATTTTTTTGCAAAATTGCTAAAATATGCTAAAATCACATAGTTTGGCTCTATTTTTGTTTCTACATTATTACTAACCCCAATAACACTAATTTCCAGTAATTTCCAGTCAATTTTGAACACCTTACTAGTCACATTATTATTTTCATCTTCTGTCGACCAAAAACTGCAGCGATCTGGCTGGATAATAAGCAACAGAGCAATGGCACAAACAGACAGCAGTTCATAGCACATCTAGGAAACATTGTCACACAGCAGTGACAGAAAAGAAAAGTGATGCCTTTTAACCCTTATTTTAGATATTAAAAAGGAAGGACAATTACAGTTTAACAAACCAAGCACTCCAGCAACAATGAGTGCCACTTTTGTGGCTAAAGTACTTAATTTGTTTGGGCCCCCACAAAACAAGGAATTGCTTAGATGCCTTAAGTCCAACAGTGTTGTCAATGAACTCTATAGTGGCAAGATGTTGTCATCATCCTCACCATCATCAGTTTGTACATCATTTTCACACAATATTAAATCATCCCCGGTGGAATCCACCATTACAGAAGTCTCTGTATTTTGATGTAATTGGTGGTAAAGGACTTCCTCTTGGAATTTGTAGTTAATCTTGATGAACATCATATTTACACATTTTGAGAAAGTAGCCTCTTATGCCAATGGCTGACAAGATTCCCTGGTGTGCTGAAAGCTCTGAGTTCACACTGGAAGGTGGGCAGCATAGGTATTGTACGTTGTCTTTAAAATAATCCTCCACCATTCTTTGGATGTTGATAGTAGGATCAGGAGGAGATACGGTACGGGTGTCACTAATTTTGGTCAATTCTTTTAGAGTTGACAAGACCAGATATCAAAATGTTGTGCTGAGTCATCTACATCATCAATGGGTGGCTTGGGAAAGTTAAGTTTTGCAAAGCACACAACAGTTTATAGCACATATAGGTAACATTGACATACAGCGCTAGCTAAAAGGAAAAGTGGTGCAAGATGGCTTGGCCCCTCCTACCCACCCTTATGTTGGATCGTAAAAAGGACATGCACACTTTAACAAACCAAGCACTTCAGTCGACAAGGAGTTTAGCTTTTGTGGCTGAAGTACTTGGTTTGTTTGAGCCCCCACAAAACAAGCTAACAATGGGCTTAAGGCGTGTAAGCTAACAGTGCTGTGTGTACAGCTGGGCAGAAACAGCACTCTGAGTAGCTGAGATGGTTCAGGTGACCATATTCAAGATGGCAGCTCTCAGCAACTGGTTTTGGAGGGAAACATGAAGTGGAGGCTGCTATCCCCTGATTGGCTGGGAGGAATAATGTGGCCGAACTCAAGATAGCAGCGCCCATACCCTGATTCTGGAGGGATCTCTGGAGTGAAGACAGAGACTGTGCAGCATCTTGCAGAGAATTCTGAAACCAGCAGAGCCTGAGAACCGCAGGGACAGCTTGGAAAGACAGGGGAGAGGTAAGTGACAGGACCTGAGAGCCTGGTGTGTGACATTAAATTTCTAATTTTCTAATTTTCTTTCAGATCTTCCATTGATTTTGGTGAAAAATTTATTGAAAGTGCTTACTTTCCATTCTTACTTTTAAATGTGATATTACACCAACATTGTTAGGCCTTTCATGATGGACTAAAGCAAGATATGACATTTGTAAGTGTTAGAAGGTTGTCATCTGCATAAAGGGAAATGTTACGTTTGTCAGAGGCTCTATTAGAAGAGCAAAGAGAAGGGGAGGTAAGGGGCACTCCTGTTTGGTACTGTTTAAATAGAGATGTTCAATGACCCCCATGTTTTGGTTTTGGTTTTGCATCTGTATTAACTTCGTGTTTTGGCAAAACCGCCCTTAAGTGTTTTGGTTTTGGATCTGTATTTTTTTGCAAAATTGCTAAAATATGCTAAAATCACATAGTTTGGCTCTATTTTTGTTTCTACATTATTACTAACCCCAATAACACTAATTTCCAGTAATTTCCAGTCAATTTTGAACACCTTACTAGTCACATTATTATTTTCATCTTCTGTCGACCAAAGACTGCAGCGATCTGGCTGGATAATAAGCAACAGAGCAATGGCACAAACAGACAGCAGTTCATAGCACATCTAGGAAACATTGTCACACAGCAGTGACAGAAAAGAAAAGTGATGCCTTTTAACCCTTATTTTAGATATTAAAAAGGAAGGACAATTACAGTTTAACAAACCAAGCACTCCAGCAACAATGAGTGCCACTTTTGTGGCTAAAGTACTTAATTTGTTTGGGCCCCCACAAAACAAGGAATTGCTTAGATGCCTTAAGTCCAACAGTGTTGTCAATGAACTCTATAGTGGCAAGATGTTGTCATCATCCTCACCATCATCAGTTTGTACATCATTTTCACACAATATTAAATCATCCCCGGTGGAATCCACCATTACAGAAGTCTCTGTATTTTGATGTAATTGGTGGTAAAGGACTTCCTCTTGGAATTTGTAGTTAATCTTGATGAACATCATATTTACACATTTTGAGAAAGTAGCCTCTTATGCCAATGGCTGACAAGATTCCCTGGTGTGCTGAAAGCTCTGAGTTCACACTGGAAGGTGGGCAGCATAGGTATTGTACGTTGTCTTTAAAATAATCCTCCACCATTCTTTGGATGTTGATAGTAGGATCAGGAGGAGATACGGTACGGGTGTCACTAATTTTGGTCAATTCTTTTAGAGTTGACAAGACCAGATATCAAAATGTTGTGCTGAGTCATCTACATCATCAATGGGTGGCTTGGGAAAGTTAAGTTTTGCAAAGCACACAACAGTTTATAGCACATATAGGTAACATTGACATACAGCGCTAGCTAAAAGGAAAAGTGGTGCAAGATGGCTTGGCCCCTCCTACCCACCCTTATGTTGGATCGTAAAAAGGACATGCACACTTTAACAAACCAAGCACTTCAGTCGACAAGGAGTTTAGCTTTTGTGGCTGAAGTACTTGGTTTGTTTGAGCCCCCACAAAACAAGCTAACAATGGGCTTAAGGCGTGTAAGCTAACAGTGCTGTGTGTACATGATCCTCACACAACAGTGCTGTCAATGAACTGTAAAACTGCAGAGAGCTGCCTGGTTGCTCTGTCGATTAGTAACGGCACAAACACATGACAGTTCATAGCACATTTAGAAAACATTTCCACACAACAGTGGCAGAAAAGAAAAGTGGTGCAAGATGGAACTGTCCTTTGGGACTCCCACCCACCGTTTTGTTGGATTGACATAATATGATTGATGGTCAGCAGAGAAGACAAGTTTATAAAGTCGACAATATAATAACATTGACAGTATTGTTAGGACATCAATTGCAATGTAGACAATATTTATTAGGTTGACAATTCAAATGTAGACAGTATTATCCCTAACTCGAACTCTGTCCCTGTCCCTATCACTAGACCTGTCCCTATTCCTGTCCCTAGTCCTTTCCTTAACTATATCCCTAGCCCTATAATAATACTGTCCACATTTGAATAGTCTACCTAATTATACTGTCCACCATGTGAACTGGCGACCTAATAATACTGTTGAAACCTGAATTGTCGACTGTTCCACAAGCTGATAGACCATGCCAGACAGTGCAAGATGGAATTGTCCTTGGGAAATATGTTTAAAAGGTTTAACAAACTCACACAGAAACAGGAGGGGTAGTTAGTACAGCTTAACAAACCAATGAACTCTAAGATTGATAGTTTTTCGCTATTCCTCCATCCTCTGAAGAATATAAATGGTGCAATTCCACCTTGTCACCACCTCTTGCTTCAATTGGTGGCAGGGCAAATAAAATTGTCATTGTAGCTGCTGCAATCTAATCGACAGAGCAATGGCACAAACACGGCAGTTCATAGCACAGCTAGGAAACAATGTCACACAGCAGTGGCAGAAAAGTGGTGCAAGATGGAATTGTCCTTGGGCCCTCCCATCCACCCTTATGTTGGATCTTAAAAAGGACATGCACATTTTAACAAACCAAGCACTTCAGCGACAAGGAGTGCCACTTTTGTGGCTGAAGTGCTTGGTTTGTTTGGGCCCCCACAAAGCAAGCTAACAATGGGCTTAAGGCACCTAAACTAACAGTGTTGTTAATGAAATCTACAGTGGCAAGATGTCGTTGTCATTATCCTCAGCCTCATCCTCACCCTTATCAGTGTGTACATCATCCTCGCACAATAGTAATTCATCCCCGCTGAAATCCACCATTACAAAAGTCTCTATAATTTGATGTAATTGCCGGTAAAGGCCTTCCCCGTGGAATTTGTAGTTCATTTGGATGAACAACATTTTTCCCACATTTTGAGGAAGTAGCCTCCTACGCCGATCACTGACAACTCTTTACAAGTACACACTGGAGGGTGGGCAACTTAGGTACATAATTGCAAATTGAGTTTGTACATGGGTTTTCAAAATGCCTATTTTTCCTCCCAGTATGTAAAGGGACTGTCTGATTTTTATATTTGTATGCCGTCGTTAAAATAATCCTCCATCATCCTTTGAATGTTGATAGTAGGATCAGGTGGAGTTACAGCAGAGGTGTCACGGTTTTTGGTCAATTCTTTTAGACCAGAGCAGATGCCATAATGTTCTACTTAGACATCTGCATCATCCCTGGGTAACAACTGAAGGAGGGGACACCGTTGTGTCACGTACCACTTGAGCTGTCATCTTGCTCACCTGGAGCTCCTTGCATCTCTTCACAGGTGACTACTTTGAATGGTTTCAGCACCTTGCACAACATGGAAAGTATTGTCCACTGCGCTGGACTAAAATACGTTCCTCACCTTTCCCAATGTCATGGCTTGTGGAGTAAGCGTGGATGGCTTTTTGCTGTTCCTCAATCCTCAGAAGCATATAAAGGGTGGAATTCCAACTTGTTAGGACTTCTTGCTTCAGTGGGTGGCTTGTCCACATATCTGTAAGTGTACAGTGGGAAGAATGGGATTTTGTAGCCCAATAATTACATTTACATTTTTACGAATTATTGGTAAAGGTGAGGAATAGCTTTTCTAGTAAAATGGTCGTGATGGAATTTGGTAACGGGGACACAACCTCAATTGACTGATGAAAACCAGCTGCATTAATAGTGAATATTGGACACAGATCTAATACTAGCATAGTCGCCATGGCGTCTGTGATTCGCTTTGTGGGTGACAGCTTTCATACTTGCTTCCTCTTGCAAAGGATTGTTTAACAGTCAATTGTTGTAAACTACTACTAGTCTTCTTCTGGGATGAAGATCTACCCCCAGCAGCAGCAGCATTGGGACTTACGATCAAGAATTCTTCTGAGGAATCCTGGATAGTGGAGGAGTCACCTAGCCTTAGCAACTGGGATGCAGGACTAACTCTGATCACTAGTGAGGATATTAATGAGGAAGATGTTGTGGGCGTAGAATGTAGGTGCCAGGATCTAGGTGAGAGAAGGGAACTAGCTGATACTGGACTGCTTGTTATGTTTAAGTATAAGTTTCTGATTTTCCCAAAAGCTTCACATGAACTCTATTCAAATGGAGTAATATTCCTAGATGGTTAAGGTCCCTACTTCTACTGACTGTGGCTTTACAAACACTACAAATGGCTTGGCTGCAGACAAACAGATTGTCGTGAGATGTGCACTGGCTGGGGATACCCAGGAATAGAGTTACAGAGGCCGTAGAGAAGGAAGTGCAGGAGGGAGTCAGGAGAGACACTGAGTGGATGGTGTACCAGACAATACCAGTGAGAGTCCAGAGATTGGAGGAAAACAGTTCCTAGGCGGTTGCCAGGGGTAACTGCAATTATAGGCACACTGTGATATATGTAAACAGTCAATAGTACCTGTGGCAGGGTGGAGTCTGGAGCCAAAGGAAGATTGTTGAAATCTAAGCACCAAGATGCTGCAGGGGCTGCCTGTCCGTATAAGGTTAGGATGAGCAGAGGGGCTGCAGATCACGCGGGAGCCATGCCTGGGAGCCCGACTTTACCGAGGTCCAGGAGATAGCTGACTGGAACTGGTGAGTAGATAGTAGAATCATCAGGAACAGAATCAGGTCTGGTACACGGGATATCAACACAGGAGAAGAGTGAAGGCAGAGCCAAGTCGGTACACAGGGAAATCCAATGAAGAGTAGACAGGAACGGAAACAGTCTAGTACACGGGGATACACTAAGCCGGCAGTAAACAACAGGAACAGGTAACAGGGCAAACACAAGGGAGCAGAACACTATGGTAAACATATTACCGGCAATCCTGCAAAGGATTAGCCGGCTATTTAAGGAGAGCAGAACCAATAGGCTGCAGGTGATAATGAGGAAGCCAGGTGAGTGAGCTAGGAGAAACAGGCTGGCCAGGTGAGGCATAATATAGAAATGACAGCATGAATTGAGGGCAGATTCTGACAGAGAACAGACCTAACTGACCCTATCTAATACCTATCTAATCTATCTGCCTATCTGATCTACCTAAACTAATCTAAGAACTAAACTAACTAGTTATCTAAAAACACAGTGACTATCTAATATCTACCTACCTGCCTATCCCTAACTAACTATCTATCAATCTATCTAGTTACTCTGACAAAGAGCCCGGCGAGTCATAACAAGAGGTGGATTTTTTTGCTCTTATGCCCAGGCATGACAATGGTCTTCTGCTTTTCACTGGCAAGAACTGCTTCCACTGGTGCAGGACTTACACAATCAACATCCTCCTTATCAACATCCTCACTAGCGCCATCGTCAGCTACACAAATATCCCCCTCATCCTGTTGCAATTCTAAAGTGGCATCCTCAATTTGTGTATCACCGGCTACACTTGGGCTGCTCATCCACACATCTGCAGAAATGCCAAAAGGCCGCTTGGACGTTGTTCGGGTGGGCTAGGTTTTACAAATAACAAAGGCCGAGCATCTCTAGATTTAACCTACCAGGGGCTATGAAGTATTACCTTTAGAGTGGAACCTAGTTGTCTGGTTCTGATGAAGGTATTCACCACCATGTATTAAATAACCTTTTATTCCAATTTTAGATAAGATAGTGCAATTAAATGGCCATGATATCTGCAAATAAAAGCTTTCTTGGCATCTAAAAAAAATGGTACCAAAGCTTGTAAACCCTTTTTATTTGCTGTTTGAATAAAATCCACCACTGTTCTTGCAGTGTTAGAATGTCTTCCAGGTATGAAACCGACCTGATTTGGCTGAACCAATGTTTGGATAACATTACATAGTCTACTTGCCAAAATTTTAGCCAAAATATTTAAATCTGTACTACGGAGAAATATAGGCTGGTAGCTTGAGCACATTGTAGGGTCATGACCTAAGTTACGCTGGTATCTCTAAGAAATGTGTATCCTTTCAGCATTTTATTAAAAAGGGCATGCATTAATGGTAACAGTAGTAGGGATCTGTATATCCATCAGAACCAGGTGCCAATAATTTTTTTATTTTTTTTTAGAGATTTTATAGCTAATGTAATTTCCCCTGGTTTTATTTTACATTTAAGATTGTCACTTGTCTTTAGATATTCCTCTATTTTTTGCTGTGTTGGTTAGGGTTTCCAAATTCAGACTTGAGATTATATAAATCTTTATAAAATTGCTGGCATCTTCCCAGAAAGTTTACTATTAATGGTAAAAATTCTGTTTTTAGTTTATTTTATTGTAATGTATTTGCTAGGATGACATCAGCTTTATTACCCCTTTCATAACATTGCTTTTGGAGCCACTTGATGGTTTTCGCTCATTGCGTTTCCCCTTTATTGCTTGTTTTTTAAGTGTTTTTTTATGGGGATTTTCCAAGTTTCTTTGTTTTATGTTTGATTATAATCCTAAATCACTAACTTGTTTTTAATGTGTTTATTTTAGAGTGGGGATAAACTTATAAATGATCCCCTGACATTAGATTTTCGTGCCTCCCAAGTAATTTTCTGTTTGTATCATTGGGTTTATTAATGTCACAAGAATTCTTTGAGATTTGTTTCTGTATATTCTTTTTTTTTTTAATATTAAGTTATTGTTTAATAGCCAGTGACTAAAATGTGGAAGGGGAACCTCAACATCCATCTCGATGGTGACATTGTCATAGTCTGACCATGCAATAGGGGTAACTGAAGCTGAATGTATTAAGTGAGTGATGTTGTTTTTAATGTTTGTTGAGTTATTCCTGACCATCGTTAAATGTAAAGCTACTTTTCTATATAAATACCTTGATATGTAATTATCTTTTCTTATAACATTATATCTGTTGTTTCTTGTTTATTGAACTACAAGAAAAGTCAATAAACTATGTCAACTATAACAATCAGCCGGATATAGTTATAGTCGGCATATTTGTGAAATAACATATGTTCCTTAAGTATTTATATTTTGTAATGATGTTTCTTATCGATATGTGCATAAATTCATACTCTGTTTAATGAATTTATTATTAAAACTATACAATTTTTTTAGGAGAGATATACCCAAAATTTTAGAATTCAGTACTGAAAATGTGTAGGAACACAGTCATAAAAGGTTTATAAACCCATATATCATACACAGAGACCACTTTTAGAGACCTCAAATTTGAGGAAGGGGGGGGGGGGGGAGAGGAATGTGATGTGTAAAAATCATGGAATTGAGGATACAAATGTCAGGTCCTGCTTCCTGTCAATCTGCTATTGATGTCTCCCCCGATGCAATCACACGTACGTTTTTGGTTTCTGTTTTTACTGCTGTTTAGTTTATGAAACTGTTTTGTGATAATATTACTGTATGTCCCTTTGTTATCTTTTTTTTTATATAATTTAAGTATTGTGACTTTATTTGTCAAATTAAACTCCATTTAAAATATTCTGTCTTTGTGGGGGGTTTTTAACTTTTTATTGTCAACAGATACATGTAACAGTTACAGTTAGTGTAAATAATACAATAGTAAAAGAGCATATAGCACAAGGGCCATTTTAAAAAATATATATAAACCAGGACAAGAGGGGTGGGACAAAAGGGGGTGAGGGGAAAAGTTCACGGTGCTGACGAATAGAAGAACTAGGGCACAGAGAAACCTGTTCTCTAAAATCAATGGATATAGCAGAGTTGGAACAAAGGTGTGAGACAGGGCCACTTAAGATGAGGGAGTGTTAGTTGTAAGAAGAGCATTTATATCTTCCCTAAGAAGCCATGGAGAACACTTTAATGAAAATATCGGGTTCGGGGCAGCACGGTGGCTTAGTGGTTAGCACTTCTGCCTCACAGCGCTGGGGTCATGAGTTCAATTTCTGACCATAGCCTTATCTGTGTGGAGTTTGTGTGTTCTCCTTGTGTTTGCGTGGGTTTCCTCCGGGTGCTCCGGTTTCCTCCCACACTCCAAAAACATACTGATAGGTCAATTGGCTGCTAACAAATTGACCCTAGTCTCACTCTGTCTTTGTGTGTGTGTGTGTGTGTGTGTGTGTGTGTGTGTGTTTATATTAGGGAATTTAAACTGTAAGCCCCAATGGGGCAGGGACTGATGTGAGTGAGTTCTCTGTACAGCGCTGTGAAATCAGTGGTGCTATATAAATAAATGGTGATGATGATCTGGTTTGTCATGAAGGTTACATGTGATCTTTTTCATGCATGCAACATACCAAACACGATTCTTAAGTGCAGAGATGGGAGGGGGTGTCACATTTTTCCAGTGGGAAGCAATCATTGGTTTGGCCACAGTCAAAATATGTAAAACTAATTTTATGGAATGTCTAGAAAGATTTGGGAATATCAATGGCTCTTTGGGATTGGGGCTTCCTTCACAGAGTTAAGGATTCTATGGATCTTATCCCAAAATAAGGTTATCTTGGAGCAAGTCCACCAAATGTGGAGAAAAGTCCTCCTTGTGGACGCAATTCCTCCAGCTTTTTGTGACATTTTATTTAACTTATCAGGAGTGTAATACTAATGGTAAAACCCTTTATATGCATATAATTTGTTTCTTTTAATAGTGTGGAAATTGAAAAGCGAGATGTTCTCTATGAGTTCCTGCCATGCCTCCTCTTCGGGTGTCAATTCAGAGTCAATTCCCATTCTAATTTCTGTCTATGGGGGGACCAGATATAGCGGGATGTAGTCATTCAGTCAGACTCTCGACACCAAAAGGGTGACAGTCTGGCTGATGACAGATTTGGTGTGTCGACAGGCTGTTTAGATTAAACCTTTCTCACCCACGTCACACAGGCTTAATTGTGCCTTACCTTGAAAGATAGTATCAAAAAAGATTTCTCTGCGGCTTTCTGCATTCTTCTTTGTAGAAAAGAAATACCACATTTATAGATCCTGCATAGATTAGAGACCTTAACAAAACCAGCTACAAACATTATCAGTTTAATCCAGATAGAATGAGAGGAGTAGAAAAGAGCTGTTAGTACTTAGGAAAGACATTTTTTGTGATTTAAATAATTTTGTCATTGTGTTCTTGTGTCATATTTTAAATTCTCTCTTCATTTCTGTTCTCTTATCAGCAACATGTCAAGACAATACTGCAACGACCGTGAGACAATGATCTCTATGCATAAGTGAAGTGTATTTTGAACAATCACAGGTTTCAATATCGGGATATATTTTCTCCCCTTCTGAACTTCAGGTGGATCCTAAAAACTTTAAAGCTATCCTGGCATGATCTCAGCATTTATGTCTAAAGGACAGAGATGTCTTAGCTTTTTATCATGAATGTATTAAAAAATATTCTTTTGGTATTGCTTCAAGAACTACTCTCTACAACATATGAGCTAACTTCCTTGCCCTTGGAAACCACTCCTGCTTTTCTCTTTTTAAGTTTTTTTCCTACTGCTACTGTTTACTGTTGTAAAATGTCTCACAACAGAGAAAATGTCATTGGTGATCAGGAAATTCTGGCTGTTAAACTAGAATAATTGCAAAAAAAAAAAAAAAGAAAAAAAAAAAAAGAGAACAAGGCAACACAATGGAATGGCCTTGCATCCTTCTTAGGGGGAGGATAAGCACCCATGTGTCCAACAAAGACAGCACAGGGCTCGCTTCCCAAACTCTGGCAACATTATTAGAGCTATAGCCAGGGCGGGCGTCTAACTGTCTAGAAGGCAGAGATAACACACAACATTATGCAGTACTTATCAAGTTTCCTGTGTTATTTTCTTCCTGGAGGGTACATTTTGCAATTGTGGGTGAAGAGAGGAGAAACGTCTTCCTCATAGTCTGAAACGGGTTCTGAATCCTCATTGGACTTGTTTACGCTGAATCACTTAAATAAGTAGGGGCCATATACAAGAGTGTGATAAAATGAGTACGATTGTTTGCCATTCCCAAGATAAAGCAGCTGTCAACTCTCTCAGGTTAGCTTTGAAAGAAGTTCTGACATCAGGAAAGCTCGCCAAAGCCAACTAATGTCTTAGTTAAAGCAGTGTTACAAGGAGGCAGGAGGGCTTGCACGGTCTTGGATTCCTGTGTGGTCTCCAGCAAGTCAGCCACCAAGTCCTGACTAGTATTTGGTTATTTGTCCAGGTATCAAGTGTCCATATGCTTTGGAGGTATAAAAACTGGGTATGGAAAATTATGTGGAAGATGAGGGAGGGCTGGTGAACAGAAGTTTAAGAGATCAACGCTACATACGTCCCCCTTGAATGTCACAAGAGTGCAAGTGTTTTGGGCCCGGGAAGAAAGTAGCCCATATAATAGATGGCTTTTAATTTTGCCCACTTTATCTGATTGCAATTATAGACATAAGTTAGGTGCCTATTTTCAGTTATAGTCTTGTTATTATTTTCAGGCAAAAATATATTAATAACCAAATGAATATGATTTTTTACATTGTGAGCAGTAAATGATACCTTATTTTATTTTATTTTTTTTACAAATCATGTCAGTTATTGTTATGAAGAGGGTGATTCTAAATGTTCTAAATGGAGTATAAAGGAAGTAATGAGAACAGCATTTTCTTTTGTTTTTTTGTCAATTACAAAAAAGGGTCCAAGAAGGCTGAAGGATAAATTCACTTTTAAATCCCACAGCATTAGGACTCTGTCTAAAACCTATAGAAGCAAAGTTTTTGAGCAATGTTATAAAAAATGAATTTATTGAATTAGTAGTAATTGCTTGGAACAAGCTGCAATAAGAAAGGAATATAATTGTGTTAATCTTACTGTCAGGATCCTCTGATCCTGTGAGCCAGAGTTAAACACTATCAATGTGCTGTAGTCATGGACACTATAGAATCTGGTTGAGCCCAACACTCCCTTCTAGGTCATCCTATTTAATCAGCATGGAGAGCACTGAATTTCACCCTTGTTCCAGTTTGATCCTACATTCGTGGTGGATTCCTGCACTTGTCCCTTGGTTCTTGGACTTCTTCATTTACCATATGTGACTTTTGCCCTGCTATTATTTTGGACTTACGTTTGAGTTTCCTTTTGCTCCTGCATTTTTCATTTTTCTATTTGCCTTGCATCGTAATTTGCTTTGTGTTCCCTTTCTTGCATGTTGACTCTAATATTCTTGTTCTGACACATCTAATAAACATGCTAAACCACATTTTTTTTTTTTTTAATGTACAGCCGTTGCAGAATGTCCTGGACTTAGCAAGGAGGTGCAAAACTAAAACGTACAAAGCACCTATTCCAGATATTTTTTCTGGGGACAGTAGAAAACTCAATGAATTCTTGCAGCAGAGCAGTATATATTTTGCTGCATACCCTAATGTCTTTTATTTTGAGGAATTCTGCATTTATAACATGATAATGTGGTGTTGACACATTAATGTTGGCTACTTATCTCCTGGAAAATAATAGTCTATTGCTACTGGATTTAAGGACTTTTACACAGGCTCTCATTGATTAAACCCTGGAGATTCTTTCTTTTCAACAGCATACTCTTTGCTTACCTTTGTATTCTGGAGATGACCTTACACAATTTGTGACCTTTTTGCAGGAATGTTAACATCTTCTATCACATGTTGTTGGATTTTTAGCCAGTAATTGAAAGAAAAGCAGACTACATGGTACTTTGTGTTTATTGTTCTGTATTGTTTTACCCTGTATAGTCTACTGTTTGTACCATGTGCGGCGCTGCGGATACCTTGTGGCGCCAAACAAATAAACGATAATAATAATAATAATACATGGTTCAGTTGGCTTTTATCTTGCAGCTCTGTCACAAGCTACGGCATAAGTGGCTCCTATTAGTGTCCAGCAACATACATTTGCTCTGTTGGCATCCAGGCTGGAACAGAGAAGAAGCAGGTGTAACTTGGAAGACGACTACCGTAGTCTGCGCTGACCGGAGGACGTTGACGTCATTACAGGTGCCAGGTACATATTAGGCAATGCGTGCATGCAGTTGCCAGATGATTTAGTCTCATTCAGAACAGTATCCAGCATTCCTGTGTAGCTGACCCTGGCTATAGCTCTGACCACCATTTGTCCACTACTTGCCTACCAGACCCTGAGTCCAAATTTTAACTGCCCCTTATCGCTATGTGCGTACCAGACCCTAACTATGAACTTCAACCACTGCTCATCACTACCGCTATAACAAACCCTGGTTCAATATTGACCACCAGCTATTTGTCATTTGTGCACTTGATCTTAATCTGCAAACTTGATTCCTGGCTATGTGCTTACCTGAGCATTATTTGGAACTTCTATACAGCAAGTACTATAATCATACCTGTGTCGCAGTCACCGTGACAGTCAGGCACCAGGATGCGATCGCAGGGGTGGAGGAATCATTCCCCCTGCGATCATTTGCTTTGCCTGTGACAGATCACATGATCGCAGGGGGAATGATTCCTCCATCCCTGCGATCGCATCCTGGTGCCTGGCTGTCACAGTGACAGGCTGAAGACACAGTAGCGGAGACCAGCAGCGGGCCCCCAGGTAAATATATGTTGCGCTGTTGTACCGGGCCCCCTGGTGAGCCCGGGCTTGGTACAACAATACCCTCCGTACCACCCTGATGGCGGCCCTGCTTGGACCAACTCCATTTCCTTAACCAGGTACGTCTTTTATTCTTTGTTCATATTGTTTGTTATACATCACTATTAAATTTGGCACAGAGACGTTGTACTGGGTGTACGTGTCCTCCAACCGCCCGCTGTGGTACATCAATCTTGCAAAACACTTGATTGTGAAACAAAGATCATCACCATTCTGAGTTTTATTAAGTATAAACATTGAGTCAGGATGTGGGTAACTGGTCATTTGGACTTACACAACCTGAAGTCTATGCCTCACAAATTCTGACCAAATTCAAAACACCACATTTGAAACACTAACATTCTTTCCATACAATACCTTCTCCTAAACATGTGGTAAAAATGACCTTCGCCCCCAACTCTATCAGCACCTCTTCCCAACTGTAAGTAGAAGTATTTTACTGTCAGACATGTATAAAGATGGAAGGGAAAGGACAGGGGAGTGTGCAGAAAGCTTATCCAAGAACCAATCATATCTCATCCCGAACTGTCTTTATTCAAAGAGCAAACATAAATACAGACTGTATTTTCACATTTCTTTTTCTGCACACAGCACAAATAAATAAAACAAATATTTAAGTTTGTGTCCATTTAATTGCAAATCCACATCCAATTTGCACTCCACACAACCTGAATTGTGGCACAGTGGCTTGGCCACTGTGTAACCTACAGAATCCTGGGAAACATGGATGCACCTAATCAGCAACAATGTCAACTATAAATGTATATGTGTATACCAAGCAGCAAGAATCAAAGGAAACATAAGATTTTTGCTATATCCTGGTGGAATGGTGGAAGTGGGAGTCAATGCGCAAGCACAAATTGCAGGCGGGGGGGCGATGGTAATACTAGTGCCGGCCCACAGGTCAGGACCCTTGAATCATTGCTATGTTTCTGACCACAAATCCATGTTGGCTGGATATTATTTGACCTTTTTATTTATGCTGTGACACTGTTATTGCTGAAAACTCCAGGAGTACATATTGCACACAAGCTAGAACATATGGTGCTTACATATTTTGTCTTGCTCATTCTCCCTCTCAAGTGCACATAAGTGGGGCCCATTTGTACCTACACCATTTCTATCTGTCCATTCAGAGGAGAGCGTTTATAAACTGGATAATTTGCGAGTGTGCAACGTATTTTATTTTGCGTAAATGCACCCAACAGTCCATCTTGTGCATAACAAGGAGCACACGCAGATTCTGTTTTTTTGGAACTGCCTCCTGACAACAATCTGCACAGCTGGATCGACACATGATGAAAAGTGTAAAAATGTTACAACATTCATTTATTAATTTAAAATTTTCCACTTAGATAAGCTTCATATTTATGGCTTGATTAAATCATGAGAATGAGGAGACATCAGGGGGTAAATGTATGAAGCTCCGGGTTCTTCAACACCCGCTATTCGGCGTCTTCAGCGCTTAAATTTAAAGCGGCGCTGCCTTGTAAAGGGAAGTTTCCCTTTACAAGGCAGCGCCGCTTTAAATTTAAGCGCTGAAGACGGCGAACTCGCGGGTGTTGAAGAACCCAGAGCTTCATACATTTACCCCCAGGACTTTTTTTTACTGTTATTTATTCTCGCTATCATACATTGTAATGTTTTTATTATATTCATATAAATGTATCTGAATGCATTCTCCCATATCCCATAAGTGTACTTGAAGGCATCCAGCACACACTTTAGCTCCTCCCATCAGAACACGAAAAGTATTGCACCTCTGAAAATTTTCATGTGCAAAATCCATGTTTGTTATATCAAACACACATGCAAAAATAGGTGTAAACCGCAATTGCACTACAGGGGCTACTATTTTGTAAAGGACCTCCAACCTGCAAAAACATAAAAGACATATGAGAACAATATATATAACAGGAACAAGGGTACAGTAAGTAGAATATTAAATGCAGAACTAATCACATAGCATACACTTAATTCAACATAAGACATGACAAAGGAATACGAGAAAGATGGCAAGTGAACATGAGACATAGGGTAGAGGGCCCTGACTATGAGATCTTACATTCTAGAGGGAGAGGTAGAGAGACAATATCAGCAGAGGGACATTGGCTTAGTAGTCCAGGCAGGTAGAAGAAGAGGTGGAGGCTAGAGGGTATATTGAGGAGGTGAAGGTGAGCTGACAGGGATATTAAGCTGGGAGCTTGTGGAAGAATGGGGAAAGGGGAGACAATGCATGGTTGGAGGAAGTAGAGGCTGAGACAAAGTAGATGGTGGAGAAGAAGGGAGAACAGGTAGGATGAGAAGGAGTTGAAGGCATGGAGGTGGCTGGGCAGGGGTAAGGGAGAGGGGGTCAAGGATCAGGAGGGGTAAAGTACTTGGGTAAAGTACGGGGGATATATCACACCGAGTAGGCAGCAGAGAGAGGTGGCATTATATAGTTGCAGGTAAGATCTTCAGGTGATGTAGGCGTTGGAATTGCGGTTCAAGAGTTGTGGGAGGTTTCACCAAAGTGTAGAAGAAGTTAATAGACCTCATGGGAATTCCAGGCACTGTCTGAAGTAGAGTTAGGGAGCGCTTTGGGCACTGTCAAGTGGTAGAAAGGTGTGGGAGTTAGCTAGGTGGGATTGGCCAGCCACATTCTGGAAGAGAATGCACTCTTATAGGTTTCCTAATATTAGAGCAAAAAAAAGAGTGTGGCTTCTTGTAGAGTAAGTAAAGCTTTGGAGATGTCAAATGCTTTGGGAGTGATGACTTGTACGATTGGGCACCTTAGCTGCAGGAGGACGTGCACCAGTATCTGGATTGCTCCTAATTGTAAATAGCTATGGAATATGGTGGCACTATGTAAATAAATTATATTGATAGTTGCAGGAAGGTTGATTAGAGAAATTGCAATATATTGAAGAGTAGATTCAAAAAAATGTTGTAGAGGACAGGGAGAGTGCTGTTCTCAGTAGGTATATGGAAGTTCTACATTGGTATTTTCATGTAGGTATTGGTATAGGACAACTGGAACTTGAATCAATAAGAGGCCTACTTGTTCCACCAGGTTACAAACATACTCTACTTACCGGAGGATGAGTTGCCCTTTAGCAGTGAAGGCTAGGGTTATAGAGGTGACTCAGGAAACCCGTTTGCTGTGGATTTGGAGATGAGAAGAGAAACAGGAGTTCAGCTCCCTTTCCCTCCTAGCTGCTACTAGTGGATTGGAATAGTAATTGGTACCTACTACTTAGGTATAGTATTCAAAGGTCACAGAGTAGGATACACCAGGTATAGGTTTGGGAGTAGTGAGGTAGCAGAGAAGCCACTGGCAGCTTAAAGGATAAGGCACTTCAAAAAGGTTGGAGAGGCTATAAGGAGTTGACAAGACTCCCCAAAGATGAGTGCCAGAAGAGTAATTCACGATCAAAAGAGTCCTCTGCTTTGCGATAGGTGTAGGCCAAAGGTCTGCCGCCAGAGTTAGTGAAATGGTCGGCTGCTAGATGGCTCCAAAGCTTGGATGTGGGATGTAATTAATGTGGCAGGCCCCATGTTGGGCCAATGTGTGTAAGCTGCAGATAGTCCTACTGAGATCAACATCAGGATGGACTGCAAAGTGTAGGGTGCAGTTGTCTTGCCAATATGTGTCTCAAAACTCCCTACAGGTTATCCCAAGCTAATGACAGTGCAGGCAGGGGAGGGCTGGCAAGTTTTGGCCCAGGGGTAAGACTCAACTCAGCAACCTATTAGAAACATTTTAAAGGAAACAAAATGCAGGTGATCCAGGGATACTCAAATGGCTGAAGTGGGGTGATTTCCCACAATGCAGCAAATAAAGTTTTCTTTAGATATGTCATACTTGTTCTATGAAAAGATAACAAACACCCCTATGCAACTTTGATTGATTTATAAAAGTTACAAGTGGGCAAATCAAAAATATTTTGGTCTTTCTGGCTTCACTCTTCACATTGGATACAACTGTATCTAGAAATCATATCCAACAACAAATGCACAACTAAACACAACTGTACATGATGTTCATACCAGGGAACTTTCAGGGGTCCGGTTGTTCTTTGGTGGGTTACCGTTTGGTTGGCAAATTCTATGGCACAAGAAAAACACTATCCCTGAGATTTTTAATGTAATTCCTATGCCGAATGCAGGGATGGAGAGCTACAGTTCACATTTGCTCAATATTATTACACTGGACTTTTTGAATTTTATATACTTCTCTACAATAACTTCTAAGGCCTAGAGAATATAAACACATGGTAGGAATTGCATCTAACATTCATTTTATTTTGCAGTTGGTCAATGCTAAAAAATAGGAACATTTCCAGGGACAAAACATTTAGAGATTGAACTTTACAATTTGGGACTATCCAGGTTGATTGACTCGGACTAAGTGGATTTTGTCCCTACAAGACAAGCATCAAACAAAACCAGAAAAATAATAAACCTAATCTATTACATCAATAAAATCAATCTCCCTTCATTTAGTTTAACGTTAGATGCAGATTAAACATTGGACCGTATATTTTAGTTGTTTTTGTTCTCATCATTGAAAGTGTAATGGCTCAGGGCATATTTTTACAAGCTATTCAAGTTTTGTATTTTAGCCCCTCATCTTGTTCAAATTGGACAATGGCACAAGACAAGGGTGCCATCTGTTACCAATAATTTTTGCCCTTTGTACTGAACCACTGACTGCTCAGCATATTGATTACATCTAGTTTTAGCAAATACATCTGTTCCCAACAATACAAAATCTCCCCTTTTGTAGATGATGTACTCTTCACACTTGTGAGCACCAAGATCTCGCTCCTCAATTATATGCAAAACTAGACCAATATGGATTCTTTATACATAAAATAAACTAAAGAGTAAGCCAAACTTTATCAAGCAAATCACACCTCCATATTAAATGCTATTTCACAAGATCAGACTAAAATGTGACAAACTATATAGCACTTGGTTTGGTATAATCAACACAATAAAAATTAATAAATTTACCCAGATTACTGTACATATTTCAAACACTCACAGTACATATCCCAAACCAAGCTAACTAAACAAATTAGCGACTTGGGACTAGTGCTCCATATGTTCCAAATTATTTCAAGCAGTATAATTAAATCACATAGCAAGATGGCACTCCAAACCTGGATTCAAAAAGTGGGCGGATATTAAACGCCTTGATTACATGAGGACCACTTAAGATTTCGTCCATAGATGCCGAAATTCCGCAGACCAGTCTCAACCGATAAGAGGCGACTGCTCAATTTACACCTTCTATTTGGTGCAGAGTGAAAGTCCAATTGAAGCTGGCTGTGTACACCTCTCCCCTTACCTCAATCTGGTGATATTTGTTATTCCCACTAGGTTATTTGCACATGGTCCAGCAAAGGAAGCATCATTTATTTGCATATTTTGGGGGAATTTGCTCCATCTTCCTTTGCTGAGATGCATGAACAATTTCTGATTCCCCTCTCACAACATTTTTTTTATATATCTCTTTATTTTTGCAGAAACATGAGATCCAAAACAGTAGATTATAAAAAAGTTGAGGTAGAGAACTGAAGACATATCGATAAAAATGTAGCAAGTTAGTACTAATCATGAGACAAATTATTACAGACATTTTTTTGTTGTGTTATAACAGTGAATTCCCCTTAAAAAAAATTTTTAAAAATGTAAGTTAAACTAAAAGGTTGATCCGATCCTCCTATGAACAATAAAGGACTCTACTGCTGTGGAACTCCATATCGTTGCTGTTTCTTTTTCTTAATTTTTTTCCTATATTTAAAAAAAAAAGAAAAGAAAATAGAAAAATAAAGGAAGGCAGGAAGGAAGGAAGGAAAGGGAAAGGGTAAAGGGGAAAAGGGGTAGATCTTATGAATATATCTGAGAAAGGTTTTCAGGTGGTGGGCTTTGTTGCTTGATGGTAGGAGTACCAAAAGTCCCATACCTTGTAAAAATTTAGAATTTTGTCGTGACTCTCACAATATTTTTAATACTTACAAATTCTCAGTTCATACAGTCTCAAAAGCAATCATTTAAACTCCGCAAGCGACACAATTTGAGAGCTAATGTTTATTTTTGTACCAGCAGAATAGAAATAATTTTACCACATCACACAGTCCTAGTGTCACAGTAACATTAAGAAAAGTAATTATGTTACTTTTATCTGTTGGATGGATTCCATTGATTAGAAGTGATTCAAGATGCTGCGGAGATGGTTTTTCCAGGAGAGTAATGTCCAAGGTGTTTAAGCTGTAGTGAGTCAAATTGTCCAGAGCCAGGTAGGTGCATGGTATAGCAATTCCATTAAGCAAGGTTCCAAGGGGTTAGGTGGTCCAAGAAGTCCAAATGCAAGGTCAAAACACAGAAGTATCAGATACAGAGGTAGGATTTTAACACAATTACGTAGCAATGTCTGCAGGACAGAAGGACCTTTTTATAGTACCTGTAGATACTTCTTGATGACCTCCCCACAGGAAACTTTCAGAATGAAAGAAAATTAATGGAAAGTTCTGCACATGCACAGAACCAATATACATTTTTGCCAGGCAATGTGGGAAGCCAGACACAACTTCCAACAATGGAGAGCCTGGGCAAGACAGAAGAAGGCTGAAGATTTGTAATGGTGCGCAAGCCACAGGAAGGTAAGGAACAGCATGACCGGACCGGGGTTGGACCTGCCTCTACTGTAATCCCTGTTGATGGTGACACCTAGCCCTAGATCCCAAATATAGAGAATCCCACAACAAAAATATAGAGGTATCAATCAACATAGCCATAATGGATTTACTCTAGATCATATAGGGTTCCGGATAAAATTCATAGTATTTTTTTTTGTTCACTCCTCAAACCTATGTTGGAGAAACTGTGAAGAAGTGGGATCACTTCTCTATATATGGTGGAATTGTCATAAATCTGATTGAACAAATCACTAAGATTCGGATCCCATGTGATCCCTTAGTGATTTTACTAAACAAACCATTTCAACCTCTAAACAAACCATTGGATAGGCCAGGGTTTCCCAAACCCAGTCCTCAGGGCTCCCTAACAGTGCAGGTTTTCTGGATCACATGTGACATAATAAGGACCACCTGTGGATCTGTTACAATGTGTCAGTCAGTAATGAATACACCTGTGCTCCAGCAAGGAGATATGGAAAACCTGCACTGTTAGGGAGCCCTGAGGACTGGGTTTGGGAAAACCTGGGATAGGCTTATGATGTAAATATATAAGGTAGCTACATACTAGATACTAAGAGAATGAACCCCCTGTCCCGTCCAGCAATGTACTAGTTAATCATATCTGGTATGTTTCATCCATGAAATATATCTCTGCTCTGATGAACAATAGGGATGTAGTCGAAATTTCTACATTTAAAATGTATAGTCAAAATGTCAACAGTTACAATGTCTACACAGTTAAAATGTAAATGTCGACATACACAGATGTAAAAAAATAATAGCGGCAATATATATATATATATATATGCTAAGTGCTCGTTTGTGCCGGGAGCTCTTAAAAGCTAATATTACGTCACATATGAGAGTTTTTTATTTAGCCAAGCCAAAGATACTTGGATTTATTACAGATGAAGAGCCTGGATCTAGGTGAGAAATAAATAAGGTGAATGAGGGATGTTTTTATTTCAATTTAAATAAGTTTTACATGTCTGTTTTATTTACATTGTTCCTTGGTGCACTACAGAATCAAGCGGGCCCAACACCCACTGCTAAGGGGTGTGAGAAGAGCCTTAATGCTTTTAGCACAGGTCTGGGCAACCCTGTCGAAGATTGTAGAACTATAAGCACCAGAATACACAAACAATTCATTGCAGCCTGGGCATGCTGGAGAATCAATTCAGCAACTCTTCTATACCTAGCACAATCTTAATTTTTATATACATTCACAAGCTGCCCCCTGTCAAATTCAACCTTTCCTAAGTCACCCTTCCCCTTATTTTCCCAATCTCCTCTCATCCCCTCCACCTATATTGATAAAAATAGTGGTTTAATGTATTTTGTAACATAACTTTAACTGAAACATGTTTACAGTGTCACTCTTGTAAAAGAATAATCTATTCCTGCAGTCTAAATGAAAGCTGGTCACCTGCAACAATTTAAGCAAATTGACTTGATATTGTCCAATATGTGGTCCTAAAATAAGTGTGATAACTAAGCAATCAGATCATTTCCAGACATGCCTGAAAATTCAGATGACCTGCTGATCTCCATACATGGTCATGTGACAAGTGAACTAACAGATCCCCACCTCTATGATCGTAGTTGCCAATTCTGCTTATAACAAGGGGAATCAAGCTTGTTTTTTTCTTTTAAATCGTGGTTTTTTTTTTGCTTGGCGCAGGTTGTGGGTTTTTGGGCTTTACAAGCTTGGGTTCATCGCGATAAAAAAAAAAAAAAAAAAGCTTTAATTCCTTGTTGTGTATAAGAACGCTTCAGTGTTGGACACTGCTGGTCTCTTCTTAAATGTGTGTGATCTCAGCTGTTGGCAGGTGTGTATTAGCAGGACCTCTCAGCTCAAATTTGTAGCTGGACTTGCAATAAGCGCAATGCACTACGTGACCCTGCCTCCAGGGCAACAGGACTGAAGGGAGCAGTGGAACTGGGAAGAGGTGAGTGAGGGCCGGGGACTTAAGAACGTGTGAAATCCGGATCTCCCGGAGTGGTTTAGTGGGGAACCTGTGCAGGAATGCATGGGGTGGGTATAGCTGAGGGCCCAGTAACCCAGGGCCCCATGTAAAATGGAGAAAGGAGTCTCTTGTGTCAGTACGTCTGTCTGTAGTATGTATCTTGAATCGTATATTCTCTCTACTGTATATTATATTTATATGTGTCTGTCTGGATGTAGAATATTAGTATCACTGAGCCTGGCAGATATAGGGCACAGCCAAGACCATTCCAGGATTTAAGATTTGACCTCGCTTATGGGTTAACATATTAACACATTAATTGCCTAAGGTGAAACTGCATGTCCTCTGACTGCAAGGGAGCAGAGTATTATTCTAATTACATTCACTTGTAATCTTGTATTTGTCCCTGACTGGTCACCATACATAGTAGATGAATAAAGTAGTGGAAATATTAACTCTCATTCAATGCATCTTAATAGCAGTGAGAACACAATTGGTCAATGTTTTACTGTGCCAGATGCTGAATGAAACAGGGTATAGTATTTTATCCAATGTTCTATTGAGGAAACATTGAGAACAAAAATTGTAGAAATATTTATATGTATTTATTTAATAATGAACAATAAGCGTTATGATTTTCAGTACACTAACACTCCTGTCCCCTGGGCTTTTTAGGATTGATTTGGGCTTGTTTTTCATTTTAGAGTTGGCAACCCTGTCTATGATCTATTAGTAGGCACACGTGATAAATGCCTGAGTCTGTCTAATTCAAACTATAGTGTGGTGTTATGCCCCAAATCAACACTTTTGATTTACAGGGGTAAATCATGTTGTGACATAAAGTAGGTCAAGGACATACACCTCCCCCTTACACCACACACTCCACTTCCAAACAAATGTCAAAACACTGCACACAAATCAAAATACACACAACAAACAGACGCTTACATCTATCAAGCGTATCAGCACATGTTGGAGGGAATGAGTTTTGCAGTGTAGTGCAAAGAAAACTATTCCCACTGAAGCAGAGCTAAAGGAGACGTTGTAGTGTCCGTAACTTATACTGGAAAAAAATATCGTTTATGTGGCGAGTACTAAAGAGGATATGTATTGTGGTGCGCAGCAGAAAGATTGAGTGATGTGTTAAAAAGTTACAGCAATGGATGTGTATTGGAGTTGTACTGTGCGCCGTAAAGTTGTTTTCAGTGTACTTGTACTGTGTGCAGTGAAATTGCAGTCAGTGTTGGTATAGCAAGTGAAGTCATAATTGGTAGTTGCACTGGGCTCAGAGAAGTTGTATTGTGCACTGTAGTATTATGGGAACATGAAAATTGTGTTGGATATGGTTTATTATGAGAAATGAAAACATCTGGTATGATCTATGGTAATATTTCTATTGAATAGATTGCTGCATTGTATTGCAATGGTCCAAAGTTTATACATGGGAGTGGTACACATGTACATGGTAATAGGAATGTTATGGGAAACATATTAAAAGATCAGCAATGGAAATTAATGTACCAACACACACAATGTTGTATCATCTATGTTGAACTGATATATGTCCAGTGGGTAATAAGTTCCTAGAATATGTTGTAACATTGTTGTATAAGTCATATATACTAATTTCATACATATATATTTGCATTGTGATCATGGGTATTATATTGCCTTCTTCTGTGAGGGATGTATGTTATTTAAAGCAGTCTAAAGGACAGGAGCAGGTGTGGTTCATATGGAAAATCATCTGGGTGATTAAGGAGACTCGGAACAGTGTATGGAAATATATGGAAATAGCAAGCGCCTCACACATTTATTACACCTTATTCTACTATTACACAGATTGTGCAACAAAGCTGATCGAATGTGCCTGCCAATATACAATACAACACAATATACAATACAACATACAACAAACAGCTACCATTTGCTACTTATCTGTTTGACAGTATCTGAAATAAGTTCTGTTCTACACAGCCGGCAAAGGAAACCAACTGAGGAAGTGAAGACTGCAAAGTATATATTAGCAAATTACCACAACATGGTTTTGAAAACAGCAGTTGATGTCATCTTCTAAACATGTTAATTATTATTTCTATCCTTTATTTAGTACAAACTTGTCTCACAGCATATATATTTTTTTTTTCATGCCAGTCCAATCCTCCACAGACACACAAACATGCACAGAGACTAGAGGTGTGATGGGGATACTGTTTTTGTTCACTCCCTATGCAGTGCTCTACCACCCATTTATTTTGGTGTAACACAAGCTAATACAAACAACCATACCTATATTTATCCAAATTTGCATATTTAAATAGACCGCTAACAAAATATATCACATATACACATAAAAAAAATGCATTTGTTTCACAGGTCATACTTCTATACATAAAAAAAACCTGCTATAAGACATGCAAATGAATGAACTGCAAATTTGAAGGCTTAAATGGCCTTTGGGCATACTTGAGTACTCCTGCACACGATACTCCCTGATCATGTGCAGAAGTGATGTGATGATTGGCTCACGCAAACTTGTACTGCGGGAAAGCAAAGAAGGAAGCAAGAAAATGGAGCAGGTTCTAGCGAGCTACTGGTGGATGCTCCCACAGGCCACTTGTAAATTGCTACCAACCTTTTGGCCACAAGCCAAAAATCTTTTGGTCAGAAGCCAGTTGACCAGTCTGTGTGTGAACTCCAAGTGGATAACACCATCATTGTAATAGAATGAATGATGCCAGTGCTGCAATACTAACCACTGTGCTACAACTTTTTTTCAATACATAACAATTTACATTGGTTAATTTAATTTGTATTTTAGAGGACATTAACTGTCACAGTGCCTTGGATGATGCTTTTCCACAAAAGACAAAGGGGCACATTTATCATTTAACGTTAAAATAGAGAAATGGTTATCAATCCTTATCGGACGGATAAGTATTGATTCATTTCTCAAATTTATCAAAACCGGAGTACAGAAACAGCAGTCCCGATAATCTGCTGTTTCTGTGAAAAAAAAAATCATACTTACCTGCCTCTTCGGAAGCGCTGTCTTCGGGTCTTCTCCTTACTCTTCAATTGCGCATGCGCACACAGATCCTCTCTCTGTCTCTGCAACGATAGTCTGCAACGATAGTTGCAGAGAGAGAGCTGTGAGTGACAGGGAGGGATCATGTGATCCCTCCACACATGCGCTGTCCAGCTCTGCTCTCCGGAGCAGAGCTGACAGCATTAGATTTCCTCATGTACGCCAGCTGCAGCTGGCGTACATTAACATGACAAGTTCCCGAAAAAAAAATTTTTTCGGGACTTGTTAGATTGCGCCCAGGAGCAGTCACCATTCTGTTGAATGGTGACTGCTCCCAAAAATGAAGAGTGCAAAGCAGCAGATATCCATGATATCTGCTGCGATTCCCCCTTAATAAATTTGCGGAGGACACTGTGGGACCTTAATTATCCGTTAAAAGCACTATTGTGCTTTATTAAATATGCCTTAAAGTACTTCTTCGTTGAATTTGTCATACAGGAACTTGAGTCAATACTCCTCTAATGACACTTGCCAATAAATAAAGCTCACAACTATAACAGGCATTTGGAAGGAGACTGGCCTCTTTTTTCAGGCTGTGAGTGTTTTGTTTGTGTTCAATTGCCTTCTCAGTCTAATGTAAGGATCTAGTTTCCACAATGGGCCCACAGCTATGCACCTCATTACATGGATCAGTTATCCTAAGTATCAATTTGCTTGTCAAAGATGCCTTTTGAACCATTCAGCCTATAAATAAAATGTTAAAGTTTTATTTTAAGAGATGAAAAGTTAAAAATAAAAATTCAAAATTGAACAAGTGCATATAACATTTTTTCCCCTGCATTTTAGATTAAATTCTTGAAATCTTTCCTTATTATCTGGCCACCTGAAGTAATATTATTAGTTAAATAAAGGAGTACTTAAGATGCAAAAAGGTATGTTAAAAATTAAATATGCTAAGCATGACATAATGGGGATTGAAGTGCTCCAAAGTCCACTGGTTCTGTATAATTTGCAATATGCCTGGAGCACTGACAAATTATCCTTGGTAAATATTTTACCATGTTATCAGTGGTGGAAGAGGAACTTATAAGCGGTGGTATACAAATTTAGAACTGGTGGTATGGAAAATGTAAATGAATTTACTTTAATAATTTTACAATGAAGGCAGTACGAGAAGTGGCAGTATGGCATACCACCCAACTTCGATCATTGTTATTAATACAAACAATAGACCATGCAGCATTAGACAAAAAACAAAAACCCACTAGCACAAAAAGGCAAAAAAAAACAAATGACAGTGGGTATGGTAATACTAGAAAAAAATCGTTTCCAGTTTAATAACCGTTTACATGCAATATACATGTTAATGAAAAGCCAGTGGCTATGAACCCTAAAAGTTTTTTTGTAGAAAAAGTCCCTTGGTGACAAACGCACCTGTACTTTTTTAGTGCTGGGTTTGGTAATTTGGCCCCCTCTACGTAAGGCAATCAGCCCAGCACTAAATGGCTACTGTAAATTTAGGGTGACTCAATGTTGAGTGTCTCAAAATCATTGTAGACAGCCAAGGTTCTCTAGTGTAGTGGACTTTGTTTATGGAAAAAATATGTAAAAGACCCCTGCCCATTATTCAAGGATCTTGAGAAGTGGAAAATGTTCCACCACTCTCTTTAACCACCACCATATCAGGGTGGCTTACACTTTCCTTTGTTGGTGTGGGCTGCAATTTGTAGAGGGGTCTACCCACAATTTTACCTTTCCCTGTTTATTAAAATTAATAAGACCAGAGGCAATACATGGAGGTTGTACAATTGCTAGCTAGGAGCACAATTAAGGAGAGGCATAACATGAAATCAAATTTTGGTATGGGCCCCTGATTTGATCTTATGAGCACGTGCAAGGAACAGCACATGCACAGTGAACCCAAAGCCCAAATGGGGCCTTATTGCAAATGCGGCTCATGCTCAAGAGAGCAGAGCCAATCTCCCATATCTCCCTGCCCTATAGCAGTAACACCTGCTGCAACATCTATAATTCCGCCCCTGACCCTAGTCAAGAGCAGCTATTAAAAGAAACTCAGATTGGTTACTAGGATTTATGGCAATTAAGAAATCAAGCTAACCAGCTCATATGGGCTACCTTTAGTTTAAGCTGCTCATTTTGTATGTGGTAAAATGAACAATTATCTTTTTTGTCTCCTTTTGACATCACAAAGAAATGTGAAAGAGGTTAGTAAGCATGGTTTAAATGTCAAAATGAGATTTTAAAATAATGTTATATTTCTTCTGTACTTTTAAGTTTGAGAAAACAAAAGCACACCTAACTGACCCTCCCACAGAGATTTTCTGATGACATTCAGAAAAAAAACCTTGAAAAAAAAACACATTAATGATGTCAGATTACATTACATAGAACATTTCAAATATTATTACATTGCTGACATCATGCACTATTTCCATTGACTTCACCAGTGTAAAGGATGACATTTTTCTAGCATAAAAGCCAGAACACTGCGCACTTGTGACTATTCCTAAGTTTTAAAAATATCTATGGCTGTTAATAAGCTTCCGCTTTTTATAAGAGGATTACAATAGCCCAAGTCTTAGATGTAAATACTGGGCTATTTGTTAAATCCTTTTTTTATCCAAAGAGGGCTCATATTATTATTATGCTATTAAAAAATGTTGTTGGGTTACTTTAATACCAGTATTGCACTCCTTTTATAAATGAGATTCTTGAAGTCCAAGAGGTGAAACTGCTTTTATAGATAACTGCTGCTTGTTAATACCTGAAAAACAAGTAACCCATGTTTTGGCAGAATTTTTTCAATATAATTACATTGTAGAATTTGGAACACAGATTTGCGGCTATGCAGCTAGGCTACGACAGCACTGGTTTGTCACACTATAAACAGGGAAAACAGTACAGAGAGTCTGTCTGTAATAATTAGAGATGAGCGCACTCAGATTTTGTGAATCCGAGCCCACCCGAACCTTTCCGATCCGAGTCGGATCAGAGACAGATCCGGGTATTGGCGCCAAATGAAAAATTGAAACCGAGGCTCTGAGTCATAATCCCGCTGTCGGATCTCGCGATACTCGGATCCTATAAATTCCCCGCTAGTCGCCGCCATCTTCACTCGGGCATTGATCAGGGTAGAGGGAGGGTGTGTTAGGTGGTCCTCTGTCCTGGTAGATCTCGTGCTGTGCTGTTTAGTTCTGTGCTGTGCTGTGCTGTGTTCTGCAGTATCAGTCCAGTGGTGCTGTGTCCTGTGCTCTGTGCTTCTAAGGGCATAGTTATTTCCCCATTATTCCCAAGTTTTTAAAAAATTAAAAAAAAGTTATAAAAACACACAAAAAAAAAAATAATAAAAATAAATAAATAATTATAACTAAATTTGCAAAGCCAATCCAGCAGTATAAGTCCATTGGTACTGTCTGCAATTTTACCAAGTTCACACATTCTGCAGTATCTTGTGCTACATATAATGGAGACCAAAAATTTGGAGGATAAAGTAGGGAAAGATCCAGACCCACTTCCTCCTAATGCTGAAGCTGCTGCCACTAGTCATGACATAGACGATGAAATGCCATCAACGTCGTCTTCCAAGCCTGATGCCCAATACAGTAGTAGTACAGGGCATGTAAAATCCAAAAAGCCCAAGTTAAGAAAAAGTAGCAAAAAGAGAAACTTAAAATCATCTGCGGAGAAACGTAAAGTTGCCAATATGCCATTTACGACATGGAGTGGCAAGGAACGGCTTAGGCCCTGACCCGTGTTCATGACTAGTGGTTCAGCTTCACCCACGGATCTTAGCCCTCCTCCTCCTCCCCCCTACAAAAAATTGAAGAGAGAGTTATGCTGTCAGCAACAAAACAGCAAACAACTCTGCCTTCTAAAGAGAAATTATCACAAATCCCCAAGGCGAGTCCAAGGGTGTTGGTAGTTGTCAAGCCTGACCTTCCCATCACTGTACGGAAAGAGGTGGCTCGGGAGGAGGCTATTGATGATGTAGCTGGCGCTGTGGAGGAAATTGATGATGAGGATGGTGATGTGGTTATTGTAAATGAGGCACCAGGGGGGGAAACAGCTGATGTCCATGGGATAAAAAAGCCCATCGTCATGCCTGGTCAGAAAACCAAAAAATGCACCTCTTCGGTCTGGAGTTATTTTTATCCAAATCCGGACAACCAATGTATGGCCATATGTAGCTTATGTAAAGCTCAAATAAGCAGGGGTAAGGATCTTGCCCACCTAGGGACATCCTCCCTTATACGTCACCTGAATAACCTTCATAGTTCAGTGGTTAGTTCAGGAACTGGGGCTAGGACCCTCATCGGTACAGGGACACCTAAATCCCGTGGTCCAGTTGGATACTGCCCAGCAACACCCTCCTCGTCAACTTCCTCCACGATCTCCATCAGATTCAGTCCTGCAGCATGACTGAGTCCTCTTCAATACGGGATTCATCCGAGGAATCCTGCAGCGGTACGCCTACTACTGCCACTGCTGCTGTTGCTCGGTCATCATCCCAGAGGGGAAGTCGTAAGACCGCTAAGTCTTTCACAAAACAATTGACCGTCCAACAGTCGTTTGCCATGACCACAAAATACGATAGTAGTCACCCTATTGCAAAGCGTATAACTGCGGCTGTAACTGCAATGTTGGTGTTAGACGTGCGCCCGGTGTCCGCCATCAGTGGAGTGGGATTTAGAGGGTTGATGGAGGTATTGTGTCCCCGGTACCAAATCCCGTCGAGATTCCACTTCACTAGGCAGGCAATACCAAAGATGTACAGAGAAGTACGATCAAGTGTCCTCAGTGCTCTAAAAAATGCGGTTGTACCCACTGTCCACTTAACCACGGACATGTGGACAAGTGGTTCTGGCCAAATGAAGGACTATATGACTGTGACAGCCCACTGGGTAGATGCATCCCCTTCCGCAGCAACAGCAACAGCTGCCTCAGTAGCAGCATCTACAAAATGGCTGCTCGTGCAAAGGCAGGCAACATTGTGTATTACAGGCTTTAATAAGAGGCACAACGCTGACAACATATTAGAGAAACTGAGGGAAATTATCTCCCAGTGGCTTACCCCACTTAGACTCTCATGGGGATTTGTGGTGTCAGACAATGCCAGTAACATTGTGCGGGCATTAAATATGGGCAATTTCCAGCACGTCCCATGTTTTGCCCACACCATTAATTTGGTGGTGCAGCATTACCTCAAGAGTGACAGGGGTGTGCAGGAGATGCTTGCGGTGGCGCGCAAAATTGCTGGACACTTTCGGCATTCAGCCAGTGCCTACCGCAGACTAGAGGCACATAAAAAAACCATGAACCTGTCCTGCCATCACCTCAAACAAGAGGTTGTGATGCGCTGGAACTCCACCCTCTATTTGCTGCAGAGGATGGAGGAGCAGCAAAAGGCCATTCAGGCCTACACAGCCACCTACGACATAGGAAAAGGAGTGGGGATGCGCCTGAGTCAAGTGCAGTGGAGACTGATTTCCGTGTTGTGCAAGGTTCTCCAGCGTTTGAACTTGCCACACGATAAGTCAGTTCCGACACTGCCAGCTTGAGTCAGGTGATTCCCCTGATCAGGCTGTTGCAGAAGCAGCTGGAGAAAGTGAGGGAGGAGCTGGTAAACCATTGAGATTACACCAAGCATTTAGCTCTTGTGGATGTAGCCCTTCGTACGCTTTGCCAGGATCCGAGGGTGATCACTCTTTTAAAGTCAGAGGAATACATTCTGGCCACCGTGCTCGATCCTCGGTTTAAAGCGTATGTTGTGTCTCTGTTTCCGGCGGACACAAGTCTACAGCGGTGCAAAGACCTTCTGGTCAGGAGATTGTCCTCTGAAGAAGACCGTGACATGCCAACAGCTCCACCCTCATTTTCTTCCACATCTATGGCTGCGAGGATAAAGCGCAGTTTTCCTAAAAGAGCCGCTGACGGGGATGCTGATAACATCTGGTCCGGACTGAAGGACCTGCCAACCATTGCAGACATGTCTACTGTCGCTGCATTGGATGCTGTCACAATTGAAAAAATGGTGGAGGATTATTTTGCTGACACCATCCAAATAGACATGTCAGACAGTCCATATTGTTACTGGCAGGAAAAAAAGGCAGTTTGGAAGCCCCTGTACAAACTGGCTCTATTGTACCTGAGTTGTCCCCCCTCCAGTGTGTACTCGGAAAGAGTTTTTAGTGCAGCGGGGAACCTGGTCAGTGAGCGGAGAAGGAGGTTGCTTCCTCACAACATTGAAAAAATGATGTTTATAAAAATGAATAATCAATTCCTCAATGAAGTACAGCACTGCCCTCCAGATAGTACAGAGGGACCTGTGGTTGTGGAGTCCAGCGGGGACAAATTGATAATGTGTGAGGAGGAGGAAGTACACACTGTAGGGGATGAGGAATCAGAGGTTGAAGATGAGGACGACATCTTTCCTCAGTAGAGCCTGTTTAGTTTGTACAGGGAGAGATGAATTGTGTTTTTGGTGTGGGGGCCCAAACAAACCAATCATTTCAGCCACAGTTGTTTGGTAGGCCCTGTCGCTGAAATGATTGGTTTGTTAAAGTGTGCATGTCCTATTTCAGCAACATAAGGGTGGGTGGGAGGGCCCAAGGACAATTCCATATTGCAACTCTTTTTTTGGCATTATGTGACCATTCAACAGTCGTTTGCCATGTTCAAAAAGTAAAAGAAAATGCCAACAAATTCAATAAATTAAATCAAAAAAGTTAAATGCCCTGTCATTATTTAAAACAAGAGGTTTTGACGTGCTAGAATTAGTGTAGTGTTAAGATGTTATAAACACTACACTTGGAACTTGGAGGAGGTATTGTGGCCCGGTATCAAATTGGGTACCGGAGCCACCCCACTACGCAGTCCAGATACTTGTTTGGTGGAATTCTGACCAGTTGAGGGTGTATTTATTTTATTGTGGCCCGGTATCAAATTGGGTACTGGGACCACCCCACTACGCAGTCCAGATACTTGTTTGGTGGAATTCTGACCAGTTGAGGGTGTATTTATTTTATTGTGGCCGTGGTATCAAATTGGGTACCAGGGCCACCCCACTACGCAGTCCAGATACTGGTTTGGTGGAAATCTGACCAGTTGAGGGTGTATTTATTTTATTGTGGCCCCGGTATCAAATTGGGTACCGGGGCCACCCCACTACGCAGTCCAGATACTTGTTTGGTGGAATTCAGACCAGTTGAGGGTTTTATTATTATATTGTGGGGACCACTCTATACCACACTACCACTCTATACCACTCTATTTAATACTTTAATTCTATTTAATACTTTAATTCTATTAGTAGTTACCATAAAGAGGAACAAATTAAACAAATTTTACCAAAAGTATAATAGGACTTACAAACACTACACTTGAAAGATGGAGCCTTTAAATGAAAAAGTCACTCTTCATTGCACGACTATGTGCAACAGGGACAGTTTTTTGGTTTACAAAGCCAACCAATAACACTTCTACCCTGTCTGTCTTTAACATACTTGATGGGATCTCAATGATGAATGCTCTGTACCATCGTTGGAGGAGGTATTGTGGCCCCGGTACCAAATTGGGTACCGGGGCCACTCCACTACGCAGTCCTGATAGAGGCTTATCAGATATTAAAAAACGTTGACTGTTGCTGCCAAAACCAAAATTTATCCAAATGACCTGTCATCGTTGAAAACAAGAGGTATTGACACGCTGGAACTACACCATGTATATGCTGCAGAGGATGTAGGAGCAGGCAGCTGTGCAGTGCAATTCAGACCATTTGAAGGCGGAGGTATTGTGGCCCCGGTGCCAAATTTAGTACCGGGGCCACTCCACTATGCAGTCCAGATAGAGGTGTATCAGATATTAAACAACGTTGACTGTTACTGCAAACTTTTTAAATAATATTGTGGGGAACACTACACTACGCAGTCCATAAACTTTTTGGGTGGAATTCAGACCCGTGGATGGTTTTTTAATAATATTGTGGCCCCGGTAAAGAATTGTGTACCGGGGCCACCCCACTACGCAGTCCAGAATTTTTTTTTTTGGAATTCAGACCCGTGGAGGGTTTTTTAATTATATTGTGGTGACCACTCCTCTAGCCAGTCCAGGTACATTATTCGGTGCGATTCAGACCAGTTGATGGTTTTCTTATTATATTGTGGGGACCACTCCACTACGCAGTCCAGAAAGATACCTCGTTGCAACGTTTTGGACTAATAACTATATTGTGAGGTGTTCAGAATACACTGTAAATTAGTGGAAATGCTTGTTATGGAATGTTATTTAGGGTAATAATAGCGTAGGAGTGAAAATAAGCCCAAAAACTTGATTTTTGAACTTTTTATGCTTTTTTCAAAAAAAATCCGAATCCAAAACCTTAAATCCGAACCAAAACCTTTCGGCAGGTGTTTTGCGAAACCCAAAACATCACGAAAATCTGAATCCAAAACACGAGACACCAAAAGTCGCCGGTGCACATCCCTAGTTATAATGCAACACAGCCCCAGACTATCAGCACAGGACTAACAAATGTGCCCATTCGTAGTGGAAAAAAAGCCCCTTGCTAAAAGCACGAATGCTCATCCCAACATCTGTGCAAACTTTTGATCCTCAATAAATGACGTTGCACCAATTGAGTTTACCAGAAATCCAGGAATATGACACAAAGGGAGATTTTGCACTTTGCCTTGAATGGTGTACACTTTTAAATAACATCAAGGCCCATTGTTGGAATGTTATTTTATTTTTTTAAATCCTTGGTGAAATTATACAGTTCGTGCCAGTGTAAGTAATCCATTCCCATCACTAATTCCAGGGCCTGATCAGCCAATAGGCTGACCAGGCTGCAGCCTGGGGCGCTGGGCCCTGGGGGGCGCAGTGCCGGGCACAATAATATTCGTTTTCATATTTTAATTTTTTTTTTTAAATTACCGATCGGCGCCTTCTTGCTTCAATCTCGGGGCCGCCCCTTAGTCTGAAGGGGGGGCGGTCCCACCTGTCAACGGATCCAATTAGGAGGCAGGCAGACAGCTAACAGTAAATCCGAGGATGTTAGCTGCCCTGCCGGAGCGGTCGCGCTGTCACTGCTTAGTGTGGTCACGTGAGATTATCACATCTCACGTGACCACACTAAGCAGTGACAGCGCGCCCGCACTGGCAGGGCAGCTAACATCCTCAGATTTACTGTTAGCTGCCTGTCAGAAGACAGAAGTGCCGGCGTCTGCAGAGAGGAGGAGCGGAAGACAGCCAGGTACGTTTTGTGTATAATATAATGGAGGAGGATGTGATACAGGTGGCGACTGAGGAGGGGGGGTAGGATTACTGGTGTGGGGAGGCGGTTAATGAATCGGCAGCAATGGTTTTGAAGAACTGCCTGGGGGGGAGGGGTTGGGTAATGAGTTGCCTGTAATGGGTTGATGGTTTTGTGGGGGCGGGGGGGGGTGGGGGTTAATTAACTTCCTGCAGTAGGTTGATGATTGGGGAGGGGGGGTGTAATGCATTGCTTGTAATGGGCTGATCAATTTGCCCTGGGGGGGTTAATGAATTGACTGCAGTGGGTTGAAGAATTGTGTGTGTGGGGGGGGGGGGGGAGCGATGTATTGGCTGCAACAGATTGATGAATTTACCTAGGGGGGGGGGGGTTCTGAGTTACCAGCAACTGTTGATTAATTAGCTAGCGTGGGTGGGTGTTAATGGATTGGCTATGGAGGGTTAATGGATTGGTTAAAGTGAGGTGATTAATTGGCTGGGGGGGGTGGGTGAAGATATGGATGGGGTGTCAAACTTTCTGGTGAGGGTTTACAAAAATGGCTGGGGTAGGTGATGAAATAGCTTGTGGGGGACATGTTCTCTGTATTGTGTGGCTGTGACGTGGATGCTCTCTGTAGTCTCAGCGGTCACTCACTAGAATGTTAAATACTTGACAGATGGGGCTGGTAGATGTTAGTATATGAATATAAATAATTTTTATATATTTTAATTGTCTATATGTGCCTGTACTAGGGGGTTGTTTTATTTGGTCATAATGGAGTGTTGTGTTTGTATCATTGAGGGTTTGTTAACATTTTTCACTATAATAAAAGTTTTGCACATTTTCAATACAGGACTCCAAGTTTCCAGAATCCAGCCAACTAGCAACAACGCTCCAAGAACAAGCAAGAAAAAACATCAAGTAGTCTACGCTGCAAGATCAGGTAAGGGAGAACGGAGCAATTTGTCAAAATTTCACTGCGGAATCTTACTGTAATGATATTTTAATATGCTTGCAGAATTAATTGTATTTTATGTAGTAATTTATATTTTACAATTTTGTGTGTGATGTGTATATATATATATATATATATATATATATATATATATATATATATATATATATATATATATATATATATATATATATATATATATATATATATATATATATACACACACATACACATATATACACATACACACGCACAGTGGCCATACCACCACTTCCACTGTCTTCATTGTACAACTTTACTGAATTTCCACTTTAACCACAGGTTATAAATGGGTGGCGGGCAGATGTTCTGGGGGTGGCGTCAACCGGTGTATTAGCCTAGGCCGTCTGTTGAATGTGCACGTTGAAATTGTGGACACAAATATATATGCACATTGAGAGACATGTATCGTTGGGTACATGCAGAAATATGTACTCACTGTCATAAGGGTCAGTCAGTGGTCTCAGCCTCTAATAGTCTCGTTGCCAATTTGGTTAAATATGATATATACATTCTGTTTCAAATGTAAAAATAATAGCTTTGAGCACTTTTTCCTAGTATGACATCCTAAAAATATATTTATTCCCATATGACTGAAAAACACACACAAAATAAAACTCATCCCTCCAATGCTATATAGATATTTTAATTGTTTGGAGGGGACGGAAGATTATTTTGTAAAGCTTTATATGATGATTATGAGTAGAAGACTACAACTACTCCTTTAATTACTGTTGCAGTAAGAATATACCTCTATCAGTGGCTCTGATCCGGTTAGTCGCACCCCCACTTTTATGTGCACAGGTTTCAGCCATTATTAGCTGTGCTGAGACTTGTATTGTTGTTGTGTGCTGTATTATCCTGTTTTACCATGTACTGTTTTGTTGTATGCGTTCTGTATGGAGCTGCGGAACATTTGTGGCGCCCTATAAATAAAGGAGGATAATAATAAGAATACTGCTACAATGACAATTCTTGATTGTGTACTCTAAGTACACAAGCAAGCTCTTCCTAGGAAAGTGATTACTAAAATACATTAAAGAAGTTGATGTGAACATTTTAAAAAACAGACATTATGAAAATGGAAACAAAATATCCCCTATTCTTTATTGGAAGGAAGTGTAGTACAATGGAAACGTTTGGCCAACAACTAAGAATTATCAGGATAAATTCAGAAAAAAAAAAAAAAATCATACCATTAACATATATCGGAAGATGTGATCCAAAAAGAAAAGAAATACATCAGCTTTTACTATTCAAAAATAATAATAATAATAAATAAAAATAAAAAAAATGAAACAAAAGAGTTTGCACATGATCATGCCAGATAAAGTTTTTAGAGCATTTCAACCATTCAGGCATATAAAACAAACATGTAATTAAGAGTCCTGAGGTTCCCCAACAGATAAATCATGCTAAGCTGACCAGTATTATAGGAAATAAAAAATGATGGAAGTGATGGTCCTAAAATGGAAGTAGGTTGAATATTTTTAGTGGTGTAGCACCAATTAACTTACAACATTGGTAAAAATAGACATTTGTGTGTGCTAAATTGCCGAGCTGCAGCCAAAAACCCTGCAAAGTGCAGAATATGTGCACCGATGCATCTAGTTTTTTGGAGAAGAGCAAAAAATGTAATTTCAATTTGCAGAGTGAAATTTTGCAAAAGCTATAAAGAAGGAGAAGGTGCATTTTCAACTTTCACTTGTGCAGGGTGGACCTATATGGGCACAAACACTAAAAAAAATGCACATTCCTTTGTGAATAAGGGCCATTGGTGGCGATGCAAATGGCTTTATTTCAAAAATTACTAGGGGTCCCATCATTTTGAAACAGAAAACAGATACACAGGTAAAATGAAGTTTGCTCACTCCATAGAAAACACCCCTTTCTTATTTTGGTCTGCTAAGCAGTGTCAAATTATATAACTAATAGAGATGTGTGCCGACACCCATGTTTTGGTTTTATTTATGGTTCTTAAACTTCATCGTGTTTTGCTTTTGCCCAAAAATTATGAAAAGTTTTGGTTTTAGATCTGAATTTATTTTAAAATTGTAAAAAATAGGTAAAATTATGTGATTTTGAGCTGTTTTGCTCCTATATTTCTATTTATAGCATTAACAGTGATTTAGTTTATTTTCCAATTATCACTTCACAACTGTCCAAAATGTCATCAATTTCATCCAAAGTCTGCAGCGAGCTGTCTTAATGAAGGATTTTGTAACTGCCATTGTTGCATTTTCTTTCTCCGATTAAAATAAAAATTAACCAATTTATACAGTTCTCTACATCACATCGTGTAAATCGTCAGTCATCATATCTCCATCTATACATGTATTCTTTGTCTGTCCCAAATTCTGTCCTCTTCATTTCTCAGAATGTGGACTTTCAATTGCATTGTCTTGTCAAAACACATGTTTTTGGCAATCAAATCTGCATAAATGTCAGTTATACATACTTCTGTGGGGAGGCCACCTATTGGCCTATCTGAACGGTGCAGTCCCCTTTAACACAGGGTTGGCCAAAACCTCCCCCGAGGGACTAATTTTTCAGAACTCCCCATAAGGAGGGAGCCTCCAAATACAAGGGGAGAGGTTAGCCCATAAAGAGTATATACCCAACCCCCATTTGATCAAACAAATATCAAAGAAACTGGAACTTTTCTACACTGGAGCTTTGCCAAAAGGATGAATTGAAATTGACATTTTGATCTCCAACTGGACATTAGCTAGTTACAAAATATGAGCAAGATTCGCACAAAAGAAAGCAAAAAAAAAAATCTGACATTAACAAATGACAACCCTTCAGCAGGAAATATAGGATCTAGATAATTATACATACATATACACACACACACACACACACACACACACACTACAGAAGCAGGCAGAGGCACCGATTCTATTTTTTTTTTAGACTAGTACTATGCATTCGATGGGCAGAGCATTCATCGGAGACCAAGAGGGGAGCTGTCAAATACCTTGTTTTAATTAGAAGTGGTTTTTTTTGTTACTAGTAAGGTAGATCTGGCTGAACAGTAACGTGCCATATGACCATGTGAATTAAGCAAGGGGACTTGTGTGTGTGTGTGTGTGTGTGTGCGCGTGTGTGTGTATCTAGCACTAGCAAATTACATAACACTTTACAATTGGGTATTTTTCGACTTGTCTGAATATCTACTGATGCCGCTGTCTATTTAATGAACTCTGCTTCCTACTGCCTCTTCACTCTACACAATGCATGCTGTCTAACGTTCCAAATTTAGTGTGTCTGTTAGTGTTTCAAAATTTTTATCTCTTGCATTTACACTCCCTACACTACAGGTTTTTTTTTTGTTTAATTTATCTAATGTGCATGCTTCAGTTGGTGGCATGACAGATTCATTTTTTTTTATTTTTTTTTAAGTCACTGCAATGTTCCACGTGCGCTCACTGAATGTCAAAAATGGAAATATTGATCTGCAAAATATTCTACTGCACTAATCTCTGGAGAACTAAACTGCAGAATAAATTATAATCACAGCTTTTCTATTCTTAACTCTGCCCCTTGCTGTAGTCTAGTTTAAATAGGATTTTTCAGAGCAGAGCACTGCAGATGAAACCTTCCCCAATGCTGTCTGTTGCAAAATGACAGACGAGAACATGAGGGAGGGCTATATATATATATATATATATATATGTGTGTAAAACAAATATTATAATATATATTAACAAAATGAGCAAAGTTACATTTTAATGTGGTATGAAGTGGGACTGACTGACACTCCCAGTTTGTCAGGGACGCCCGCAAGGAGGTTTGGGCTTTGCTGCAGGTAGGTTCTCAGGTTGCGGCCCTTTGACCTCCGCAAGGAGGTTTGGGCTTTGCTGCAGGTAGGTTCTCAGGTCGCGGCCCTTTGCATTGCCTTCGGGCGTGACGAGCTGATATTAAACTGTAACAAGAGACTGATCAACGTATTCTGAACTGGTACTTAAACAGACTGCAGTGTCCCATATCAGCAAACAGAAGGAGTGTCAGAACAAGCCGGTTCAGCAACAAACAGGAGCATAAATTGTACAAAACGGCAGGCACAAGGCATGTCATAATTCAAAGGGATTAGTCACTAGAAGTACTGGAACACTGGAGTAAAGGTTTGGAGCCTAACACTCTGGCACAGGCATGTACACTGAGCTAATAAATAAGGTCTCGTGTCAGAATACATAATCACAACTTCAGAGCACTTAAAGAGCCATGTGCCTTCTATTGGACAAAGTATTGTTATGGCACAAGGTTCTGTGCCTGGAGTGGACAGCAAGTTTGAAAAGTAATAGCCGGACTCCGATGTGTGACATTCTACAAATTATAAAAAATGTGCAAACAGCAAAATTATTATTGTAAATCATAGCAACCAATAGCTTTGAGGAGAGTGTAGGTATCACAATACTAAGGTTTACAAATAATGAGAAAATAACACTTTTTCATAGAATTCTATCCCATATTAAACTGCAACCACACATACATTCACAGCCTGATCTTTACACTAATATGTGTGAATTGTATTGTGTCCTCATATAAAGCATATTAAGTGGTTCTTTGTATAGGACGACAGGACTAATTAATAAGAGTAGATTATGGGTAATGCAAAAAAGTTCTGGTGGTTATTGTGTAAAGAAATCTAGTAACACTACATATAAGTTAGATATTTCATTGCTTTATTATTCAAATCATTACTACCAATGTCTATCACATACTACTATTTCAGTCATTTAATTCAGAAAAATAAAAGGAGTTTGATTTAATTATGTAGAAAAATAAAGACTATGCATCATACAACCATTGCATAGGTACTTTACACCAGATGCCCTGAGGATATCAATCTGCATGATCATCTGTCACATGAACCTTCGTCGAAAGAGAAAAAACAAATTGGCTTGTTAAATTATTGGAATGGTTAAAAAGGAATTTGGTATCAGGAAAAAATAAATATAAATGCTGAATGACATTTTAAATACAATTTAAGCTAGGAAAAAAAATAATAGATCTTAATTTTAAGTTTTAATAGCTTTCTCACTTCTACCAATGCCTATAAATAAATTATTAAATTACAGACTATATAAAACATGTTTATCCAACAACCAAACACAATATATTACGTAGCTTGGAAAACACAAATGTGAAAAGGGTGAATGTTTGTCACAAAGTACTTGTTTTACTAACAACCTCTTGAAGAGATCAATTTAAATTCATATTTTCTAAATGTTTTTAATAAAATCGGGTGAAGGCTACAGACACAGTTGACCTGACAGATTGAATATGGTCTCATTGAACACAAGGCAATATTGCTGCTAGTGTGGCCCAAGGCCTGTATACACGGATTCTAAAAAAAATTATATAAAAAAAACCCCAATAATAATAATTTAAAAAACAAAACAAAACATTTTTTCTTCTTTTGATAATGGAAAAAGATACATTGTTTGCAGAAATTTGAGAGGCAATTTACATTTGTTCAAATCCTAATCACCTAATCTGCAAGAGATGCTGAATTTTAATCTCAACTGATCTAACCAAAGTATCTAAACTAAAACAAGTCACAACTATAAATAAACAAAATATGACATTTAAATGCGATAATACAGCTGGGATTTTATTGCACTGCACCTCCTACAGAGTTGAATTGAAAATCATACATAGTTTCCACAACTATAGTTAAACAAGCAGCCCTAACTTGTACCATATTTGTCTGTGATAGATTCTCTCATGATACTTGTGTCTCACAGCAATTAAATACTGTACACTGCTGAATATTTGCAGGTGATGGTTTCAGTAACCACACAGTACAGAGTTCACCCTCACCCATGCCTTTCTGTATACAAGGCCTTGTGTCTCAAATGTTCTTCCAGGCACTGAATGGCAATGGGATCAACATCCATGTCAAATTTGTTTGCAAACAAGTGGTGCTTCCCCAACATAAACTGCAAGTCACCAGCACCAAAAACACAAACTGAGCGGACATGGGCTCCGCTGCACGGTGGATATGGTGCACCGTTTGACACATCTCCTTCCAAATACTGCCACTTCACAAACCTGGCTATCGAGTTCATATCAGAAACATCATATTTACTATTGGCTGGGACTGAGCCCGGCACTTTTGGTATTCTATGTAATGTGGCCCATAAAAATTCATCTGGACTAAAAGTGTCTTTGGACCATTCCAGAAATGTTCTAATTTTGTCATTTGTCAAGACGTAGTTGACAAGTGCTCTGCTGAGAACAAAATAAGCACTGCCAGAAAACACTGGGATCTGAAAGGGTGGTGGCATTTTGTCTATATCCGTTTTCTGAATACCGCTACCCGATATTTCATAGTGTTTCCGCCACCTGGTTTCTTTGTGTGCCGGCATCTTTTCTGTCTCTAGGCTGTTCTCACCCTTCAATGCTTTTAACATTTGTACCATTTCTCTGTTGGTTTTTATTGGAAAGTCCATGCCACAAAGGTTTATTAAGTATTTCCAGCGGGCATTGGCATGGTTGAGATCTTTCATGCAATTGAGGTCAGCCTGCACGCGTGTCCACGATGCATACACTACATTTTCCAATTGGGAGGCTATAAAAACATTTTCAAAACAAGATGCAATTGCCTTCACTGCAGACAGAAACGATTCCGATGACTTTTTGTCAACATGGATGCAATAGTAATTTTGAGGCATATATATAGAGCGCAAAAGTCTTTCCAGCATGTCAATTTTATGATGAATCACTATTGAATAAGCTATAGGGAAGTCACTCTCCTCTTTGCTGAGTGGATATAAAATATATTTGCGGTCTTTGGTGAAAGAGTAACAGTCTTTTGTCATGTTCATGTAGTCCTTTTCAGTCAGCCGACTTAGTTGGCTCTTGTAATTGACGGTGATCAAATTTAATTTGGCATTCTGGATTTCCTCAACGTCTCCTCTAATGATCTTAGTGCAGTTCACATGAACATTGGGATTCTCTCCTATAAGCTCCAAGTTTCTGCTGCTATAAAATAGCGTTTTGTTGTGATTCTTAACCAATGTAAGCGTCACCGCAGTGAGAGCCATAAAGAGCAGCAAGTTTACTCGATTCACTCTACAATGACGGAGTTTTCTGCTCAGCATTTCAGAAAAGAATCGAGTACTGCAAACACAAAAAAAAATAAAAAATCACCAACAAGTAGAAAATGTCCTTTTTATTGCCAAAGAGTCATCAGATGTAGTCATGTAATTCGTGGCAATGTACACCATAAAAGACCTAAAACAGAAAATGAGAACAGTAGAAAATATTAATTTTTGACAAACAAAAAAACAAACAACCAGACCCACCTAAAGAATAAAATTTACTGTAAACTCAAAACCCATTTTATTTTTTTTAATGGGAGGGGTGTTAAGTAATAATTACAAATGAAATACATAATGTTTATAAGTTCAACAGACAGAACTACTACAATAAAGACAGAACCACCTCACGTTCATGATTAAGTCATAAATGAGATTAAACTTGTATAAAAAGGAAAAGTATTGTTTAATGAAAGCAGTACTAAAGTGGTAGGAGGTGGTACTGCGACATGGTTCTTCTGCCCAGTGCAAATCTTGAGCTTTTATCCTTCCAATTCTACGCACACTTAAAAAATAGATATACAAGGACCCTATTTACAGGCAGCCATCCCCTATTCACACCCCACAATTTTACCCAGGGAACATTAGTAGTTTTTCAGTCTCTCCAAGAAGTCAAGTTGCCCATACCATGTAAGTTATGATTCAGTCAATTTGATCAATCATTGTACGATCTGGGGTTTTAACGCACAATGTCAAAAGACAATTGAACAGGATATGGAGGAAAATTGGGTTGAATGATGACTTAATTCTTTACATGGGTTCTTGGACAAATAGATCACAGCAATTTGCCTATCCATGACCAAATTGCCCCCTAATCTCTTTGAAAGGTGAGCATATGTTAAGGGCAAGAGTTACATGGTGTAGCACATATACAAATGCAAGATATAAAGACCTAAGAATAGAAATAAAACCTTTAGTCTAAATAAAGTCACACATTAATTTGTATTATACAGCCTGTACATACAGGTTCATCAATGTATGTATAGTACCAAGACAGCAACACCGCCATAGCTCTTATCATCATCATCATCATCATCACCATTTATTTATATAGCGCCACTAATTCCGCATCGCTGTACAGAGAATTCATTCACATCAGTCCCTGCCCCATTGGGGCGTACAGTCTAAAATCCCCTAACATACACACACAGAGACACACACAGACTAGGGTCAATTTGTTAGCTGCCAAATAACCTACCAGTATGTTTTTGGAGTGTGTGAGGAAACCGGAGCACCCGGAGGAAACCCACGCAAACACGGGGAGAACATACAAAACTCCTCACAGATAAGGCCATGGTCGGGAATTGAACTCATGACCCCAGTGCTGCAAGGCAGAAGTGCTAACCACTATGCCACCATGCTGCCCCGTATCTTGTTTCAATTTATTTTACACTTGTCACTGCAGTCTCCATAGACCCCTATGAGAACTGCAATTTGACACCATTTAACAAGCGTTGGAAAAAAAAAACAAGGAAATACAAAACCTTTACTTTTCACCAGCCTTTAAAAAGCTAAGCTAATGCCATCTTTAGACGGTGTTCGTGTTTTATGTGGTTCATGGGTGTCCATTGCTGCTGGAGAAGCCATGGTGAATTCATTGCCAGGTCCCATCATGACCGTAGCAGCATTTGCACAATACCCACACAGGGGTCAGTTCCTCCTTTCGCCAGCAGCAGTAAGCTGCTGGTGGAGGTTTCTTGCTTTCTTAGGAGAGGGGTTTCACTGATTGGCATGGTGAAAATACAAGTGGGCAATACATTTTGTATCTCTGTTGTATGCAGCGATACAAAATGATACTTACTGATTCCTACTAACCACCAGCATTAAATAGACCTCTGTGTGGTATAGTGCAGTAGAGTTTGTGTGAAAATTAAAAATTGTTTTGTGTGGAGTTTCGTAAGTTCTGAATTATAACAGAATCAGGGCAGGCACAGACGCCTTGAGTGCTTTTAGGCGCCTCTGTCTACTTCGAGCACTCTAAGGCACTTCTGTCCATCCTGCTTCTCATCTTGTGTGGAGCGAAGGCAAGCGGCATATACTTCTCCGATTCTCCAGTGATGCTGGACTGTGACATCATAGCCCAGGACCATACTCCCAGCACACATCACTGATGTGGATGAGCAGCAGCCAACAGCTTCACAGGTAAGAAGCTGCCAACTGCTGCACCTCCATATCAGCATCCAGTGCTTAGTGTGGGGGTGCTGCAGGGAAAATAAAACACTTAATATCTGACATTATGTCACTACTTCAGTGTTTTGGATTCCCCCCTAAGTAGAGGTGGAACTAGCGAGCTGTGTGCAGGGAGGCGGAAAGGAGGGAACCGGGGCCCCTGACCTTCTGCATCTGCCATGCAGTGGGCCCCATTACCTTAATGGACCCCGGTGCACTGCAGCTGCCACACCAATGTTAGTTCCGCCACCTCCCCTAAGCCTTGACACCTTAGGTTCGCCTAGTGGTGGCACATACCTGCACAGAATATAACTTATAGTTTGGTGCCTAATTTACTATTTCATTCTTGATTTACCAGACACAATGCTAAGGTCAAAAAGCTAGTTAGTAAATGGTTCAATAAAATAATTACATGGAGATTGCAAGGGTAAATTTGTAGGATTATTGATTTAATATCTATCATGTCCGTCCGAAGCTTTAGAAAATAATATATTATAGCCTTAAAAGAAATTAGCAGATATTTTACTCAGAATGAGAAGAGAAAAAGATTGAAGCCTTCGGAAATGTTACAACAAGGTGTTCTCAGAGAACATGAACAACCCAAGGATGCGCAGCTGAACGTTCTATGTAAAGTAACAACAAGACTGGTGGCAGAATGCCTGAGAAGATAAAAGCATAAATAAGAAAAAATTGTTTCACGTTGCATAATGCATAATTAGCTTGTTGTTTTCATGCTGTTTCATAATCTACTGTCTTATAATTGGTTGTTAAGATTCTATACCTCTAATATTCTACTGTATAAATAAAGATCCTGAAGTAAGCTCTGGTTGGAACAGAATCAAGGATACTCAGCATTATATCATACAGGTGTTGGGTGTTTTTCTGTTCACCAGTCAACTGAAAATCAAGGAAGATCTGACTGACATTGAAGGCGATTGATAGAAGTATCAGTGAACCCCGATACCCCAACAAGATAAAAACTGGACAAAAAAAAAGAGCAGTAAATATATTTTACTCACAAAATAAGTCTTCTATGTACAATATTTGTACTATATAAATATTTCTATATATTATAGTTATATACAGGCATAAATATGGTATATATACTATATATTATGTTTGCCTGTTTATTTGCATGCAAGTATTATTAGTTAGATACACAACCTGCACTGAGAGTCACACATACACAGAATAAACAAAGTTGCCTGAATACATAGGAACAACACTATTTTATAAATTTTCAGAAGATATAGAAATTTACATTTTATGACCCCGATATAAATATAAAAATACAGATTTCTTTGCGCATTAGCAAAGTAGATTACATGGTAAACCTCTAGCGGACAGTTTACCTTGTTTCTTTGGAAAATTTCTGCATAGTTATAATCATACTTGCCAACTCTCCCGGAATGTCTGGGAGACTCCTGGTATTAGAGCCGCAATGATGAGATTCTCAGGGATTCACTGCATTTTGTCCCCGCTGTAAAATGAAGTGTTTGTCTCATTACGCTCTCTCTCCCTCCTTCCTCTGCGTGGGCTTCAGCGTCTGACAAGTAAGGGGCATGTGAGATGTGGCTGATGGCATTTGGGAATATCTGTTGGAAAGTGTGGAGGTTTGATTGGCATGTATGGGGCATGTAGGGAGGCTGAATGGCATGCATGGGGAATGTGGGTAGATCTCATGGCATGTGGAGCATATGGTGTATGTAAAGGGCACGTGGTGAGGTCTGGTGGAAATGTGAAGAGGTCTGAGGGGCATGTTGGCTATTTATAACTTTTTTTATTCCCACTTCAACAGTTCCTTCCACAGCGATTGTGGATACAGAAGCACTGTAAGCTACTGTGGAGAGACTGCAAGTACCCTACGAACCCTACTCTGCTGGACACAGGAGCAAGATAAGAGCTGAGTTGATTATTATTCTGAACATTTTGGCAATGTTGGATATCTTCTTTTTTACTTAGCAAGATATTAGTAAATTATGTTTTATTTTCAATGTATGTGCATGTTTAGACTGTGTATATGTACACATATATAAAAGGTAAAGTTGGCTTTTTGCCATATCTATGGATATTTTTTGGCTCTTAGGCTCCGACTGGTTGGCCACCCCTGTCCTAGATTAACTTTAAATTTCAGTGTAAAAATAAAGCTATCAAGGATTTGTGTGCAACATAAAAAAACAGCAAGTATTTAACTTATGGGCAAAATAATAAGCTAATTTGCATCCCTTGTATTGTAACATGGTTTTGTCCATGGTTTTTTGCCATTACTTAATGAATCATGCCCATGGTGTGTAACATAAGGATAACACTAACTAGGAGAGTCTTCATGAAGGCACATTAAACTGGCTTCACGCTGAGATATCAAGCAATTGGCTCAATATCCTAATGTCTATATCCCCAAAACAGGTCAGATCACACTAGACTGAATTATAAAGAATATTTGAAAATGCAGTTGGATGTGTACATCCACCAAAGGGCTGGATCTCATCCAATTTTTGACTCCATTTGTAACCAAATTGGACAGATCATGCCAGTTGGCTCACAAGTCAAGCAGCAGCATATATCCATGTGTCGTCAGCATTACACACATGCACTCATGGACAGACACAGTTTATATTTAGACTGGGCTGGGGGGCAGGGAAGCATCTGCCCCCGGGTCGATGCTATAGTGAACCTTGGGCTAGCTGCATTTTTTTTCTGTTAAAATTAGAGATGTTCACTGACCCCCGTGTTTTGGTTTTGCATCTGGATCTGGATTAAGTTTGTGTTTTGGTTTTGGCAAATCCGCCCTCACGTGTTTTGGTTTTGGTTACATTTATTAACTTTAATAACACTAATTTCCAGTCAATTTTGACCACCTCACAGGTCACAATATTATTTTCATCCACGTTCAGACAAAGACTGCAGAGAGCTGACTGGATGCTAAGTCACAGAGCAACGACACAAACACACGGCAGTTCATAGAACATCTAGGAAACATTGCCATACAGCAGTGGCAGAAAAAAAAAAGAAAAGTGGTGCAGGATGGAATGGTCCTTGGGGTTCCTTCTACCCCCTCATGCAAGATATTGAAAAGGACATGTACAGTTTAACAAAGCAAGCACTCCAGCAACAAGCAGTGCCACATGGAGGTTGAAGTGCTTGGTAGCTTGTTTTGTGGGGGCCCAAACAAACCAATAGCTAAGCTGCCTTAAAGCCCAACAGTGCTGTCAATGAACTCTCCATTATTAAACCATGTCTGCTCGTGCTGCATCTTTTATCTCTTTCTCCTCTCTGGATACCTCCCTCTCATCCCTGAAGAACTGCCAAACTTATGTAGACGCAGGAATGGATATTACAACTGGAGTGTCATTAGATTTGCTTCAGACAAACTGTGACACGGAAAATGTGGGCAGCATGGAATCTGTCTTGTTGGAATACGCTGCATTGAACAGAGATTTATACCATTATATAGATGCAGTTGAGGAGTCCTTACTTACATTAAAACGTGACCCACCGGATGAGATCCCGGATTTAGGAGAGCTTGTATATGAGAGATACACTGCACTTCAGAAGAATAATACAGAGGAGGACCTGAGGCAGGATGATAAATATGTCCAGTTTAAAGAACAGCTAAGAGACCTGAGAAAACAAATGGGTGTGTCACCAGCACCTGCAGACAATGATTTGGAAGATGAAGACGAGGAGATCGCTGTCTCCCAGAGCACTCCTATAACAGTTGGGGATGTTGAACACAGTGAAAAACAAAGTATGTGGTCACACGTACAAGAGAGAAGCAATTGAAAGGATGATTGAAAACAAACTTCAGCACTTATAGCACAGGTAGGTAACATTGGCACACAACGATAGCTGAAAGGAAAAGTGGTGCAAGATGGAATTTTCCTTGGGATAAAAAGGGTATAAGCTTTTTTTTTTACATTTTTGTTTCAGTGACTTAAAACCACTATGCAATTGAATATAGGCTTTAGCACATGACGTTGATTTATTATCACTATGACAGACTAGAGAGTGACAAGAACACTGGTACCCCTGTTTCTGTGTGACCATCGTCCCTGACACTGGAGAGTGGCAAGGACAGTGCCACCCCTCCTGTTTCTATATGAACTATGGCACAGGAGAATGTCACTGGAGACTTAAGAACACTGCCACTACTCCTCTTTCTGTTCTAGCTTGATGCTGCCCAACTCCACTGGAGACTGCCAACAACCCTGCTACCCCTTCTGTGTCTCTCTGTATAATTGCGCCAGATCTCCATGGAGGGCGTTATTTATAAAATCCAAAACGCACGAGATCTGAGGATACGACAATGACGTTTGCCTCGTTTTCAGTTCCGAGGGTGCGCGAAAGTACCGAGCTGGCTCGGCTTGGTACTTGGAACAACTATGTTCGGGTGGGCTCGGTTTTCCAAAACCGAGCCTGACCATTTCTAGTTAAAATGTTCCCAATAGGCTGCTGAGTCTCACTCCCCCCTGCAGAGTCTCACTCTCCCTGAAATCAGGCAACAATCGTTCTTTTTTTGCATACACACAAGCCAATAATATGGTGATAAGTTTCTGTAAAAAAACAAAACCCTATATGACCATTAAAGACTAGTAAAAAGGTGGTAGTAAAAAAGTGGGGCTCATGGGGGTTTGGGGAGGTCTGCTCAATTCTCTTTACAATGATAGCTATGGCTCGGTTTATGTGACAGCTGGCTTGGAGTAAAGACAGAGGCTGAGTGCTGTGGGTCATGGGATCTGTACGAAAGCTACCATTATAAAAGAGGATCTTCTGGAACAGGTAAGAAGCACAAACTGCATGTTCAGGCATTAGACGTTGCTGATCATATAAATATTACTTATCAAATATGTCCATAGATATGTATTAGAGAGTTCTTCTGCACATTAAACCCTTCCTGACTTCAATCAGAAAAGGGGTTTGAGTGGGCTCTCTCCTAATTTCAGACTCATTTTCTCTTCTGTATCGTGACCACTGTTTACCTGTGTTCTGCTTCCTTCTCTGTAGTGTCGGAGGTTTCTTTTTATATGAAAGTTTATGGTCACTTTGTGATGTTACTGCTGTGGTAAAAATGTTATGTGTGTTTTATAGTACTAGAACACACATCCTGAAGGTGCATTTGACAGGAGCCTCACATTATCAACATGGGCTACATTGCCCCTGCCACTCGCAGTTATCTGGCCACAAGGTCAGCACACATCTCCTGAAATACTATGTGCTGCTCTACACACTGACCAATTTGTTAGCAGCCGACTAAACTACCAGTATATTTTTGGCGTGTGGGAGGAAACCCAAGCAAACACGGGGAGAACATACAAACTCCACATAAATAAGGCCATGCTTGGGAATTGAGCTCATGACCCCAGTGCTGGGAGGCAGAAGTGTTAACCACTAAGCCACCGTGCTGCCCCTGTCATAGTTCCTTAGTTAGAAAATAAGAATTTTGTATTATAGTTGTTGCTTTCTTAGAATGTTTCTCCCAAAATATGCAGAAGGGCTGTTTTGTACAAATAACTTCTGTTGTCCATAAAGAACTTTTGTCTGCCGCAAGTAAAACCTCCATACATAACAAAGTGGACAAAAGAAAATATGCAAGTTTTTTTAAACTACAAATATCTCAATGGAAATAGAAAATGCCTATTCGAACATGACTAAGCACAGCATACTAATCACAAGCACACATTGATATAATGATTAGACGTAAAATAAAACATGAAAATGTCTAGAAAGGTTAAATGTTTATGTGGGACGTGTTCCCAATTGAGAACAGCTGTATGAAAGTCCACCATTGTTCATGTGGACTAACACAAGGCTTGCCAGTAGATTTGGGTATGAAAGCAGTACTTTATGTCTGCAAGGAAAGTTTTTCTACTCTGCTTAAATATGTGCTTTTTACAAAGTGCAACGGTACCAAGCTATTAATATTTATCCAGATGTAAAAAAGTTTCTTAGAAAGGGTTTGTATTTGAAAGATTTTTTTCTTCTTACTAATAAATTTAAGGATTACTCAAAAGAAAATGCAAACATTTTATCAAGGAAAACTATGTGTAAAATACAACTTGTTTGTATGAGAAAGAGCCATTTGTGAAATACACATGAACTGTTGTCAGTTCAATAGATGGTATGAATTATTAATACTACTGGAGTGTGTGCATTTAAAAACAAATAAAAAAGTTTTCTTTTGCACTTCTCACTTTGTTGTCACATTTGTGGGGATGCTGCTCACTTTCTCTAAGTTCAGCCTTTGAAGCGTAAATGGCACATTTAAAAAGGTAACACCATGCACATTGTCATTTTAAACAAAGTCCCTGATACACTTGAATAGAGCCTTGCACATAATCTGAATTTGTTCATCTACCAGCAAAGACAGCAGTACAATGTAAGTTCAGTTCCATCCTACATCATAAAATGGCATTCTCAACTCCTGGAATTTAGGGCATGCAAAACCTTCTCAAGCATGTACAGATAAGAGACGGCTGTTTTTATAATATTAAAAGAGGTTTTTGACTGGTTAAGCACTACAAGTGGTTTTGGTCACATTCAAGTTCTGCACACTTGTAAAATAGAAAGCTGTACTTGTTAAAAAGGGCAGCACAGTGGCTAAGTAGTTAGTTAGCACTTCTGCCTCACAGCACTGGGGTCATGAGTTCAATTCCCAACCATGGCCTTATCTGTGTGGAGTTTGTATGTTCTCCCCGTGTTTGCGTGGGTTTCCTCTGGGTGCTCCGGTTTCCCCCCACACTCCAAAAACATACTAGTAGGTTAACTGGCTGCTATTAAAAAATGACCTTAGTCTCTCTTGGTCTCTGTGTGTGTATGTTAGGGAATTTAGACTGTAAACTCCAATGAGGCAGGGACTGGTGTGAGCGAGTTCTCTGTACAGCGCTGCAATCAGCATTTCCTGGTAAGGTTCATATTGCACAAGACAATTCCACAAGACAGACAGTTTTTATAGAATAGGTGTGTGATGGCTACAGAGAAATAGATTTTACCGGTGGAAAAAGACATCGTAATGTGTTTATGCACTACAAACTTAACACATTAATTAAGGCCAAGGAATGAGTTATAAAACCATGCTTTAGATGCAAGCATAATGAGCTATTCCTACAGTGATTCTACTTAGATAAATCATAGCAAGTTGTTAAATGAAGGCAAGATCTTCCAAAGCAGCAAGAGACAATGTATACCTTAATATTTAATATGGGGCTTTCACCATAAAATATATTTACCGTTTGTTGCAGTACTAATGTAATAATTATGCAAATTGTGATGGTGTCTAGTGTGTAATAATACTGGCCACATCCCATGCAAACTACTTAACCTGACACCAGCTTAAAAGCCACCTAGTATAGAGTCAGTCAGTTAGGGGACTCTATCACTCTACCAGCAGCTTCCAGGATCAGTTGGTTACCATATAAAGATGGTGACCATCAGCTGACCAGAAATTCCATTTTGTCATAACTTAGATGACCTTTCATCTGCCCGCATATGCTCAATTAAGTCAAAATGTAACGTAGCGTTCACATCTTAAAAAGGATATTGATAAAATGGGTAAGATGAAGATGAGAAAAGGTAAGATGATGAATCAGGATATTATGCACAAAGCTCATCATGAAAGGCTAAAGGAGAATATGGATATGCATGAAAACACTAGGCTTTTAAAAACCAGAACGGTAGGCATAGAATACTATCAGCTGTATGAACAGCTTACCAACTTCCCTATTAGTAATGCAAAAAAAAAAAAACACAAAACAATTTTGCAAGCAGTGCTTCTCAGCAACGCCCTGTAAGTAGCAGGAGAAGGATTATTTTGATACAGAAGGATGAAATATTTCTTATTGTTCAGCGGCTGTTGAATATGTTAAAGATACAAGCAGAAAAGTTGATTTGTGTACATCTTTCCAACGATTCTGATGTCACAGAGAAAGCGCGGTACATTCATGCAGACGATTAGTATACTAAATCATAGATAAAAATATATATTTACACCAGCTTCACCAGCCCTGAATTAATCAGCTGTTTGGCTGTAATAATTAAGGAATTGCTCTCCAGATATCAAGATATAAAGATATCATTAAAGCAGTTAATTACCTTAACAGGTCGATAATAACAACAAAAGCAGTAACTATCACAAGCCATTGTGATGTTTTCAGACACTAAGTATAGACTTAGCCTTAGCTGTTAGATGCCATAGAGGAATATATAATACTACAAACTGCAATCAATTGGATGATGATTTTGGATGTTATTCCTCTGACCGTTTGTTCTCTAAATGCTTTAGGACATCTTAATAAAAAGATATCACTTGCTAAAACAGGGAATCCTGATGTGACGGGCTGTTTACAAAATGTATATCTTCAGAATGAACTGCTACAGGAAATTAAGGGAAATAATTACCTTGCTCCTTGATCAGTCTCCTGTAAAAAAACAACCTAACCTTTGTGCACCAGAACAATGTGTGTTATTTCAGGTATTTGATAAGGACAATCTGTTAAATCTCTCCTCTGCTCCACACTGCCAGACATAGGTTCCTCTTTTAGGGCATAAACGTGCAATTCTAGGCAACTTGCAAAACTGCATGGAAATTATACTTGCTTACGCTCCTGGAAAGTCCAGGAGACTCTTAAATTTCCAGGAGTCCTCCTGGATGAGTAAGCAACCCTTAAGCACATAACCAAAGAATGGTATAAGTATATGAACAAAAAGGCACTCCGGTTCACTGATAGTCAGAGGAATGTTGGATAGAGATTCATGTGTACATATACCTAAAAACTGACTATATAAATTCCTATTATTGGCAATTCCCCATTTTTTAAGACCTTTAGGAGTACTGACCAATAGGAATTTAATATATAGATAAAGTAAAGTATTCAATTATAAAGTTATATTGTTCATCATATCAAATATATTAGGAATATAATCTGAATATATGTGACTCACAAAGTTCACATATCCCGATTAATTTTTAGATATGTGATAGATATTTATAAATATATATCACTCAGGGCATTACACCAAAAATATATAGGATTGATGTCAGGAGGCAAAATGGTATTTACCCCACTTGGGACCATTATATGTACCATTTGGTTCCAGTACCAATACTTGTAATATGGGATTTTTTATGATCACAATCTTATAACCAGAATAATCTGAGATCTATATACATCTATATCTCTCTGTTCTGGCAGTTCATGGATTTTATATAATCACAACCTTTTAACCAGGATAGTCTAAATTGCGCATATATATATATATATATATATATATATATATATATATATATATATATATATATATATCTCTTTCTCGCTCTTTTCTGGCAGCTCATGGTAAGTAATCATAACCATATAGCTGAAATAGTATGCATAGCGCTGATCCATATAAATTTATTCCGACATTACATAGTCAATGATCAAAGCACATGCATATCCCCTATACAATTACTATCAAATCGCCCTGTTTGTTGTTAGAAATAAGCTTAATTATTCTCACATATCGGTACCTAAATCAGCGGCATTGCAGCCACTATCGGTCTAAGCAACCCTCCCAGATCCATAATGGCCATGTCTCCGCTGTACGATGACACAATCACTTCATTGTGCAGTGGTTGCTGGGGCAGTATTTATGCAATGTACATCAACAGGCTACTACAGGGTGCTTTAGACAACTATGCAACTGAAGGGTCATTAAATAATGGCTTTCCATATGAGGTTTTCAATGTATGACATGACATGTTAGTAAGTCAGTGATCAGGGTTAGCAATTAGGGCATTGTAGCAAAACCCCAACAATATACTTAATATCCCTAAGTTACCCTATTACCAGCCTCTACATAGCTAACACAAGACAACAACCCTCTGACCAACATAGTGTTGATATGTGTCACTGAACATACAGCCCACTAAATACTTTCTAGCTGGACAAAAACAAAATATGATGCAACACGTGCCCTTGGGTATCAAACCACTTTCCCATAGATTGTAAGCTTGCATGCAAGGCCCTCTTACCTCTCTGTATGTATTACCCAGTATTGTTTTATTACTGGGTATACCCAATTTTAAAACTCTACGGAATCTGCTGGCGCTATATAAATAAATGTTGATGAATAGACTTTGTTTAAACTCTTTTTGCTTCACCGGTCAGAGCTCTCTGGCTAATGATTCTTGAACAGAAGTTAGGATATTAAGGGTATTGGTGGAACTACCATTGGTGCGGCAGGTGCTGTGCACTGGGGCCCATGGAGATAAATAGGGCCCGCTACATGGCAGATGCAGAGGGCTGGGGCCACCAGTTCCTTCTTCCCCACAGGGGCCCACAGCTCGCAATTTTCCATCACTGGGGCCAACAATATAATTAGCCAACTGAAAACCATAAGCTAAATTACACCTTTATCTACATATACAAACACACTAGAAGCTATAAACTATAATCCTTTTACCAAGCAAATCAGCATGAAAAGTTACTTTTTAACTCTGCATTAAGTGGGACTGGTCAGACTCCATTGTGAAAATTACTCAAGCAGCAAGGCAGATGGAAAAACAGATACCATATGATCAATGATTACATTATAGTACAGCCAAGGGCAGACACATTACTGTTTTAAGATTAGAAAAATAACCTTGTATCTTACAATACGCACTTTTTGTTTACTTTCTATAACACAGAGACAGCAATAAAGCACTGGAATGTCTAGCAAAAGTCATTTGTGTGGCTCAAAACCGCAAACTTGCTTAAACCCGAGTGTTTTGTAGGCATTTACGAGAGAGACAGACTTTTTAAACAGCTTTATTCACTGCTGCTCTTCCAGAAAGCTCATCACAGTGGCTCAGATAAACGAACATTCTTATTAAATTTACTTACAGCTATTCATTATAATATTCACATGCCACCAACTTAGGGCTGGATAAAAACAGGCAAAAATGATGTCCCTTTTTTTAAAAAAAAACAAACCACCATGCAAAGACAAGCCCTGCTGTGATGCGACTATAGCTCACATGAACAGTAGGCTATTACAGAGGTCACAGCAGCAGTTTTGTATTTGTCTGAAACCCTGATATCATGATGTGGTTTTATTTTGTGGGAGAATAAACCCTGACAGTAGCACAGTGTTAAGGTTGCAAACATACTTGTCTACTCTTACTAGGTTATATTTTAGTAAACATTCAGCAGTGGTTCTAATATTCTTTTGCTGCAGTTGCACTTTTGTACACCTTTACATTTTCTTATTTCCCTTCACCGACGGGTGGATTGCAATCAGGGAGCTTAAAAAAAAACAACCTGCAGGAATCTTGTGGACACTTGCATGCTCATGGCTAGCCCTGTCAGAAGTCACTGCCCAAATGACCAAACTGGAAAAACACGTTGGGTAGTGAGGACATTTCGCAGCTAAATCGAATCCCCCCCCCCCCCCCCACCCTTTGTAGCAAATGTTGTCAGCTTCAAACTGATATGCCTCACTCATATCTAGCTAGAAGTAATAGTTCTACTCTATTACCAGAAGGAATTTTACCATAGGTCACAACCAGGTCTATGGCAAAGCCTAAAATTTTAGCAGTCCACTTTGCTATGTCTAACCACAGAGATATTCCAGGCACGACAACAAGTCACGGGTCATTTCCTTTATAAAAGTTGAATACAGAACTTCTTGTAATACCAGACTGAACTGTAAAACTAAGGAAATGAAAGTACAGATATAGGCAACATAGTCAGGTTTGAATAACCTTGCTGATAAACATGGAACAATAGAAAAGAAAAATTTGCCGAACTAACAAAAAACAAAAAATGAAGAGTGAGGAACAAAACTTTTTTTTACTGAGCTTTGCAGAGAAACATTAACAGAAAATAAGGCTTTTCATTCTACGATCTCACCTGGAAAAATCCTCCTCCAAAAAATATGATCAATAAAACTTGGTGAAACTTCTAGAGATATAAATATTTATAAAGACAAATCTGCGTACTTCCTCCTCCTAGTCACCGCCTCTGCCAACGCGTTTCAATTTGAAAAAATCTTTATCAAGGCAGTATCAGTAAAGATTTTTTCAAATTGAAACGCGTTGGCAGAGGCGGTGACTAGGAGGAGGAAGTACGCAGATCACCTGAAAGGAGAGGAATCATAACCCGATTATTGTGGAGTATGCAGCGGTAACCAGCCGGCAACTCGATCTTTTGGAGAGGGACAAAAGGTTTACCTACATGCTTAAGACCATCCCACATGGGGTAAGAGTCCAACTGTTTTCAGGATTTTCAGCGACTTCACCATGACCTCACTTTTTATATGTGTTTTTATGTTGTGCTCATATTAAATCTGTTTGATTAAGATAATGCACCATTTGGAGCACTTTTATTTTTTCTTTTGAGCAATTACTCAGAGAATGATGTGGATCTGATTGAGGAGCAGCAAGTATAATCTACTCCCACTATTGAAATCACAGAAACACTTATATGTAAGTGTATTATTCAATCGGGAGTCAGTGGTCACATGTGGTGGTAATTAAATATCTTCAATACCACACGAGGGTTAAGAGGTTATTGATCGTGGCAGAGTATATAGTATATATGAAATTACTCAACCCATTTTTTTCTGTTTGTTTACATATATGAACATCGGTGGAGAATCAATATCTGGATACACATCCCATTTATACTGAGATATGTATGAACATTGAAGACATTATTATTATTTTTTTATCTTTTTTGAAAAGCTCCTTTTTTTTTTTTTTGGAACTTTACCAATAGTTCTGGACTATTTATGATGTCTCTGGAGAATATATAGAGTATAAGCGCCATATCTGTTTGCTTATAATATATGGTTTTGTAGTACATACTGTATGTGCTGATCAGAGGGAGCCGATTACCACGGATGTAGGGCGGAGAAGGATTTATGGAGGGTGGGTATGATGGATGGGCAGCATGGTGGCACAGTGGTCAGCACCTCACATCGCTGGAGTCACGAGTTTGATTCCTACCCTAGTCCTATCCGTGTGGAGCTTGTATGTTCTCCCCATGCTTGCATGGCTTTCCTCCAAGTACTCTGGTTTCCTCCCACTCAGTCCAAAAACATACTATTAAGTTAACTGGCTTCTGACAATGAACTTACCAGTATTAATTAGACCCTAGTGGGTGTCTGGGTGGTAGAGAATTTAGAATGTAAGTTCCAATGGGGCTTAATAGCAACCTTGCCTTACCCTCTGCAGTAATGTGGAGAAAAGAGCTACATAGAGTAATTATTATGAATGACTATGATCATGGAAGGGGGGTGATAAACTGGTGATAAGTGAAGAGTAATGATGAGAGTGGAGAGAAGAGCATGAAGGGGAGAGAAAATGGATAATTATGGGGAGGAAGAAGATGGTGATGGGGAAAGAGGGTAATGAGATCAGATGCATAACAGGACAGAAAGCACAGATTAATGCTTTAATGGTCATTACTTAAATAACAATACTTTATAGGAAGTGTCTAAAACATTATACATATTACATACATAAATCTGAAATAAATCTTCATACACAACACTTTGGTGACCCCCTGGTGACATTACCTGTAGTTTGTGACTTCACCGATAGGGATTTCAAGGGATCATGTCCTGGATTGGACCGTGTATCCCGAATTGGGACAGAAGAATTGGAAGGCGAGGCCTCTATCAGATAAAGGTCATGTTTTTAATTATATGTACATGTATTCCTTCTTTCATTAAATAATATATTTTGAATGTACCACACTAAAGTTGGCGTTTTATATTTGAGAAGAACTGAAAATTCAGAAGAACCGAGAACTGAAAACTCTGGACCAATAAGATGTTGTGGAGGAGTCATACAACTATTGATCAGTTAAGCTTTCATTATTCTTACATTGGTATGTGGCCAATTGCACATATTTTATTATATTTACTCACTGAGTGGGAGAATTCTTTTTGTTTTTCCTCTCAACATTTTTGGGTTGGCCCCGTTTCACAGCTTATGGAATTAGACTGTCACCTACAATTATAAAGAGAGAGTGCTATATCTCTCCTCTCTCTCTCATATATATATATATATATATATATATATATATATATATATATATATATATATATATATATATATATATATATATATATTATATATATATATTACATACATTAACTGAGAATTTAGGTTTCTTATGTCAGCAGACCCCCTCCTTCATTCAGCTGTCAAAACACAAGGCTGAAACAAAACTCTTGAAGCACTGCAAATGCCATACTGTTCTAATCAGAAGCAGGTTGGTCTTCTACATGTATTGTGTTTCACAATACAGATCGGTAATGAGCTGCCACCCTCCAATACATGGACAAAAAAACAAAAACAAAAACCCAAAAACCTCCATACTGATCGCCTATGAAACTATTTTAAAATGTGGTCTTTCTTCAAACAATGTACACATTTACACTCCTTATGACAAACCAGTCAGATTTCCTATACTACATAAGCAAACAAAAAAACAAACAGTATTCTGTTTTGCTAATTTGATACAACTGTCATTTTATATGTTAAACTATAAAGTATATCTTTCCTCACATTAATCTTGAACCGAAAGCGTAGTTTAGCAGCCGTTGTGTACATGTTAGACAGTGACATACCAAAATTGATGAAATAACTAACAACAGGTTTTACCTTGTTACAGTGTTATGAGCTCTGTGTCCGTGTTAGTTAGTCTTATGAGCTCTGTGTCAGTGTTGTACATGTGGTTAGCACACAGTGGATATAATTACATGTCAGTGTAGAGAGGCCTGGTGAACCTACTGTGTATTTCCTGCTGCATATAAAGATCAACAATCAAAAAATGAATTATCCACCTTTGGACAACCCTACTATTTAGGGATATTCACCCCAATATACCCCTTACGTGCTGGGTCAAACCACTCAGACACAATTTATAAAAGATTGCAACCATGCAAAACCAGAGCTGACTGTTGGCATTGGCAGATCCAACCTGGTTGGTCCAACCAACACCAGCCTGGGATACAGTCTAAAAAAAGGTGGGGGTTTTTTTTTGTTTTTTTTTTAAAACTTAAAAAAAAAAAAAAAAAAAAAAGGATTAAAGCTACCTGGGCACAGGCTTAGCGTTGTATCACGTCGATGACACAGTTCTGGTGCTCTTCGTCTAGAGAGGTTCAGTCAATATGAGAACATTTTCTGCACATGAACAGCAATTTAAAAGAAAAAAACAAAATCAGTGCCAAAAGTAATGGCACTGAAGGTGTTGCTTTGATTTATCCATGATGGGGTGACTTTCATAATGGATAAATCAAAGTAACCCCTTGAGTGTCAGTACCACTAGGCACAACAAGTGTTTGGGGAATGGAGTCTGACCACTGGAAGAACAGCTCTTTGCGCTCAGTTCTGTAAGTTCTCCATAGAATTGGTTTTATTTATGGTTTATTCTGCTATGTCCAAGAAAAAAGGCGTTTGCAGGGAGCACTGCTATGGTCAGACCGTAATCACCATTTTTAACATTTGGTAAAAATACTTATGCACTGATACAGGTCAAGCATGTCCTGCACCAGCATCACATTTTCGACATGCGTTGTAGGCAATGGGTCAGGGGTCAATTGAATGCATTGAAGTAACCCCTCAGTTAAAGATTACAAGATTTGGATCATTTACAGATAAAGAACACAGACGTTGGTAAGTATTGCTGGGGTTGTTTATTTGTAAATTAAATTTGGTGGTTGCAGAGAGGTGTATGGTTTAAATTTTGTGTTGGGGCACAACAAGTCACAGCTGGACCCAGGGCATGGGTTCCCCAAGTGTCAGCAGGCCCTGGCTGCCATGTAGTACCACCACAAGCACCAACATTCCCAGATTGTTAATGGCAACCTGGGCTTGCTGGGATCTGTAGTGCACAACTCAAAATAGTGTCTTTTCTATTAAATACACTTTTATTACCACACACCGACTGCCCAGGGGTGTGGTAAGAGCCCTAATGCTTTCAGCAGCAGGCTGGGTGTGTGTGTTGGGGAAGGGGGGGGGGGGGTGCACACTTTTTGTCCCCCTGATTTTGCTGGGAGCACTAGGATTAATCCTATTGGGAAGGGGGGCACGTGTCTTTAAAAAAAAAAAAAAAAATGAAAGAAAACTTTTAATTCTTTGTATGCCGTTGGCTTTAAAAGTGGAAGAATTGTAGAATTGTGTGTGAATTTTCATCTTAAAACCAGAGGTAAACTTAACCAAAAAGAAGTTTCTTAAGCTTCTGCATTACATTTCCATTCCTCAGCACCCCGCTGCTATCTATGTTATTTCCATTACATTTCTTATGACCACCACTATGTCTCACAAGTTTTATAAAAGTAATAGATGCACTGGCATCACGTTGTCATACATAAAGAATTTATAATGACAGCCTTTTAAGTTCCATTGCTATAAACTCAAGCTATGTTAAACATAAACCTTTGTGAAGCAGCTGGCAGTAAAGGACAAGAACACACTGGCGTCTTAAAACACTATGGGCCTGAGTCATTAAGAAGAGCAAAGCATAAAAAAAATAGTAACTTTGTACCTGGGCAAAACCATGTTGCATTGGAGGGGGAGATACATTTAAAATGTGGGGATAGATTTATAGTTGGGGAAGGGCATGTCCTAGATCAATTTTAAATTTCGGTGTAAAAATAAAGCTATCAAGTATTTGTGTGCTACATGAAAAAAATAGCCAGTATTTAACTTTTGTGTAAAATAAACTAATTTGCATCCTTTGCATTGTAACATGGTTTGTCCCGGAGAATATTTACTCTTTTTTTTGCCTTACTTACTACTTAATGACTCAGGACCTATGAGTTTTTGTGCAGGCAACTGCACAATTCTGAAGAAAGAATATTTGTATGCAACGCTTGACATCAACATGTAAATATTACGACCGGTGATCAGCATTCTAGAACCACAAAGTTTAATCTGACTGTCAAAACATAAACTCGCTAGAGAATGTTGCAAATTTCGGGACAGAAAATCATGGAGCTCTAAATTGTCCCTGTGATCTAGCATCCATACGCAGATAAAACACACAGTCCCCAAGATCAAACCCTTATTATTCTAAAGATCTTATGAAACATTAGCAAAACCTACATAGATAAAAAAAAAAAAAAATGTTATTAGCTTCTTTTTTATCATCCAAAACCACGTTTAAGCTTAGTGGTCATTTCATCAGCTCAAATTTTTATAGCAACCATATTCTGTCATCTCCTAGAACGTGCAACATTAGAAAGAAATGTTTTTTTTATATGGCGCACCGAGTCTCAGAGAAACAAATATCTGTATACTGAATGCGAAACCCAGTAGGTGTATTAAAATGTAACTTATTAAAAACTTCCTTCAAAATTAAAACTAAAAGCAGTGAACTAATGAATTGATAATGTGAATAAAATGATATTTAAAAGCTTGTGAGTGTACTCAGCGATATCTTTATTGATGTTCCCAATAAATCACATGTGAAACAGTCTAGGCTTGTTGTCTCACTTTATTATTTATGTTCAATACCTTCACTTTTATTTACCATAGATTTCAATATTCTGATACTTCTAATAAGATTCTCACTGCAGTCACACTATGGCATAAATACGTTTATCAAACTTTCTAAAAAAACAAAAATCCTCCCATTCCCGGTTCTTTGACAGAATCTAGAGCACAAATAGGGAAGAAGTATAAAGTTTGATGGAATTTTTTTTCCATGTATTAACTTAATAACTAAAGCGATCAGATGCTATGAGTTATCACTATAGCTCAACACCCTTTCACTTGCATAAAAAACACATTGAAATGTGAAATATACACACTTTTTTTAAACTGATAAAATATGCCTTTTGAGGAAACATAATGACCTCAATCATAACTAATACTATTGCATTTATGGGGTTGTTGCCTGGATTTTTGGTGGCCACACAGCATTTATTTTTGAGTATACAAAAAGAGAGTGAGGGGTCTGAAGGATGGGCTAGCGATAGTCACGCCGCTTCTGTATCCTAGTCATTCATCCTCTGGCGGTTGCGCACACTGGGCCCCTTAGTTGTAGTATCCTACCAGGTTACTAGACTGTAGAGGAGTTAAGCAACAATAATTTTTAATGCAATTCTGACTCATAGCATCTCACTAAAAGTGTGTGTGTATAATATATATCGACTTATTTTCTAATGGAATAAATACTTTAACAATCTGTAAAAGTCCTGTGAGTGCCATTTATATATATATGAAATTTGGTATACTGACATTATTGACGAGTTGAGGGGTCAAACTCATTTTCGTGAGGTAATTTTACCTCATGAACACACATGTGTACGTACAGTGGCGGATCAAGGGGGGTGCGATCGGGGCAATCGCCCCTCCTAGCAGGGGTTTGCTGCCGACGGCTGCACAGTATGTGCAGGTCCGTTTGGCAGTGACAGTGTGCTGCCCGGCTGCTCTGATTGTGTTTTAAACACAATCAGAGCAGCCGGGCAGCACACTGTTCCTGCCTGTCACTGCCGAGCGGACCTGCACATACTGTGGAGACCCCGGCAGCCTCAGAAGTCGTAAAGGGGACGGGGCCTAAATCGCCCACCCTAACGTCCCCCGGGGAACAAACATTTTCTAGATCCGCCCCTGCATGTGTAGCGGCGTGTGTTAGTGTGTGTGTGTGTGGAAAAAACTATTTTCTCAGAAAGGGTTCATCCGAATGACCTGAAATTTGGTATACTGACATTATTTGACAAAAAAACTGCATGAGTATCATGCACGGGTTAACTTGTGTATATATATATATATATATATATATATATATATATATATATATATATATACACACACACACACACACACATACACACACACACAGAAATATATGTTCGAAGTGGAGGTATGAAAAACGTAGTGGAAATGTAAGTGAATGGGATTTGAGTTTTACAACGATAGTAGATGAAGTGTCGGTATACCACCAAATACACCCTAATAAGTCTGAAATAACTGAATGTCCAGAAAAGAAGTCTACCTCAAAATAAAAGATAAACAGCAAGCAAAACATCCGCCTTACAAAACGAGAGTATACATCTCTGTTTGGCTTCAGTCAAAAAGCTTTCGACTTCTTTCATCACACTTGATATTTATGGGATACAAGATACACAACTAATTACATATTCATGATATTCTAACACGTACATTCCCATTTCTAAGAAAACAGAAAACATATCTTAGAGGAACAGGCCTCCAGTCGCATCGTTCAGATGCATCAGTTACACCCTGATGCTCCATTTCAAATTCAAAGAAAAAAACATCTTGCTTCATTTTATTATTGGTCTAATATTTTCATTGTGTCAGCCCATTCTCCATATCGAAACGTCCATACAGATCACATACTTAAGGCAGTTCCTCTGGTTGCTATAGGATTGCAACTCAGCACAATATTTAGAGCATGTAATCTTCTTGATAACAAGTTGCTGGCTGAGCTGTGAATGTCAGCTAATAGTATATGCAGTGTTATCCCTAATTCTAATACATATACATTTATATTAATTTCTAATACAAATGCCTTATTATACATTGTATCTTATTTAATAGCTATGCAATAACACACTTATTATATCATTAGTTATTAGCTTCAGATATCTTCTAATCTCATAATTGTGTTAATAACCACCATGTCGACATGTGTGTGTGCATAACTCCAGATGAGGTGGCACAAAAGGAAGTTGAACACACAACATTCTCCAGAAAAAAGGTATTTATTCCAAACAACTCCAAAATTTATAACAGCAATATATACATGTACTAGAAAATATAATTTACATATACACATATATATATATATATATATATATATATAGCTGTTATGAATATATAATCTATGTATAATACGTACTTACCTACTTTCTGGACCTCTCCTCCTGGAGATTGTGCCATAAGGACCCTTTCCAGCGTGGCCTAATGACTTACAACGTGTTATTAGGGCCCCGCCCCTTTTACAAAAGGAGAGGTATGATTTGGCAGGGGGGTGGGGGAATCTACTATCCTGGGATGTTGCAGAACAATAGGCAAGTATGGTGTGTAATATATATCTAATATATAAATGCTTAGTGGCGTCTGTGTGTGTGTGTGTGTGGAAAAAAAAACCAAGTTGCAGCGCCACCTGCTGGGCAGAGTTATACACTGACCTACTAAATTCTTAGTGTGTGTGGGAAAAAAAATTCAAAAAGGGCTGAAATTTGGTAGGGCTCAAACTCATTTTCGTGAGGTAATTTTACCTCATGAACACACATGTGTAGAGGCGTGCGTTAGTGTGTGTGTGTGTGTGTGTAAAAAACTTTTCTCAGAAAGGGCTCATCCAATTGACCTGAAATTTGGTATACTGACATTATTTGACAAAAAAATTAGAATAGTCAAGTCAGTTAACTTCCATCATCCCCCCTTCACCCCGTGGGAGGGGTAGTAAAGGCTAAATTTACGAGTTGAGGTGTCAAACTCATTTTCGTGAGGTAATTTTACCTCATGAACACACATTAAAAAGGGCGCTTGCGTCGGGAAGTAACGATCTTCCCCTGAGGAGGCCTGGGCTAGGCCCAAATGCATGACAAGAACCTTTTTAAGACCTTAAGTAGCTTGATTTGACTAGAATGCATGAGTATCATGCACGGGTTAATATATATATATATATATATATATATATATACACACACACACACACATATATATCTGCACTTACCGCAGGCTGAATTTTAATGCACAATCCTACTAGGCTTATTTTCCTAGTAGGATTATTTGTGGGGACGTGACACAAACACAAAAGGATTTATTCTGTTATTTTTGGATGGGAGTTGTGGTGCGGCACGCCAAAGGCTCCACTTGGTCTAGAAACGGCCCTGGTTCCAAAGCACAAATAACAACTCCCCACATTTGTGTAGAAGACAATTGCCTCCTAGACTTATCTCCTGCCTGTCATCCTAAATCTCCCTGCCTCACAGGTATAAGTGTTCAGTGTGTCATGGAGCTTATCCTCTCTAGCAGAGGAATTCATGGAGGACGAAAAGATGATCTCTCTGACCATTTTCCACTATATTATCACATTGATCAGTTTCCTGACCTGCACTGAACACCGATCGGCTACACTACCTCTGATTACACACACTGCATTACTATTAGTAATGAGGTATTTCTGCTTCATTACCAACCTCGATTGTTGGCATGTCTGTCAGTGTTCAAGCAAAGACAGGGTTACACTCATTACATATCTTCTGAGCTGGAATATCAGTCTCTCTCACCCAGTGACAGTTATCTCCTGGCTGTGATCCTGAAACAATAAAGTTCCAATGTGTAATCCTGAATGTGCAAAGGATTATAAAGATAAATAGCTTCACACGTTAAAATTGTAATTTCTTCGGTTGCTATAAAATTTTTATTTTCAGTATCTCATACCAAAGGAAATTGTATGATCATTTGAATTACATCAAATATAGTAATAAAATGCAATAACAATAGAAATCAAATGCTACAGGGATAAAAGTCATAAAATAAAACAGCAGTTTGTGATTACAGAGTAAGCTGCAATTAATGTGAAGCAATTTAAAAGGTTGGTAAAAGCAACATGTGCAACCTTTCAGGCAGTGATCAAGCATTGGAAATACAACTTTTTCACTTTGGATATTTCTGTTACATATCTGCAAATATCCAACAATCACTTCATGTGCAATATTAACAGCAAAGACTCCCTCCCTCTTCCAATAATTGGCTTATTATTGCTTAGACTTGCATTTGCTATAATGTATAAAAAGTGAGATGCATTCAACATGAGACTGAGAAGAGCTAGAAATTGTGTTTAGGGATAAGATTAGAGTCAGTTTACTAAAGAGAATTTGCTGCTTGCTTACAATAAAGGCAGCTAGTTTATGGGCTATCCCTCTAATAAGCAACAGGTGTATTTTGTTTTTAAAGCGGTGCTGCCATGGGCTGCCAAATCTAAAACAAAAACAAACCAAACAAAAAGAAACAGGTTCATCAAAAAGTAAAATAAATAAATCATCCTTTTCCATTCATAAGTTCTTGTCAATTTACAAAACACTTAATAAATTTCATATGCATCTCTTCTTGCTGTATAGCAAAGTGTAATCTATTGTCCTCCCACCGTCATTTATGTTGTCAACTGAAGGGTAACTGCAGACAGGAAATCTATTGTACGTACACAAATCAAACTGCTTACAATATGGGAACAACCTTATTTCTAACCTAATTATTTTCCGTTCACTTTGTTTAAGCTAAAATGCTCTTAACCCAAATCAGAGAATAAATCAGAAGTGTCCAATCCCAAACTTTGTGAAATTTAAAACAAGACTCAAAATGACAATGTGATCTGCACCGTCAAGTGCAGATTCTACCACTCAGTGCCAATTAAACAGTTTGAATCTAATGTGGCCCTACAAAGGAGCCTAACATGACAGATTTGGCACTTGGATACTTAGGGCGCGAGTCATTAAGGAAACAAAGGCAAAAAAAGGAGTAAATGTTCTCCGGGACAAACCATGTTACAATGCAAGAGATCCAAATTAGTTTATTATTTTGCACATAAGTTAAATACTGGATGTTTTTTCATCTAGAACACAAATACTTGATAGCTTTAATTTTACACTGAAATTTAAAGTAAAACTTAGGACATGCCCTATCCAAACTATAAATCTATCCCCACATTTTAAATTTACCTCCCCCTTCAAGGCAACATGGTTTTGCCCAGGTGCAAGGTTACTCCTTTTTTTATGCTTTGCTCTCCTTAATGACTCAAGCCTTAGTGTGGTCAGAGATCAGGGGAGGGCTGGCAAATTTTAGCCCAGGGGGGCAAGGCTCAACTCAGTTGCCTGTTAGGAACATTTTTAATGGAATAAAATGCAGGTGACCCTGCCCCGGTCAGGCATTCACTTACACATATAGGACCCTATCTCACAAGTTAAACAAGAGATTCAGGTTCAAGCACAGCTGAAATCTCCTGAAACAGCCTCACTGGATAAGGAAACACCACGTTTCACTTTAAGCTGTGTCATTACCGAATTTTTCAACACCACATTTTACTGTTCCCCCGTCACACAAAAAAATAAATATGTATATAGTATACCTGACACCTGCCTTACTTGTAGCAGATCTGTAGCGGAAAATCAGAGCAAGACCGAAAAGTGGATGTTAACTTTATACCTGAAAAGAAGTGTTGTTTGACGGTAACCCGAGAATATTTTATCTGTGATTTATTTATTTCAATACGTTTTCACATCTGTAATCACACCTATATTCATTCCAATCCTATGAATATTTTTTTTGAAGGTACACTATTCACAAAGTACATTTAACATAAAACCTATATATTGTGCTCATCCGGTTTTCTTTGTCATTCCCAATGCATGAGCTTATTTTTGGCACAGAGATGTAAACCCAAAAACATCCTCAATCTATAGGGTAAGTATTAGAATTACAGCCGCAGTAAATCAGTTCTAAGCACATCACAAGCCAACTAGACACGACACACCATCCCTGCACGTTCCTAGACCGCACTACACTCGCCAAATATCCTGCATGAAGCGTTACTTTATACAGAGTGGAAAGAGCAGCCGTGGAAAGGACAGTGCCACTTGGCGTGGTTTCCTTGTTGCGGTTTACCTTGTAGCAACTCCATGTATGTGATTTTCATCCTCGGGGTTCTTGATGGGGGCGAGCCTCACATCGGAAAGCCTGTTGTATTAAAGAACTGTTATCCATATACACTGAGGCTTTCACCAAATCTCTCGCACTTCCTCATCCTTTCCATCATTGCGCGGCACCTCCCTTCTGGCACCACCTCCTGGCAATCCCCACCTTGATTCCCACTTGCACTGAAAAGACGTCTACCTAGGGGGTGATGTTATGTTGCCAGGGTTGGATTACAGTGGCGTCATCCTAGAATGTCTGCATGAAAGCGTTAACATTTTATAATTCTCCCTGGTCTAGATTTCATCTTTGTAGTACCAATGAATGCAGAAGACCTGCGCCACCACGTGGATGTCACTGGTAACGCATCCACAGTCTTGTGCTACTATGCAGATCGAGCAATCTATCCTACAATGTCTCCAAATGCAAGGTAGTTTTATGGGGCCTGAGTCATTAAGGAGAGTAAGACAAAAAAATAGAAGTAAATGTATTCCGGGACAAACCATGTTACAATGCTTATTATTTTGCACATAAGTTGAATTCTGGCTGCTTTTTCATCTAGCACACAAATACTTGATAGCTTTAATTTTACACTGAAATTTAAAGTTGATCTAGGATCTGCTCTACTTCAACTATAAATCTGTCTCCACATTTTAAATTTACCTCCCCCTCCAGTGCAACCTGGATTTATCCAGGTGCAAAGTTACTCCTTTTTATGCTTTGCTCTCCTTAAAGACTCAGGACCATAGTGATTATAAAATAGCGTGTAATAGCTCTAAGTATTATATATTCATTATATATATGTGCCCAAGGGGCCATATTTAGAGATTGCCAATGACAATACTAAAGGTTAGACAATAAGGAAGCAATAAACTCCAAATAAATAACTAGTGTATCTAGAATACTAACATAAATTTACATAAAGAATGACATTATCTGCCTCTTAAATTGCCTTTTGAGGGCTGTATATTAAACAGTTCTCTGGCATAGGGACAGTTCTAGGTTTTCAAGTTTCAACCCTGATAATTATAGAGATGCTCAGGCTTGGTTTTCTGAAAACCGAGCCCACCTGAACATCAGAGATCCGAGTACCGAGCAGGCCGGCTTAGTACTTTTGCGTGTCCTCCGAACTGAAAATGAAACAAAACGTCATTGTTGTGTCATCGTATTTTGCAAATTTTGGATTCTAGAGGTATCGCCCTTCAAGGAGATCCGGCGCCATTTCACAGAGAGACACAGAAGGGGTAGCAGGGTTCTTGGCAGTCTCCAGTGCAGTTGGGCAGTGGCATTAATGAAAGAGAAAAATGAGGGATGGCAGTATTCTTAAAAGTCTCTAGTGACATTGTATTGTGCCCATAGCTCACACAGAAACAGGAGAGGTGGCAGTGTTCAGTGCTGAAACAGAAATAATAAGGGTGGCACTGTTCTTAAAAGTCTCCAGTCACATTGCTCTGTGCCATAGCCCACACAGAAACAGGAGAGGTGGCAGTGTTCAGTGTTGTAACAGACATAATAGGGTGGTAGTGTTATTAAAAGTGTCCAGTCAGATTGCTCTGTGCCATAGCTCACACAGAAACAGAAGAGGTGGCAGTGTTCTTGCCAGTCTACAGTGTACATGCCATTGCTCATTGTCAGTGCTGAATCAAGAATAATAGGGGTGGCAGTGTTTTTAAAAGTCTCCAGTCACATTGCTCTGTGCCATTGATATGGATTCACATCAGTCCACAGAAGACCAGGAGCACCAAGCAGCTGCTGACACCAGTCATGATGATAGTAATCCCTCTATGTCATCTGCTAAAGCCTATGTTAAAGTGCATAGTGGTTTTAAGTAAGGGAAGCTTAAAAAATGTAAAAAGCATCTTTTACCTTGGTGAAGAAAAAAATACCTGTAACCAAGGGAAAGTTAACTGCAGAAAAAAATAAAATTGCCAACATGCCATTCTACACACACAGTGGCAAGGAAATAATCAGGCCTTCACTTTTCTGCATAAGTGCTAGTTCTGCAACTATCTTTGGGGTATCTTCTATTAAGGTCAATCATGATGATTCAAGACCTTGTCATTCTGACTCAAAAAGTCGTGCCCAAATACTTTTAAGTGTAAAAGCCGTTATGGAAAAAAACAGTAAGCCATTAGAAGAAACTGTTCAGATACAGAAATAACACAAATCCCTGAGAAGAGTTTATCCATGAGTGCTATATGTAAGCATGACCTTTCTGATATGGTATTCATCAAGAAGCCTCCTATCAGCATTTCTGTAGATGTGTGGATGAGCAGCCCAAGTGTAGCCGGTGATACACAAATTGAGGATGCCACTATGGAATTGCAACAGGATGAGGGGGATATTTGTGTAGCTGACAACGGAGCTAATGAAGATGATGATGATGGTGATGTTGTTTGTGTAACTCCTGCAACAGTGTTAGCAGTTCTTGCCAGTGATAACAAGAAGGCCATTTTCATGCCTGAGCATATGTCCAAAAAATCCACCACTGGAATTATTTTTTCACAAATCCTGACAACAGTTTTCTAGCCATTTGTAGTGTTTGTAAAGCCACAGACAGTAGAGGTAGGGACTTTAACCATATAGGAACGTCATTCATGTTACGCCATTTGAAGCGAGTTGATGGCAAGCTGTTGGGAAAATCTGAAACATATGCTAAAAAATTAACAACAAGCAGTCCAGCATCTGCTAGGTCCCTTCTCTCAGTGAGATCCTGGCCCTTGCACTCTACAACCACAACACCTTCCTCATCAATATCCTCAGCAGCGATCAGAGTTAGTCCTGCATCCAAGTTGCTAAGACTAGATGACTCCTCCACTATCCTGGATTTCTCAGAAGAATTCTTTAGCGTTAGTCCCACTGCTGCTGCTGCTGGGGTTGGATCTTCATACCAGAAGCAGACCAGAAAGAAGACTAGTAGTAGTTTACAACAATTGACTGTTAAACAATCCTTTGCAAGAGGAAGCAAGTATAAAAGCTGTCACCCAGACGCAAAGAGGATCACAGACGCCATGGCGACTATGCTATTATTAGATCTTCCTCCAATATCCACTATTATTGCAGCTGGTTTTAGACAGTTAATCGAGGTCCTGTGTCCCCGTTACCAAATTCCATCAACTCCATTTTGCTAGAAAAGCTATTCCTCATCTCTGCCAGAAGGTTCGTAAAAATTTAATTATTGGGCTACAAAATGCCATTCTACCCACGGTACACTTAACCACAGATATGTGGACAAGCGGAACTGGGCAAACTAAAAATTATATGACTGTGACAGCCCACTAGGTTGGTGATTCGCCTTCACAAGCAGGAGCAGCAGCAGCATGTACCCAACTACGTCAGATATTTCCAAGGCAAGCTTCTCTGTGTATCCAGGGCCGGATTAAGACATTGTAGGACCCTGGGCTAGGGATACTGTGTGGCCCCCATTTGTCAAGCAATTTATGCCCAGTCCGATATTGGGGCCCCCCCAGTAATATCGTATTGGGCATGTCTACCTTCTCACAATCTAACCCTAATATTTCCACTACATCTTAAACCTAACCTTCGCCTACCTCATCACAACCTAACTCTAACCTATTCCTACCTCCTTTTAGCCTAACCCTATGTTCTTACCTACTCAAAGCTCCCCCATGGAACCACTTAACTGCAAATGAATGAACCCCAACTTCAAATGAATCTGCCTAACCCTAACCAAGTACAATCCCATTGTGTTTCATGGCTCTAAGGCCTGCGGAAGAGAATATATTCACAAAGCTCACTTGTATTTCTGGATAACAGGTCAAGTGCAATATATATTTTCTCCGTCTGTCCACCCCTCCCCTTAGATTGTACGCTCCTCTGAGCAGGGCCATCTCTCCTCCTGTTCCCACCACTTCTAACTCTGCTCTCCAGCTACTTTGCCCTCCTCCTCTAGGGCCCTCCTCCCCCCTCTGGGGGTCTCCCTGTCTTCCGCGCCCTCCTTTTGGGACCCGTCATTTGCGGATACTCCCCCCACCCTCACTAGCTGTGCATTGAGCTTACTGAGTTACTGTGCTTTATGCTTACTGTACTGTGCTGTCTCACCTTGTATTGTAATTCGTTTTTGTCCCTGTACGGCGCCACGGACACCTTGTGGCGCCCTATAAATAAAAATTAATAATAATAAATAAAATACTGTGTATATATGTGTATATATATATATATATATATATATATATATATATATATATATATATATATAAATATTTTGTACCAAAAAGAGGCATTTAGCTGGCAATATGCAGAGAAAGCAGGGAAGTAGAGCAAAACATTGGCACAGTTATGTACCTAGGTGGAGATTAAACCAGGTAAAAACATATGTGTAGTTTAAAATTGGTTTACTTACATGATTTAAAAGCTGCTTCCTCTCAGCAAACAGACAGGGTGGGTCTGATAGTCTAAACTTGCCACAATATATATATATATATATATATATATCCTTGTGCTTTTCCTTTGACTTTTCTCTCCTTGTTTTGGTTGTCACTTCTCCAAATGGCTGTCACACCAGTCTATTTACTCTTTACCATCAGTGTTCCAAAAATGTCTGAGCTGTTTAACCAAAAGAGTTCATGGGTAACAATAAAATCATAAAATCAGTATACCCTGCAATCTATCTAATCCGACCAAGCTTCTATGCTTGTGTTATTTTATGCATGGATTTCCTATTTCACTATATAGAAAGTGACCATTAAATATCATAACATAACATTTTAAAAAGCCAGGGAACATCAACATACACTCTCACTGTCACTATCACGCACTTTTTTTTATTAGTTTGCTAACTACTTACCTGTGCTGGCACTGTTCAGCTTCATGATACAGGAGGCATCCATCTGGGCTGAAGCTAAGGAAGTCACGCGAGAGCCTCTGCAGTCCCCTCTCTGTGACAGGCAGCCTCCTTATTCACTGCCAGGACAGCGTCACTGCCGGATCCGCCCCTTCAGGTCAAACCAAATACGAGAGATTCACCAATCACCCACCACCATCCCCCGCACCGCCGGAAAACAAATAATTAAAAAAATGTACTGAAAACACATGAGGCAGTGTATGGATGGCTAATCCGCCCCTGGCCCCCAACCCGATGAAGAAAAAGACGACGTTTTTTTAAAAGAAAAAACAAAAAAAAACATTTTAAAATCTCTAGGGCCCCCCAGCTGCCCAAGGCCCCTGGGCTGTAGCCCATAAAGCCCTTTGGTTAATCCGGCCCTGTGTGTATCACTGGCTTCACTAAGAGTCATACAGCTGACAATCTGATACACAAACTAAGGGATGTTATTGAAACATGGCTTATCCCATTTGGACTCTCCTCAGGATATGTTATTTCTGATAATGCCACCAATATTGTGAGAGCATTGCAGCTGGGTAAATTCCATCACATTCCCTGTTTGGCTCGCACAATCAACTGGGGATACAGAGCTTTTTGAAAAATGACAGAGACGTTCAGGAGATGCTGTCTGTTGCCCATAAAATTTTGGTACATTTCTTTGGGTTATAGAGACAGAGGGGTAGGAGGGACCTGCCTGCAAGCTTACAATTTATGGGGCAAAGCGAGTTTGTTACATGAGGTTAAGTGCTACAAATTGCATATTGGTCCAGCCAGATTGCAAAAGTAAAAAGTGCCTAGTGGGCTATATGATCCACCCAGCAAAGGTCAAAGGGTTGTTGTCTAGTGTGAACTGTGTACAAAGATGGGGAAACCCAGGGATGTTAAGAGGGTGGTTCAAGAATTTTATACGCTTGCCTGAAGAGGTGGGTTTTCAGAGATCACTTGAAGGTTTGAAGACTAGAGGAAAGTTTTAATGTACAAGAGAGGGAATTCTCCAAAGTGGGTGCAGCCCAAAAAAGTCCTGTAACCGGGAATGGGAGCAGGTAATGAGTGCAGATGAGAGACGTAAATCTTGTGCAGAATGGAGGTATCGAGTTGGGAGATATTTTGACACAAGTGAGGAGATGCAAGTTATTGCAGTTTTGTTGATGGCCTTGCATTTTAGTAGAATTTTTTTTTTATTGTATTTGGTGAAAAACATTCAACCAATGTAGAGGCAGAGAGTGGATCAGCAGTGGAAGGACGATTTGCATCAAAGGAAAATCAATCTAGCTACTGCGTGCAAAATAGATTGAAGGGATGAGAGTCTGCTACGTGGACAACCAGTAAAGAAGGATTTGCAATAATCAATGCAGGAGATGATGAGTGCATAAATTAAAGCTTTTGCAGTATCTTGTGTGAGAAATGTGCATATTCTAGAAAGAAAAAAACGAAAACCTGACTGAAGAGGATCCAATAGGTTGTGTGAGGAAAGAAAGTGTATCGAGAAGTTTGGAGGTGTATGGGAGCTGAGATATGTGACAGTAATTTGAGAGACAGTTTGGGCCAGAATTTAATTTGTTTCAGAATAAGAATAATCACTTTTTTCTTGAATAAGGTTACATGAAACCTGATATACACTGTGTTACCCCAACATTCTCAGGACACAAGGTGCTCAATCCCTATAGTAAGTAGCTGTCATTTTCAAATAAAGTAAAAAAAGGAATAAAAGTCATTAGAGTAAGAGTCAGGGGGGTAAATGTATCAAGCTGAGAGTTTTCCGGGGGGTTTATAAAACCAATCAGATTCTACCTATCATTTATTTAGTACTTTCTACAAAATGACAGCTAGAATCTGATTGGTTGCTTTAGGCAACATCTACACTTTTCAAACCCGCCGGAAAACTCTCAGCTTGATATATTTACCCCCGGGTGTCACTTTCGGGTTTAAAATTAATTATGTTGGGGATTAAGTTAGTTTAGTCTTTCTTAAGCCTAATAGAAGCCATGACTCTAAGGGCTAGATTTACTAAGCTGCGGGTTTGAAAAAGTGGGGATGCTGCCTATAGCAACCAATCAGATTCTAGCTGTCATTTTGTAGAAGGTACTAAATAAATGAAAGCTAGAATCTGATTGGTTGCCATAGGCAACATCCCCACTTTTTCAAACCCGCAGCTTAGGAAATCTAGCCCTAAGACTTTATAAAAAAGATATATTACTTTATTTGAATATGATAGCTAGCAGTGCACTGTCTGTCTCCAGAGTATTCTAATGGGTGATACCAATTTTCATGTAACAGCCTAATTTTTCATATAATATACTGTATATATTTCATATATTGCCTAAAACAGTCCATGCTTTCTGCCCAAGTATTGTGTAACATGCATTTCATAGATTACCTGATTCTTACACATTCCCTGTAACATCCAAATGTATATTATACGGTTATTAAAAATTAATCTTTTGTAGAGATTCTTAGATATACAGTATGTGCCATTAATAAATAGACAATTAACCTTTAGCATTGCATGGCTCATTCAGTAAAGTTAGTGTTTTGAATGTTGAATTCACAATCCTTGAAAACATATTTTGAGTGCTAAATTGATAATACCTTCTTTTCTTACTGTTATTCTCAAAACAGATGATCATAGCATTAAAGCATAAGAGCAGCGTTATTTCTTTCTAAATTTAACATTCTTAAAAAACATTATTTCTAGTGATTGGTGTAGTTATTTGGAGAATTCAGCAATACTTTGTGAATGTTTAGTCCAGTTATTAATTTAGATCTTCACAGTCATCCAATGAGGTGCCTACATTACACTTTTTTACGTTCATAGCAAATTTCTTACCAGGGTGTTTTTAAACTAGCAATGTTTTGCGAGGTACAGATTAAACTGCCCAACAGTATTTATTCTTTGAGAGAGGCCATTATGGCAGGACCAGGATAGCTACAGATGGGTCTGAGAATTGATGTTTGTTAGTATTGTGACAAAAGGAATGGTTTTCCACAGGCTGCTAAGAGAGGAATCTGCTATTCAGCTAACAGTCTGCTGCTAAAGTCTGTAGAAAAGGTTAGACACAGTTATAGCAGTGCATCTAGGTTATGGTATAAGACATGTGTAAGACATGTGACAAACCAACCCCAGGCTGTTTAGCACGGGACTGAATTGTGCGGGTCCTCCCTCAAGGGAGACCCAACCCCATACTGAAAGCACTATGGCTCTTCCTACACCCCTGGGGCGGTGGGTGTAGGGTAATAAAGTGAAAGAAATGAAAGAAAAAGTGTAAATGTAACTGTTTTAAGGGATTTTCCCATGCTGTCATGGGAAACCTCCTAATGTATAAATAGACTTCACGTCTGTCGAAATTTCATTCTGCAGCGGGTGGTCTTCCATAGATGAACTTGGTGCGTTCGTTCTTAAGGGTTTTTTTATGTTGCTAAGCCAGATCCTTCGGTTTATTATGGGGTCTATGAGAGTGAGGAAATGAAGATTATTTTCAAGAACATTTAGGGGTTTTGCGGTTTATTTTTTTTTACTAATCTAGGACCTTGGATATAATTTTTTTAACAGATAAAGGACCTGGGGAATATTATGTTTTTTTATGATTGGTTTCAAACCTAATGGATTAAAGCTTACAAAATTGGATCATTTACAGATAAAGAAATCAGATGGTAAGTATATGGGATTTTATTATTTTTAATAAATATATGTGGTTTAAATAAGGTGTGTGGTCTATTTTAGGGGTTTTATTATTTTTATTAAAGTAATTTGGTTGTAACGAGGGTTGTGTGTTTCATTTTAATTTTACTTTGTGGGACTACATGGCTGAGCGAGCCCTGAGTGACGGGGCATGCTGGCACTTATGGTTCTCCAAGTGCCAGCATGCTCTGGCTGCCATGGGTATGCTGGTGTTTGTAGTTTTCTAAGCACCAGCATACCCAAACTGTTAATGGTAGCCTGGGCTGGCTGGGACCTGTTCCACAAAGTAAAATGGTGTTTTACATTTTTTTTAAAAATTTCTTTCACTTTATTACCCTACATCCACTGCCTCAGGGATCTAGGAAGAGCTTTAGTGCTTTTAGGGAGGGCGCACAATTTCTTTGCGGACCCCACTCGCCAGGGAATTCAGCCCTATGCTAAACAGCCTGAGGTTAGTTTGTCAATATGGCAGGGGGACCCCCTGCTGTGGGTTCCCCTGCTATAGTGTCAACAACCCCGGCTGGTTGGCCTTGTGCTGGTTTTTGTGAAATTGGGGGTACCTCATGCACCCCCTGATTATGTGGAAACTAGCACTGCAATGCTAGGGTTAATATAATGAGAAGGGATGAAGAACCAGTCCCCTGGGGGCAGGTTCGGCCAACTCCGGGGTAAAGGGGACTGCCTGAGACTTGCGGCAGAGATAGTTCCAAAAACCCATGTATATACATAGCTGTCTGAGACCGCTATTCTTAATTTTCATAGATTCAATTTCATCAGGATCAGTACCAAGGGGTTAGTAAATAGCAGATGTGGTGCCGTTGTTTAAAAAGGGAAAGAGATCACAACCAGGGAAATATAGACTTGTAAGCCTGACATCAATATTGTGAAAAATACTGGAATGTATATTTAGGAATAGTATTCATGAGTACTTGGGGCGCCAATATGATAATTAGTGGAAATCAGCAAGGATTTGTGAGGTATAGGTCATGTCAAACTAATCTAATTAGTTTCTACAAGTAAGTTAGTAGTAGTGCAGTAGATGTGGTCTACTTAGTGCAAAGGCATTTTATACAGTGTCAAAAAGAGGCTGGGGAATCTATAATGGAAAAGGATTTTGAATTGCTCGCAGACAGTGGACTTAGCAATAGTGCTCAATGTCAAGCAGCAGCTGCAAGGACCAATAAACTATTGGCATGCAGAAAAGGGGCATAGATGTAAGGGAAGACAGTGTAAGTTTGCCACTATATAAATCGTTGGTAAGACCTGGGGGTAAATGTATCAATCTGTGGGTTCTTCAACACCCGCGTGTTCAGCTTCTTCCGCGATTAAATTTCAAGCGGCGCTGCATTGTAAAGGGAAGTTAACCCTTTACAATGCAGCGCCGCTTGAAATTTAATCGCGGAAGAGGCTGAACACGCGGGTGTTGAAGAACCCGCAGATTGATACATTTACCCCCTGATCTTGAATACGGAGTACAGTTCTGGGCACCACTCTAGAAAAAAGACATTTTTTAACTAGAAAGCGTTCAGAGAATGGTGACAAATTGATAAAAGGTATGGAGTCATTAAGTTATGAGAAAAGGTTAGCCAGTTTAGGCATGTATATGTTAGAAAAGAGGCATCTAAGAGAGGATATGACTACTATGTACAGATACATTAACGGTCAATCATCATCATCATCATCAATTATTTATATAGCGCCAGCAAATTCCGTAGCACTTTACAATTGGGAACAAACACACATAGACCAAAAAGAAAAAGCAGCACTGAATAGTGATATATAGGTGTGGCCTTTATTTGAAAAATCAAAGGAGACCATGGCAGGATACATAAAACCAGAGATGATAATTTAGTATATAGAAAAATATATTTTTAAAGTCTCAATAAATATAATACATACGACTCATAAATTAGTAAATTGATAATTGAAACCAAACATTTAAAAAACACTAGGACTAAAAGCTGTATAAATGAAATCAGGAATTATGTCTATACACAGACTAAATTGATGAATATGTCCATGTAACTAGTAAATATATAGTAGTTCATATATAGATATAATTACAATAAAATACCTCCAACATATTCAGCAAATCAGCCGATAAGTTGAAAGATATATAGCAATCAAAGTAATGCTGGTATGTTAATGGTATTCCACGTTCAGAACCTGATGGAATGTCACTGGCAAAGGACTTACATAGGAAATAAATTATATAACTCACTTAATTGTTTCAGTGGTTCCAGTGCTGCAGCTCCTGCTTATTACTCCATCCGGGTGCTCTGTGTACAACATTACCCAGAAGCAAAGCAGTATGTTTCCTCGCCGTCAGTGACGTTAGTATTAGCAAAGATGAGTAGGTCTTCACATGCAAAAAACTGTAGAGATTGATTTTTTCATTGATAGCAAGTTCCAATTAGATTAATTAGGGCACATAAATCCTGGAGGGCAAGAAACTGGTACCAGTGTGAATATAAAATGAGTCCAATATCAGATAACTGAAACAGCGATTCCAGTGTAGAATATTGACGCGTTTCTTCTGTTGAACCCAGACTTTATCAAAGAAAACAGATACAGTAATAAAACAATACTGTGTGGTACAGACATAGAGGTGAGAGGGCCCTGCTCGCAAGCTTACAATCTTTGGGACAATGGAAGTTGGATGCATGAGGTTAAATCTACATATTGCATTTTGGTCCAGGCAGATTGCAAAGGTAAAAAGTGATTAGTATGCTATATAAACCAGTCAAACAACAATGTTGGTGAGGGTGTCAGAGGGTTGTTGTCTTGTGTGAATTGTGTAAAGGGTGGTAATAGGGTAACCTAGTGAGGTTAAGAGGATGGTTGAGGAATACTATATGCTTGGCTGAAGTGGGTTTTCAGAGAACATTTGAAGGTTTGTAGACAAGAAGAAAGTCTTATTGTGCACGTGAGGGAATTCCATAGAGTGGGTGCAGCTCGAAAAGAGTCCTGTAAGCAAGAATGGGAAGATGTAATTAGAGTGAATGAGAGACGCAGACCTTGTGCAGAACAGAGGTGTTGAGTTGGGAGATAATTTGAGAAGTGAGGAAATGTATGTTGGTGCGCTTTTGTTGATGGCCTTGTACGTTAGAAGAATTTTCTATTGAATTCCATAAAAAAAAGGCAACCAATGTAGAGACTGACAGTGTGGCTTAGCAGAGGAATAACGATTTCCAAGGAAAATCAACCTGGCTGCTGCGTGCAATATAGATTGTAGGGGTTTGAGTCTCTTTAGGGGAAGACCAGTAAGTAGGAAATTGCAATAGTTAATGCGGGAGATGATGAGTGCATGAATTAACGTTTTTGTGGTGTCTTGTGTGAGATATGTGCATATTCTGGAAATTATTTTTAGATGTGTATAACATGATTTAGATATAGAGTCGTTGTGGGGAACAAAGGATAGTTGCGAGTCAAGGATCACACCTAGGCAGTTAGCTTGCAGGGTGGGATTCATGGTTATGTTGTCAACAGAAATAGAAATGTCAGGTAGGTAACTTCTGTTGGTGGATGGGAATATTATTAACTTTGTTTTTGAAAGATTAAGTGTGAGTTGGCGAGAGGACATCCAGGATGAAATGGCAGAAAGACAGTCAGTAACGCAGGCCAACACAGATGGCGAGAGATCAGGATAGGACAGATAAATTTGGGTATCATCTGCATAGAGATGATACTGTAATTCAAAGGAGCTTATGAGTTTTCCAAGATAAGTGATATAGATAGAGAACAGCATAGGACCTAGTACTGAGCTTTGTGGGACTCCTACTGATAAAGGAAGCGGATCAGAGGTAGAGCCAGAGAAATTGACACTGAAAGAGCGATTAGATAGGTAGAATGAGAACCAAGATAGAACAGTGTCTTGAAGACCTAGGGATTGTAGTGTTTGTATGAGAAGAGAGTGGTCAACAGTGTCAAATGCAGCAGAGAGATTTAGGAGAATTAGAAGAGAGTAATGGCCTTTAGTTTTAGCAGTGATCAAATCATTATCAACCTTAGTCAATGCAGTCTCTGTGGAGTATTGAGAGAGAAAGCCTTACTGAAAATAATCCAATAGGTTGTTTGCAGAAAGGAAGCGTGTAAGGCGAGTATAGGCAAGTCTCTCTAGAAGCTTGGAGGGGCATAGGAGGTGAGAGATGGGATGGTAATTTGAGAGAAAGTTTGGGTCAGAATTTTGTTTTTATTAGAATAGGAGTAATCACTGCATGCTTGTATAATGATGGGAAGATACCAGTAGAGAGAGAGATTACAAATTTTAGTTAGAGATGGGATAGGAATGAACACAGGAGACAGGGATCTACCTATTTGTGAGGGCATAGGATCAAGAGGACAGGAGGTAGAGTAGAAAAATAAGAAGAGATTAGATACTTCATCTTTATTTGTGAGATCAAATGAAGAGAGGGTGTCAGAAGGGGAAGGGAAGGAATAGAGCTGATTGCTTGTCAAAAAAGAGGATACCATTTCTAGCCGGATCTTGCAAATCTTGTCCTTGAAGTAAGACGCAAGATCCTGTACACTGATAGTAGTCAGAGGGTTTGGGGTGAGAAGGTTGAGAGGAGATTTAAATGTGGTAAACAGGCATTTGGGGTTTGAAGCCTTAGCATAGATGATAAATCTGTAGCATATTTGTTTTGCAGTGTCCAGAGCATTTCAATCAGGGTGGTAGATAAAAATATATGTGAGCAAATCATTAGGCCATGATGGAACCTTTAGTGTTCCAAAGAAACATACAACACAACACAGGCACTAGTGTTATCCTCAAGTTTTAATGTTAAACATTAAGAATTACACACACATTATTGGTCACCTACATGATAATGTAATCCAAATAGAACCAAAACCCAGGTAAACAGAAGCTTATTCATTCTCATCTCACTGTTTTACATACTCAACTTCTGTTTCTGGGCATGCGCAGTGTGGTTTGTGTATGATACGCACAAAATCGGCAGATACGTTTATAAAAGATATGCAATGTATAATATGTAATGTATAAATAATATATATGTTATATTAGTGAAGCATAAGGTATACGTAAAATATATCGTTCAGATTGGCCAATAGTTGGCCTTATCACACAAGTAAGCACATATAACTGACTTTGGCACAGGCAAAAAATATATGTATAAATGAACATATGATAGCTGACGATTTAAGCTATGTGATGGAGTTACAATATCCTTCATTAAGATGAGAGTGGACAAAAGACCTCAGCTACAGACAACGGCATTATTGGACATTTAAAAGATGATAAGAGACCAAGGGCATAATGTTAAATGGTGCAAGTCTAAATGGCAGTTACCTTGGGCTCACCCTCCAACTCATATGTTGAAAAGGATATGCACACAGTATAACAAACCAAATACTTCAGTGACAGGGACTGCCACTTTTATGGCTGAAGTGCTTGATTTTTTTAGGGCCTTACAAGAGCCAACATTTTGGTTGTTGAACTGGAAAAGCGATAGGGATGTTAACAAATTACTAATGGGCATTAAGATAACAGTGGTCACTGATCATCTTCCTCAATGGGGACAAATAACAATGTTATCATCACCCTTCTCTTCAAAGATGTCTACATCAATTACATTTTCATTTAAAAAAAAGAAGATACACTAAGAAGGTAACTGTTAGACGGCATGTGTGACACATTGGAGAGGGACAGTAGCAATACATTGGAGAGGGTCATCAGCGGCAGTATCAGAGCTCATTAGATGGACAGGGGCATCATCTGTAGACATCTAAGAGATAATGAGAGACCAAGAGCACAATGTTAAATAGTGCAAGCTGGCATTATCCTTGGGCCCATTCAGCCAGGAGGGTGTGATACATACATGTGTTCAACAGTTACATGATTGACATAATATGGTGGACACCCTTATAGACAGGGTTAGAAAGTTGACAATAGCATCACCAACAGTATTATATGGACAATAATTGAAATATAGACAGTATTAGGTGGGCAATTCAAATGTAGATAGTATTATCCCTGACCCTAGCATTGTCCCTAGCCCTGTCCCTATCACTAACCCTATCCTGTCCCTATCCTTATCTCTAATCCTGTTCCTATCACTAACCCTAACCTTGTACCTATTCCTGACACTATGCCTATCCCTAACCCTGTCCCTGTCCCTAATGCTAATGCTAACCCTGTTCCTAAGCCTAACCCTGTCCCTGTCCCTACACCTATCCCTGTCCCTACCCCTATCCCTGTCCCTACCCTTATCCCTGTCCCTACCCTTATCCCTGTCCCTATCCTTAACCCTGTCTCTATCCCTAACCCTATAATAATACTGTGGACATATGAATTTTCCCCCTGCTCATACTGTCCCCATATGAATTGTCAACCTAATGTTGTTGACTTTCTGAATGTTGACCAAATGACTGTTACACAAGATGATAGACCATGTCCAAAATGTAAAATAATGCACGATGGAATTGTCCTTGGACCCACCCGCCACCTATATGTTGAAAACATGCAAATAGTTTAACAAACCAAGCACTTCACCGAGAGGGTGCTTGAAGTGGCTGATTTGTTTGGGCCGCAACAAAAGAGAACATTTTGGTTGTTGATTGATGAACTAGACAGAAAATATAGGAATTTTAACAAATTACTAATGGGCATTTGACTAACAGTGGTCATCTTTCTCTATGTTGACAATGTCATCATCCTCCTCATCATCCTCATAACTAATGGCATGATCATCATTATCATCACACAATATTAATTTATTACCACCGGAATCTCCAGATTTTGTTTGTAATTGTTGTCAAGAACAGTATTCCTCATACAAATTGTAGTTCATCTCAATGAACACCAGTTTTTCTATATTGTTGGGAAGTAGCCTCCTCCTCCAATCACTCACAATGTTCCCGGCAGCCAGAGCTGGATTAAGGTTCTGGGGGGCCCAGGGCACTTAAGACAGGGGGGCCCCATATTGTCGAATATGATATTCATTTTAAACAAATAAACAGGCAATGCTATGTGCACTACTGTTAGATGCACACAACTCTGCCTTCACAAGCATAACAGTGTGAAGTAGGACATACCTCCCAACTGTCCTTGTAGTCAGACCAAATCCTGACTAAGTGAGACAGTCACCCAAATTCTGGACAGTCCCACCATATTGAGAACAGTTGGAAGATGGTCCTGGTCTCTCCTACCTGCTGTTTTGTCACTTTAACCACCTGTGGCTGCTGGTGTCTTAAGCTCAGTTGCTGCTTGTGTAGATTCTGGGATGTCGGGGCCCTATTTTGAAACAAAAACAGGTACATAAAGTTTAGGAGTCCCGAAAGAGTCCTGTTAATAAATCAATAGCACCCCCATTAATAATTAGGCCTCCCTCCCTGCAACCAGCCCCAAATTTGGAATTAAATTAAATTAATACTATTCACTTTTATTAATAGAACTATTTTCCCCAAGCAGCCCCGACATTAAATTAAAAGCTAACACATTTAATAAACTTATTTCCCTCCCCACCAAACAGCCTGGTATAAATGAATAGCATTTACATGTAATAAATAAACCTATTTTTCAAAACCATTGCCAACATTTTATAATTCATATTCACATTTAATAAATAGCACTCATTCTCCCCAAACTCAAGCACACATTAAATACCTCACAATCACTCCACAAATAATTAACAAAATAACCTTACTATATGTAAGTATATATTGGTTATCCCTAACAGCCTAGTCCAGCTAAGCACTAGCAGGCCTGATTTGTTGCAAGGCAACAGAGCTAGCATGGAGGCATATTACATTTTGTACATTATACGTTTCCATATAAAGTAAGTGTATGTCCACTTTAGGAGAGCTAACAGAATGAGTGGGCATAATTTTGTCATTTTTCCCATAATGCCCACTTTTAGAAATGCTACTTCCCTGGGGCATGGAGAGAGGGTCCACAATAAATAGACAATCTAGGTCTGAGCACATCGTACTTCTCTGTTCTCCATTTATATCCCCAACTTCCCACTCCTCAATCCTCTTCTTCATCTTAACCCTCTATCTTCCCTCTCACTCCTCATTCCCCACCTACTTAGCATCTTCAACCCCCTTCTCATCAGCGTTGGTTTCCCTTCCTGGGTTGTCACTCTGCAACCCCCTATATTTGTATAATCACATCCTCCTTGTCCATAAATCACCCCCTCTCCTTGTCCATAAATCACCCCCTCTCCTTGTCCATAAATCATCCCCTCTCCTTGTCCATAAATCACTCCATCCTTGTCCATAAAACACCCTCTCCTTGTCCATAAATCACCCCATCCTTGTCCATAACACCCCCTCTCCTTGTCCATAAATCACCCCCTCTCCTTGTCCATAAATCACCCCCTCTCCTTGTCCATAAATCACCCCCTCTCCTTGTCCATAAATCACCCCCTCTCCTTGTCCATAAATCACCCCCTCTCCTTGTCCATAAATCACCCCCTCTCCTTGTCCATAAATCACCCCCTCTTCTTGTCCATAAATCACCCCCTCCTTGTCCATAAATCACCCCCTCTCCTTGTCCATAAATCACCCCCTCCTTGTCCACAATTATCCCCTTCATTTTCATAATCACCTCTTCCTCTGGCTGAAACACACACAGTCACACACACACACACACACACACACACACACACACACACAAAGTCTCACACACAGTCACACACACAGAAAGTCTCACACAAACACACACACACACACAGAAAGTCTCACACACACAGTCACACACACAGAAAGTCTCACACACACACAGCCACACAAACAGAAAGTCTCACACACACAGTCACACACACAGAAAGTCTCACACAAACACACACACACACACACAGAAAGTCTCACACACACAGTCACACACACAGAAAGTCTCACACACACACAAAGTCTCACACACACACAGTCACACAAACACACACACACAGAAAGTCACACACACAGAAAGTCACACACACACAAAGTCTCTCACACACACAAAGTCACACACACAGCAGATCTTAACTTACCTTATCCCCCACAGACAGGCAGGGCAGCTCTTCTCTGCTCCTCCTCACACTGTCATCTACACGCAGCTAAGGAAGCCCAGAACACTCAAAAAAAAAAAAAGCAAAAGCTTACCTGTGCTTATAGTGCCGACAGAGCACTTAAAAACGGAACCCTGTGCTGCCCCCTGTAGACTGACATTTGGGGGCAGCAAAAAGAGCCACAGCTGGTCGGGGGGCCCCCTGAGAGAGGGGGGCCCGGGGCACATGCCCCCTGTGCCCCCCCCTTAATCCGGCCCTGCCGGCAGCGCTAAACACTCTTTCCGAGTAGACACTGGAGGATGGGCAGCTTAACTTCACCATAGATTGTTGTACAAGTGGCTTCAAATTGCCTTTTTTCCCTCCCAGAATTCAAAGGGACCGTTTGTGCTGTTTAAGATGCTAATTTTTACTTTATCAATAAAGTAATCCTCCACCATTCTACTGATTGAGACATTGTAGAAGTGTCAATATATTTGGGAATTTATTTTAAGCCTGACCAGATGTCATAACCTTTCACATTCATGTTTTGTTGTGCTGTTGACTCATCATCAGTGTGGTGCTTAGAGCATAGAAATTTATTTCTGAAAGTAGCATTTGTAGGAGAAGCTTAAGCAGGGAACATGTCATGTGTGACTTGAGCCGACAGCTTGGTCACAAGGAGCTGTTGGCATCTCTGAAGATTTGTGTCAATTGTTAAAAAAGACATTACATTTGACTTAAACCTAGGATCAAGCGTGGTTGCCAAAATGTAGTGATCAATTTCAAAATGCTTGGGTCCTGGTAAAGTGAATAAATAACTTGATCTACAAGTCCGACATACTTTGCAGAATCTCTAAGTTTCATCTCCTCCTCCAGCTTCTCCAGCTGCTTTTCCAGTAGTTTGATTAGCGGTATGACTTGACTCATCCTGACAGTGTCTGAACTCACTTCATTTGTTACAATTTCAAATTGTTTCAGTAGCTTGCATAAAACATTAAGGATTCTCTAATGTGCTGGCATAATGTAACACAGGGGCGGATCTAGATAATTGGTGTACGGGGGGTGATTTAGGGGGGGGGGCGATTAAGGCCCCGCCCCCTTTCTGCCTTCTGATGCTGCCGGCGGCTGCACACTATGTGCAGGTCCGTTCTGCAGTGACAGTGTGCTGTCCCGAATGCTCTGATTGTGTTTAAAACACAATCAGAGCAGCCGGGCAGCACACTGTCACTGCAGAACGGACCTGCACATAATGTGCAGCCGTCGGCAGCAAGCCCCCGCCACTGATGTAACATAACCACTCTCTCCCTATCTCATGGTTTGATGTATAGGATTTGATGTCTTGTTGCTATTCCTCTAGTCGCTGAAGCATATAAAGTGTGGAATTCCACCTTGTTACTACCTCTTGCTTCAGTTGGTGGCATGGCAGATTACATTTTTCTGGCAGCTGCTGCAATGTTCTACCTGCGGTCGCTGAATGTCTAAAATGCCCAGAAATGTTTTGGCCAACGAACAGCATCTCTTGCACTGACCTCTCATTTTTAAAAAAATTCTGCACCACCAAGTCTATTGTGTGTGCAAATCATGTTATGTGCTGAAATTCAGTGTTCGCTCCATTATCGGCAATGAGGAATGCTGACCAGTACCGCTTGTCCACATATCCATAGATAAGTGGACAGTTGGTACAATGGCATTTTCTAGGGACTGAATAACTTTTTGCTTAACCTCACATTACAGCTGAGGAATTAGTCTTCAGGAGAAATGGAATTGAGATGGAATTTGGTAGTGTGGACATCAACTAATCGATTAAAACGTGATGCATTGATGGTGAAAATTGGACGCACATCTAATGCTAACATAGCTGTCATGGCTTTAGTGATCTGCTGTGCAATAGGATGCTGGCTGTCATACTTGATTCCTCTTGCAAACACTTGCTTCACAGACAATTGTGTCAAAATATGCTTAGTCTTCTTGTTCCCCATCTGTATAGATGTATCGCCCCCAAAAGCATCAGCTGTAGTGTGCAAGGATGTCTTTTGGGAATCATGGATTCCATCAGGAGAGTCATTTGAAATTTGAAAAAATGCATGCTGGGCTACGTACTAATAATGAGGTTGATGATAAAGGCATTGTCACCAATGAGAATTGCAACTGTCTATCCATTCGGCTGGTAGCTGATGCTAGGCTGCTTGCTACTATACACAATTTGCCATATTTTGAAGCATGACTTGAATGAACTCACTGCAAATGTCTTAACAGGGAGGAGGTGCCTAGATGATGAGCAGATGCTTGACAAATGTTGTATGGGTTTGGATACAAATATTTTCAAACAGAAGAGGTGCATTTTTGCATCTTCTGCCCTGGCATGATAATGCGCTTATCATGGGCATGAGGTGGTACCACTGGTGGCTGCCTTACTCCTGCACAATCATCATCACCCTCATTATTTCTTTTAAGTATAATACTTATTTTCAAATCCACAATTATTCCCCTCATCCTCTTGCACATTTGCAACTTCCAAAGTAGCCTCCTCAATTTCTATATGCAAATCATCATGAATAGTAGTACTACTCAGTGTTAGTCACATTCCCGGAGATTACAAATCCAGCACTATAAGTTCCGACACGTAAATACCGAAAAGCAGAAAATAGACACAAACATTATACTGACAACTATAATTCTGTCAACATGTAATCATCTGGAAAAGAAGAAGAGACAAGAATTGAATCTTGAAGCATTCCGTTCTCAAAAGGTTACCACAGATAATTAAAATTAAAATTTTATTGGGTAATATTAAAATATCATAAACAACCAGAAAAAGATAGGTGAATATATATAAAAAAAAATTGTGTTAAAGTAGGAAAGAAAGTGGTTAAAATAAATAGATTATCCCTGTTGTGGGACTGACCACAAGTATTGTATGCCCCAAATCTTGGACCTCACATAGCTTGGACCAATTAGAACATTATCATTATAAAGTTACTGTCACACATTGCACCAGCTAAACCTGCATTATGATCACTGTTCTCACTCGTCTCCCTCTTTGTGCATTCACTTGCTGGTCTGAACTGAGCATGCACACACCTGGTTTGCTCAGTACTCCCTGCATCCTCTAACTGGTTAATTGCCTGTCAGCTCTGTCTATTAAAGCACCTGCTTCTCTATCAAGTTGCCAGATCTTCAGGTCATCTATCTGCAGATCATCACAGCCTCTGTGTCTACTCCACTATCCAATAGTAATGCTCTGTAGATTATTGTTACCTGTTCCCTAAGTCTCCAGCACATCTACCCGCAGATCATTGCTACCAGTCTCCAGTATACCCTGCATACTTCCCTGCTGTTCCTCATCCCCAGTACATTGGCTCTACCGTTGCCCGAGGAAACTGCCTCCTAATCTCCCAGTCATTGAGCTTCTTCTCATCCCCGGAATCCTCAGTTATTAACTTGGTTCTCAATACAGCCTTGCTCATCACCCCCTAATAGGGCCTTGACCTGCGGTCTGGGAGCAGCTAACTCTGCGCCTCTTGGGAGGTAATATCAAGTGAGCTGCCTCTACGGGCAGTCATCTGACCCTAACTCAGTGACAGTTACTGCATAGTATTGTAACTTCGTGTTAGTATGTCCTAGGGCTCTTATTTATTTCAGAGGATGAGCAAATATCATCCAAATTTTAATTATTGCACATAACACTCCTATTTTTATTCTTAATAATATTTTTGTTTGTTTCCTTATTCTTTATTACTCTTAATTTTTATATGTGTTTTCCATAAGCCACAAGGACATTCCCATTTGTTTGGTCAAAAGTAGATGTTGTATATTAGGTATTGTACCTAGTATTGGTATTATTTGTATCCAGGTCCCTCAGTTATGTCTGTTTTGTAGAGGATTACTTATAGCAACCTAATTTCCCTAATTGGTGTATAAAGGGTCATTTATTTCTTAGCTATCCCTTATCAGCACCATATAGATTTTCCAAATCAATTATTTGGACCTTTGAAATCTATATTAGTAAGTTATGTATTCCAATAGAGATTGGGAGTGTGCAGCTATATTACTGGTGTATCATGGCTTATAGCCCCCTTGTATATTGGAAGGACAATAACCGGCAGATTATCTGCTAGGTTTTAGTCGATTGCATCAAGCACACATTTGTAGCCATCTACATTCACTCGTCTCTAAGGTGGTTATAACAGACATACCTGCACTAAGTATCTTAAGAGAGGCAGATCACAAAATGCTACCTAGCGGCCAAACACCGCGAACAGTTCCTGCCACTTCCGGGTCTGAAGTCACATGACATGACATCTGGACCAAGGTATGTTTCAAATATGGCGGCTTAGTCATGGGAATTACCCGTCTGTTGCCAGGGTGTTTTATACTTCAGGCAGCCAATCAGCATCCTTAAGGTAGATTGACATATATCTCGGCCAATCATAAGTTACCAATGTAATACATTTGGAGAGCATTTATTTCTCATGTTATAAGTGTTTCTTATATAGCGCATGGTCAAGGAATTGTATTAATAATCATATAACATATTTGCAGTTCGTAGTTGGATATATTTAAAATTGTAATCATACAAAGTAAAATAAAAGTAACTGGTTTATTTTACTTTCTCAAAGACAGATTGTCACAAATATAGGACAAGAATAGATATACGTATTGTACACTAATATTACTAATTTAATTTATATTTAACATTTTTATTCTGTTTTGTTATTTTTCTAATTTATATAGTTTATTATGTTCTGCCTTATTATGAAGTAAAAAGTGAAGAAAACTGATGAATGATCTGGATCGCAGGTATTGGTATTGAGAAGGTATGTAATTAGTTTTTTCTTTTTTTTCTTTTTTCTTTTCTTTTTTACTGTCAGACGCCGTCTCCGTGCTATGCCTGCCGCACAGAGACGGACGTCTGCTTCTGTGACTGAGCGCTCGGTTGCCAGGCAACCGAGCGTACTTCCGGGTCAGCGGTCGCGCGTTCCGTTGCTAGGCAACGGAACGCTTCCTAGTAACTCCGGCGGTGGTGTTTAGCGTCACCACCGCCAGTGATTGGTCTGCACCTGTATAAAAACCTCACTCTGGCACATGGAGAGTGCCAGAGTATTAGGTCTCATCCTAGCTCCAGCGTTCCTGTGTACCGTTTCCAGCGCTTCCTGTGTATTACCCGGCTTGTTACTGACTACCCCTGTTCTGTGCTCCCTGTGAACTTGACCTCGGCTTGATATTTGACTCTTTCTCCTGTGCTTCTGACCTCGACCCGGCTTCCCTGACTACGGCTTTGAACTATCCCTTGGACATCTCCTGAATTCACGGTTTGGACTGGGCCTGTACGACACCGCTTTCATCTACTGCTTCACTGATTACTCCCTTAGAGGACCGCGACCTGCGTGTTCCCGCAGCTAAGACCACACTTCCTTGCGGGGGTCCCTGGTGAACACCAGGAACACGTTAGACTCCGCACCTCTTGGGTGAGTAGTGCAAAAATCAGTAAGCAAATACCCTAAATCTGTGACATTTACATTTTTTAATTATATTAATTTTTTGTTTTATATTTTTATATATTTAGTAACTTTTGTGATATTTACAGTGTGTTCAACCAACCATTACACTCTTAACTATTCACGATCTCAGATAGTACACTTCCTGGACATGACCCTATACAGTAAAAACAATACTATACAATCATCAGTCTATCATAAACCTACAGGCCGCCCAGTATATTTGAGATGGAACAGCTTTCACCCAGGACACATAAAGAAGTCCATCACTTACAGTCAACCTCTGAGACACATTTGGATTTGTTCAGACAGTGAAGACAGAAAACAACACCTGCTATCACTGATAAATAACATTCCTACAACAAGGAAACCATCCAATAGTTATAGATGAACAGGGCCACAAGGATCCCAAGGTGTAGCCTCCTGGATTACAAACAAAAGGAGGTTAACAGCAGGGTGCCCCTAGTGGTCACTTACAATGAACACATGAACATCCTGGGGAAAATTGCTGCTGACCTTCAACCCATAGTTCAGAAAAACAATAGACTGACGGAAATTTTCCCAGATTTACCTCTCCTTTCATACACACAGCCTCCAAATTTAAGAAATCTCCTCATTAGAAGTGCCCTCTCATCACCATCAGAGTCTGGCACTTTCCCTTGCAAAAACAAAAAATGCAAAACCTGCACCCATGTCCTACCAACAAACACAGTCCACATACTCAACACATAACGGGACTATAAAATCACTGACACATTCTCATGTACATCCTCCAATGTGGTGTACATGATACAGTGTACGAGGTGCCCTGAGGGAATTTACATTGGAGAGACCAAGCAGGAACTGCAATCCAGGATGAATCTACACAAAGACACAATAAAGAAAAGTCTCTGGGCCAGGACACAGTATGACAGATTTAAAAGTCCTAATACTTAAAGGTCTTTTTAAAAATGACGGGTAGAGAAAAATCCAGGAATTTAATCTGATAAGAACATTCCAGTCATTTACACAACGGCTCAATCTAACACCTGGATTTATGACCCACTACTTGGACACACTTCAAACCCCACAGCAAAGTGACTCCAGATCTCTGAACTCATAGGACTTTTGTGCTTCCATCCGTAACGAAAATCTCAGTGTTATTACTTTAGCTTATCTTAATGATATATTCCTCTCCCCCTGTACAAATTTCTTGATGTAACAACTCTTAAATGTTGTGCCTGTTTCTTAGTCATTCATTTGTAAAGTTGCTTGATGAAGGGGCCTCTGTGCTCTGAAAGCTAACAAAAATAATAATATTTTTTTTGGTTAGCCTATAAAGGTATCACTCCTATAATACTTTTGTTTTTCTTGACACGGAAGTATTTAACATCGCATAGATTTTTCTGGCTTACACGGTACTGCAATAACAATTTTTTAAAATTATTTTTTTGCTACACATTCTGTCAATTAGAAATTCAAGATGTGCTGTCTCTCTTTTATTGCTTTAAACCGAGTTTAACAACAGGCCAATTTGTAATCTGCAATCTTTCAAAAAAAGTAGTGGCTCTTGACCCCATGTCAATCTACACAATGGTGGTTGTTAAACATTTCTTTACTATTTTGTAAACCCACATTTCATGTAAAACAAAATGAGTCCTTTATTTTTTTTAAAAAAATAACTCTTCCTTATGTTACATAAACCAAGTACAAATCATGGTATATTTACTTAAAAACTTTATTCTCCTACATTTATGTTTGGTTTTTTAAAGTTATTATGTGATATTTTAGATATTGCAAGTCAAGATTAACATTCTTGGCAAGGAGGCTTTGAAGACCAGCTACCAGGTGCAGACGAAGATCTGGAATTCCATCTCCATCAAAGTGAAGTAACCTGTAAGAAGCAGTTCCGTGACTGCCATAAGAGCACCAAGGCGAAGATGGCAAAAAGGCAGGCTGATTGTCCATCGGTAGGAAAAGGTCAAAAGTCCACTTCAAGCAATTGCAGGAGTATGATAAAGAAGACAGCTGGAACCTCAGCAGGTATTTTTTTTAAAAAAAAAAATATTATTTCATTGGAATCACTTTGTAACATAGACTTAAGACTAACAGAATTTATACTTTCAGAAACACCGACCTCAAGGTTAATTGATGAATCTGTACATGACAGAGAAGAAAGTAGTCAAGTTATTGTACATGAAGAATCATCTGGATCCTCAATTGCATCTGTATTACACTTATTACATACTACCAAGAAACCACTCATGTTACCAAATGTAATTACACTAATGTTCAATGAAATTGAAATTAATTTCTTTATCTTCTCAGTGAAATGAAGTAGACTGTTTGTGGAAGAAATACCAGAGCTTTGAAGTACTGAAGAAACTGTGATCAATTTGGAAGCTGTGTCCCTTGAAGTTAACACAATTGAAGATGTCTGTACAGACTAAAGGGAAGCACATACAGCCACAATTGAGGTCCATGACAGCATGCAACCTGATTCTGAAACAAACACAAATCAGGTCCAGGACACCGTGCAACAAGAAGTGTTGGACACAGACACAATTGAGGTCATGGAAAACACAGTGCCAGCACCAGAACAGGTGAATCATGGTATATTTACTTAAAAACTTTATTCTCCTACATTTATGTTTGGTTTTTTAAAGTTATTATGTGATATTTTAGATATTGCAAGTCAAGATTAACATTCTTGGCAAGGAGGCTTTGAAGACCAGCTACCAGGTGCAGACGAAGATCTGGAATTCCATCTCCATCAAAGTGAAGTAACCTGTAAGAAGCAGTTCCGTGACTGCCATAAGAGCACCAAGGCGAAGATGGCAAAAAGGCAGGCTGATTGTCCATCGGTAGGAAAAGGTCAAAAGTCCACTTCAAGCAATTGCAGGAGTATGATAAAGAAGACAGCTGGAACCTCAGCAGGTATTTTTTTTAAAAAAAAAAATATTATTTCATTGGAATCACTTTGTAACATAGACTTAAGACTAACAGAATTTATACTTTCAGAAACACCGACCTCAAGGTTAATTGATGAATCTGTACATGACAGAGAAGAAAGTAGTCAAGTTATTGTACATGAAGAATCATCTGGATCCTCAATTGCATCTGTATTACACTTATTACATACTACCAAGAAACCACTCATGTTACCAAATGTAATTACACTAATGTTCAATGAAATTGAAATTAATTTCTTTATCTTCTCAGTGAAATGAAGTAGACTGTTTGTGGAAGAAATACCAGAGCTTTGAAGTACTGAAGAAACTGTGATCAATTTGGAAGCTGTGTCCCTTGAAGTTAACACAATTGAAGATGTCTGTACAGACTAAAGGGAAGCACATACAGCCACAATTGAGGTCCATGACAGCATGCAACCTGATTCTGAAACAAACACAAATCAGGTCCAGGACACCGTGCAACAAGAAGTGTTGGACACAGACACAATTGAGGTCATGGAAAACACAGTGCCAGCACCAGAACAGGTGAACACACCCTCACCCGAACTTGAAATGTCACCTGAACCAACACAGCTTGAGCAATAATTTCGTCAAGTGAACAGGATCCAGCCACAGGTTCCTCTGTTATTGGCACAGTTCTGAACAATCTCTGGCAATTTTTGGACAATCAGGAACTTTCTGTCCAAACACTGTTGAAACAGGAAATGCGCAAATGGAACATTCTGCTGCAATACAAGTACAAAAGCATCAAATTTGGAACTTTGAATGACGTTTTGATCGTTCATCAACAGGTGGCAGCTGCGAGCCCTGCAGTTTCCACTAGTCTGCAACTCATCGATAAATGACATGATGTGCAGAAATGCCCAACAGAGTGCTCCAACGCCATCCCAACCATCTGCTATACAAACCTCAAACTCATCGACACACGCTGATGGAACTGAAGGTGAAGAACAGACAACATCCACAGATGAAATGCCTCATCATTGAAAACAGAAGAGCCACCATTTGAAAACCTCTTCCCTGTGCGACAAACCAACATCAGGAAAGTAGCTTTTTCACCTGAAATGTCTCACTCTCTCCGTGTCTTTTTTCCCCTGCTTTTACTGTGTGTTTGTCCTAATTCTGCCTCTCTTTCTGCTAGATACAAAGGGGTTTCTCATGTCAATGTTCTCCCTCTCCTCCATTTTAGGTGTCCTGTTCACATACAGCAATCTGACAACCATGCCTCATCATTGAAGACGTCAGAGCCACCATTTGAAAACCTCTTTCCTATGTGACTAGCCAACATCAGGTAAGTAGCTTTTGCACCTGAAATGTGGTTAAAGGCAAGGCTGTTGTCAAACTGTTAAGAAGATAACCTCAAAAACTATGAAGATCCAGAGAGCAACCAAGTTAATTAATCACAAGGTCTAAAAGTATAAGTAAATCTGAATTACAAATAATTTTCTCCTTGACACGGCAAATAATTGTGTACTTTTTAATTTGTATATATCTTCCATAGAGCTTATATTTTACCCTTATATACCAATAAAACTAAAAACTGTTTGATCAAGTTTAGAAAGGCAATTTGTGACATATTCACTTATGTCACTTATGTTAATTTCTGTTTACAGATGTCAAGTAACAATCTATAACGTTCAAACAACCATTGTCCTTTAAGAAGATATCATTGTATGTTATTGAATTAATCCCCCGCCTTAAGAATTTTTAGTGCAACAATATATCTACATCACTGTACAGACATCTTCCAAAATTTGCCTTTATAAATTATTAAATGTACTGTATGAATTAAGGTTATTATTTGTACAATCTAAACAGTGTTATAAAAATATTTAATATTGATGAATAAATCTGCAATCATTTTCTTTTAAATGATTATTTTTTCAACATATTACATTGTGTGGACATTACATTTATTCACAGAGTAAAGCAAAGATATGACAATAGGATTATGGTGCATTGTATATGTATACAATAATATTAAAGGTTTATTGTAAATGAACACCCCTGTTACATCAAATTTTGAAGGAGTTTGACACTTTAAAGTGTTAACGCAACCAGACTTTATCACCTTCTGATTTGTTCAGCACTGGAGAATTGATCACAAAGGAGTCTGTCAAACTAACTCTGTTTATTTAAGCTTTAAGCACTAGTATGTACACAAAGACTATTGTATGCTCAATTTATTATTTTATGCTTACATTGTTTAATAGCTAGCACATTTCCTTTTTGTATATTATATCTTTTAAACATCTCTGCAAAACTTCTGCTCATGACCACCCATCTTATCTTGTCTTGTAGCCTGCAGTATGGACACCCTCTTATCTCAGTTATACAGTTCTTCTCTCAGCTTTGAGAAGAACTTGCCATTTTAATCACAATTACTGCAACTGTGTAATTCTGCACATAAGCTATTCTAATTTTATTCTGATACCGGATATTTCTATACAAGTCACATTGCTTAATTAAAGACATCATAATTTTTTTCACTAAAGTTCACAAGGTAAATAGCCTGACCAATTTTTCTGTCAACCAATAAGCTGTTTATCATATTACTTAATTAATTACACTAATGTCTATATAAAAATTAGCACATACTTAATAGGTGAACTTACTATATTGAGTCTTTAATTACAAATTCTTACTAATACTGTTACAATTTTTTACAATAGTAACTTAATGATAATTTTTATATATATATATATATATATATATATATATATATATATATATATATATATATATATATATATATATATATTTATAGATTTTAACACATTTTTCTAAATGTTGTATCATATATTTATATACACATCATTAAATAGTGATTGTTATGGATATAGTTTTTTAGCAATGCAAATATTTATTAATTCAGCATATATAAAATCCTTATTAAACTATTTACCACATACTAAGTTTAATGAAAGATGGTTTAGTAAAATGAAGATTATTTACTGCAATAAACATCTTAAAAGTATTTCTTCTTAATTTGAAGTCAACTAAATGATATGTATTAGTACATTATTTGTAAGTACTTGAAAACGTAGAAGTAAAAAAACGCTAAATAATAATTCAAGAACGATTCTCGTGCACAAAATTGCCATAACCACCCACTACATCCCCCATTTACATTTTTAAAATACACACCTGAAAATATTACATTTTTACAAGGTTTTTGTAATCCAATACTATATGGTGTTTAAAAGAAACAGTACATTGATTACATATTTAATCACAGTCGCTTAAATAAATGGATGTTACTAAACGTGACATCTGTTCATTAGACAAATTACACATATTAGTAGATATCCAGTGTCATTTGTCTGTGCGTTACAGTCTGCATGTATTCACTAAGAGATAGCATGTCTCTACTTTTACAAGCTTTCAAAGTTCACGGGACCATATATCTCTGTTTGAAGTGTAAACTTATTGAATTCAAAACAGTAAATTACTCCAGCTAGACACAGGATGACCTCTGCCAGATTGTGCTATCTTTCAGACATTCATGCATAGTGTAATAACTGACATAATATAGATAAACCTCAGATTAGCCCCTGTAAAACATTGTCGCGAACACCGTCAAATCTCAATTTAATACTACAGAATAAGCTTGATAACTTGTGTGGTTATTTTGGCTTTTGCAGCCGTTGTTACAGAGATCGGATATTAGTGTACACTACTTTGTTATGCCTGCTTTCTATTCTCCTGGTATCCACATTTGTGACCCATTGGACTAAACTTTTGGAATAAATTGAGACGCGGCTCACAATAAAATTCAAATTATGGCTTCTGAATCTGTTTCACAAGTATCATCTCAGATTGGTGGATCTCTTTTGAATGTCGATGGGTTTCTTTTCACCAAAAACAAACACAAAAAACCAAATAGCGTGTAGAAAAGTGCTATTGGCTTTGCAACGAACACAAAGCTGATCTTTTTTGATCCTAAGCCATCACCATCGAATTTGCACATAGTCAGGAATTGTATTCATACAGCGAACATAATCACCCTGCGAGGGCTGAAAGAACTGATGTTGCTATTGCAAGACAGAACATCAGGGAACGGGCCAGTCATAGCCAGGAAAGCCTGGCACAGATCATTCAAACTGTGACAGCAGCAATGCCATTATGGAAAAACAGTTTATATGCCTAATCGACCTGCTCTCAGGCAAATCGTGGAGAGGGTGAGACACACTTATATGTCAGCACAGCCCACGTCCATCATTGAACTCAATGTGCCTGACAATTTAAAATAAATTGATTGAGAATTTTTTTTTGGAAAGGACAGCACTTTTGGAAGTGAACGTATTTTAATCTTCACCACTCAGCAGAATTTTGAAAAACTTCAGGAAGCCGCATATTGGTTAGTGGATGGCACCTTCAAGACCCGCCCTACATTATTTAGACAGATCTACACCATCCATGCTATGGTTGGTACAGATGAAGACCTCCAACGTTTTGTACCCCTTGTGTATAGACTGCTATCTAGTAAAAGCCAGGAATGCTACTGCTAATTTCTACAAGACCTCCAGGAGTATGCCAATGAATATGACATCGCCCTGGCTTCACAGTACATCTTGACTGATTTTAAGATTGCTGCAATCAACACGACCCAGAGCGAATTCGGAAACTGCAGACATAAATGTTGCTTGTTTCCTTTGGGTCAGAGCATCTACCATCCAGACAGCTGGATTATCTCAGCTGTATGGCCTGGACACCGGTTTTGCACTTCAGATGAGGTATTTGTCAGACCTGGCATTTCTGCCCGCTAACAACATACCAGCTGCTTTTGAGGAATTAAAAACACATTTGCCACAAAATACCAAAGCAGTTGTCAAATATTTTAAGGAGAATTATGGGCTGGGCAGATGCCGAAAAATAACCCGCAACCAATCAGCAAGAACAGCGTCATTGTTTCCCCCAAGGATTTGGTTGGTGCATGAAAACAACAGTTTGGGCATACCAAGAAGCAAACAGTATTTTGGACAAGAAAAAATGAGGTGTCTACAACCTACTCACCTAATTCATAAAACAGCAGAACACAACTAAAGCTCAAATAGAGAAATTGACTGCCAGCACGAGAAGAGCACCACCAGGAAAGAAACAGAAGGCAAGGGATACTGCCTTACAAACCTGCATCAGGCAAAGAGAAACTGTGGACCTGATGACATTCTTAAGAGCAGGGCCGCCGAGAGGGGGGGAGCGGGTACAGTTTACCCGGGCCCGGCCATGCCAGGGGGCCCGGGCCGGGCCCTCGCTGCTAATTAAATTCATTTATTTTTTTATTTTATTTTTCTCTGTTGCGCTATTTTTTTTAAACTTTTTTTATTTATTTTTTCCCACGGGGGGGGGGGGGTTTCTTGGGAGCTGGAAGAAAAAATAAATTGAAAAAAAAAATACTCACGTGATCGCGCGGCGCCGTGTCCCTCCTCTCCTCCATTCACACTGACTGCCGGGCGTGACGTCATCAAGTCACGCCTGTCAGTCAGTGAGGAGCACCGCAGCCAGCATGAAGAAAGAAGACAGAAGAGGAGACAGAAGAGCAGAAAAGAAAAGAAAGAAGTTGACAAAAGGTAAGTAAAGAAACGGAGAGGCAAGGGGAGGAAAACAGGGAGGGACAGTACTATAAAGAAAGGGGACAGAGAAACAGAGGAGGAAAAAAAGGAGAGAGCCATAGAGTAATAAAAAAAAAAGTGGGAGAGAGGAACAGAGGAGGTAAAAAAAGGAGAGAGCCACAGGGGAATAAAAAAAAAAGTGGGAGAGAGGAAAAGAGGAGGAAAAAAAGGAGAGAGCCACAGGGGAATAAAAAAAAATTGGGGAGAGAGAAACAGAGGAGGGAAAAAAAGTGGGAGAGAGGAACAGAGGAGGAAAAAAAGGAGAGAGTCACAGAGGAATAAAAAAAAATTGGGGAGAGAGGAACAGAGGAGGGAAAAAAAGTGGGAGAGAGGAACAGAGGAGGAAAAAAAAGTGGGAGAGAGGAACGGAGGAGGAAAAAAAAGTGGGAGAGAGGAACAGAGGAGGAAAAAAAGTGGGAGAGAGGAACAGAGGAGGAAAAAAAAGTGGGAGAGGAACAGAGGAGGAAAAAAAAGTGGGAGAGAGGAACAGAGGAGGAAAAAAAGTGGGAGAGAGGAACAGAGGAATAAAAAAAGTGGGAGAGAGGCACAAAGTAAAAAAGAAGGGGGAAAAGCAGCATTAAGGTCGCAGTGTGAGCATAAGGGGGTACAGTGTAGTTGTGATGAAGGGGCACAGTATTGTGTGTGTGATGGCACAGGGGGCTTGTTGCAATGTAGTGTGTGTGAGGTAGGTGGCGGCTAATTAATAGGTGCTATTTTGTTTGTAGGGTGATGGTGAGGCAATTTAATAGTAGGGACTATTAATTTAAGATGGGGTGGTTTGGGGGCTATTGAATCTTGGGGTGAGTTTAGGGAGAATGAGGTCTATTTATTAAATGTGACTATGAATTATTTAATGGCAGTGATGGTTGCGGGAAATAGGTATTGCTGGGGCTGTTTGCAGGAAGTGAAATAGGTTTATTTATTAAATGTGAATAGTATTATTTTAATGTTGGGGCTGGAGGAAGGCCTAATTATTAATCGTGGGTGCTATTGATTTAACGCCGGGGCTGGCTGTAATTTTCTAAATGTAGCCATTTTTTTTTCAAAATAGGTCCTTCAACATTTCTGGATCCGGACAAGCCACAACTAAAGAAACCAGCAGCCACAGGTGGAGAAAGTGAGAAGAACAGGTAGGAGAGAGCAGCACAGTGTGTGAAATGTTGTGATTCTAGTAGGGACAATGGCAATTTTTGGTGAATGTTGTGCCCAATGTAAGGTGTAGGCCAAGACTGAACTGTTTGTGTACACACTGCATTGTTTGTAATCTACACTGTGGTGGTAGATGTCCTGCAAGTCAGGAGTGCTTGAACATATGTGACGCTCCGGCGAATTGAAAGCCTAGTGGTTTTTATGTTAGCCACGCCCCAATGGCACGTTTTGCCACGCCCCCAAATGCATGACCACACCTCCCAAAATTTTTACACCGCCGTTTGGCTAGCTACGCCCCTGAATGTATGACCATACACCTAAATTTTTGGGGCTTACTTGACTATGAGGGGGGCCCCATGAATTTGTTGTACCCGGGCCCTGAATTCTTCTTGGCAGCCCTGCTTAAGAGTACAAGAAAAGAAAAGAGCAGAACAAAAGAGGCACTCCAGTCCCTGGAGAGTATTAGTTTAGTAAAGGAACCATATCCTGAATCTTAATCAAAGTAAAATTAAAATATAACATTTATTAAGTTGTTTTAAAAAAGCAGCGAAATATTTAAAAAATGGTTATGTGTGTTGTGAATTAAAACAGAAAGTACCCAAAAGACGGTCGGCATATAAAGTATCATATGATAATGATACCTACAATATTAAGGCAGATCATGTTCCCTAGGGCTAAGGGTCATAAAGAGGGGAAATATCTTGAAAGGTATAATTTTATCATGTGTTGTCCTACAAATTCCTTCTAGATAAATAAACCTCCAAAGGGAGATGTCTGATTCACAAGGACACTTACACACTTCTAATATGATAATCCTTTATGATGGACTATCCCTATTGTGTGAAAGAATATGTTGGTCAATATTTAGCCATAAAAAATTTTTTAATAATATGTTGGATTCCACAATGCACGTCAGAATCCAAAATGATTATCAGAATCCCACTATAGACCTTCTTACATTTAGGTTATTATTCCCATTCACCCAATATGGGAAAACGGTTGTAGATGGTCACTCATATATTGTAGGTGTACTGCTAATTAGTAAGCTTTTTAAAGGCTATTTTTTATTTTTATTCTTGCCTCTATCAGTACCAGCATCTAATGTAAGAAAAAGGATTCTACATTGAATTTCCTGGGTTCAATGCCCCAAATATGCTTTGTTCACACAAGGGATCTCTTAGATATATGTAATTGCCCAATATCAATCTTCAATATTTAGTCCGTGTACAGAAAATTGTGGTATCTCCATTACATCTCTAAATGTCAATACATCCCTCTTATTAGTATCTTAGTGTGTATATGGGTATAGAGGAGGTCATAATTCCTCCGTAGATATTAGATCATATATAGATGTCACTAGCCCTTCCCTATATACAGTGTGGCAAGAGCCCGCTACTGCTGAAGCACACGCAAACAACTTCTTCCTTTTTATGTAGTTTTATTGTCAGGATGGTAAATGTTTTGACACCGTACAGATTTCACAGCAATACTTGGAGACCCTAAACGCTAGCTAGACATAGCTCAGCTCTCTCAAGACCAGCCAGCTTACCCAGCGTTGATCTCCCTGAACAAATGAAACAAACAAGCTTTTATACATGATGCTCTTCCCCCAGCCTTAGCTTGATGGACAGGTGACACACCCACCTTCTCTTTAAAAGAAAACACCCATCACTGGCTCTGTTTGCACAACCAGACACGCCCTGTCTGTTTGCTGAGAGGAAGGATTTCAGATCATGTAAGTTTAACCAAATTTAAACTATTGCTTTTCATACAAAAGTCTTTACTCTAGGTGCATTACTGCACAAATGTTTTACTTTACTTCCCTGCTTTCTCTGTATATTGCCAGCTAAATGCCTCCTTTTGTTACAACAGATAAATCCCCTATGGAAAAATGATCTCCACATAAGTAACTAACAATCAGATACCTTCAGCGCATATCTGATAATTTCAAACACCGACCCCGGCAAGGAACGCCGAGTCGGATGCCGCCGTCGGGTACTAGTGACGTCACTGCCGATGTCACTTCCCCTAACGTACGTTTCGCAAATGAGCTTTCTCAAAGGGAGTAACCAGAGGCAGTATGCCCTGGTTACTAATAAAGGAAGTCCGTCCAGTCAGTGGCCCACAAAATGATTGATGGCTCTCTAGGCCAATCACCGGTGTCTTACATGTAAATAGCTATAATAAAGCTGACAAAAATTCTTGATACATTGTTCTTATGTTATTATTGTTCCATATCATAAATATGTCTATGTCTGTAAGCCGTTGTATACAGAAGGGTCCCTGATAGCCCAGGTAAGTGTGTAAGGAAAATAAGAAAAGAAAAGAAAAGCGTAACACAAAAAAACTTTAATGCATCATCCTTATGTTTTGTTCTCACTTCTAAATCAAAAAGTGTATCGATAAACCGATACGCTTTTGGAAGTTCAGGTAAGAAGATAAGAGACTAACTCGTGACACAGATGAACTAAAAATTCTTAATCAGGAATTATCTAACAAAAGCCACATCCTGGTCCGGAAGTAAAGTGGGCACAGCGCCATCGCATCTCTACCCTAGTGGTCCCAAGGAAATATATATATACATCATTCTACAACCGTAAGACCAAGGAATACATATGTATACGGGGGGTCTCCAAAACACCTCATAGTGTAACGGACTTACCTTCTCCGCCGTCCCGGAAGCCGCACTTCCGCATCCAACACCACGTGACCGCACCCGGAGGCGGTCACATGACCGCAACCTAGAGGCGGGGATTTTGAATCCCTGTCAGGATAAAAACCTCACTCTGACACTCGCTGAGTGTCAGAGCAACACTTACATGTTCCTGGCTCCTGTGCTTCGTGGATTGCTGTGTCTTCCAGTCTCCTGTGTCTTCCTGTGTGCTGATCTCTGCCTGTTTGACTACTCTGGCTCTCCTATCCCTGTGTACCGACCCGGCTTACTGACCATTCCTCTGTTCTTGTGACCCGTGTACCGAACCTGGCTTGTTGACTTCGAGTTGGCTTCTGATTCTGCCTGACTCCATTCCTGTGTACCGAACCGGCTTGTCTGACTCCGCAACCTCCGCTCCACTCCGCTGTACTACATCTTGGGGCGAACCTGAGGACCGCGACCTGCGACTCCTGGCAGCGAAGCCCACCCCGCCTTGCGGCGGTTCTTGGTGAACACCGGGGAGATCGTTAGACTCCACACCTCAGGTAAGCCAGCGCTAATCAAGATTAGTAGTTGAAGTATCCAGAATCTGTTACAGTTTGCTCTGACCATGGATGCCGCAGCTAAAGATCTGTTGGAGCATTTAGTGGGAAGGATGGATAAGCAAGAGGCTAACCAAGAGCAACTTTTAAAATTCCTCAATAGTCTATCTACCCGGTTGGATGTTGTCCAGAACACCCTAGTGGCTGGTGGACCACCTGGGCCGGCAGTAGCCCCTGAACCTCAGGCCGTAGCAGCAGCTTCTTCCTCGCAGTTACGGATACCTAACCCACCCAAGTTCGATGGGGACCCCAAATATTGCAGAGAATTTTTAAATCAATGCTCCATACAATTCGAGCTATTACCAGGGAACTTCCCTTCCGAAAAAACGAAAGTGGCCTATGTGATTACTTTATTGTCCGGTCACGCCTTAGCATGGGCTTCCCCTTTATGGGAGAGGGATGATCCCATTCTATATAATTTCAGCATATTTTTGTCCACTTTCAAGAAAATATTTGATGAGCCAGGAAGCGTGTCCAATGCCGCTTCCGGCTTATTACGTCTTCGCCAGGGAAACCAGTCTGTGGGACAGTATGCGGTCCACTTCAGAACTATGGCCTCTGAACTTTGCTGGAACGACGAGACCCTAGTAGCTACGTTCTGGCAGGGCCTTTCAGAGCGGATCAAAGACGAGTTGGTATCTCAGGAACTCCCTACAACTTTGGATGATATTATCTCTCTCTATGTCAAGGTTGATTTGCGTTTCAAGGAACGTAATTCCGAGAAGGAACAATCTCGGCGTAGTATGATTCGCTTGGCCCCCAACTTCCAAACCCCTGTTCTTCCTCCCGAAGAGCCGATGCAACTGGGGAGGACCCGCCTGTCAGCCGAAGAAAGGGAGAGGAGATTTCGGAACAAGTTGTGTTTATACTGTGGGGAGAGCGGCCATCTTCTGAGTTCTTGTTCCAAACGCCCGGGAAATGACAGGGCCTAACGGGTTCGGGAGCTGTATCTTTGGGCCTCTTCTCTCAGTGTCAGTCAGTTCCTGGTAGTAATGATTGCCTGTCTATTTGCATTTCCCTTCAGTTAGGACAAAAGACTTTCCCGCAGTCGGCACTTCTTGACTCCAGAGCCGCAGGAAATTTCATCTCTGCCGCAGTAGTTAAACAAGTCGTTATTCCCACACAAGCTTTGGAACAACCCATCTCTTTGCTGGCCATTGATGAGGGAAGAATTCCTGAGGGGTCCATTTTGGTACGCACCATTCCCCTCCTTCTTCAGATAGGAGCGCTTCATCGGGAAAAGATTTATTTTCTAGTAATTCAGAAATCTGCCAACTCAGTCATACTAGGACTTCCATGGCTTCGTCTCCATTCCCTCACCTTAGACTGGAAATCAGGTCACATATTGTCCTGGGGACAGTCCCACTTTTCTCACTGCCTTCAGAAAGTGGTTCCTCCGGATAGTCCCAGACGTTCCCAAGAATTTCCTGTGACTCTTTTGCCTGAACCATACCAAACCTTCTCTGATGTTTTTTGTCAACAAGAGGCCACTAGACTTCCTCCTCACAGATACTGGGATTGTGGCATTGATCTGATACCTGGTAAACCCATTCCCAGGGGCCGTGTTTACCCCCTTTCCCTCCCGGAGTCTAAGGCTATGGAGGAGTACGTCCAAGAAAATCTAAAAAGGGGTTTCATCCGCAAGTCTGCCTCCCCAGCTGAGACTGGCTTCTTTTTCGTAAAAAAGAAAGATGGGGGCCTCCGCCCTTGCATAGATTACAGAGGCCTGAATGTCATTACCATTAAAAATCGGTATCCTCTGCCACTGACTTCCGAATTGTTTGACCGGATTAAGGGTGCCACCATCTTCTCTAAACTTGATCTCAGAGGAGCGTATAACCTCATACGCATTAAGGAGGGGGATGAATGGAAAACGGCGTTCAACACCCGAGACGGCCACTTTGAGTACCTGGTCATGCCCTTCGGGTTATGCAATGCCCCGGCCATCTTTCAGGGCTTTATGAATGAGCTTTTTCAAGACCTCTTGTATCAATCCGTAGTCATCTACTTGGACGACATCCTCATCTTTTCTCAAGATCTAGTATCTCATCGCAGTCATGTACTGGAAGTCCTCTCTCGTATCCGGGAAAATCATCTGTTTTGCAAATTAGAAAAATGCACCTTCGAGCAGAAACAAATTCCTTTCCTGGGATATATTATTTCTGGCACCGGTCTGCAGATGGACCCCACCAAATTGAAAGCCATACTTGACTGGCCCCAACCTTCGGGTCTTAAGGCCACCCAACGCTTCCTAGGATTCTCCAATTATTATCGTCAATTTATCAAAGGTTATTCTTCTCTGGTGGCTCCCATCACGGCATTGACCCGTAAATCTGCTGATGCTAGCATATGGTCCACTGAGGCTATCCAAGCCTTTATATTATTAAAGTCTCTCTTCTCATCTGCACCCATTCTTCAACAGCCGGATTGTTCACGTCCGTTTATCCTGGAGGTAGATGCCTCTTCCGTTGGTACTGGAGCCGTACTGTCACAACGAAGCCCTTCTGGCAAATTTCATCCCTGCGGATTCTTTTCCCGTCGCTTGTTACCTGCTGAGAGGAATTATGGGATTGGCGACAAAGAGCTTCTGGCCATCAAGCTGGCTCTCTCCGAATGGAGACATCTACTAGAAGGGGCGCAATTTCCAATCACGATATATACCGACCACAAGAATTTGCTTTACTTACGTACTGCCCGATGTCTAAACCCTCGGCAAGCAAGGTGGTCCTTATTCTTCTCACGCTTTGATTTCAGCATCACCTTTCACTCTGGATCCAAGAATACGAAGGCAGACGCTCTTTTGATCCAGCCGACATGGAACCCTTGAAAGACAATAAATTCATTGTAGACCCCTGCCAAGTATTGGCAACTACACACCTGAACAAGGGTTGCCCTCCGGGCAAAACATTCATCTTGCCACGTTTACACACTCAACTCCTTAGCTGGGCTCATCACTTTCTCTTCTCTGGGCATGTCGGCATCCACAAGACCTGGGACTTGTTGTCCCGAAGTTACTGGTGGTCTTCTTTACTGGACGATGTGAAGAGATTTGTTTCTGCTTGTTCCAAATGTGCTCAACACAAGACCTCTAGGAAAAAGCCTTATGGATGTTTGCTCCCATTACCCATTCCTGGTTACCCGTGGTCACAGATCTCAATGGACTTTATCACAGACCTTCCTCCTTCCAAATCCTGTACTGTGGTGCTAGTGGTCACGGATCGCTTCTCTAAAACAGCCGACTTTATTGCTCTTAAAGGCCTTCCTTCTTCCTCCTCCTTAGCCGATATTTTTATTAAAGAAATATTTTGCCTCCATGGCTGTCCTCAACATATTGTTTCCGATCGTGGATCACAATTCATATCAAAATTTTGGCGGTCTTTTTGCAATAAGTCCGGAATTAAGCTTGACATTTCTTCCCGCATATCATCCCCAGTCCAATGGGTCTACGGAGAGAACTAACCAAGAATTAGAGAAATTTCTAAGAATATTTATCTCAAGTAACCAAGATAACTGGGTGGACCTTCTCCCTTGGGCCGAGTTCGCCCATAACAATCATTTCCATGAGGCCATCTCTAACTCCCCCTTTTTTGTTCTTTATGGCTGTCATCCTAGACTACCCACCGTCTCGCAAATCACATCTTCTGAAGTTACGGCAGTGGACTCTTTGTTTCGTAACTTCTCCACTATTTGGGAACAGACCTAGATAAATTTAAAGAAAGCAACCACTCGTTCCAAAAAATTCTACGATAAAAGGAGGAGAGTGACCCCAAGTTTTTCAGTCAGTGACAGGGTATGGCTATCCACCCAAAACATTCGTTTAAAGGTTCCCAGTAAAAAATGTGCTCCCAAGTTCATTGGCCCATTCGCTATTTCTGAGATTATTAATCCCGTAGCCTTTAGATTGAGTCTGCCTCCCTCTTTACGCATACCTAATGTTTTTCATGTCTCCTTGTTAAAACCGATGGTAACCAACAGATTCTCCAATTCATCTAGAACTCCTCCTCCTGTTGTGGATCTGGATCAAGTCGAATACGAGATTAAAACTATCCTAGATTCTCGTAAAGTTCAAGGTGCTGTACAGTTTTTGGTGGATTGGAAGGGTTACGGCCCTGAGGAGCGCTCATGGGTAAGAGCCATTGATCTGCATGCTCCCCGTCTACTTAAATTATTCCATAAAAAATTTCCCTTAAAACCCTATTAGGTGTTCGGAGTCCATCTTTATGGCAGGGGGTTCTGTAACGGACTTACCTTCTCCGCCGTCCCGGAAGCCGCACTTCCGCATCCAACACCACGTGACCGCACCCGGAGGCGGTCACATGACCGCAACCTAGAGGCGGGGATTTTGAATCCCTGTCAGGATAAAAACCTCACTCTGACACTCGCTGAGTGTCAGAGCAACACTTACATGTTCCTGGCTCCTGTGCTTCGTGGATTGCTGTGTCTTCCAGTCTCCTGTGTCTTCCTGTGTGCTGATCTCTGCCTGTTTGACTACTCTGGCTCTCCTATCCCTGTGTACCGACCCGGCTTGCTGACCATTCCTCTGTTCTTGTGACCCGTGTACCGAACCTGGCTTGTTGACTCCGAGTTGCCTTCTGATTCTGCCTGACTCCATTCCTGTGTACCGAACCGGCTTGTCTGACTCCGCAACCTACGCTCCACTCCGCTGTACTACATCTTAGGGCGAACCTGAGGACCACGACCTGCGACTCCTGGCAGCGAAGCCCACCCCGCCTTGCGGCGGTTCTTGGTGAACACCGGGGAGATCGTTAGACTCCGCACCTCAGGTAAGCCAGCACTAATCAAGATTAGTAGTTGAAGTATCCAGAATCTGTTACACATAGGCATTATAGGAAAGGGGAAACGGGCGACTCCAAAATGACATGGGAAAAGGGGGGGAAGTATGTTTCTCTCATCCTCATAAGAGGATGAGCAGGGATATTGTCATGGTTACCAAAAAATAGATGAAGGTACTTCAGATGGTAATGCCACACAAGGAAGGGGAGGCATGTAGACCCCTCCGTTGTGAATTCCAAAATGTACATTGTCTTATAGGAAGCTGACATAGCTATTATGTTCATTAAGCCCTTTTGGGGAGAGTGAATTAAGTAAAAAGATCCACCTGCTCTCTTATTGCAACAAGGATCAATCGACGTCCCCTCCTCTGATTCCCAGAGAGACTTTCTCCATCCCATAACATTTTAGTCCTTCCACATTGCAATTGTGTTTCTGGAGAAAGTGTTTGGCCACCGGTGGTAATTGTTTGAAACGTTCCTTGTCTTTCCTAGCATTTCTAATAGATCCCACATGCTCCAATAACCTCAACTTGAGATTCCTCTTCGTCTTACCCACATATGATTTTGGACATGGGCATCTTAGTACATAAACCACACCCGATGTGTTACAATTTATGTAACCATCAATAAGGTGCACTGTCCCATATCTATCCATGACACTGATGTTTTTTTCCATATAGTTACAGGCTTTGCAGCCCCCACATCGGTACAAGCCTTTAATCGTATCCTTAGGTTTTCTCCCTCCAAAGTGGCTTTGGACCAATTTGTCCCTTAAGTTGGATGCTCGTCTCCAACAAAGAGACACTCTATCTCCTAAGGTCTTTTTCAAATCTTCATCAGACAGTAATATTGACCAGTTGTTCTGTATGATCCTCTGAATTTTCTTCCACTCACTACAGAAATCTCCTATAAATCTAATCGGATTTCGTTCGCTTGGTATTTTCTTATTGTTGTAAATGAGAGTATTTCTATCCCCCCTTTTAAAACAATTTAATAAATGTTATGTTTTAATTTTGCTTTGATTAAGATTCAGGATATGATTCCTTTACTAAACTTATACTCTCCAGGGACTGGAGTGCCTCTTTTGTTCTGCTCTTTTCTTTTTATGTATGATTAATAACATATAAGGGTGCACCCTGCCTATTTGGTAATAATGGCATTTATCAACAGAGCATTAGTCCTTTGGTTGTGTGCGACCACTCCCTCTTTTTGTTTGTTTGACATTCTTAAGAGGGATTGTGTACAACTTATAAAGTTGTTGTACCTGGTCACCAATGATAACTGCTAATTTCGCAACCAAAAATTCCCTGGTGAGTGTGTACTAATTCAAACTGTAAGCACCTCGCCAATGCTATACACTGTTAAAGCATATAAAATATATATTATAAGGGCACAGTCCTCATCGGCTCCCTGTCACTGCAGCATCACTGATGATGTCACCATGCTGTCAGTGCAGAAGAGCCAACACTGCGGGGAGCTGAGAACAGGACTTAAGTAAGTGAGGGGGAGGGGGATCTGTCAGCTCCATTAGTTGTTCTCTCCCTAAGCACTGGTCTGTTATATCACATGCTGTGTGTTAGCAGCTCTCTGCTTCCAGGACTGCCCCTCCCAGCACCCCAGCTCCTCCTGACAGCCCTGCGTTCCACCAACACTCTCACCTCTGCTCCTGATAACTATGACTCCAGTGCTCCTCCCAACTCTCGGTACAGTACAGAGCCCCCATCATTGACCTTTCATTGCCCTGCATATCAGTTCCCTCTGTTTCTATCCAGATACGTTTCCCTTCCTTCTGATCCCTGACACCTGTCAATTCTGACTCCTGGACCCCCAAAATACAGCTGTAACCTCTGCACCCTCTCCATCACAGGAATGCTCTCTGTATAGTATGGTGGTCACGGGAATGCTCTCTGTATGGTATGGAGGTCACAGGAATGCTCTCTGTATGGTATGGAGGTCACAGGAATGCTCTCTGTATAGTATGGTGGTCATAGGAATGCTCTCTGTATAGTATGGTGGTCATAGGAATGCTCTCTGTATAGTATGGTGGTCATAGGAATGCTCTCTGTATAGTATGGTGGTCACAGGAATGCTCTCTGTATGGTATGGCGGTCACAGGAATGCTCTCTGTATAGTATGGCGGTTACAGGAATGCTCTCTGTATAGTATGGAGGTCACAGGAATGCTCTCTGTATGGTATGGAGGTCACAGGAATGCTCTCTGTATAGTATGGAGGTCACAGGAATGCTCTCTGTATGGTATGGCGGTCACAGGAATGCTCTTTATATAGTATGGAGGTCACAGGAATGCTCTCTGTATAGTATGGCGGTCACAGGAATGCTCTCTGTATAGTATGGCGGTTACAGGAATGCTCTCTGTATAGTATGGAGGTCACAGGAATGCTCTCTGTATGGTATGGAGGTCACAGGAATGCTCCCCGTATAGTATGGCGGTCATAGGAATGCTCTCCATATAGTATGGTGGTCACAGGAATGCTCTCCATATAGTATGGTGGTCACAGGAATGCTCTCTGTATAGTATGGAGGTCATAGGAATGCTCTCTGCATTGTATGGCGGACACTAGGAGGCTCTTTATATTGTGTGTGTGTGTGTGTGTGTGTGTGTGTATATATATATATATATATAAAATAATTTCGTGTGATGGTGATAAGGGGGCACAATGTGATAAAGATGGCTCCATGGCACGGTGTGATAAAGGAGAAACTGTGATGGAGGGCACAGTGGGATGAAGTAGCAGTGTGATACAGATGGTACCGTTACAATTATGTTTTAATTTGTTTCAGTGAGTTTTATTTAAAAAAACAATTCATTTTTTATACAGCTAGCATGTGACAGCTGCATTTAAAGTACTTTGATTCTATGGAGGCTTATTACATAAAGATCCTTACAAAGCCAGACCGTGAAGAATGGGGAGGGAGGGGTTTCAGTGCGGTTTAGAACTTGTAAAGTGCTAGCCACGCCCCCACAGTAGGTTGACCATGCCCACTCGACTATTGACACTCCCACTTAGATGGGGGGCGCCGGTGCCCTGTCTCGCCCAGGGCACTAAAATGTCTAGTTACGGCACTGCTCAATTATAACCAATATTAACAATACGGTTGGTAGCTACTCAATTATTTATAGGTATATCTCACTTTCACCATCTCTGTATTAGTATCAGAAGTCAATATCTTTGTGGTGAAATGAGGTATTAATATCACCCTAATCAGTCTGTTCCTCGTTTTGCACAAAATGTAGATTATAGCATGTACTTTTTATAGCCCTTGCTTTTGTTCTACAGCCCAATAGAATACCACTGCAGGGTCTAATTACATGTAGATAAGGGGACATTGTAGCTCATTGTAAATATGTATATTGTTTATTGTATATTGTATATTGGTGATGTGGCAGTGAGGTTGTTATTCATTGTCTTTAAAGCAAAGCCAGGGGGTTATGGGTAGGGATCAGGTTGCAATATACTGGCGAGGCTAAACTAATTAGTGTCCATTGTTCTCAGAAGACTATTCCAGACAGGCCAACTAGCAGGGGGAGGTTCTGTGGAAGGACAGCTCATCTTAACTCCCCTCTCCAACCCCCCCTAGTTCAGCACTGACCAATATTTAACAAGGAGAAACCCAGGGGTTTGGCCAGAGAGAGGGGAAAGCTATGTGGAAATTAGACCCTAGATATAAGGAGCCACTCCATGGGGGGAGGGGTGTTCATTCTGGGATTTCATTCATGGAAAGTTTTGAGTTATCATTCTCTACTAGAGTCTATATATGTAGCTGAGAGAGATCAATAGGTTGTCAAGTCTGGATAGCTAGGTGACTGTAGCTCCTTAAGCTAGTGGAGTAAGGGACAGATGATGTGGTAAACCTGCCTGGCATTTATTTACTGTGTGTACATAATATTCTAATGTTGTTTTATTACAATAAATGTATTGTTTTACTTTCTAACTGCATTTGCCTGAGTGACTATACGAATCCTAGAAGGTACTGGATAGAATTCCCTGGCATAGTGAGTGTTATGTTTTTCCCCTTAGATTTGCCTTCATTCAAGATGGCCGTGATTGCCTCATGAAGTTTCCATCTTGGATCTCTGATATGAACTTGCCCTTACAATAGGCCTTATCCAAGATGGCCAGAACTGTCTCAGTAAGATTCCATCTTGGATCTCATTTCCTGTTTGGGCCTAGAAAAGGCACTTCCTGTTATGCAGCCTTTGCTCGAGTATTGTGTTTGTGTCTGAACCAGATGCTTCCACAGAACCTTGCTCCCTTGTGATTTGGAATACAATTACTTGATACCTCTACAAGATATTTATCTTGTTGATACTTTGGACTTGCTTGCTGGACATTTAAGATTTATTTCTATATCAAAATAAATCCTGTTTACTACAGAACTACCTGGCTATTGGGTTCCGTTTGTAATACCAGAAGTGTGACAGTGAGGCACCCTTGGATAGCATTGGGCCAGATAATCCCAGTATTTTCACAATCTTTAACAATACAGATTATATAAATTGTTGCTATATACATCAGTCTCAGAAATATTTTTTTTTAATAATGATGCAGGATATATCTTTTTGAGGTGTGTGTATATATATACATATATATATATATATAAAACTCAGTCTCTACAATTCATATCAAAAGTGTTTTTCATATAGTTTCCTCTCAAAGCTAAAGCAACCAATGGAGGTCCTATGATCCATCCAATTATTTTGAAATACTAAATAAACCTATTAGTAGCATGGCCCTTTACTAAATAAACCTATTAGAAGTTTTTAAAATAGACTATGACGTGTTAGTCATCACTATCAGTTGTAACTTTCACCAACCCTGTAGCTGGTGTAAATGATACAGCTACAAAACATGTACTTAAGAGAAATTCGGTACTTGGATCAACCACATCTGTGTTGACACGCCCTTATTGTACATTGCTTATGTTCATCCGCCCCTTCCCTCCCTCTGTTCCGCCCTTCAAGTCATAGGCAGTGGTAAGTGTCATTTGCGTTCCGACATGAATTGCATGCAATTGCATTAGTTGGCACAATGTCAGTTTCTGAGTATGCACAGAGCTATTTAATGCAAGATAGACAATCAGGGGGACTTACGTCCAAAGATGAATCAGGCCCTTCTTGTCTACTCCTTTGCTGGAGATTATGCTTTTAGCTTCAAAGATATATGGCACCCTAATGAATTTTAGAAATAACATTTACTGTAAAATGGTGTATTAGCCCACCTGCTGAAAAAGCATGTAATTAATCATTGTAACTAGTTTGTGACATAAATTGAAATCATACCCTATGTCTTCATTTCAATATGCCCTGCTTTAAAGCTATGCAAGTTTGTGATTCTGTAACATTTTATGTTCCCCTCCCAACAAAAAATAAAGCAAACAACATAAACAAAAATAAATTAATAGTACTGGACACATTTTGAATTTTTCAAACACCTGGCCTCTTCCATTGAGAACTCAAATAGCTCCAAGTGACCCTAGATGTGCTGGCTTTGATATCAGATGTCTATGATTTGCAGATACTGGTTTTTTTTAATATATGTGATTTTAAATAATAAATAAAATAAATGATCATGTTTAAAATATGATTTTATTAATAAAATTTGGATATGCTGATCAGCTCTTTGTTTAACCTACCACATAATAATTTTCTTAGAAACATTTAAAAACTTGTGAAGGCAGTGGGTAAGAGGGTAGGTACATGATCGTGCCAAGGACAAGGTTGTTTAGAAGATCTGCTGAATAATATTTTAGTTCGGCTGCTGGAGCCAATGAGTTTAACTGTCATTGCTGTCAACTATCAATGCTGTTGCCATCACCATTCCTCCTTTGGTGAGCTTCGCAGCTGCACCAAACATAGGTAACAACTGCTCTGGCTCTTTTTCCAGAAGCAAGCATGACTCTAAAGAAAAACAGTGGTCTAGACAATGGTACTCCAAACTGACAGATAGCCACAAGAGTGCGGTATGAAATCAAATTTCTGAACAAGAACCAGCAGAGGAAGGTCGCTCCGCTAAGATCAATGCTGAAGGGCAGTTATTATTACTAGCAGCTTACTGTTTTAAGATTTCTTCTTTAACTAGTTTGTGTTTCATGTCTTCACTGTCTCTCCTCATTCAAGCTGTACCACACCACCTCATTCAAGCCGTATCCCACAGTCACCAGAGATTATTATTGGAGGCTGATAATGCAGCTACCTTACAATGTCCATGCACACTTTCCCCACCAGCAACTACAATTGTTATTCTGCTACTTTATGTATCAAGTGTTAACCAAACATCTTACATTGTAAGCTCATTTGGGCAGGGCCATCTTTATGTTCTGTTTCTTGTAATTGTATGTAATTTGTGTCATGATCCCCTCAATGCACAGCGCTGTGTAATATGTCAGTGATTTATAAATAAATAATAATAATGTAACGCCTGCGAAGAATAGACGCACATAAATGCACAGACCCATCCCGACCGCTTTCTACCTCAGCACAGTCTCCAATGGAGCCTGACTTCTGGATCTTTCAGGAGAATACACTAAAGGAAACAGTCAGGTTACATATAAAACAACAACAATCAGTTCTTTGTATTACCTGTCAATAACCACCTCACAAATGGTCACCTTTTTCTTCTCTTGTGCCACCAGTATCCGCCAACACCTAGCTCCACGGCAGGTCTCTGCCTGCGGCCTGAAACCATGGCCTCTAAGCCTGTCACTTGGGAACTCAGGACTTTGTGCCCTTGCAGACCTACTCAAAGGCCACGTGCCTCCGCACTCATGCAGGGACTCTGGTGCCTCCGGACTCACACAGGGTGTCTGGTGCTTCTGCACTCACACAGCTCTCTCCCTACTAGTGTCCTACTAGCCAGAAGGGCCTTGTGCCCTGCTTCATAAAAGGGCCTCCTGCCCTGCTTCACAAAAGGGACTAGTGCCCACCACTTGAACTATGGGCCTGGTGCCCCTCCTAAACTATTGGCCTAGTGCCCTTCCTAGTAAGCTAAGGGCCTGGTGCCCTTCCTAAATTATGGGCCTTGTACTCCTCCTAATACTTGGCCTGTCAGCTCTCCTAATCTATAGGCCTTGCGCCCCACCTAAACTATGGGTCTTGTGCCCAAATAAACCTATGGGCCTCATGTCCGAATAAACTTATAGGCCTTGTGCCCAAATAAACCTATGGGCCTGGTGCCCATATAATCCTATTCCCTATTTGGCCAGTGCCTTGTGCCAACTACTTGTCCACAGGCCTAGTGGCTGACTTGCTCCATGGGCCATGTGCTGGACCTAACCAGCAGGAATTATACTTACCTGCTCAGCACAGGATACTCAACTTGTCCCTGGCCGCGGGGCCTCTTCGGCGCGGTACCCTCCACTATCCTCTTGGCAGACATGCACTTAGCACTTACGAAGGCTCCCTGCCACAATGGCCTTCTTTTCCGTGGGCACCTTCTCTGTCATCTTCTCATGACAGAGTTGCTCTTAGCCTTTACAAGGGCTGCCTGCCACTGCCACCACTGTCGTCTTATATTTTGTTCTTATATTGTTCTTATATTTTGTTCTTCTGCTCTCCAGAGCTCCGCCGCCGAATACAAGATGATGCAATTCAGTGGCTTATATAGCCAGTGGCGCGCCGACATCAAATTGTGTTATTGCGATACTGCGTGGTGATGCAGCGGGCACCTGATTGGCTCTCCACGGCGCCAACAAATCAACAGGGTGGAGGGGAGATGTGATTGGCTCCCCTTCCCGGCTGCTGACTGGCAGACAGGGAAAGATGAGCTCTGAATGGCTCAGCTGCCCACTGTTACTGGCTCCTCGACCTGTACAGAAAGAAGGTAGAAATTACCGCCGCTGGATCCCAGGATCGGTGAGTCTTTTTTTGGTCTTTCTTCAACCTTCTGGTGTTCTTATCTTGTCTTCTCAATCATTATTTGACCTATATATATTATTTCTTAAGACTGATAACCACTGCATTGCTAGAGATTCCAGCATAGTCTCAGCAGGAAGATGTCTGTGGTATAAAGTGTTAAGCACACCCATATTACAAAAACTATAGTGTATGAAGTACATTTATAACATCAAATTTGTTGGTTTTTACAGAAAGGTTTGGATGTATTTTGTCCTTTCAAACATTGGCGGCCGTTGACTTCTAAGCCTGTTAAAATAATCAGTAGCAAATAACAGGTGAAAAATGATTTTTAGGCATAATTAATTATGTGGTCTGTATGTATTACTGCTTGACATTGATCAGTCCTGCATTTCTACAGATTGTACCATGACTTAAACAGGAAGATATATTGGTATAAACTGGTGATCACAGCCATTTTGGATACACATTTCCTTCTACGCAATTTTTCACTGTATTTACAACCAAGGCCTGATTAAGGGTTACAGCAACCCTAGGCTAATATAGCTGTAGCCAACAGTCGGGGCCGACCATCTTCAGACCAGGGAGGGTCCTGATTGTTCAAGTTTTGCCGCTAAGATTAAAAATAAGTGGATAAACAACTAAATCCCTGTGACACCACAACCCCCAGGACCAAGCGCCCTAGGCTACAACCTGATCAGCCTATTGGTTGATCAGGCCCTGTTTACAACTGAAGTACTGTTGTATAATATAATCCATCATTCTTTGTTCATCTTCCATGGTGACAGTTTTAGGTCAGAGGCTATTCTGAAAAATTATCTCCCTCCTCAGTAAGCACCCCCTTCTTAATGGCATTGTTATGAAATATAGCAAACAGAACAATTATGTCACATAAAATTTTGGGTGCATGCATAAGGGCTCCTTCAGCACAGTCAAGACAATGAAAATGCCTTTTGAGCAAGCCGAAGACTCTTTCTATGACTGATCTGTTGGAGACGTGCCAAATTGTATGCCAATTATTGTTCTGTGGCTGGATAAAAAAGAGGATTCAGAATCCATGGTCCCAGAGGGTAAGGGTTGTCTCCTGCAATTAGAATAAACATATTTTGAGACAAAGGACCAATGTGTGATTACATCCTATCCTAAGTCTGTGAATTGTTTATTATGGAGTTTTGTAAAGCATCACATAATATTTTGTTTTTGACTATAAACGAAAAGGAGCATTGTGTGTAATAAATATACATGAACCTTGCATGTTGTAGTCAAAATGGTAAAATCTTAACAGTTGCACAAAAACTTAAAATATAAAACTTGGTGGTGGGATTGTAATATAAATGAACATCATTTTGACTTACAAATGGGGAATAATGTATTTGTATGAAGCATGCAAAATTATATAGTATTTGCTTGGTACATTGACCTTTAGCACATTTGACATAAAACGACATATTACATAAATGTTACTGCTTTCTGTGCTTATTTATGTGTGCTGTGATTGCTGATGAGACACTTGTTTTGGGTGTTTTGTGAACATCAACAGAGATACTAATGCAGACAAATTATTGTCATAGGGTAAAACTTTGATTCCATATATGGAGAAATGCCGCAGAAATGGGTTTCTATGTAGTTAAATACATTTAGGTCCTAATTCTATCCAAAAGTATGTGTTTTTTTAATATTGCTGATTGCCTCATTATGAAGGATTCATGTGCAATCCCAGGAAAATTTGTAACCATGGTATGGATGACAAGAGACACATCACATATAGTCTGTACATTGAATAATAATAATGTTTCTGGACATAAAAGTTTGACTCAATTCATACCAGTGGTGCAAGGGCTCAATGTGAAGCATTCAATGCCCCTGTGAGATGTGGAAAATGAGCAATGTTATAAAATTGCTCTTTTATCAGCAAAAGGGAGTTCTCATCCAATGACAATTTAATAAACTAGATTACTCGCGACCGGATGTCTGTATGACCGGTTTGTGACATTCTTGCTGCTACAGTTACTGTTGTTTGGAATGACCCAGATGCACATAAATGTAACACATCCAAAAATTTAGTAAATAGTAGTATTGCTATGCCTATCATAGGCAACTTGTAAATACACTCCAAAGTCGTGAGCCATAACTGCTGCTTACGACACCTCTCCCAAAAATATCTATATACCTGAGCAAATAAGCCTACATGACATATAAACACAAAGGACTGAAGAATGATGTTTTGTCTGTTACAAATGCAAGCATTGTGTGACAAAATAATAAAAACCTGCAGGTAACTTATGTAGTAGACACATTTGACATTCGTCATTGTGTAATATGTTGGTAAACAAGTTTCTTAAAACAGTATATAGACATAAGGCGTACCTGCAGGTTGTTTGAAATATTTGGCAGATTGTGGACTAAATAAATATTTTGTGAAAAACCTTTATTATAACAATGCAAATAATCTGGGACAAATGATTAAACTAAATAATGTTGCTCGACTACAAAAGAATAGTTCTGCTATAATGAATATCTTGGCAGGTACAAAATATGTTACCTGTCACAGTCCAGGAAATGCATGATCTATTTATTCAAAGAAAAAAATTATATTTTAAAAAAAAGTAGTCATAAAATGAATTTCACATATGTTTCACAATAGCATGTGCTTACAATTTCGGGTGAAAAATTTGGGTATTGCAGTACCCTGAAAATTTTGTATTACTCTTGTGTGACCTTGCTTAGTGATGCAGAGCACAATATATAAGTTACTGATTGCATTACCGCTTTTTGACCTCAGTCACCGTGCAATGAATTGGAGCCACGGCATTGACCTGTGTGGTGATCTCATCCCAAACACTGCCTTTGGCTGGGGCTGGGTGGTAGAGTACAGCTTCTCTGACACCAGCTGCACCAACACCTCCACCTCTGTGGTATAAATTTTGGCTGCCTTCGCTTCGAGGCTGAAGTGGAGGAACCAGAGGCCAGACTTGGGCCTGGCTGTTCGTGGTCAGACATAATCATCAGTTATTTATATAGTGCCACTAATTCTGCATCATTCATCATCATCAGTCATATATATATATATATATATATATATATATATATGTATTGTTATGTACGTCTAGTCGCTATCCAATAACGATTATCCACTTCCAGTGATGTGGTTCCAAAACACAATGCGATTTAATAGCAAAAAGCAGCAGAGTAACAATTCAAATAAAATAAGTACAGCTGTTACTATTGCAGACGCCCTGGATCCAGCATACAGTCATTCAGTCCTGAAGTTTGTGGTCAAAGTGACTGAATACTGGTCCCAGAGCCCCTGCTTATATACAGTCAGTGATACAGTGAAAACAATACAGATGATTTGACATGTTTCCATAGGTTCAGGCTTCAGGAAGGTCCAGTGTAATGCAGGTCATTGGCCAGTTCAAACGATGCCATCCAAGGGTGGGGGTCAGCTCTCCAGAAGATGCATACTAATCTTCCCGCCAAGAACTAGTTTAAACTGGTCTATTTACATTACACAGACAATACCATTCTGATCATTTATTCCCTATAATTCATATCTAGCATATGCAAGGTGCGCTCCTTTAGGCGATTAAACTGGACGTCTGTGGATAAATAGGGGATTAGAATGATACTAGACATGATATGTTTCCTGTGTCCTGAACCTTAGATCTCACTAACGTGTATATAACATTATAATATTTCACCATAAACTCTGCTACATTTCATTACAAAAAACTATGTGTTGCAACTAATTTTAGTATGAGCTAATAACATGTGTATGCGTTCGTGTAAATGTGTGTATAAGTGTTTGCATGTGTTGTGTTTAGTTGCACTCCTGCACGCCGTAGTGTACTATTCGCATAACTGCAGATATAGACAATCGGATTGTTAGATATTAATTTGAAATGTCCATATCCAATTCTAATTAGCTGACCGACTATAAATATATATATATAGCACACGGATTTACAAATAAAAAAAAGGCCGGAAATGACGCTCCGGTTTGAGATCTGAGTTTTGCGAAAGTCGCAACTCGGTTTCACTCGGATTCCCAACGTCGGATTTCATTGGATTTAAACTAATCCGAATGACTCATCTCTAATCTGTACAACTTTAAATCATTATGCCTTTTTATAGTCTTCATTGGACCATATACAAGGCCTGTTAAGTCATAGAACCTCCTAGATAAAGTCCATTATGAAAGTGGTATGTTTAATTGACCAATGATGGACCATGTGTGGTATTGGATATTTCAATTGCCAATATAACATTATCTGGATGTCTCTATGGATAGTGTTAGACAGACCTAACGTTTCAAAAAAAACCCTAATGTATCATATTTATTCAAACAGAACACCTACGCTCAATATTACGACACAGCCGCCATCTGCAGGAGGAGTCTGACCAGGAGGAGGTGGCCCAGGAGGAGTTAAACCAGCAGGATTCCGAACAGGTGGAGATGGCCATGAATTATTTCCCCCTTTTAAGAGAGGAGTTAGAGGAGGGGCCCCAGGTTCTTGTGGAAGAAAGTAAGTATTTTGGTGTTATAAGGTAGTATAATTTTAAAAAGTTCATTGGCAAGCATAGCAGTGCTGTCCTCAGAAAGTCTTTCTTTCCAAAATGCCATTTAGCCCAAACTTAGTCAATTTGTCATTTCGTCAATGTGTCTTATAGCATTTTCTTGCCAAACAATTCTACACACACTAAATATATATTTGATGTCCTTTGAAAAATGAGTAGTCCTCTGACTGTTGTGTTCAGCATAACATGAACCTTTTGCAGAGAGGTTCACTTAATGTACCACTTCAGAACTCTGCTGCACTTGAAAAATGTGTTAACAAAGTACACCCATAGAGCTAAGATATGTTTTATCAATGTACTAACATTGCAAATTTGGTAATTGTATTTTTTCTTTTCTTTCAGCTGAAGAAGAAATCAACCACCTAGCCTCAATTGCCATTCCCACTGTTGAAAATCCCATCCCCCACCAATATTTTAATTAAGAAAAATAAAAAAAATATTAAAAAAAAGCCCCAAAATATATGGAGATTTTAGAAAAAATATTTTCATTCCGAATTAGTTTAATTTTTTATTTTAATTAATATATAAAACAGTTGATATGGTTGTGTGGGTCTCTTTTTGAAATAGGAAAATGTGTAGTCAAGTCCTTTAGTACCATAATGAAGGAACATATTTCTAATTTTTGATTGGTTATTAACTACAACACATTTACTAAATACATGAAATGTGTGACGAGTGCAGCATAGATAATAAGTATATTAAATCGTCCCATATTAGTGTTATGAAAGAGGTACAGTTTGTGTGGGTGATAGTTGTTTCCTTTCCACACACAGTATATAGCCTTAAAGCCATTATGCCATTATCATCATATGGAATGCAGCCACAATGTTTACATAAAAATCATTACAGTTTTAAAGATATTAAAGTCAACAATAAAAAAAAAAAGTAAATGTGAAACAGTGCCCCCCCCAAGAAAGTTTACCCAACCCCAGTGCTGCCAGCCTAGGCTTGTACTAGCAAAATAATAGGCACAGAAAGTGTGGGGTCCCCCCGAGTTTACGATTGCCATCCTGAGCTGTTGTCACTATAGCAGGGATTTCTGCTGTGTGGGGTACCCCTGCCATAATGACATCAGCCCAAGGCTGACCAGCACCAAACTGGTTTGCCTAGGGAGATGCCCCCCCCAAAATATGGAATCCACCCCACTAGGGGTGCCCAGCCTGTGCTGAAAACACTAGGGCTCTTCCCACACCTCTGGGCGGTAGGTGTGGCTTAATAATAATTGTATAATGTTTAACAACATTTTGACACTGTGCACTACAGATCTCAGCATGCCCTGGCACCCAAAGCCCACTTGGACTTGTAGTGCAATAAAAAATATGTAAATTCAACACAGACCTTTTTATTGGAAGAAATACATCTATACACAACCCTCATTTACCATCTTATTGCTACCTACATCAAGGGTCATTTATCTGTAATACATCCCTGGATTCTTTGCAAAATGAAAATCCCTAGTAGATGACGCTGAACTAGCTGTAAGAGCTCCACAGCAAAGTGAGCTCTTAAGTGTCAGTGGTGCTATATATACCATAGGATTCCTCATGGCTGCCACTACAAATTCTTAGCATACTCAAACCTACATGTGACTGTGAAGTAGTTAGCAAGGGCAAAGAAATAGGGAAGCAGATGTAATGGTACACCACACCTGGTTTTACATAGCGAAAAAGACTTTACTACCAAATTCATTGTCACAATCTTACGTTTCCCATTTCAGCGCTGTCCGTCCTCTGCCAGCGCTCCGGATTACACTTCCAGCTGTCAGCATCAGGTGACCGCAGAAGGAAGGCGGGGAATTCAAATCCCCTTATTTAAACAAATTTCCTAGCTTGTCTGACTCCCGATCCTTGTGTGCTTTACCTGGTCAGGAGCAAATACAGGATTTGTAGAAGGGGGTTTCACGCCACGCCGCCAGTGGATATGACCAGCAAGCAAGGAGGTGTGGCTATAATTTTAGATAGCGCTATGCTGCTCTTCAACTCTTCCAATCCCCTTCAGTAACATGGGCAATGCAGCGTGCGCTACTTTAAGGTGCATGCAGCTCCCCCTTCACAAGCAGAGCAGTGTGAAGCAGGACATACCTCCCAACTGTTCCTGTAGTCGGACAAAGTCTTGAATGAGTGAGTCAGTCCCCAAACTCAGTGTTGACCCACCAGAATCAGGACAGTTGTCTGACTGTTCTGCTCTCTCCCACCTGTTATTGCTGCTTTCACTACTTGTTGCCGCTGTCTGTGTCTTAAGCTCAGTTGTGCTTGTCTGGATCCTGTAATCTTGGGTTCCTGTTTGGAAAAAGGACAGGTATAAGAGATATAAAAAGTTTAGCAATGAGTGAACAATGTAGGGCTCCCTCCCTCCATGCAGTCCAACATTAAATCAAAAGCACCCATGTTTTATTATTAATCCTCCCTCCTTGCAACCAGCCCAACTGTAAATTAATTTTATTCAACTTTAATAAAAAATACCTATTTCCCCCAAACAACCCCAACATTAAATTAATAGTATTCACATTTAATAAATAAACCTATTTTCTCGCAAACATTAAATAATTAGCATTCACTTTTTAAGATATAGCAATCCTTCTCCCCAAACTCAGACACACACCTCAGCAGGTTAATAGGCCCATCATCCTACCCTAAATTAATAGGTCCGCACCAACACCACTATTACATTAAATAAATATTCCCCTACCAATAAATTAAACGACACCAATCACCATTAAACAACACACTGAAGGGAAGAGAGAGCTGTGAACACACAGCAGGGGATAGTGTAGAAACGGATCATAAACAATCCACAGCCACAAGCTGTAAAGTGGCTGGTCCCGTGGGAAGGGCCAGCCACTGAAAGCATAACACACCCCAGTCAGGAGAGGGGCTTCCAGGCACTAGGCTAAGTGTTGAAGCAGTTAGCCTGCGGGATCCGGACATTGTCGCTTTAAATTACCATTGAAGTAAGTCGCGCCCACATCACACTGCACTGCCGGACAGGTCTTCAGTCGCAATCGCCGCCTGTCAGCCTGCGGTGCTATCGGACATCTCCCTTGTTGTCTTTCAGGTAAGTCTGCTTCTATTTCAGTCGTCTCCTTCTACCATCAGGGTTTTTATGTAGGAATCACACTTGTCGGAATAGTGGTAATCGGTAATCCTGTATGTGTATATTTAACATGTTTTATACTTGTGCCTTTATTTACTTGTTTATACATATAGTTCTCTAAAATACACAAAATATCCTTTATGATTGTAATAGAAAGATCCACTTCTGGATGGCGGCATAATTCGAACATATTTTCCGTCAATGGTACCGCCACATTATGGAGAATTCCATTGCCTTTCGAAATCTTCAGCAATACCTTGCCATTGCTCTACTGTTGCAGAAAACTGAAAAAATGAGGAGACAACTACAACAATTATGGTGCAGGGAAGCTAGCTAACAGTGGACAGTCAGGACGTAACAGAAGTTGCCACACAGTCACAAAGTGTGCAGAAGAAGCAAAAGAAAAGGGTCTGTGAACTTGAGAAAAGTGATGCTCCAATTGAAAAGATGGTGGAATGTGAAAACAGTTTAATGGCAAAAAAACAACCGCAACACACTTTTGATCTACTTGCAGCAATGCTAGCAAGTAAAATGAAAACTGCAAGTAGACCTATACAAATCAAAATGGAATGTTTTGTGTGTGACCTCATGTGTAGGGCCACCACAGAGGATTTGGGGCCAGACACAATTTTAACTCCATCAAGCCACAGGCAGGCAGCAACATACACATTTTGGCCTACTCAAATTCAACATTCAAATATGGGAGGACAATGTATTATGCCAAAACCATACATGACTTCTACACCTATACCCAGCTCAAGCATGCAACAATACAGTGGGAGTCTATCCCAAATGGATAACAGCGAAGTATTGCATTACGTACAACTGTGAATCCCTTGTTTGCTTGTATTTATTGCATAGCACTTTTCAATATAATGTACAGTTTGTCTATGTTAATAAAATAATATATTTATTTACAAAAATACTATTTCCTTTCACCAACCTTCATATACTGTTCATGTAGAACTTCAATGATAATATCATAAGTCTCAGGTATTGTCAAACCCATACTTGAGGTGAAATTGCTGTGCTGTATTTGAGATCTGCCAGTGTCCTTCTTGTGGCCAAAAATCTCAGGGTAGCAACCAGTCTCTACTCTGCAGATACGGGTCTCCTTAAATGGGTGTTCTCCTTTGGATAAGGGGGTGACTAGTTGGAACAGTTCCTGAAATGTGGGTTCATTCATTCGCAGAAAATTCCTGAGTCATCAGGGTTGTTGTCACGTATCTCCTGCAGCAGGGGCATATGAGAGAATGACTCTCTCCTCTGGAACCACTCTTTGGTCCAACAAAACCGATTCTTTCTCTTTCTTTCCCTTCGGGTCTGTACTTGCAGTCTACTTGAAAAAGGGAGTAGCAAAAGAGCAGTGGCTGCTGTTCTTCAACAGTATCCATAATAGTAAAATAATATGCTGCTTTGCTGTTGCGAATGAACGTACACTGTAAACAAGTATGTGTTACAGAATGAATGAAAAAGATGTGTTTCCTTCTCCTTTTAAGAGTTTTTGGGTAGCTCTTAATGAACATGCTCGTCCCATTATTTAAATTTCTTGGGAATATCGCTACAGGGACCAGATATGTTGTTTCAGTGTGTATGAAATCCAAATCTTTTAAAATGATAATATATCTGTTAAAAGTCGCTGCCCGGCCTATTGGTCTTTTGATAATCATTTAAACCATGTCTAGTGTATACGCATGAATCACCCGAGCGATCGGACCTTCAGTCGTTAGTAAAATCGTTGTAGATAACACCTTGGTTGGAAAATTCTTCAGTGTGTACCTAGTCTAAGTAAGTCTACACAGTACTATTATTTGCCATTAGACTCAAAATCTGCTTCTATCTACAGTCATGGCAAAAAAGTTTTGAGAATTACACAAATATTATTTTTCATAAAGTCTGCTACCTCAGTATTTATGATTGCAATTTGCATATACTCTAGAATGTCATAAAGAGTGATCAGATGAATTGCAACTAATTTCAAAGTCCCTCTTTCCATGATAATGAACTTTATCCCCAAAACAACATTTCCACTGCATTTCAGCCCTGCTACAAAAGGACCAGCTGACATCAGGTCAATGATTCTCTCGTTGATACAGGTGAGCGTGTAGACATGGACAAGGCTGGAAATCACTCTGTCATGCTGTTTGAGAATAATAGACTGGAAGCATTAAAAGGAGGAAGGTGCTTGAAATCATTGTTCTTCATGTAAACAAATCATGGCTTTACAGGCAAGGATATTGCTGCTAGTAAGATTGTACCTAAATCAACCATTTATCGGATCATCAAGAATTTCAAGGAGAGAGGTTCAATAGTTGTGAAGAAGACTTCAGGGCACCCAAGAACATGGCATGCTTCAGGACCATCTCCTAAAGTTGAATCAGCTGCGGGATTGGGCACCACCAGTGCAGAGCTTGCTCAGGAATGTTAGCAGGCAGGTGTGAGTGCATCTGCATGCACAGTGAGGCGAAGACTTTTGGAGGATGGCCTAGTATCATGGAGGCCAGCAAAGAAGCTACTTCTCTCCAGGAAAAAAAACATCAGGGACAGACTGATATTCTGCAAAAGGTAGAAGGATTTTACTGCTGAGGACTGGGGTAAATTCATTTTCTCTCATGAATCCCCTTTCAGATTGTTTAGGACATCTGGAAAAATGCTTGTTTAGTCAGTTTAGTGACGAACATTGCCTTTTCCAGCATGATGGAGCAACTTGCCATAAGGCAAAAGTGATAACTAAGTGGCTCGGGGATCAAAACATCAAAATTTTTGGGTCCATGGCAGGGAAAATCCCCAGACCTTAATCCCATTGAGAACTTGTGATCAATTCTCAAGAGGGGGGTGGATAAATAATAATCCACAAATTCTGACAAACTCCAAGCATTGATTAGGCAAGAATGGGTGGCCATCAGTCAGTATGTGGCCCAGAAGTTGATTGACAGCATGCCAGATCGCAAATCGCAGAGGTCTGCAAAAAGAAGGGTCAACACTGCAAATATTGACTCTTTGCATAAACTTAATGTAATTCTCAATAAAAGCCTTTGACACTTATGAAATGCTTGTAGTTTTACTTCAGTATACCATAGCAACTTCTGACAAAAAGGTCTAAAGGCACTGAAGCAGCAAACTTTGTGAAAACCAATACTTGTGTCATTCTCAAAACTTTTGGCCATGACTGTAGGTTTACTGATTGTTCATACTGAGCTACAGACAGCTCTGTTATCTAATTAGTGTCAACACAACTATCTATTGTGTTGAATCATAGTGGAAAGCTTCAAGTAAGTTCAAGGACTGAGGAGGAAATGCTAACATAATATAATAAAAAGTGCAACTCTTTCATTAAGAGACATTCATTCCAGCAATAAAGCAGTAAAGTTGGTGAAAGATAAAAGATAACTATCTTCTCCTTAATTACTGTTTAACCATAATGTACATATTAATATGAAACTATATATGAAACTTTACAATGCGGCTGAAGTTTGCTACTAATTCGGCCAGCCTCTTATTCAGAAAACTTTATTTTTAAAGGATTAAATCAAACTGGATCACTGATTTAAAATTACATTAACACAAAAGGATGTTTCTTACACAAATTGCAATTGTATTTAGCCTGGTCCAATATGGGTTAATCATTAAATCAGGTGGTAAATTGGGCACAGGCACCACATTTTATTATTTTGAATAAGTAGCTCTAGTTTTGCAAGGGTTAATATTTTTATAAAAAAATTGCAACAAAAAACATACCATATCACTTTGTCCAAAATAAAATACACTGAATAAACAAGACATCCCATAACACAATATTCTACATTACAACATCCCCTCCACCAATCTGTAATACCACCCACACACCCTTTACTGTCAGGAAATGAAAACAAACTTTAAAAGTATTTAAACCTTACTTAAAAAAGTGGGTTTTCCAGCTGCCACCGAAAGGAGTCAACCCCAGCTTGCAGCATCCATCCCGACCCCTATACATTTTCCTTATTTTCCAAACCTCTTGCAGAATACTAGCCACCACCTCAATACAGTGAAGGGTTTTTCCTCTAATGGACACTAAACATTCCATGTGTAAAATCTAACAACTGTTCTAGCAATAAAACGAGTGCTTGAAATTCCCCACACCTGTTGAGTACTCCATTCACCCACTCAAGGTAACTAAGCCATTGAGAAAGGCATCCAAACTCGAAAGCCAGTTATCCACTGAGGAGAAGACTCCAAAAAGAGATTCTCAAGATGATGCTTCAAGAAGACAGTACTAAAAAACTTGGTTTACTATTCCCAGGCCACCTTCACCATTTGATTTGTATGTCACACTCCTCTAGATGAAGTTCAACTTGTCCCCCCATAACAACTGTAAGAATAAGAAATTGACCTTCTCCCTTAGTGACATAATGACCTTAATGACATATGTAACTCATGTAGAAAAAACTGTGATCAAATAAGTCTTTATAAAATCAATCTATTCTCTGTAGGACAGCTTCCACTTCATCCAATTCTTCACCTTAGAAGAAGCATCTGCCAGTTTCAATTCCCAATTTCGATGGGCATAATCACTCAAAGCAAATCGATTGTCTAATATTTTAACATCTTGACTGGCCTATGGGAGTGCATCCGGAAGGACAAACTAACACCCTGAAGCCTCAGAACATTCACAGATCAGATTTTCAATGCCACGTGCCTTGACCATGTCTGAGAGGACAACCATCAGCATAGGCCGCTTCTTTCAAGGGAACATCTATAGCTAGCTGCACTCCCCTCACTATACTGTTCTCCTCCTGTTAAAAGGGTAACTCTTATGTTAAAAGGGTTAATCATTAATACATAGTGGAGGGACTCAAGGGAGAACCTTGACTGACTCCAGATAACACCCCAAAAGTAGGGTCCACCCAACCATTCACTAGAGGGAAGCTTTCGACCTGCCTATGAATGGTACTTAGTCAATCAACCACCCTCATTGGCAGACCATATTTCTCAAAAATTGCCTACAGGTATTCATGATTCACACAATCATATGTCTTAGATTGATCCAGTGCCAGAAGAGACTTACCCCACTTCTCAGTCCTGCACCATTCAGTGGCCTCCCGGATGCCAAGGACAGCACCAAAGATGCTTTGACCCTTCACCGTACAGTGCTGAGAAGAAAAAAATAACAGCCTTGAAACTTTCATAATCCTGTTAAAAATTACCTTTGTTAAATTATTCCTATCTGAATTAGGAAGGGCTATGGGGTGCCAATTCATAATAGTGGATGGTTCTTTCCCCTTCGATAAAAAATTATGGACAGACTGCCTCATGGAGGGAGGGAGCAACCCCCTACCCGAGCTCTCGTTAAACACCTCCACCAGATGTGGGATCAGGATGTCTGACAAGGATATTGTAATCTCAGACATATTTGAAGTATATCTTTTGAACCACTTGGCTGAATCAGCCATGTTGTCATTGTTATTCAATACAAGTAAAACAGCTTGGCCTAAGCAACTTCCTACTTTTACATATCAAATGCTGTGAGACCACTTCCTGTGAAATGTTGACTTTAACCTGAAGAAAGGCTTTATTTCATGTAACACAAGGCAAAAAATGCCTCTTTGCTCTCTGCCCTGCTCCCACACTAAGAGGACTCAGCTGATCCTGATGTAAAATGTAAGTTGAACGAAATGGAGGTTTGTGAATGTGTGACGAGCCATGGAAGGCCATTTATATCAGAGGATGACTAGAATCATATGTCTTTGGTTTGCAGATGGTTAGTATGTGAAAATGGATTTTGTATACTCTGTCTTTGGTTTGCAGATGGTAGTATATGGCTGAGATTAGGAAGTTTGTGTTAATACAGTAGTGTATTTGAATGGGTTGAATGGAAGATAGTTATAATGTGCAACTGCTTGTTTGTTTGGTTGTGTAAGACAATGTGATGTTGTAGTTTTGAAAATGGAGTTTGTATGATTAATATGTGACAGTGTATAGATTGTGTTGCATAAATAGGACTTAGTATACATTTGAGATAGCATTATAATTGAACAGTATAGCTAAGATGGCCGACAACGTGTCATGTTGTTGCTAACTTCTGCAATGTTTAACAATTGTGCGATGATACATTCAATTTATGGGACACAGTAAAACAGGTTTATGGTGTGGGAATGGAATGGAATATGTAGAGTTTATATTGTTTGTCTTTGGTTTACAAGATGGCTAGAATGCGAAACTGTAAATCCTGGTGAATGGATTTTGGATTAAATGGAAGGTAATTTGTAATGTGAAACTTTTGAAGTAATGCAGTTTAGTGCTGGAGAAATTGAGTTCATGGGATGATAGTTAGTATGGCATTCAATATGGCTGACATTGTAAGTTAATATGATAACTTGTATGAGAGAAACAATATCTTTGCTGTAATGGTAGTTTCCATCTGAGATTGGTAGAATGTGCATATTGTGTAATGACTATTGCAATGCATGGTGAAGTTTACACTACACATTTTGTACTTTGACTGAGATAAGTGGAATGAAATAATATGAGAATAAATGGTATAATGAAGGTGAATAGTATGGCATATAAATTGTATTTGAGGCTTATATTGTAGAGATGTTCACTGACCCCGTATTCTGGTTTTGCTTTTGGATCTGGATTAACTTCGTGTTTTGGTTTTGGTTTTGGCAAAACCGCGCTTCCATTTGGTTTTGGTTTTGGATCCCTATTTTTTTTTCAAAAACCCCTATTTTTTTTGCTAATATCACATTATTTGGCTCTTTTTTTTCTACATTATTATTAACCTCTATAACACTCATTTCAAGTCATTTGCAGCCAACTTTGACCACTTCACGGGTCACAATATTATTTTCATACACTTTCAAACAAAGACTGCAGTGACCTGGCTGGATGCTAAATGACAGAGCAATGACACAAACATATGGCAGTTCATAGCACATCTTTGTCATACAGCAATTCTTTGCCCGCAGTGGCAGAAAAAAAAAGTGGTACAAGATGGAAATGTCTTTGGGCCTTCCCACCCACCCTTATGTAAGAAATTTAAAAAGACATGTACAGTTTAACAAAGCAAGCACTCCAGCGATAAGCAGTGCCACGTTTGAGGCTGAAGTGCTTGGTTTGTTTGGGCCCCCACAAAACAAGCTACCAATAGCTTAGCTGCCTTAACATAACAGTGCTGTCAATGAACTCTACATTATTAAACCATGTCTGCTCGTGCTGCATCTTTTATCTCCTTCTCCTCTGTGGATACCTCCCTCTCATCCCTGAAGAACTGCCAAACTTATGTAGACACAGGAATGGATATTACAACTGGAGTGGCATTAGATCTGTTTCAGACAGACTGTGACCCGGAACATGTGGGCAGCATGGAATCTGTCATGTTGGAAAAAGCTGCATTGAACAGAGATTTAAGCCAATATATAGACGCAGTTGAGGAGGCCGTACTTAAGTTAAAATGTGACCCACCGGATGAAATCCCGGATTTAAGAAAGCTTGTATATGAGAGATACACTGTGCTTTGGAAGAATAATACAGACGAGGCCCTAAGGCAGGACGATAAATATGTGGAGTTTAAAGAACAGTTAAGAGACCTGAGAAAACACTGGCCCTTGCAGACTAAGCTTTGGCAGATGAAGACGAGGCGATTGCCATCTCCCTGAGCACATGGCCGGTACAGTGAAACTGAGAATGAATCATGAAATCAGCTATGGTTCATTTGATCACTCCACCCATTCCTTGGATAACTGTGGTAATTCTACAGCTAATACAAGGCGATGAGCGCTGACCCCCCGGGGATGCCTGCTTTTATCAGACCAAGACCAATCCAGGGTGCCTAAAAAGAGCCATTGTAATTCACAGCAAAAAGCAAGTTCATCACTGAGATTCAAATCAGCCCCAATTCCCCAAAAATTATAATATAGTTAGGTACCTTTGACGTAAAGTGCAGATTACAAACACTTTGTGCAATACTGATGAAAGAGCAGCAAAGTGGAAGGTTTGAGTAATACATATTCACTCCTATTTAGACATCCATGCTTACATTACGTCTGCAAGCAATGTTGTTCTTTGTTAATAAAACTGTTGTCTTTATGCCGTTCAAAAAAAATTAAAAATAATCATCCACCATTCTTTGGATGTTGATAAATGATAGTAGGTCAGGTGTAGTTACAGCACAGGTGTCACTAATTTTGGTCAATTCTTTTACAGTAGACAAGACCAGATGTAAAAATGTTGTGCTGAGTCATCTGCATCATCCCTGGGTCTCTTGGGAAAGCTAAGTTTATTTTCTAGCAGCAGTTGACTGAGAAGCTGAAGGAGGAGACGCCGTCCTGTCACGTAACAATGAGATGTCATCTTGCTCACCAGGAGCTCCTTGCATCTCTTCAGATTTGGGTTAGTTGGAAACAAAGAGAAGACATAGCTCTTAAACCTAGGATCAAGTACAGTCGTCAAAATGTGATCCGATTTCAAGATTTTGATAACTTTTGGATCCTGGTGAAGCGAATAAATTAATTGATCTACAAGTCCGACATACTTGGCGTAATTGCTTTGTTTCATCTCCTCCTTCAGTTTCTGAAGCTGCTTTTCGAAAAGTCTAATTAAGGGAATCACTTGGCTCAAGCTAGCAGTGTCTGAACTCACTTCACAGGTTCCCTACTTCAAATGGCATCAGCACCTTGCACATCACGGAAAGATTGTCCACTGCGCTTGTGTAAAATACATCTCCCCTCTTTTCCCAATGTCATGGCTTGTGGAGTAAGCGTGGATGGCTTTTGCTGTTCCTCCATCCTCAGAAGCATATACAGGGTGGAATTCCACCTTGTTACCACCTCTTGCTTCAGTTGGTGGAAGGGTAAATTAAATTGCTCTTGTTGCTGCTGCAATCTCCTACATACTGTTGCAGAATGCTGGAAATGTCCCGATATTTTATGGGTTACAGATAGCATCTCCTGCATGTCCCTGTAATTTTTTAAAAAGCTCTGCACCACCAAGTTTATTGTGTGAGCAAAACAGGGAATGTGATGGAATTTACCCAGCTGTAATTCTCTCACAATATTCTGGTAGAGGTGAGGAATAGCTTTTCTTGGAAAATGGTGTCATGATAGAATTTGGTGACAGGGACACAAGACCACAAGTAATTGTCTAAAACCAGCTGCATTTATAGTGGATACTGGACGCAGATCTAAAACTAGCATAGTCGCCATGGCGTCTGTGATCCGCTTTCCTATTGGGTGACAGCTTTCATACTTACTTCCTCTTGCAAAGGATTGTTTAACATTCAATTGTTGTAAACTACTAGTAGTCTTCTTCTTGGTCTGCTTCTGGGATGAAGATCCACCCTCAACAGTAGCAGCAGCAGCAGCAGTGGGATTAACGCTCAAGAATTCTTCTGAGGAATCCAGGATAGCGGAGCAGTCCTCTTACCTTAGCAACTTGGATGCAGGACTAACTCCGATTGCTGCTGAGGATATTGAGGAGTATGGTGTTCTGGGTGTAGATTGCAGGTGTCGGGATCTAGCTGAGAGAAGGGACCTAGCTAATGCTGGACAGCTTGTTGTTATTTTTAGCATAAGTTTCTGATTTTTCCAACAGCTTTCCATGAACTCGTTTCAAATGGCATAACATGGATGAGGTTCCTAGATGGTTAATGTCACAACCTGTACTGACTATGGCTTTACAAACGCTACAAATGGCTAAACAACTTTTGTCAGGATTTGGGTAAAAATAATTCCACACATAAGAGGTGGAGTTTTTGATCTTATGCCCAGGCATGACAATAGCCTTCTTCTTATCACTGGCAAGAACTGCTTCCAATGTGCACTGGCAATTCCAAAGTGCCATCCTCAATTTGAGTATTACCGGCTATACTTGGGCTGTTCATGCACACATCTGCAGAAATGCTGAAAGGGGCCTTCTTTATGGGTAAACTATCAGAAAGGTCAGGCTTACACATAGCACTCGTGGATAGACTCTCCTCAGGATTTTGTGTCATTTCTGAATCTGAACATACATTTTCCTCTAATGCCTTACTGTTTTCTTCTAGCTCGGCTTTTACACATAAAAGTATCTGCGCACCACTTTTTGAGTCAGAATGACAAGGTCTTGCTTGGTCATGATGGTGCTTACAAGAAGCATACAGCACATCCTGACTGAGACAAGCAGCGAACTTGCAGAGTTAGGCCTGGATACCAGCGGTCACCGGGAAAAAGCATTCCGGACGGATATTGCCCTTCGATCAGACAATACAATGGAGAAATAAGGTAAGATTAGATAGTGAGGTTTGAGGGTGAGATTCTATTTGGATTGTAGCTTCCGCAGCCCTGGTTATCTACTCTGCGAAAGGCTATAAACATATGTCCACAACCTCTATGTTATATACCTTTATGCCTATTTAAGAGATATTGCATCTATATTGCGCTCCTTTTCCCCCCTATATTTGCTGACTTTACAAGAAGATGCCTCAGTAACAGTTGCAGAACTAGCACTCATAGAGAAAGGCAAAGGCCTCATTCTTTCCTCGCCACTGCGTGTTTTAGAATGGCATGTTGGCATTTTTAGCAATGGAGCAATTAGCAATGGAGCTCTCCTGAATGTCACTGGAGACTTTGAAGAACACTGAAACCCGTCCTCTTTCTTTTCTAGCTATGATGCTGCCCAACTGCACTAGAGACTGCCAAGAACCATGCTACCCCTTCTGTGTCCCTCTGTGAAATGTCACTGGATCGCCGTGGAGGACGGTACTTATAGAATCCAAAACTCACAAGATCCAACGACGTAACAATGAAATTTTGCCTCGTGTTCAATTCCGAGAGCGCGAAAGTACCTGTGTGCTTTGCTGCATGCTTAAAATGGAGTACAGCCTGTCACACTCGCACACTGTATCCTTCTCCCCCATATGTGCACACACACACACACACACACAATATACCAGAGCAAATCACACACCCTTCAAAATAAGTGCAGATTGATAATACACCCTTTCACCACACAATATAATATTATTTACACACCCTTACTACAATAGCTGACACACACACACTAACGTATATGTTTATAAAACAGGCAATGAATGTAATGTATTGTATAAACACCTATGCTGTATCATCTGTTCTAATCGAGTATATGAAACCTGTTGTGTTGTTGTGTTTGTATAATGTACTCTGCTTACTGTTTTATAATATATCGTAAATGAGTTTTACAATTGGAATGTTAATTAAGAATACAAAACATTTTTAATGAAGCTACATCTTGTATTTTTTAGGGTATTATTATTTTTTCTGCAGATAACTTTGCCTGGATTACAGGTCTTTTTTTCTTTAACAAGGTAAAATATGTTTTTTAACATTTTTGTTTCCCTGACATAATAACACTATGCTCTTTAACATAGGCTTTAGCAGATGATGTAGATGGATTACTATCATCATGACTAGTGCCAGCAGCTGCTTGGTGCTCCTGGTCTACTGTGTACTTCTCTGAATCCATTTTGATTACACAGTACAATGTGACTGCAAATTAACAACAACACTGCCAGCCCTACTATTTCTATTTCAGCAATGACAATTTGCAATGGAGCTCTCCTGTTTGTGCTTGAGTTATATAACACAGTACAATGTGACTCCAGATTTAGACCAAGACTGCCAGCCCTATTATTTCTATTACAGCAATAACAATTAGCAATGGAGCAATGGAGCTCTCCTGGATGTCACTGGAGACTTTGAAGAACACTGAAGCCCCTCCTCTTTCTTTTCTAGCTATGATGCTGCCCAACTGCACTAGAGACTGCCAAGAACCATGCTACCCCTTCTGTGTCCCTCTGTGAATTGTCACTGGATCGCCGTGGAGGACGGTACTTATAGAATCCAAAACTCACGAGATCCAACGACGTAACAATGAAATTTTGTCTCGTTTTCAATTCCGAGGGCGCGAAAGAACCTGTGTGCTTTGCTGCATGCTTAAAATTGAGTACAGCCTGCCACACTCCCACACTGTATCCTTCTCCCCCCATATGCATAAACACACACACACACAATATACCAGAGCAAATCACACACCCTTCAAAATAGGTGCAGATTGATTATACACCCATTCACCACACAATATAATATTATTTACACACCCTTACTACAATAGCTGACACACACACACACACACACACACACACACACACACTAACGTATATGTTTATAAAACAGACAATGAATGTAATGTATTGTATGAACACCTGTGCTGTACCATCTGTTCTAATAGAGTAAATGAAACCTGTTGTGTGGTTGTGTTTGTATAATGTACTCTGTTTACTGTTTTATAATATATCGTATATGAGTTTTACAATTGGAATGTTAATTAAGAATACAAAACATTTTTAATGAAGCTACATCTTGTATTTTTTAGGGTATTATTGTTACCATTTATTTATATAGCGCCACTAATTCCACAGCGCTGTACAGAGAACTCACTCACATCAGTCCCTGCCCCATTGGGACTTACAGTCTAAATTCCCTAACACACACACAGACAGAAAAACAAAGGGACTAGGGTCAATTTGTTAGTAGCCAACTAACTTCCAGTATGGTTTCTGGAGTGTGGGATGAAACCGGAGCACCCGGAGGAAACCCACGCAATCACGGGGAGAACATTCAAACTCCTCACAGATAAGGCCATGGTCGGGAATTGAACTCATGGACCCCAGTGCCTCAAGGCAGAAGTGCTAACCACTTAGCCATTGTGCTACCTTTGTGAGTTGGCTGATGGTAATAGTCATAAATAATGTTATTAAGTGGTCATTGTGACTGGATCACTTATAGTATACAGTTATTTAAATGAAATAGCGCAGGGCGCTTATTTATATAATTGCAAATGCACTTATCTTGATATTGTATATATTTTGGAAAGGGAAATATCTTTATTTCTGAGACCAGGGGAAGAAATTCGTTTGTTTTATCTTTGCTAGAGGTAATGTATGATTTCTGAAGTAAGTATCTGATACAATAAGCCTTTGTGGAGGAAGTCTTTTGTGCATCATGATGTGGGGAAATGACTTGTTTGGGGTTTTGTACCTTTCTTTGGAAATGTATTTTCTGCGACTGTCTGAAGAAAGTACCCATGTTAATCTCATGTTATTTAGACCTTTTAATGTGAGTGGGTCTAGCACCTGAAGGCACAGGAAGGTTTAATTAGGCTGCTGCTAGATGTCCTTTGTCCAACATAAGATGCTGGAAATTACAGCAAGTTTTAGGATATCACAGATAAGTGTAAATATTGTTAGCTTTGCATTGCATGTAAATCCATGTTTGGTAAACAAATTGCATCCTGATTCAAAAAATAGCTCAGACCTCAGTGGGCTGGCTTACCCAGTGAGGCTGTGTTCAAATCTGTATAAAAAGCACTGACTTGTATTAAAAATTGTTCTTATGGTTCCATCTCACTTGATCACTGATACCTTCATTCAGTGTGACTGCAAATAAACATCACTTGCTTCAAAGACCTGCTTGAAAATGTCTCCCATGCTGAAAATCCTAGGACCTACAGATTAGACCCAAAATCGAATCCGTTCCCGGCTGTTTCTGAGGATTGGACCCAGCATCCAGTACCACTGCTCTGCTCCTACCCAGCAGCTCTGGACAATGTGATAGACCAGGGGGGATCCATCCACAGCAACCTTGGTCCATAGGAAGAGGTCAGGAGTACCAGCCCAGGTACACCAGTAACGGGGTACACTCACAACGTTAGTTACCCAGAAGAAACCCAGTTCTGGATGTCAGTAAAGAAGTCCAGTTGTGGCAGCATTTGTAAGCCCCTACTACTGCGTTGTGAGGGCGTGTTTGGGGTACCAAAAGGAAACGGTGGCAAAGAAAGCCCAGCCGGTTCCCAGCAGCAACAGATAGGGTGGCATAGGCGGTCCATTCTGTCACAGATATCCATACATTTTCCAGACTCTTAGTTCCCATACCATTTTAGTGCGTTTTTCTACAAACCATCTAGGCCTGGGAATTTCTTATTTGATAAACTATCAATCACCCTTCTGACCTAATCTTCCGTTATCACAAAATCCAAGGGATCAAGAGAAACCTGATGGCCACCAAGCCCGTGCACATCCCTCAGAAAACTATTGATCTTGGCTTTGATAAACATCTTCTCATAAAAAGACCAAATGAGTGTACGACTCCTTGGTCTTCCGGTGGACCCTTCGTATCAACCGACCTCTTACATTTAAGATAGGGATCCATAGAGTGGTACTTACCGTATTCCCTTTCCAAAACCAAAGAGGCATACCAGTAATACTGACACTCCTTTATCTAGGATTTTACCCAGGAGATTTCCCCATGATCTCCAAACTCAGTGACCAGGATATCTAGTTTCCATCTCAAGGGATGCTAGACTTTAATTTTGAACCAATTCCTTCAAACTACCAGTTCCTTAAAAAAATACTGATTTCTTACTTTAAATTCCTCCCAGCACTCTAGCCTACCACAACTTGCATCTAAACGGGTTCTTGGGTTTCAAGGAAGTCTCTAAAGGGTTGTCTAACTTCCTCATCCCCCAGAAAATTGGAGTTCATACTCCACAAACCCCTGTCTTTCTGATGTGTTCAAAGAAACCTGCTCCAGAACCCAGCTTTGCCCACGAGCCTTCCCTATCCTCTGGCATAATAGTGGTGTTAAAATCACCCCCAAAGATAATCTGCTGGCCAATAAAGGGTTAAAGTTTAATTTCCTCCAAAGGCTTTTCCTGCCCCTTCTGGTCTGTGGACTATAGAAATTTATCAGGCTTAGGACCCGTCCTCTTGGAGAAACATCCATAATTATATATCTGCCCATGCTTAATTCTATAATCCGCTAAACGGTTACCATACCAGTAAAAAGAACTGCTACACCACTGTTTGGCTCAGCCATAGGAGACCAATAGGAGGGACCTCGCCTACACTCCTGTCTACATTTGTGGAGGTCCGTGAGGTGCATATTCTAGTCTCTTTCAAATACAAACACTCAACCTCAAGCATGTTGAGAAATCAAAGGTCAAAATTTGAGCTTGATTGGAATGCACAGATGCCATATTAATGGTGACAAACCGTATGGGTTGGGGAGCCATCATTAAAGATTATAGGCATGACATTGCCTTCATTTCCTTTCTGCATTATATAACCAAACCCCTATAAGACCTTTGACCCTATCACTGGGCCCTGTACACCATCACTTATGGCCAGAGGTAACAGAACTACACCATTCACCCTAGCATTTGTCCTTCCCCCAGGTCCTCCTATCTGAGTGGGACAAATCATATTCCACCCACCTCCCTCCTATCCTCATCCTTATCCTCCAGATGCCCTCCCACCTGACCTATGAACTACCTCAGAAATAATATTAGTATCCTCTCTAATCTTAGTGGACTCCTCTCCCACTTGAATTACAGACTTGAAATTTTACACCCACTATGTTGATCTCCCTGCTACACTCGCCACCCTTTCAAATACCACCTGCTCTGACCTCACCATGCACCAATTTGTGAACAAGAGATCAGCCTGCCTTACCCTAACCAATGCAATAGTCCTCAGCATTTTGGGTCTTGGGAGCATATCCCAAACAGCAGTACATACAATTTTCCCATCCTCTTAATCACTTGACAAGATATTGAATCTGTTGGCCAGAACAACTGGTTCAGGAGAACTCAGATCCACCCTACCCCCTTTCTAACCACCTCCCAACTTACACTTTTGTCATTTCCTCCTCCCCTCTTTCACTACTTGTACTAGGCTAGGCCAAACCCGCCATCAAACTTGGCTTAGGTTGTAGTTTAGATGTAACTGAGCTAAAACCCGAGACCTAGGTCTTTACTGACGATTGATTGAAAGGATCCATATTTCCTTGGTTCTGCCTTAGAATGCCACCTCTTTCCTCTTTCTACTTCCTCCCCCCTGTCCACCATCTCAGAATTGGATTCCCTGTTGTGGTCCTTTTGGGGATAGTTGGTAAAATAATGTCCCACTTCACCACACAGGTTACATCTAATCACTTTACAACAGTATGCCATATGTCTTGACAGTGGGTGCATCTGAGCAGCATGGTGGCTAAGTGGTTAGCACTTCTGCCTTACAGTACTGGAGTCATGAGTTAAATTCCCGACTATGGCCTTATCTGTGAGGAGTTTGTATGTTCTCCCCGTGTTTGCGTGGGTTTCCTCCGGGTGCTCCGGTTTCCTCCCACACTCCAAAAAAAAAACATACTGGTAGGTTAATTGGCTGCTAACAAATTGACCCTAGTCTCTCTCTGTCTATGTATCTGTGTCTGTGTATGTCTGTGTGTTAGGGAATTTAGACTGAAAGCCCCAATAGGGCGGGGACTGATGTGAGAGAGTTCTCTGTACAGCACTGTGGAATCAGTGGCGCTATATAAATAAATGTTAATAATAATAATAATAATCTGACAACATCATAATCTTTGCTGAAATGGTGAAAAGAACCACAGCGATAACATGTCTGCGTTGGCCAGGATAGAAACATTGGATTCTGTCCCTGCCTATATTGGCCACAGAAGGAACGTGGACTGGTCCAGAATGCAGTTGGCTCAGGCTAATAACAGCTGTCCATGCCCCACCCCAGACATGCTGTTCCAAATCCGGAACCTTAGCTAAAAGGAGATTCCATTGCTGCATACCCTTTTATCCAGTCCACTAACAAGGATTCATTACGTACCAAGATGATAGTCATTCTGATATTAATTTGCTTGGTAATTATTAGTATTAATCTTTAGTTATAGGGCACCACATGAGGTCTGCAGTGCCATACAGAGGGCAAAAAAAACAAGAAACTACATAGTAGAACAGTAAACAATGACACTACAACTCACAAAACAGCTACTCATAGCCTGGAAAAAAAAGTTATAGGTAATGGTAACAGGAGGGAAGAGGGCCCTGCTCACTAGAGCTTACAATTTAAAGAGAAAGGGGCAGACAAATGATTGACACATGGGGTGAGTCAATGCAAGGGCATCTGAGGACAGAAGCAAGAGAGGGAGAAATGGAGGATGAAAGAGGGTGAAGTATACTACATGGTGAAATAGTTAAGAGGTGGACTAATAGGATTTTCTGAACAGTGGGCTTTCAATAACAATTTGAGGTTATACAGGCTAAGGGACAGTGTGATAAAACAAGGGAGATCATTCCAGTGGTGGGGGGCAGCATGGGGGAAATCTTGGATAAGGGAGCGAGATGTGGTTACCAGAGAGGAGCAAAGGCAATGGTCATTGGCCAACCGAAGAAAGCCGGAGGGAGTATGTATGGAGATGAAGTTGGAGATAGAGAAGTAGGGAGTAGCGGAGTTAGAGAGGGCCTTGTACGTGAGGGTGAGGAGTTTGAAGAGGATTCTGTAGGGGAAAGAGAGTCATTGTAAGGCTTGGTAGAGAGGGGAGTCAAATGTGGAGTGGCAAGAGAGTAAGATAACTCTAGCTGCAGCATTACATATAGATGGAAGATGAGCGAGATGGGAGTGGCGGAGGCCATTAATGAGAAGGTTGCAGTTGTCAAGATGAGAAATGATCAGTAAGTGGATAAGAGATTTGATGGCAGCCTAGGAGAGGAAGGGTTTTATATGGATGATGTTGCAGAGCTGGAAGCGACAGGATTGAGCAAGAGATTGTGAGGGGCAAAGGAGAAGGAGGAGTTGGAGAACAGAGGAGATAGTGGTGTTGTAAACAGTGATAGAGAGGACAGAAGAGGAGGAGATTCTTGAGGGGAAGAGATTCTTGATGGGAGGAGATTCTTGAAGGTAATGAGTTCAGTTTTGGCCATGTTAAGTTTGAGAAAGCATACCAACATCCAGGAGGAGATGGCAGATAGGCAATTGGACACCCGAGATAGGAGGGAATAGGAGAGATCAGGAAATGAGAAGTAGAGTTGAGTGTTGTTGGCATAGAGGTACTACTGGAGGTCCAAGGAACTGATGAGTTCTCACAGGGAGAAGGTGTACAGTGAAAAGAGCAGAGGGCCCAGGACAGAACCCTGTGGGACTCCTACAGGAAAGATGAATGGGGGGGAACCAGAGGTAGAAACAAAGAAGGAATGGTTAGTGAGGTAGGATGTAACCACAAAAGCACAATGTCAGAAAGGCCAATAGTGTTATAAGTGTGGAGAGGATCAAAGAGGAAGTTGTCAGAGGAGTAGCTGCTGAGATGGTTGTAAACATGGAGCTCAATTATTTTGGAGGCAAAGGGGAGATGAAAAAAGTAGTGAGAGTGTGGTGGGGTCAAGATAGTTTTTTTTAAAAATGAGGGAAACAAAACTATGTTTAAAGGATGAGGGGAAGATGCTAGTGGAGAGGGACAGATTGAAGAGGTGAGCAAGATGGGAGCAGGCAGTGGGGGAGAGGGAGCGAAGGAGGTGGGAAGGAATTTGATCCAAGGGGCAAGGTGAGGATGGAGAGAATAATATAAGAGAATGGACTTTGTCACCCGTAGTGGGGCAGAAGGAGCACAAGAGGTGGTGGCTGGAGGGAGAAGAGGGTGGAGTGATAAAAAAGGGATGGACGAAGAGATTTCATGTCCAATGGCCTCAATTTTGGAAGTGAAAAAGAAGGCAAAGTCAGTGGCAATAAAGGAGAATGGGAGGGGAAGAGGGGGAGAGTGTATTGAAAGTGGCAAAAAGGCAGCAGGTATTGCAGCACTGTGAAGAGATGAGAGAATTGAAGAATAATGAGAAGATGAACTTGAAATAGAGGAGGTCTGCCATGGAATGAGAATTTATCCAGTGGTGTATGGCAGTACGTGTGCATTTTTGAAGTAACCAGGTAAATGGTTGGGGTTTAGAGGGGCGAATGTGGACAGAAGAGGCGGGGGCAGCAGGGTCAAGAGCGGTGGTTAGAATGTGAATGTAGAGGGAGGCCATCTTGCTGGGGCAGACCAGGGAGGAAACAGGGGAGAGAAGAGTTTCAAGTGAAGAGGCGAAAATAGCAAGATCAAAAGCATCAAGGATATATTTGGGTGTGGGGGGGTGCAGGAGATGAGGAAATAGTGAAGGGGAGGAGATGATCATCAGAGAAAGGGAAGGAGGGAAGTGAGAGTTGGAGAAGTCAGAAGAGCAAATTGATGGGAGAAGGCAAGGTTAATGGAGTGACTGAGACAGTGGGTGGGGGGGAAGAGGTCCATTGTGAGATGTCAAAGGAGGAAGAAAGGGAAAAACAAAAAGTCTGATTAATGCTGAGTCTGTGGAGTTGTCGATGGGATGTTAAATTCACCTAAGATGATGGAGGGGTGGCCAGTGGGGAGGTAGTGGAGAAGCCAGGCAGCAAACTTATCAAATTTATTTGGTGCGTGAAAAGTGATATTATGGTGAAATCAGAAAATCTATGGCATCCATGGGTTTTCTATAATGTGCAGTTGTATTGTGTAATTGTAAGAATATGAAAAATTGAGTATTGGGAATTCAGAATTTGTCACAAAGCTGTTGAAAACTATGCATAGTGCCCTCAAGTTCAAACACATCTTTTAAGGCTGAAATTCCTTTATTTTTCCAATTTAGAAAAGTGACATTGTCAAGATTCTTATGAAATCTCAGGTTCCCCAAATTGGGATAAATCTTTATAATTCCTAAAATATTTTTTTATTAATTTGGATCCATGCTTTATAGGTGTCGTTAAAAGGGATATTTTGGTAAAATTGTGGTAAGATTTGAGATCTTGGGAGGTGCAGCAATATGGCCAGCGAGTGAGGCGAAAATAGATCCTCCTCTAAGGCTCTATTATTAAAATGGTCCTGGTTTAGAAACCAGTCTGAAATGTATCAGAATAGACCTGCCTTAGTAAAGGACAAAATGTCTGATAAGCCTATGCCCCCTTGATTCTTCCCTATAATTAATTTGTTCCTGTCAATTAGGGGCTTGGCATTATGTTATAGAAAGTGGGAAAATAGCCTGGCACAGGTATATAGATCAAATTTTAGCCAGACTGAGAGGAATCATCTGAAGGGGATAAGATAGCTTGGGGGAAAGACAAGGGCAGATTAGACCAATTTACTAGAAGAGTTGTAAATTTATCAATGATAGGAGGATAGTTAAATCTATAGAGAGTGTGGAGTTTAGCTGGAATAAAAATCCCTTAGTACTGAATTTTAGTTGAAGATAGAATAAATTGTGAAATAATGTCTGTGTCGTGTAAGATATGTTTTTCTCCCGTAAGAGGCATGAGTGCAGATTTATCTAAATTAATTTTGCATCCTGTGAAAGAGCCAAAGATATGGATAATGTGATGAATGGCCGGGAGAGAGTGTTTTAGATCGGAGACCAATAGAAGCATATTGTCTGCAAGCTTATTATCCCTAAGTGAATACCCAGAAAATCTGGGTGGGTTCTCAAAAGCCACTGCTAGTGGTTTCATAGCCACTGCAAACAGTAGTAGAGAGAGCGTGCAACCTTGCCTTGTGCCCCTCTTCACCATGACCAGAGAGAACCATTGGCCTAGGCTCGTGTGCAGAGAGAATTATCTATTTATAAAGCTCAGAAGGGTCTTGAACATATGATCCTAGGTAAGCATATTAAAAGCCTTTTTGACATCATGAGACAATAGCAAAGTGGGATCATATGTGCCAGAAACCTCCAGGGCCAGAATTTTCCTGACATTAATAACGGAATGTCTCCCCCAAATTGGTCTCTGGCAATAATGTTAGGAGGCAAATCCTTCAACCTGTCAGCCGTAGGTTTCGTAAAAAGTTTATAGTCAACATCCAAGAGGGATATTGAATGATAAGAAGCCGGTTATTTCGAATCTCTACCAGGTTCGGGAAGGACCTTAATGATTTCAGTGGGGGACAATTAATTTTTAGAAAGAAATAAAAAAATGTCAGTAACTTGGTTTTGTAGGATTTTATAAAACTCCCCACTGAACCAATTAGGGTCCGGGACCATAAAAGACTTTACATTTTAATCCCTTTAAGGAATTCTGCCAAAAAGACAAGACCTGAAGAAGAGATAATTAGAAAGACAAAGATGGACTTTAACCATAAAAAAAGCTGAAAGACTATACACACAATACATTTTGAACTTCAGAGGACATTGATAATTGATAGTCAAGCTACAAGACCTGAAGAAGAGGTCATTAAGCTGAGAGCAGCATCATTAGACATTTAGACAAGTAGAACGGAGGTGAACTTTAACCATAATAAAAAAGTTGAAAGAAAATGCACACAATAAATTTTGAACTTCAGAGGGCATCCATCATTGACAGACAATTTACAGTAAGAAGCAGATTTCATTAGATAAACAGTATGGCTTTGAGAAGGAATTAATGCAGATTTGGTTGCCAAAAACATCTGTCTTGACATTGCAATTGAAGCTCCACATTCTGAGAAATTAAGAAGACAGAATTTGGCACTGGCAAAGAATACATGTATAGATAGTGTTATGATGGCTGACGATTGACGCTATGTAAGTTAGAGAACTGTATAGACTGGTTAAGTAGTTTTGGAATTTAATTGGAGAAAGAAGGTGCAATGATGGCAGAGTTACAAAATTCTTCATTAAGACGAGAGAGAGCCCAATGGCATGAGGATCTTTCCTGATATGGAAATGACTGTTATAAACTCTCATTATGTGTGTGTAGAGACTCAATTGTGTTGGCAATTTAGTTGTAGAAATGCATCCATCCATGGGAGTCAAAAAAGACCTAAATAAAAATTGTCAAAGAACAGATCATGGCTCAGAAATGCAGATTGCACTAGCTAATTACATGATTGCAAAATATCCATTGAATATATAACCCTAAACCGCTTTCCACTTGTATCTTACACAAGGGAAGTGTTTTCTCTCACTACTATTTTTAGGAGAAGCTGAAGCAGGAGATTTGTCATGTGTGACTTAGGCCAACAACTTGCTCACAAGGAACTGTTTGCATCAGTGAAAATTAGCGTCAGTTGGAAAGATTAACATTACATATGACTTTTTTTTGTCTATATATCCGTAGTTAATTGGGCAATCAATAGAATGGCATTTTCTAGAGACTGAATTACTTTTTGTTTAACCTCCTAGTGCAGCTGAGCAATTGCTGTTTTGGATAAATGGAGTCGAGATTGATTTTTAGTTGTGTAAAAACATGACTTCAGTTAATCTGCTAAAACCTGATGCATTGATGGCGGAAATTGGACGCACATCCAATGTTAGCATAGCTGTCATGGTTTTAGTGATCTGCTGTGCAACAGGATGCTGACTATCATACTTGTTTCCTCTTAAAAATGCTTGCTTCACAGAGAATTGGATAAAATACTTATTGTTCTTGGTCCTCTTCATCTGTATAGATGTATCACCACAATCATTAACAGCTGTATTGTGCCAGGATGTCTCTGGGAATCATGGATGCTGTACAATGTACCAATAATGAGGAGGTTGATGAGGAAGGTGTTGACGGAGAAGATTGCATGAGGTATCTATCAATTCAGCTGCTCAATGATATTGGACTGCTTGTTTCTATACACAATTTTCCACCTTTTCAAAAACTCGCTGCAAATGACGTAACAGGGAGGAGGTGCCTACATTATCAATGTCTCTACCGCTATTTACTGTGTCATCACAAGGGCTACAGATGCCTTGACAAATATTGTCTGGGTTGGGATAAAAATATCTCCAAACAGAAGAGGTGATTTTTTTGGTCTTATGCTATGGCATAACAATGTACTTATCATGGGCATGATGTTGTACCCCTGGTGGCTGCCTTACTTCGACAAAATTATCAGCATCCTCCTCATTCTCTTGTTCAAGTACACATTCATTTTCAGATCCACAATTATCCCCCTCATCTCTTGCACACTGGCAAGTTTCAAAGGAGTATCCTTTTTTTCTATGTCTATGGCTGCTCTATAATTAGTGTCAGAACCTGAAACGTCAGACTCACGTATAACACTCATGAATACTGATAAAGAAATTTGGGAGCTGAATAAAAATGTAGGATAGATATCTAAAGTTAAGATATTGGTTATGATAAGCTTGTAACATGTTATGATACTTTAATGTACTGAAGACACTATGGGCTAGATTTACTATCAGGCGTGTTTGTAAACCCGCTGACTTTCAGCGGGTTTGGCGGCGGTTTAGCCATCGCTGAATTTACTAAGGCTAAACCCGCCGTCCAAACGACCAGAAAAGATGTTTTCAAACTAGGGATGAGCGCGCTCGGATTTCTGAAATCCGAGCCCACCCGAACGTTGCGGATCCGAGTCGGATCCGAGACAGATCCGGGTATTGGCGCCAAATTCAAAAGTGAAACTGAGGCTCTGACTCATAATCCCGTTGTCGGATCTCGCGATACTCGGATCCTATAAATTCCCCGCTAGTCGCCGCCATCTTCACTCGGGCATTGATCAGGGTAGAGGGAGGGTGTGTTAGGTGGTCCTCTGTGCTGTTTAGTTCTGTGCTGTTTAGTTCTGTGCTGTTTAGTTCTGTGCTGTGCTGTGCTGTTTAGTGCTGTGCTGTGCTGTGCTGTGCTGTGCTGTGCTGTGCTGTGCTGTGCTGTGCTGTGCTGTGTGCTGTGCTGTGTTCTGCAGTATCAGTCCAGTGGTGCTGTGTGCTGTGCTCTGTCCTTCTGAGGTCAGTGGTGCTGCTGGGTCCTGTGCTGTGTCCTGTTCAGTCCAGTGGTGCTGTGTCCTGTGCTCTGTGCTTCTAAGGGCATAGTTATTTCCCCAATATTCCCCTGTGTTTAAAAAAATAAAAAAAAGTTTTTTTAAAAAATACCAAAAACTACTTTAATATTTTTTAATTACCACAAAATTTTCACAACCAATCCTGCAGTATAAGCCCATTGGTACTGCAATATTACCAAGTTCACACATTCAGCAGTAAAAGTCCAGTGGTACTGCAATATTACAAAGTTTACACATTCTGCAGTATCAGTCCAGTGGTGCTGTGTCCTGTGCTCTGTCCTGCTGAGTTCCGTAGTGCTGCTGGGTCCTGTGCCGTGTCCTGTTCAGTCCAGTGGTGCTGTGTCCTGTGCTCTGTGCTTCTAAGGGCATAGTTATTTCCCCATTATTCCCAAGTTTTTAAAAAATAAAAAAAAAGTAAAAAATAATAAAAAATTTAAAAAAAAAAAAATATATAATAATTATAACCAAATTTGCAAAACCAATCCAGCATTATAAGTCCATTGGTACTGCAATATTACCAAGTTCACACATTCTGCAGTATCAGTCCAGTGGTGCTGTGTCCTGTGCTCTGTCCTGCTGAGTTCCGTAGTGCTGCTGGGTCCTGTGCCGTGTCCTGTTCAGTCCAGTGGTGTTGTGTCCTGTGCTCTGTGCTTCTAAGGGCATAGTTATTTCCCCACTATTCCCAAGTTTTTTAAAAATAAAAAAAAAGTAAAAAAAAATAAAAAAAATAAAAAAAAAAATATATAATAATTATAACCAAATTTGCAAAACCAATCCAGCAGTATAAGTCCATTGGTACTGCAATATTACCAAGTTCACACATTCTGCAGTATCTTGTGCTACATATAATGGAGACCAAAAATTTGGAGGATAAAGTAGGGAAAGATCAAGACCCACTTCCTCCTAATGCTGAAGCTGCTGCCACTAGTCATGACATAGACGATGAAATGCCATCAACGTCGTCTTCCAAGCCCGATGCCCAATCTCGTAGTACCGGGCATGTAAAATCCAAAAAGCCCAAGTTAAGAAAAAGTAGCAAAAAGAGAAACTTAAAATCATCTGAGGAGAAACGTAAAGTTGCCAATATGCCATTTACGACACGGAGTGGCAAGGAACGGCTTAGGCCCTGGCCCGTGTTCATGACTAGTGGTTCAGCTTCACCCACGGATCTTAGCCCTCCTCCTCCTCCCCCCCCCTACAAAAAATTGAAGAGAGTTATGCTGTCAGCAACAAAACAGCAAACAACTCTGCCTTCTAAAGAGAAATTATCACAAATCCCCAAGGCGAGTCCAAGGGTGTTGGTGGTTGTCAAGCCTGACCTTCCCATCACTGTACGGGAAGAGGTGGCTCGGGAGGAGGCTATTGATGATGTAGCTGGCGCTGTGGAGGAACTTGATGATGAGGATGGTGATGTGGTTATTGTAAATGAGGCACCAGGGGGGGAAACAGCTGATGTCCATGGGATGAAAAAGCCCATCGTCATGCCTGGTCAGAAGACCAAAAAATGCACCTCTTCGGTCTGGAGTTATTTTTATCCAAATCCAGACAACCAATGTATGGCAATATGTAGCTTATGTAAAGCTCAAATAAGCAGGGGTAAGGATCTTGCCCACCTAGGAACATCCTCCCTTATACGTCACCTGAATAACCTTCATAGTTCAGTGGTTAGTTCAGGAACTGGGGCTAGGACCCTCATCGGTACAGGGACACCTAAATCCCGTGGTCCAGTTGGATACACACCAGCAACACCCTCCTCGTCAACTTCCTCCACAATCTCCATCAGATTCAGTCCTGCAGCCCAAGTCACCAGCCAGACTGAGTCCTCCTCAATACGGGATTCATCCGAGGAATCCTGCAGCGGTACGCCTACTACTGCCACTGCTGCTGTTGCTGCTGTTAGTCGGTCATCTTCCCAGAGGGGAAGTCGTAAGACCGCTAAGTCTTTCACCAAACAATTGACCGTCCAACAGTCGTTTGCCATGACCACCAAATACGATAGTAGTCACCCTATTGCAAAGCGTATAACTGCGGCTGTAACTGCAATGTTGGTGTTAGACGTGCGCCCGGTGTCCGCCATCAGTGGAGTGGGATTTAGAGGGTTGATGGAGGTATTGTGTCCCCGGTACCAAATCCCCTCGAGATTCCACTTCACTAGGCAGGCGATACCAAAAATGTACAGAGAAGTACGATCAAGTGTCCTCAGTGCTCTTAAAAATGCGGTTGTACCCACTGTCCACTTAACCACGGACATGTGGACAAGTGGTTCTGGGCAAACGAAGGACTATATGACTGTGACAGCCCACTGGGTAGATGCATCCCCTTCCGCAGCAACAGCAACAGCTGCATCAGTAGCAGCATCTACAAAATGGCTGCTCATGCAAAGGCAGGCAACATTGTGCATTACAGGCTTTAATAAGAGGCACAACGCTGACAACATATTAGAGAAAATGAGGGAAATTATCTCCCAGTGGCTTACCCCACTTAGACTCTCATGGGGATTTGTGGTGTCAGACAATGCCAGTAACATTGTGCGGGCATTAAATATGGGCAATTTCCAGCACGTCCCATGTTTTGCCCACACCATTAATTTGGTGGTGCAGCATTACCTCAAGAGTGACAGGGGTGTGCAGGAGATGCTTGCGGTGGCCCGCAAAATTGCTGGACACTTTCGGCATTCAGCCAGTGCCTACCGCAGACTAGAGGCACATCAAAAAAGCTTGAACCTGCCCTGCCATCACCTCAAACAAGAGGTTGTGACGCGCTGGAACTCCACCCTCTATATGCTGCAGAGGATGGAGGAGCAGCAAAAGGCCATTCAGGCCTACACAGCCACCTACGACATAGGCAAAGGAGTGGGGATGCGCCTGAGTCAAGCGCAGTGGAGACTGATTTCCGTGTTGTGCAAGGTTCTGCAGCCATTTGAACTTGCCACACGAGAAGTCAGTTCCGACACTGCCAGCTTGAGTCAGGTCATTCCCCTGATCAGGCTGTTGCAGAAGCAGCTGGAGAAAGTGAGGGAGGAGCTGGTAAGCCATTGCGATTACAGCAAGCATGTAGCTCTTGTGAATGTAGCCCTTCGTACGCTTTGCCAGGATCCGAGGGTGGTCACTCTTTTAAAGTCAGAGGAATACATTCTGGCCACCGTGCTCGATCCTCGGTTTAAAGCGTATGTTGTGTCTCTGTTTCCGGCGGACACAAATCTACAGCGGTGCAAAGACCTGCTGGTCAGGAGATTGTCCTCTGAAGAGGACCGTGACATGCCAACAGCTCCACCCTCATTTTCTTCCACATCTATGGCTGCGAGGAAAAAGCTCAGTTTTCCCAAAAGAGGCACTGGCGGGGATGCTGATAACATCTGGTCCGGACTGAAGGACCTGCCAACCATTGCAGACATGTCTACTCTCGCTGCATTGGATGCTGTGACAATAGAAAAAATTGTGGATGATTACTTTGCTGACACCATCCAAGTAGACATGTCAGACAGTCCATATTGTTACTGGCAGGAAAAAAAGGCAGTTTGGAAGCCCCTGTACAAACTGGCTCTATTTTACCTGAGTTGTCCCCCCTCCAGTGTGTACTCGTAAAGAGTTTTTAGTGCAGCGGGGAACCTGGTCAGTGAGCGGCGAAGGAGGTTGCTTCCTCACAACGTTGAAAAAATGATGTTTATAAAAATGAATAATCAATTCCTCAATGAAGTACAGCACTGCCCTCCAGATACTACAGAGGGACCTGTGGTTGTGGAGTCCAGCGGGGACGAATTGATAATGTGTGATGAGGAGGAAGTACACACTGTAGGGGGAGAGGAATCAGAGGTTGAGGATGAGGACGACATCTTGCCTCAGTAGAGCCTGTTTAGTCTGTACAGGGAGAGATGAATAGCTTTTTTGGTGTGGGGGCCCAAACAAACCAATCATTTCAGTCAAAGTTGTTTGGTAGGCCCTGTCGCTGAAATGATTGGTTTGTTAAAGTGTGCATGTCCTATTTCAACAACAGACCTCTCAACTGCAGCTCATCCCTCCTCTGCGGGGATAATGTCTCCTGTGCTCTGACACGTCACTCTGTGTACTCTCAGCCTCAGGATCTGACACTACAGCTACCATGCCTCTTGTAGCAGCCCTCACTCCAGGGCCTCTTCCATGTGCAGTGTCCCCCTCTCTCTTGGGTTCACTATAGTGGCATGGAGTTCTCCCCCTCATCCAGGGCACACATTCCTTGCCCTGGCTCAGTCACCACGCTCAGACTTCCAGGCAATGCTGGGGGAGCCTGGGAGCTTCCACCCCAGGTCCCCAGCTACAACTCTCCTCTCCTGTGTCTTCTCTCTCTTTCTGACACTTTAAAGATCGTGCCTTTAAATGAAAAAGTCAGTCTTCATTGCACGACTATGTGCAAGTGCAACAGGGACATTTTTTTGGGTTTACAAAGTCAAACAATAACACTACGACCCTGTCTGTCTGGGGTCTGTCAATGACGAATTGTCTGGAGCATGTTTTGAGGAGGTATTGTGGCCCCGGTATCAAATTGGGTACCGGGGCCACCCCACTATGCAGTCCAGATACTTGTTTGGTGGAATTCAGACACGTGGAGGGTTTTTTAATTATATTGTGGCCTCGGTACCAAATTGTGTACCGGGGCCACCACACTACGCAGTCAAGATAGATAGATGCGTATCATAGATAAAGTACATTCAGTGGTGTGGGGCAAATTGAAAAATATTCAAAATGCACTGACATTATCAAAAACAAGAGGTTGTCACACGCTAAAACTCCAACATGTATATGATGGAGAGGATGGAGGAGCAGCCGTATGTGTAGTGTAATGCAGACCTGTTGAAGGTTTTTTATATATTTTATTGTGGTGCCCAGTGCCCACTCCTCTAGGCAGTCCAGGTACATTTATTGGTGCGATTCATAAAAGTTCAGGGTTTTTAATATATCTTGTGGTGACCCACTCCTCTACGCAGTCCAGGTACATTTATTGGTGCGAATCAAACAAGTTGATGGTTTTCTTATTATATATATTGTGGTGACCCACTCCTCTACGCAGTCCAGGTACATTTATTGGTGCGAATCAAACAAGTTGATGGTTTTCTTATTATATATATTGTGGTGACCCACTCCTCTACGCAGTCCAGGTACATTTATTGGTGCGATTCATAAAAGTTCAGGGTTTTTAATATATTGTGGTGACCCACTCCTCTACGCAGTCCAGGTACATTTATTGGTGCGAATCAAACAAGTTGATGGTTTTCTTATTATATATATTGTGGTGACCCACTCCTCTACGCAGTCCAGGTACATTTATTGGTGCGAATCAAACAAGTTGATGGTTTTCTTATTATATATATTGTGGTGACCCACTCCTCTACGCAGTCCAGGTACATTTATTGGTGCGATTCATAAAAGTTCAGGGTTTTTAATATATTGTGGTGACCCACTCCTCTACGCAGTCCAGGTACAATTATTGGTGCGAATCATAAAAGTTCAGGGTTTTTAAGATATTGTGGTGACCCACTCCTCTACGCAGTCCAGGTACAATTATTGGTGCGAATCATAAAAGTTCAGGGTTTTTAAGATATTGTGGTGACCCACTCCTCTACGCAGTCCAGGTACAATTATTGGTGCGAATCATAAAAGTTCAGGGTTTTTAATATATTGTGGTGACCCACTCCTCTACGCAGTCCAGGTACAATTATTGGTGCGAATCATAAAAGTTCAGGGTTTTTAAGATATTGTGGTGACCCACTCCTCTACGCAGTCCAGGTACAATTATTGGTGCGAATCATAAAAGTTCAGGGTTTTTAAGATATTGTGGTGACCCACTCCTCTACGCAGTCCAGGTACAATTATTGGTGCGAATCATAAAAGTTCAGGGTTTTTAAGATATTGTGGTGACCCACTCCTCTACGCAGTCCAGGTACAATTATTGGTGCGAATCATAAAAGTTCAGGGTTTTTAAGATATATTGTGGTGACCCACTCCTCTACGCAGTCCAGAAAGATACCTTTTTGCAACGTTTTGGACTAATAACTATATTGTGAGGTGTTCAGAATACACTGTAAATTAGTGGAAATGCTTGTTATTGAATGTTATTGAGGTTAATAATAGCCTAGGAGTGAAAATAAGCCCAAAAACTTGATTTTTAAACTTTTTATGTTTTTTTCAAAAAAAATCCGAATCCAATACCTTAAATCCGAACCGAGACCTTTCGTCAAGTGTTTTGCGAGACAAATCCGAACCTCAAAAATAACGAAAATCCGGATCCAAAACACAAAACACGAGACCTCAAAAGTCGCCGGTGCACATCCCTATTTCAAACCCGCCTCTGTATAAAGCGCCATGACGGTTTCAACAATGTTCAACATACAAACAGCCGGATTTACTATTAGGGGGTTTATAAAGCCGCTGGAAAACCGCCATTCAAAAGACCAAAATGAAAGCGCTGCTTGTGAGCGGCGTGATGGTTCAAACAGTGTGCAGTTTCAGGTATTTTGCCAATCAGACCATAAGAGAAAGGCCTATTTCATGTCCAATGACCCATTAGGACAGTGTATAGAAAATGGCCAAAGTGTCATGAAATTTCAGGCTACTGTTTTGTTTTTTTTCCATTATTTTTTCACCCAGTATGATTGCATAGTAAAATCTCATTTCACCTTTCCTTTTCTAGTTGTTTTGTACTTTCCAAAAAACCACTAGAATATTGTTACCTCAAAGAAATTAGGATGGGAATTGTTGCATTACATAGTTAACCCTTATTTTAATGCTAATGCAATCCACATGTGAAAAATGTTTTTTCTGCCTGAAGCAATCACAGACAATCACAGTCTATTGCCCAGCAGTTAATCATGATGCTTACAAAAAGGGCCCCTCATTATTTGGCAGGTGTGGGTTTGTTGGAGAATGGCTTTTTTGGTGCATTCTTGCCAGTGTATGTTTGCAGCTTTTTACCTGATGGAGGCAGAAAGGCGCCAGGAGGAGGAGCATGAACAGCAGTTGGCATCTGTTCCGCGGAGCCTGCAAAGACCCCGCACTCCACGTGCATTTCCAGTGCGTTTGAATCTGGAGTCTTTGGCTGATGTGGAGGTAGTACAAATGTTTCGCCTCAATCGTACTAACCTCATGGCACTGTATGAGCAAGTGAAGGTTGATTTGGAGCCTACAACCAGCCGCTCTAATGCAGTGTCAGGACTACACAAACTACTGTGTGCAGTTCACTTTTTGGCAACAGGTTCCTTTCAATCTGTGTCCTCCAGAGTGATTGGCATAACGCAGCCGACATTTTCAAGACATTTTGGACATGTCTTAGGTGCCCTTAAAAGTGTGTGCCCTACATATATCAGCTTCCCCAGCCAGGAGTCACAGTGGCATGAGCTCAAGGGAGCTTTCTATAGGGTCGCAGGTATCCCTAATGTAATGGGTGCAATAGATTGCACTTATATTGCCCTGAGACCACCTCACCTCAGGCCAGTGGTTTATATAGGGCTTGTGATGTCAAATCTCCTGAGTTTGAAAATAGCCAATAGTAATAGGCCAGGAGACAGTGGAAATTTTCAAAAAAAACGCCTTTACACGAAAGCACCATCATTTAAAGCAAAAGCGCCATGTTCTATTCAAATTGAAGCCGAAATGCGCCCATTAGTAAATCTGGCTGTTTGCAATGCAAACCCGCCGGAAAACCGCCGCGATGCATGGCGGCTTCAAGGCGCCATTCATCACGCCTGTTAGTAAATCTAGCCCTATGAGTTTATGTTTGAAAGTGTTCATTGTATGAGATAATTTTAGAAAGTCAACAGATGTCTCTTCTCATGTAAAATGACTGTATGCATTGTAAATGAACTCATAATGTAATTCATGCTCAAAAGGAAACACTTCAGCCTTGAGAGGCCGGAACAATCACCTGCTTCTCTACTTCAAATAATGCTTTACATGTATATCATAATAATTAGAGTTATACGAAGGTCACTGGTGCAAGTATATCTTTTATGTGACAGGACTTTAGATATGTTGTTTAAAATAACTTGTAGATGTCCTGAGTCCTTGGAACCGGTGGTAATCGTTTTTACGATTACCACTATTTCGACATGGAGAAGCCTTATGAATAAAATCCGAAATTATGAAAAACCGAATTGAAAATAAACAGACTTACCTTCAACCCGATACTGGACACCTCCGATGAAAGCACCATGCTGACAGCAAGTGATTCCGATTGAAGAAGTGTTCGGCACTGCAAGCTGACATCATCGCGACGTCAGTCAATAGAAATTTAAAGCGACAACGTGGGGAACCCTAAGGTTAAGTGTTTAAATACTTAACCCGACATTGCAGCTTTAAATTGCTATTGACAGGCATTGCGATGACGTCAGCCTGCAGTGCCGAACACTTCTTCAATCGGAATACTTAATGAGGTACATGTGCATTAATAGGGCAAGAGTGCTGCACCTTTATTTCTGACCCTGAAGATACTATAGAAGGACACATAAATGCAATAGAAGAATTACAGCATAGGGTGAGAAGCATAGGAAGAGAAGCGTGGAATCCATTCAGATTCATAGGGGCAGGGATATCAGCACTAATATCAGGATTATTGCAAAATGCTGCTGTAGGTGGCATAATTGTATTGATCTTATATCTCATAGTGAAAGGTGTACTGAAATGCTTTAAGGCAGTAATGTGTAAGAAAAAAATCGGGGTTACAGTAGGTCCATCTACAACCACCCGTCTATATCCCTATGAATAGAATTACACCCCCACCTAACGAGAATTCAACAATAAAGCAGATACCCACACCAATGGCTGTGCCCTATTCTAACATCATCTAAACATAAGAAGGTGGATACAGACAGGGATGTGACTGATTTGTAGGGATAGTTGTGGCAAGTAAATTTAAAATAACTTGTAGATGTATGGTTCTTGGAACCATATGGCTTAAATAAGCTAATAAATGTCAAGTCACTTGCTATCATATGATTTAATGGAGTCCATGAACCAAGATGCCTACCTTATATCTATGCATGTTTGTTCCTTAAAACTTTTATTATAACTAATGATGTTTGGACAAGAGCCAGCCAAAAGGCTATATAAATGTATGTAAGCTTCTAATGAGGCTATTGTATGTATGTATAAGTCTATTCTTGTGTGAACTAGACATCTGTGTGCACGCAATAAATGGAAGATTTGCTTTTCATCTGCATCTGCAAAACTCTGTTAAACAATCCTTTGCAAGAGAAAGCAAATATGACAGCTGTCATCCAGTCACACAGCGGATTAAAGGTGACATGGCGACTATCTAGTATTAGATCTGTGTCCTATATCCACCATTTAATCAGCAGGTTTTAGACAGTTAATTGAGGTCTTGTGTCCTTGTTACCAAAGTCCATCTCAACATCATTTTGGTAGACAAGCAATTCCTCACCTGTACCAGGATGTTACAAAAAGCAAAATTATTGTGCTACAAATGCTATTCTACCCACTGTGAACTTAACCACAGATATGTGGACAAGCGGAACTGTCCAAAGTAACAATTATATGACTGTGACAGCCCACTGAGTTGATGAATCACTTCAGCAGCAGGAACAGCAGCAGTATCTAACAAATAACGTCAGATCTTTCAGAGGCAGGCTACTCCGTGTATTACCGACTTCACAAAGAGGCATACCGCTGACAACCTTTTCGAAAAACTAAGACATGTCATTGCAACATAGCTTATCCCGCTTGGACTCTCCTCAGGACATGTGATTTGATTTCTGATAACGCCATCAATATTGTGAGAGCATTACAGCAGGATGAATTCCATCACATTCCCTGTTTTGCTCACACAATCAAGTTGGTGATACAGAGCTTTTTAAAAATTGACAGTGACATGCCGGAGATGCTGTTTGTGTCGCGAAATATTTTATGACATTTTAGGTATTCTGCAACAGCATGTACGAGCTAAAAGAAGAATACAATTTGCCCTGCCACCAACTGAAGCAAGAGGTGGTAACAAGGTGGAATTCCACCCTTTATATGCTTCTGAGGATGGAAGAACAGCGAAAAGACATCCACGCTTACTCAACAAAACATGACATTATGAAAGGAGGGGGAATGTACTTTAGTCCAGCGCAGTGGAGAATACTTTCCGTGTTGTTTGAGGTACTGCAACCATTCAAAGTCATCTCCTGTGAACTGAGTTCAGACACTGCTAGCTTGAGCAAAGTGATTCCCCTAATTAGACTTTTGGAAAAGCTGCTTGAGAAAATGAAGGAGGAGATGAAACAAAGAAATTTTGCTAAGTATGTCGGACTTGTAGATCAAGTACTTTATTCGCTTTGCCTGGATCCAAGAGTTAGTAGCAGGGTCATAAGAGAGAGGAAAACCCTTTAAGCAACACACAAGTTGCAACAATATATATATATATATATATATATATGTATATATATATATATATATATATATATATATATATATTTATATATATTCCTACTCTGCCATTATGTTAATGTATAATGGGTGCAATTATAAAAATTAGACTATCATATATATATATATATATATATATATATATATATATACACAGGTACTCCTCACTTAACAACCTACCCATTTAATGACCACTCGGAGTTACGACCAGGTTCTCCCTGGGTCCTCATTGTTATAATTGCTGCTGTTTGTAGAGCTTTACTGTACACATGTTTATTTTCTGTTATGCAGTGTTATGTAATGTAAAGCAAACTAACAAAATACAGTTTTCTTTAGTCTATTTCTTCATTCAGAATCAATAAAAATGATTACAATACATGTAGGTGCATATAACAGTACTGTACTCACTTAGCGACCAATTCGCTTAACGACCTAGTCGTAGGAACGGAACTCGGTCGTTAAGTGAGGAGTACCTGTATATATATACATTTTGTTAAGAAAGTTGAATACACATAGATGTGTTAATGGGCATAGTAGGTATAATTATAAGAGAAGACATATCAATATATTTCTATATATTTTTTGTGCTCTGCCATTATAGTAAAAAAAAAATACACAGAGTTATAGGAAGAAAACATGTGTTAATGTTAAAATAATAATACAGAATGGAGATGGACACATGTCACATCGGTAAATAAATGAGACTTTAAAGAGAATATGTACTTTCACATGAGTTAACAATACATATTGTATACACTTGCATACAGGAACACATGATTGACATACAGAGCATATAAAATAGGTTTATTATTGCTTCACCATTAAAAGAACACTATTCTCATTTGCTTGACGTTTTTACACCACACCATGTGATAGAGACATCATCATAAATTTAAATATACATGCCCAGAAAGGCGTCACTATTGGAGGAACTATCAGCAGATTGTCAGATAGATGGTCGTCAGTACGTACACACTGCAGGATAGATACAACATCATTGAACAACATTTTTAGACCGGTTTAAAAATCAAATGAAACTACACAATGTGCTCTGGAACGATAATTGTTCATCGTTCCAGCGTACACACTAATGCGATATTGGGCAGAACGGTCGTTTATCATTTGATTGGTCTGATAATTGTCTGAAAACACTGTAGTGTGTACCCAGCTTAACTTTCTTCTGCAATTCAGCTACTACTCAACTTTTAAGTTGCTGCCTATAATTTAGAACAATAAATCAATATTGTTATACTTAGATGCTGGATGAGATAAAATAAAAAATTACGGGGCCTTTGACTTTCATATTTCTCGATTGGGTATTTCTGTTCCACTACTAAAAAAATGAAAATAAGTTAAAGTATGTTGAAAACAGCATATACATGAAAGGCTTTTTATATAATAAATATAGAACAGATATGTTTTTTTAAACTTAAAATAAGAAGGTTTTTTTTTATTTTTTAACTCAGATAGCATAAACAGAACAGACATTGCCATTGCCGTTGGTAACCCCATTAATATGTAGGGTGATTTGAAAACAAGGACCTTTAACTCTTTGATAGATCAGTCTAAGGGCTAGATTTACTAAGCTGCGGGTTTGAGAAAGTGGGGATGTTGCCTATGGCAACCAATCAGATTCTAGCTGTCATTTTGTAGAAGGTACTAAATAAATGAAAGGTAGAATCTGATTGGTTGCTATAGGCAACATCCCCACTTTTTCAAACCCGCAGCTTAGTAAATCTAGCCCTAAGTCTCTAGTGAAACTAAATATCTGAAAGCTTTTACAAAATAAATGTTCATTTTCTGACACACTTTATTTTGTTATCCTCTTACAATTCTGCAGACATAGCAGGCATTTGTACATGGTATGCAAAGATATTTGTTTCACCTGCACAGCTAAAAGGGAAATTCATATTATTATTTCGTTATTTTTTATTTATGCAATACTCCATTCTCATTTGTGGTCACTCCTACCAATATAGACACAGAACAAATACAAACCCTAATTTTGCTATTTCAATCTCTTGGCTGGCTAGTATTACAAATAGTTCTGAAATACCTTCTGAGAACAAAAATCCCTATTCATTAAGCACGGTTACAAAATCTTCAAGAATTCTGACTCTAATCTTTAGGACATATAATCTACCTGCAGACTTCAAAGGTCATTTAATACTTGGTTATCAGATACTAGCCTCTATGCAAACAGAGGATGCCACTTATGAAACAATTCATTACAAGATTTTTTTTTCTTCTTTGCTTTGATGTGTTTGCAAAGGCTGATTATTCTCTTAATTTCACCAATTGCTAAAAATCCACCATAATACCAAAGAGCACAAAAAATAGAAATTGAGCTCACACTTGTTCTGGAATTCCCAAGGAGTGGCTGGTTAGAGAGTGATTAGATTTAATTGCATTGTACCAGCCTTACATTTGAACAAGCTGGTCAAGCTGGGCCACTTTAACAATGGGCCTGATGGAGCTGCAGTTCTAGGCCTCTACACACAAATAGCCAATCAAGATCAGTGCCTTTTTTATTTTTTATATTAGACACAGCCCAATAGTTATGATTCATAACTTATGACTGTGCAGTGGGGTGTCTGCTATTTTTACTTTCACAGTGAATCACCATCCCAGACAAGGGAAGACACTCGCGCTGCTGACAGTGCAGCTCCTCCCTGCATGGCGAATGTGAGGGGGACACAGCCTCCCACCACCGTACACATACTGGGAATGATTCATTAAGGAATGCAAAACGAACGTAATGTGTGTTGTTAAAAAAAAAAAAGAACATATATCGGCCATACGAACGTCCGTATTCAAGGTCCAGCGCATGCAGGCAATATGTTCCTTGTTGAATACGGGCGTGAGTAACTCACTTACGTGGAGCAAAACCTGACGCACCTAGCAGTGCATTTTTATTTGCTCCTCCATGTGATTCACAAGCAGATGTACCTTTTTGCACTACATGCATCTTTATTCCCATATGACAGAGGAACACACAAGCAATTCCTTCATTAACTGTGTTACTTCTATACACTCATGTTTTATAACATAATTGTTTTACTAACCCTGCATGTTAACCCTTTGTATGATGCATTACCACAAGCTGGACTGTTGCAAGGTGCAATTGCATGATCTCAAAAACCCTATAGAACATACCTCAATCACATTAGTACACATTTGCTTTTATAAAATAAAATTCACAAGGAAACGTATTTTCCTTAACCTACATTTTTTTTTTTATATAAACAAAAGCTGAAAAGAAACTTTTTGGACATACAAGCTAACATAAAACTAAATACAGTGTTTTTTAGCACCTCAAAGTATTTTTGTTTTTTTCCCCATCATTTTCGGCAGAGTTCAGAAGTACAGAGAAAAGAAATTCTCTGCAAGTTTCATCTTATTCTGAGCACAGTGCTAGCTTGAGGATTGCACATACAGATATATTGAGGGGAGGGGGGATTACTTGGCAACAAACACTTATTAGATCCATGATCTCAGACACCTGTAGAATGGCAAACTTTGCCTAGGCCTAGGCAAAGACTCATTTAGCAAAGAAAGTATTTCTGAGGCCTACTGTTAATATTATACTAGATACTTACATTTTTATGCAGCGCCCTGGGATGTCCAGGGGTCCCTCCATAACTAAAAGAAGTCCCTCCAAATGTTCTACCATGGTCTCTTCCACCAGGGGTGGGGAGAGGGATTGTTGGGGTGGGTGGGGAAAGGGATTGGTTAGGGGTGGTGAAAGGAATTGGTCAGGGGGTGTGGAAAGGGCAGTCTCCCCTTGGGTCTCCACCCTAATCTCCTGATTACGGTGACGTAGGTGACGTTGGACGCATTCTGTTAGAAGAATATTACACATTAGTGTTTGTATGAAATTTTCTCTCTGTCTCCTACATATATAGTTATATAGATACAGTATTAGGTTTCAATGTTAATTATCAAATACCTCACATGGACCATTACTCCACCATTGGCTAAATACGTACACCTCTACACTACTTGCATATGGACTTGACCTAAGAGGTTTATGAAAACTTTAGTATCCTAAAATAGCTACTTACTGATGCTGAAACATCACTAGTACATAGCAGGCCAAAGTCAGATTAACGAGGAGGGGTACTCGGGACACATACACCAGGTGCCCGCTGTCAGACTTCCCTCTGACACTAAAGGGGAGCAATCAGGGGGATAATGTGGTACTTAGGGGCCTTCCAATCTTCCTTCATTTGGCCGTGGACCTTATGATCTATTCCTCCCTCTATTCCCCTAAGTGGGCCTCCTCCTGTCCATACTACTGATAGGTGTCACAGGGGAAATGCACCACATTACAGGTGTCATCACATGTGTGAAGAGTCTATCTCTCCAACACAGCATGGAAGAAGCAAAGTAAGTGTGAGGGAAGCGGATTGGGGGTATCTTAATATAATGTTTGAGGCAAGGGCAGGGGGTCTTAGTATAATGTGTGAGGGAGGGAAAGGTGGTCTTAATATAATGTGGAAGGGGTGTCTTAATGTAATGTGGGTGGGAGGTAGTTTATTAATTTAATGCTGGAGTATGGGTGGTGGCTAATTATTTAATAGGTGCTATTTTATTTGTGGGGTGAGTGTGGGAGTATTTAATTTAACACTGGGGCCTAATAATTTAAGGTGGGGTAATGGGACCTCTAATTTAAGACTCTGGTTGTTTGGGGGCTATTAATTGAATGTGGCTCTGAGATTGGGGAGAATGAGGTCTGTTCATTAAATGTGAATATTAATTATTTAATTGCAGTGATTGCTGCAGGCAAAAGGTATATTAAATGTAAATACTATTAATTTATTGCTGAGGTGGGGGGTCTCTACTGTAATAAGGGAGGGAGGTAAGCAGTTAATTTAATGGTGGACTATGGGTCAAGGCTAAGTGCTATTAATGTATTTGTGGGGTGATGGTGGGGCTATTTAATTTAAAAGTGGGGCCAATTAATTTAAGGAGCGGTGATGGGAACTTTAATTTTGGGGTGGTTTGGGACTATTCATTTAATGTGGGGGCGAACACATTGAGCTGGAGGTGGATAGGCTGCACAATAACGATCAGCAGCTTTCTGCGCCAGCTAAACATTGCATTTGGGAGGACATCATGGTGCAGATCAATGAAGTGGCTCCAATTAGGAGGTCTGTGACTGAGATCAAGAAACAGTAAGCAAACATTTTTACTATTATATTGTGCTCTGCATATATAGTAGACTTCTAAAATTGTACATAAAAAAAAAATGTTGTGCAAGGCATGGGATGACCATGACCAAAGCCATTTCTAAATAGAGAAATATAAAAATGTGTAAGCTTACACTGCAACCTGTTTAAAATCTTTAAAAATGATTATGACTTTAGCATTGTGCGACGTTTAGGACCAATACATTTACAGTATTTTTATATGAATGTCTGCACAAGTATTTAACACATGATTTTACCAGTGTACATTTTGAACATTTCACACAGATGACAAGACTGAAAGCATCACCTCAAGGACAAGCTAAGTGTCAGGTTAGCTCACGAATAGATGAGTGAGATCCTGCTGTCTCAATAGATATTAGCTAGACTTTTCTAGAGGCGCGGAGTCTAACAAGGTGGAAGGTATTCACCAGAGACTCCCGCAAGGGAATTTGGGCTTCAGCAGCTTCCACCCTGCAGGTCGCAGCCCTCTAGGGAAGTTCCCAGACAGATGGAGAAGGACTTAATAACAGAAGAAATCCAGACATCAAATGGTGATAATAACGATTACCACTTTATTGTAAAATATAATACAAAGTTCATTGAAGGTTGAGTAAACTGCAGATGATGATAACGATAATATACAGAGAATAGGAACCATCAATGAAATTCAATAATGCAGACTGAAGGCCAATAGCAAATCACCACTATACCACTGAGGAGTGGAACATAAAACAAAGTTCAATCAAGTGCTAGAGATGAACAGCTCAATAAAATCCAAATGCAGCAGCGATAATTCACAGCTCAATATAAAGATGTAAACGAGCCAGCATAGACAACGTTGATAAAGTAGATAGCAAGCGTTTTTCCCACAGGTAAATGAAACAAATATAGTGAGGTCAGCAGAATCTGATATACCGTATATACTCGAGTATAAGCCGACCCGGATATAAGCCGAGTCACCTAATTTTACCACAAAAAACTGGGAAAACTTATTGACTCGAGTATAAGCCTACGGTGGGAAATGCAGCAGCTACTGGATGGTACAGAGAATAGAACACAATCACTAATTAATACAATTAGTTCTAGTGAACGTAAGCATTCCACCAGTCTGCATGGAGAACACTTCTAGCATCATATATAAGATACAATAGCGTCCATTAACCAATAGTAACCACTCCAATAGGGTAATTAGTACTACTAGCAAAAAGACAGCCAATTACAATTGATTCAATAAAGAGGTAAACTCCACACAATTATATACTAGAAGTAGATATATCCAACATCTAGTAATCAAGGGCCTGATTCATTAAGGATCTTAAATGAAGAGGATCCTTATTTCAGTCTCCTGGACAAAACCATGTTAAATGCAAGGGGTGCAAATGATTGTTCTGTTTTGCACTTAAGTTAAATACTGACTGTTTTTTCATGTAACACATGTAACACACACATATCAACTTTAAATTTCAGTGTACAAATAAGCTCTCAAGTATTTGTGTGCTACATGAAAAAAGTCAGTATTTAATTTATGTGCAAAACAGAACACTCATTTGCATCCCTTGCATTGAACATGATTTTATCCACGAGACTGAAATAAGGATCCTCTTCAGTTAAGATCCTTAATGAATCAGGCCCCAAGTTATTACATACGGTATGCAGATGTCCCAGTGTTGGGGGTGGTCACTTAAAATGAACCCCTCCCCGGCCTCTCACTACAATACTCGATCATGCGTCCAATCGCAGGTGGGCAGAACAGTGCATTCCCCGACGCAGGTAGCGAAGACGTGTGTAGCCATTTGCATCTGCATCTGGTACATTCCTCACATTGTTCAACGCTTTTCACCGGGCTACTTAAGCTTCCTAATTTCCACCTCAGCCTTTAACTTACCTCCGCAGTGGAACGCATGTGCGTTTCACTGACAGAAAGTTCGGCATTTGGAACACAAGTTTGCATTTCAAATGCCGAACTTCCTGTCAGTGGAACGCACATGCGTTCCACTGTGGAAGTTAAGAGCTGAGGGACCGGAGAACAGGTAAGTTCACTCGTGTATAAGCCGAGGGGGCTTTTTCAGCATAAAAAATGTGCTGAAAAAGTCGGCTTATACACGAGTATATATGGTATATATATATATATATATATATATATATATATATATATAGCAACGATGGGCCACAGCTCACCACAGGATTATGGAACAAGGCAGCAGTATACAGTAATGCAGGCTGAATAGGTAGCGGGTATTGATCACAGTGATGACCACAAGTAGTTGAACTGGTGCACAGAGAACAGCAAAGTCCAGAAACATACAGCAACGATGAGCCACAGCTTACCACAAGGACGTGGAACGAAACAGCAGCAATCAGCGGTGCAGACAAGATGAATAGCGGGCGTTGATCATAACGATTACCACAGTAGTGGAACTGATGTACAGCAATAGCAGAGTCCAGATACAAAGTACAGATGAGGCACAGCTTACCACGGAGATGTGGAAAACGGCAGTAGTAGTCAGTGGTGCAGGCCGAGTAGGCAATGGATGATGATCACAGCGAATACCACAAGTAGCGGAACAGGTACACTGAGATCAGCAGAGTCCAGATACACAGCAGCGAAAATGTACAGCTTACAACGGATATGTGGAACACGGCAGTAGTAGTCAGTGGAGCAGGCCGAGTAGGCAGTGGATGTTGATCACAGCAGTTTACCACAGGTAAGTCAAACAGGTGCGTAGAGATCAGCATAGTCCAGACACAGCAGCGATGGGATACAGCTTACCACAGAGATGTGGAACACGGCAGTAGTAGTCAGTAGTGCAGGCCGAGTAGGCAGTGGATGTTGATCACAGCAATTACCACAGGTAAGCAGAACCGATGTGTAGAGGTCAGCATAGTCCAGACACCCAGCAGCGTTGAAGCACAATTACCACAAAGATGTGGAACACAGATGAGGCATCATGATCAGGTCTGGTATTACTTAAAGAACCAGCAATGCAAAGGTGAAAGGAGGGACCTTATAAAGAGAGGCTGACCAATAGCAAAACTGACTAACACACAGGTTAACTAATCACGGATACAAGGCATAGCTGACAGCCTATACTAAGAAGAGAGATTTAAAGTGATAGTCAGTGTTTAGAGACTCGGGTGGAGATACCCGGGGAACGGAGTGTGACAGTACCCTCCCCCCTGCCTTTTAAAGGTGGTCACCGAACACCTAGGACAAGGCTTCTTGGGAAAATGTGGCATGAAATCTTTTCAATAGAAGGGGTGCATTGACATCAGATGCTCGTACCCAAGATCTCTCCTCAGGGCCAGAACCTTTCCAGTCAACTAAGTACTTCAATACCTCTCTAGAGTACTTGGAATCCAACAATTGCTTGATCTCGAAATCTTCAGATTGCTGGATCTCGGGCTGAACATGAGAGGTAATAGGAGAAGAGAACCGACTTATGACCACAGGTTTCAAAAGAGAGATATGGAAGGTGTTAGTAATCCGTAGTAATCCGTAGAGCTGAAGGAAGCTGAAGTTTAAAACACACTGGAGAAATAACTTGAGAGATCTTATAAGGACCAATATAACGAGAAGCAAACTTCATACAGGGAACCTTGAGATGAATATTCTTAGTCGACAGCCAAACTTTGTCACCAATTCTCAAAGGAGGCACTACGTTTCTTATCTGCAAATAATTTGTATTGAGAAGAAGATTTTTTTAATGCTCTTCGAACTTGTGCCCATAAAGAAAGAAAGTCCTGTCTCAATGAATTAACAGCTGGAACCTGGGTAAAGGGTAAGGCCGAAAACTCAGGAGTTCAAGGATGTATGCCATAAACGATAGAAAAAGGAGTCGCAGAAGTTGATTCATGAAAAGCATTGTTATGCACGAATTCAGCCCATGGTAACATACCGACCCAATCTTCTTGGTTAGTAGATGAAAACATCCTAAGAAAAGTCTCTAAGTCTTGGTTAACTCTCTTCGTTTGCCCATTGGTCTGAGGGTGATATGAAGAGGAAAACTTGAGTCGGATTCCCAAAAGATGACACAGAGATCTCCAAAACTTGGACACAAATTGGACCCCTCTATCCGAGACAATCTCTAAAGGACAACCATGAAGACGAAAAATTTCTTTCAAAAAATGTTGGGCCAACACAGCAGAAGAAGGCAAACCAACCAGAGGGACGAAGTGTGCCATTTTGGAAAAACGATCAACAATAACCCAAATAATATTATAATTCTTGCTTACAGGTACATCAGTAATGAAGTTCATCGAAATGTGAGTCCATAGTTTAGAAGGTACAGGAAGAGGCTGAAGAAGACCCAACGGAGGTTGACGAGAGGATTTATGTTGGCACAGACTGCACAAGTTGCTACAAACTCTTTAACTTCGGACTGAAATTTAGGCCACCAATGTTGTCGGGAAATGAATTCAAAAGTCTTCCGAGCTCCCAGATGTCCAGCAAAACATGAAGCATGACACCAAATCAATAGTCTCTTCTGTAAATTGAGAGGACCAAAGTTTTCCCTGGAGGAGGAGTAGGATTCTTGGGAAGATTAATGGCATTAAGACACTTTGGATCCAGAATTGGACGATCCAGAAAATTTTCAGGTTCAACATTATCAAAAGCTCAGGACAATGCATCAGCTTTTTTATTCTTTGGTCCAGGCTTAAATGTAACATGTAGATTAAAACTTGAGAAGAAAAGCGACCAACGAGTCTGACGAGGATTTAGGCTTTGGGCAGATTAGAGATATAGGAGATTTTTGTGATCAGTAAAAACTGTAACAATATGTCGAGCCCCTTCCAACAAATAGCGACATTCGCTCAATGCTAATTTAATAGCCAACAACTTTATCGCCTATGGAATAATTCCTCTCTGCTGGTAAAAATTTAAGGAAAAAGAAAGCAAAAGGATGCAGTTTCCCTTGAGTAGACTTCTGTGAAAGAACGGCTCCAACTCCCATTGTAGATGCATCAACTTCAAGAAAAAATAGGAGGGAGAGGTCAGGTTGTTTCAAAACAGGAGCAGTGGAAAAAGTCTCTTTAAGAAAGGAAAATGCTTCAAATGCTTCTGGAGGCCAATGTTGAGGGTCAGCACCTTTCCTGGTGAGGACCACTAATGGAGCCACAATGGTGGAATAACCAGAGATAAAACGTATGTAATAATTGTAAAACCCAAAAACCGTTGGATAGCTTTAAGTGTATTAGTACAAGGCCACTCCAGAATAGCCCGAACTTTCTCAGGATCCATCTGCAAGCCTGTTCCAGACATATACCCCAGGAAGGGTATCTCAATTACTTCAAAGGAGCACTTCTCCGAATTTACAATACAGACTGTCCTCCCGTAATCGAGAAAGAACTTCAGCATCATGAAGTGATGGGGCTGGAGATCTTTTGAAAAAATGAGTATATCATCCAGATACACTACTACAGAAGAATACAGGAGGTCACGGAAAATTTCATTGACATAACTCTGGAAGACTGCAGGCGCATTGCACAAACCAAAGGGCATAACAAGATATTCATAATGGCCATCTCGTGTGTTCAATGCCGTCTTCCATTCATCTCCAGCTCGTATTCTAATAAGATTGTATGCTCCTCGAAGATCTAATTTAGAAAAAAAAATTGCACCTTTAATACGATCAAATAATTCATTAATTAATGGAATAGGGTATCGTTTTTTACTGTGATGGCATTCAAGCCTCTATAATCAATGCAAAGATGAAGGGTTCCATCTTTCTTCTTTACAAAAAAGAAACTAGCTTCAGCTGGAGAGGTGGAAGGTCTAATAAAAATTCTTTGTAGATTTCCCTCAATATAATTGGTAGTAGCCTCAGTCTCAGGCAATGATAAAGGATAGACATGTCCTCTGGGTGGCATTTTACCTGGAATAAGATCAATAGGACAATTTCATGGAAGCTGAGGAGGCAACCGTTCAGCATTAGATTTATTAAAATCATCAGCAAACGAGGAATACTGTGATGGCAAAACAGAAATATTAGAATCTGGTAAGGTAAGAAGAGTCCTCAAAGGCTTGACTTGAGTGAGACATCTTCCTGAACAGGCATGCCCCCATGCTGTAATCTCAGAAGAATGCCAATCTAGTTGTGGCGAGTGGAGATAAAGCCACGGTAAACCTAGAGTAAGCGGACTGGTGGAAAAAGGTAAAACAAGAAAGGAAATTTCCTCCCGATGAAGTGCTCCTACTTGTAGACAAAGTGGCTTAGTGCAAAACTGAATAGAACTTTTGGTGAGGCGAGCTTCATCAATTCCAGTAATTGTAATAGAGTTCTCAAGAGGCATAGTAGGAAGAGCCAACTGTTTGACAAGATGTAGAGAAATAAAGTTTCCCGCAGCTCCTGAATCCAATAAAGCAGTAGTATGATCAGTTTCAGAGGACCAATGTAAACTGACAGGAAACTAACAAACTTGATCAAAAGAAAAATTCGGAGAGTGATGAAAAGCCCCTAGCCTGACCTCTCCTGAACAAGTTAAGGTCTGGCATTTGCGTACCATTTGAAACAAAGTTTAAGAACATATCCAGCATCCCTGCAATAAAGGCAAAGTTTATTCTTGATTCTCTTCTCTCTCCTCAGGAGTCAAACAAGAATGACCCAACTGCATAGGTTCATCCGAAGAGCCAGAAGATTGAAATCTAGGGATTACTTGAGAAGGTGAATGTCTAAAATTCTCTTTTTCAGAAGATCTCTCTCAGAATCTAATAGCCACTCTATTACATATTGAAATTAAAGAATCGAAGGTTGCTGGTAGTTCTTGAGAGGACAAAGTATTCTTGATTTTATCGGAGAGGCCATGCCAGAAAGTAGCCACCAGGGCTTCATCATTCCACTGTAATTCAGAAGAAAGAGTCGGAAATTCTATTACATATTGGGCCACAGAGCGCAAACCATGGCGTAGGCGAAGGAAACTGGAAGCTGAAGAAATAACTCATCCTGGTTCGTCAAAAATCCTCCTAAAAGTAGAGATAAAGGCAGTACAGTCATTCAAAAGATTATCATTCCGTTCCCACAGAGGGGAGGCCCACGCCAATTCTTGCCCAGATAAAAGAGAAATAATAAATGCAACTTTAGCCCTTGAGGAAGGGAAAGGAAGAAGTTCAAACTAAATAAGACATTGATTCAGGAAGCCTCTGCAAGACTTAGGATTGCCATCAAATTTAGAAGGCGTTTGCAAACGTAGAGTAGAAGAACTTGAAGACGTCTCTGAAACAACTGAATGCACTGATGCCTGTATTGTAGTAGACAAAGTTGAAACAACTTGAAACTTGTCCATACGAGCAGCCAGTGACTGAAGGCACTGGAATATATGAGTCTGCATGGCATTTTCACGTTCCAATCTACCAAGCATATTGTGACGAAACGAGTGTGATACGCTAACCATTCTGTGTCTCGTTTCTCACATAATGTGGATTATAGTACTTTTTATAGCCCTTGCTTTTGTTCCCCAGCTCACCAGACTACAACTGCATTGTCCAATTACATGTGGTTAAGGGGACATTGTAGTTCAATGTAAATATGTATATTGTGTAATATATATTGATGACTTGCAGTAATGTTATTCAATGTCCTTAAACTGAAGCCAGGAGGGTTATGGGTAAAGATCAGGTGGTGTCCACAATGAGAGGGCTGGAGCTGCATTCATTCTCCCCTCCCCCCTCCTTCCTCTACAGGAAGAATGGAACAGTTGGGGACCCTGTGACATCACAAAGTAATGTAAGGGGTTAATTTTAGGAGGGGCTCACAGCTACCTTATCCTTGGAAGTAGGGGAAGCCAATTAGCATCAATTGTTCTCCTTAGGACTAGTCCAGACGTTCTGTCTGCGTACCAGCAGGGGGCTTCTGTGAAAGGACAGCTCATCTTCACTGCCCTGTCCAAACCCTCTAGTCCTGCACTGACCAATGGTTAAGAAGAATAGACCCAGGGCTTTGCCCAGGGAGGTGAAAGACTGTGGAAATTAGACCTGAGATATAAGGAACAACTCCAGAGGGGAAGGGTGTTCATTCTGTGATTTCATTCACGAAGGTGCAAGATCTAGTTTTGAGTTGTCGAGTCTATATATGCAGCTGAGAGAGATGCATGGGTCGTGAAGTCTGGACAGCCAGGTGACTATAACTCCTTAAGTTAGTGAGGTAAGGGACAGATGATGTTGTAAACCTGCCTGGCATTTATTTACTGTGTGCACATAATATTCTAGTGTTGTTTGTATGACAATAAATATACTGTTGTATTTTTATAACTACATTTGCCTGAGTGACCATAGGAATCCTAGAAGGTACTGGGTAGACGTCCCTGGCATAGGAAGGCACCCGTGGGTGGCCAGCCAGCGTGAAGTGGGTAGCATTGGGCCAGATAAACCCAGTATCTTCTCACATATGTTGAAGTAAATCTTTGGCAGAGGGTTCTCTCTCAGGATCTGTCAAGGCTGGTTCTTACTGTCAGGTTAGATCACGAATAGATGAGTGAGATCTTGCTGTCTCAATAGGTATTGGCTAGACTTCCCTAGAGGTGCGGAGTCTAACAAGGTGGAAGGTATTCACCAGAGACTCCCGCAAGGGAATTTGGGCTTCAGCAGCTTCCACCCTGCAGGTCGCGGCCCTCTAGGGAAGTTCCCAGACAGATGGAGAATGACTTAATAACAGAAGAAATCCAGACATCAAATGGTTATAATAACGATTACCACTTTATTGTAAAATATAATAAAAAGTTCATTGAAGGTTGAGTAAACTGCAGATGATGATAACGATAATATACAGAGAATAGGAACCATCAATGAAATTCAATAATGCAGACTGAAGGCAAATAGCAAATCACCACTATACCACTGAGTGGAACATAAAACAAAGTTCATGCAAAGTTCAATGAAGTACTGGAGATGAACAGCTCAATAAAATCCAAATGCAGCAGCGATGAATCACAGCTCACTATAAAGATGCAAACGAGCTAGCATAGACAATGATATTGATAAAATAGATAGCAAGAGTTCCCACAGGTAATTGAAAAAAATATACTGAGGTCAAGAGAATCTGATATATATATATATATATATATATATATATATATATATATATACACAAGTTAACCCGTGCATGATACTCATGCATTCTAGTCAAATCAAGCTACTTATGGTCTTAAAAAGGTTCTTGTCATGCATTTGGGCATAGCCCACGCCTCCTCAGGGGAAGAGCGTTACTTCTTGATGCAAGCGCCTTTTTTAATGTGTGTTCATGAGGTAAAATTACCTCATGAAAATGAGTTTGACCCCTCAACTCGTAAATTTAGCCTTTACTACCCCTCCCACGGGGGGAAGGGGGGATGAAGGAAGTTAACTGACTTCACTATTCTAATTTTTTTGTCAAATAGTGTCAGTATACCAAATTTCAGGTCAATTGGATGAGCCCTTTCTGAGAAAATAGTTTTTTCTACACACACACACACACACACACACACTAACACACGCCACTACACATGTGTGTTCATGAGGTAAAATTACCTCACGAAAATGAGTTTGAGCCCTGAACTCCTAAATTTAGCCTTTACTAACCCTCCCACGGGGGGAAGGGGGGATGATGGAAGTTAACTGACTTCACTATTCTAATTTTTTTGTCAAATAATGTCAGTATACCAAATTTCAGGTCAATTGGATGAGTCCTTTCTGAGAAAATAGTTTTTTACACACACACACACACACACACACACTAAAACACGCCGCTAAGCTTTTACTTTTATATATTAGATAATGCTAAGAATTTAGTAGGTCAGTGTATAACTCTGCCCAGCAGGTGGCGCTGCAGCTTGGTGTTTTTTTTTTCCACACACAGACTAACACACGCCGCTAGGCTTTTATATTATAGATATATATATATATATAGCAATGATGGGCCACAGCTCACCACAGGATTATGGAACAAGGCAGCAGTAGTCAGTAATGCAGGCTGAATAGGTAGTGGGTGTTGATCACAGTGATTACCACAAGTAGTTGGACTGGTGCACAGAGAACAGCAAAGTCCAGAAACAAACAACAACGATGAGCCACAACTTGCCACAAGGACATGAAACGAAACAGCAGCAATCAGCGGTGCAGACAAGATTATTGGTGGGCGTTGATCATAATGATTACCACAGTAGTGGAACTGATGTACAGCAATAGCAGAGTCCAGATACAAAGTACCAATGAGGCACAGCTTACCACGGAGATGTGGAAAACGGCAGTAGTAGTCAGTGGTGCAGGCCGACTTAGGAGTTAGGGTTAACCCTAACCCTAATCCTAACCTTAACCCCTAAAATAATACTTACAGGACATAAATGACAGGCGGGTCCGTCCAACGCTGCTTTAAGCTAAGTCGCTGTGTCTGATGACATCATTTTCTCCAGGCGGTAAGTAGTTTTTTTTAAAGGTCGGTGTAGTACTCAATCGGTCTCCTCATGTCGATTTCTCCTCTGTCGGGGTAGTCAGTACCATGAAACTGACTGCCACCGCCACAAATACACACACATGAGTTGGAAAAGGAGGACACAGGTGATGACAACTGTGATGGGGCAGATGAACGGCAGTCCCAGGCTGAAGAAGCAGGGGGTAGTGGGCAGTGTGAAAAGATGGATATATGAATATATTTTTTGAGAAAATGTATGAGAGCAATTCTAATTTGGAGGCAAATATGGTTCAAATAAATAAGGCACTCACTAAATTTGCAAGTTACCTCCAGAATCCACCTCCTGCCCCTCTACAACATTTTCCCCCTACTGTACCACCTTTTTTCCTTGCTGTCCCATGCCACCTTTTGCCCCTGTACCTCCAGTTTACCCTCAGTACCATCAAGCACCAGTTTACCCTCATTATTATCAGCCACCTGTTTACCTTCCTGCCCCACTGCAAATTTTATGCCCCACAGCCATTTTCTGCTCTTTTTGCCAAAACCACCATCTTCTGCCCTCCTGCCCCACTGCCATTTTCTGCCCCTCCTGCTGATCTGCCATCTCCTGTCCCTCTTGACCCACTGCTATTTTCTGCTCCCTCTGCCAAACTGTTCTATTCTGCCCCTTCTGTCCCACTGCTATCTGATGCCCCTGAGGCATCAGCTGCTCCTGCAATTAGTGCTGCTAACGCTACAGAGGACTCACATACCAAAAGTTTTTGTTCGAAACCAGAATTTATTCAACATTTAACTTCTGCAGTACTGCCTGAAGTGATGCATATGCATGAGGGATAAGGTCCTGTTGCTAAAAGAAGCTGTCATCAATGATCTCTTTATCTCTAGCTCTTTCAACCTGCTTATCATAACCGAAACCTGAAGGCTTGTGCTTTTACCACAAACCCAGATCTGAGGGCAGGCAAAAAGGCAACTTTGGAATGCTTCATTCTCCCCCATAGCTCTTTCTGGGTTACTCCCCATAACTATCACTCTCTTCTGCTGCTTCGAGGTACACTCCATTAATTTCTTCCACCAAGCCCACCTCCATGTGGCCATTATCTACCATCCTCCTGGTTCCGTCTCTTAATTCCTTGATCACTTCTCCACTTGGCTCGATCACTTTCTCTCTTCTGTCCTTTCCTCAACCTGAGGGCAGGGCTGTCAAGAGGAATTCAGAGCCCCAATACAATCCCAGAAAATATAAATGCAACCTAGTGGTGATGATATGCTCAGCAGTGTTAATGTCTAATTAAGACAATTTTAGACCCAAAACTATAATTTATCAGAGGTAGACTGTAATGGATGAAACACCTGAGTGAATTATAAATACACCTGACTGGGTATGCAATTATAATCCAACTGTGCTAATATGTACACACTGATGAAGGTGAGGATGAGGGTGAGGATGATGACAGTGTAGATTGCAAGTGGTGGGATCTAGCTGAGAGAAGGAAGCTAGCTGATGATGGAATGCTTATTAATATTTGGGGTATAATGGAATGTTGGCAATTTTTTTTAGTTTTTCTACAGTAACCTTTATTAGAGAGGGGTTTTTTCTTTAAAAAGGTAAAAGCTTTTTTTACATTTTTGTTTTTTACATTTTTGTTACAGAGACTTCTGTAATGGTGGATTCCAGCGTTTATGAATTAATAATGTGTGAGGATGATGTACACAATGATGAGGGTGAGGATGAGGCTGAAGATGATGACAACAACATCTTGCCACTGTAGAGTTCATTGACAGCACTGTTAGCTTAGCTTAAAACAGAAAAAAACCCTGATATGGCGCCAATGCAATACCAATGAAGGTAAATGAGATGATGGAAAAACTAATAAATATGTACAATTTCCAGTAATATATGGACAGAAGACAAGCTGCTGCACAAACTAAGTGGCTGCGCCCACCAACATACGGAAATATAGAGCAAAAAACGGTATGCAGCGCTCAAATCTAACTGTCTCCAAAAGACAGTTCTTCTGGAGACAGTTAGATTTGCGCGCTGCATACCGTTTTTTGCTCACTGTTAGCTTAGCTGTCTTAAACCCATTGAAGTTTACTACCTCAATCAGTAAGGGAAGAGTAGAGTTTCTAGATTTAGAGATTACTATTAGGGATCGCCAAACTAATTTCAAAACCTTTATAAAAAATGTGGACTGCGGCAACTACATACTGGCAAACAGTAATCATCATCCACAATGGATTAAGAGCATGCCAAGGTGGCATTTTGTCAGGCTACGGAGAAATTGCTCCGACATTACAGATTTTGAATCACAAGCATCTAAATTGGATAGCAAATTTACAGAAAAAGGCTATGATCCAACAACAGTTAAAGATGCTATAAAAAGAGCAAAAGAATTAGATAGGGCATACCTCCTGCCAACAAAGGAGAAGTCAGATATACACAATAAATGAATGATCTAAGGTTCATCACAAACTACAGTGTGCACCACAAGACAATTAGTAACATTATTTAAAAATATTGGCCTATCTTATAGAAAGATGGAAAACTTACAGGACTCATTTCTGCCAAACCTAAAATTACATTCAAGAGGTCAAAGAATCTCAAAAATAATCTGGGGCCTGATTCATTAAGGATCTTAACTTGAGAAACTTCTTATGTCAGTCTCCTGAACAAAACCATGTTACAATGCAAGGGGTGCAAACTAGTTTTCTGTTTTGCACATAAGTTAAATACTGACTGTTTTTTCATGTAGCACACAAATATCAACTTTAAATTTCAGTGTACAAATAAACTATCAAGTATTTATGTGCTACATGAAAAAACAGTCAGTATTTAACTTATGTGCAAAACAGAAAACTAGCTTGCACCCCTTGCATTGTAACATGGTTTTGTCCAGGAGACTGAAATAAGATACCTTTTCATTTAAGATCCTTAATGAATCAGGCCCCTGGTTCTTCTCTGTAATATCTTCTCTGTATTTGAACAGGAAGCATTTCCACTCGATAAATGTCCAGGCTATATGTGACCTGTCCCTCCAGATTCGAGACCTGGTTGCCAAATGGGGTGGGAATACCCATGACTCCTTTGCATTTAGGCAATCAGGGACATGGCACAGATTGTAAGAGAGGCAAGGGGGTGCAAGGCCACATGGAGATGCGTGGCTTCTTGGTAAGTAGAATAATGTATTAACTCAATTTATTGCTAACATTTTTAAAAAAAATCAAGTTATAAGTTACTATACTCAGAATGTGATCATTGTCCTCACATGTTATGTTTCCACATTGTGACATATAGTGCATGTGGCCTTTCTTTCTAGTAGTTACAAAACTGTTTGCTTTTTTTTCTTTTACCGCGTTTCCAAATGCTCTTGGTAATGTAGCCAGATTTACAGCACAGATACATAACATCTAAGGTTACCTGATGTTTTGAAAGAGGCTTTTTAGCTACATAATTATAAAGTTAGTAAACTCTCCAAGGCCATATGCCAAAGTCAAGTTGCGTTGACATTTCTGTCTCTTTTAAATGTTAGTTAATTTTTTGGAAGTGAAAATTTTGAAAGAGATGGTTAGTTTTAAATTAGTCACTACATGTAAGATAGATATTGGCCATGCCATGTTTCAAAAATCACATAAAAGACAAATTGTTAAAAGCCTTCACCCTCTTTTAGTTTGTGTTTTTCCAAATGTGTTATTTTTGCAATGTACTGTATAGTTTATTTAAGGTAATATTCCTCACTTAGCTGTTAATTTGCCTTTCCTATAATGTACTCTATAAATTTTGGACTGGTAGCATTTGGAGGGTGGTCATTTATTACTGTTACAGTCATTAATGTGTGTTTCTTATGTCTTTCTTCTCACCCTACATAGGAGACAATGCTTATCCCTTATGCCCTTGGCTCCTCACTCCAATGTTGAGCCCACACACAGAGCGTGAGGTTGCATATAACTCATACAGCCATCAGACCAGTCATTGAGCAGGCATTTGGGCTATTAAAGGCCCACTTCATATGCCTTGACTGATCTGGTGCACTGATGTATGGGCCTAGTAAATTATGTGACATCATAGCTCTGTGTGTGGTGTTTCATAATATTGCCATCCAAAGTGGGGCTCCAGGGGTGGTGGACGAGGTTGCTGGGATGGATGAGGTGGGGGAGACTGAAACCAGAACCTGTCAATCAGATGAGGGGGCCAACTTCAGACAGTATGTCATTGACACTTATTTTTGAGGTAAATCTAATATATCATTACTGTTTTCTTCAAAGGTTAAATGTAAAATACACCAATGATATCTGATGTAAAAATTAGCAAACCAAAATGAGATGCAAACTTACATTAGAAGCAAACAAATGGCTTGGCAAACATACATGTGTTGTTGTTCTAATGAAATTGAATCCATTAGACATGCTTGTCAAATCTATTGCAACCTGTAAGTGTACTTGAAAATGCTTTATGAACTCTCCTTAAATCTGTGTATATTTTTGAGTCAAGCATTTGGCCCACCCCCCATAAAATTAATTTTAAAAATCCAATGGCTAATGTGAAAATATCTATGTCCTAAAGTGTAGAAATTAAGACTTAGTTTGCAAATGTCCTAACATGACCCATATGCTGTTTAAAGAATATCATTAATTAAATGGCAGAATAGTTTGGTAAGGCAATGGCAATTACCTTTCAAATATTTTTGCCTTATATTGTTAGTTAAACTCTAAGATAACAGTTCAAAATAGGCGCTAATGATACACACATCAACATATGCTATAAATATTATATGCGATGTAGCATCCCAACACTTCCAAATAGGCACTAGTAGTGCCGTGAACTGTCGCAAAAGATAAGAGCAATAAAAAACAACACTTTTCAGTCCATAAAGCTTTAGGGGATTTTTCTCATGTAGATGATTTCATTCCTCCACCATATTCATATCATCAAAACATGTAAAGAAAGAGAAAGACATGGAAAGTCCCATAGTGTGTTATCCTTCATAAAGATTTATTGAAAATATTTAAAGCATGTAAAAACATGGCAAACATGGATCCTGGAAAAGTAAGTATTGGCTGCCTACCAGAACAAGCTGGCGATCTGTGCATGTAGCAAGATCTTTGAACTGGGTCTCCTCTAAGGAAAAACGGATCTCCACATCAGATTGGCAGTCAAAATCATACACTTAAGGTCGAATCTTAGAGTTGAATCTATATATCTTTTCAAGGTATATACCTTGAAAAAGACACCTGGTGGGTAAAAACACGTTGGTGGGGACCTTAAGTGTATGATTTTGACTGCCCGCTGATGTTTCAGAACTTGTGTCTGGCTTCAAGTCACCCGTGATGTGGAGGGCTCAGAGCATCAGAGCTCTCTTGGTCAGCAGGGTGTGACCGACGGCATGATGAAGGAACAGGAAGATGGGCAGGTGGATAACCAAGGGGATAGCCAGGGGGATAAGCAAGGGCATAGGCAAGGGTGTTCCGCAGGACATGCAGAGGAGGGTGTGGGTGTCGAGGGGGGTGATAGAGGCAGATAAGAGGCAGGAGACACAGAAGGGGCAGGAGCCAGAGAAGAGGTAGGATCCAGTGATGGGGCAGGGGCAAGAGAAGGGACAGGAGCCAGAGAAGGGGCAGGAGCCAGAGAAGGGGCAGGGCCAGGAGCCAGAAAAGGGGAAGGAGCCTGAGAAGTGGAAAGGGGTGAAATATTATGAAGAGTGAGCTGGTGGTCTGTGGTGGGGAAGGTATTGTGTATGGTATGAGTTGAAACGAGTGAAGTGACATTTAGTAGAGATGGTGTGAAGTGTTCGGGTGATTTTGTAGAAGAGGATCACAATATTTGTGAGGTTAGCATTTAAAGTGGTAAGCTGGTTCTCAAATTTGTCCTTCATACGGGTGAGGGTTTTGGAAATTTCACCAACAAGTGTGTCTAAGGCAGGGCCGGATTTAGCGTTAGGCAACCTAGGCACCCGCCTAGGGCCTAGCGGCTCTCGGGGGGCACAGCTGGGGGGTACAGGAGTCATTTAAAAAAAAATAAAAAATTCGGCCCCTCCCCCGACTCGCGGCATCCCCCCTCCCTGCGACTCGTCTGGGGGGGAGTGCCGCGAATCGGGTCCTGGAAGCCTCTTCTCCTCTCAGTGTCTCAGTGATAGAGAGAGGAGAAGAGGCTGCCGGGACCCGACGAGCGATCACGTGACTCTTTTTCTTTTTTTTTTTTTTAAATCTGAACTGACCGAGGAGGAGCAGCACGCCGGAGAAGAAAGGCAATAGAAAGGTAAGTAAAACAAGGGACAGAAGTGGTGATGGTGATGGGCACAGAGGTGGTGATGGGCACAGAGGTGGTGATGGTGAAGGGCACAGAGATGGTGATTGGCACAGAGGTGGTGATGGTGAAGGGCACAGATGGTGATGGGCACAGAGGTGGTGATGGTGAAGAGGCACAGAGGTGGTGATGGTGATTGGCACAGAGGTGGTGATGGTGATTGGCACAGAAGTGGTGATGGTGAAGGGCACAGAGGTGGTGATGGTGAAGAGGCACAGAGGTGGTGATTGGCACAGAAGTGGTGATGGTGAAGAGGCACAGAGGTGGTGATGGTGATTGGCACAGAGATGGTGATTGGCACAGAGGTGGTGATGGTGATGGGCACAGAGGTGGTGATGGTGAAGGGCACAGAGATAGTGATTGGCACAGAGGTTTTGATGGTGAAGGGCACAGAGGTGGTGATGGGCACAGAGGGGGTGATGGTGAAGAGGCACAGAGGTGCTGATGGTGATTGGCACAGAGGTGGTGATGGTGATTGGCACAGAAGTGGTGATGGTGAAGGGCACAGAGGTGGTGATGGTGAAGAGGCACAGAGGTGGTGATTGGCACAGAAGTGGTGATGGTGAAGAGGCACAGAGGTGGTGATGGTGATTGGCACAGAAGTGGTGATGGTGAAGGGCACAGAGGTGGTGATGGTGATTGGCACAGAAGTGGTGATGGTGAAAGGCACAGAGGTGGTGATGGGCACAGAGGTGGTGATGGTGATTGGCACAGAGGTGGTGATGGTGATGGGCACAGAGGTGATGGTGAAAGGGCACATGTGATATTGTGAAGGGGCAAAAGTGACAATGAAGGGGCACAGTGTGATGATAGAGGGACAAAAGTGACAAGAGCACATACTTGGATTTATGCGTATTATTTTTGCAAACAACTTAAGTAAGTATTTCTGCCCTGACTTCAATATTTATTAAGTTGTTTTGACCCAACTACTTAAAAAAATGGGACTGCTTGGTAATTATTTAGGGGTGCCTTTTTCTGCAGCAGGGTGGCCTTGCTCTTTTCACATGTTAGGTACGCCCCCAAAGATGCAAGCCACGCCCTCACCTCCTTTGGCTGCTCGGCGGCACATGCTTTCATATCTACTTAGCTATAGGGGTATATGGTAGCCATGCGGCGGCACATGCTTTCACTTCTACGTAACTATAGGGGTATATGGTAGGCTGCAAAAATATAGTGCAATGGATTGTTTCAGGGAGGGGGCCCAAAAACAGTATCCTGCCTAGGGCCCTATGAGGTCTAAATCCGGCTCTGGTCTAAGGACTGAGTGGCGGATTCAAAATGGTTACTTATGTGCGACAGTGACTGCTGCCTCCAGAGTTGTGCATCCTCACTCCAAGGGGCTTCAACATCCCGGCCAGACTCCACCACTTCTTCAATGTCTACAGCCACCTCCTCTGCCTCACTTTTTGTATATAGAGTAAAAAAAAAATTAAAAATAAAAGGTTACCTTCAAAACTAAGTAAAGCCAAAAATGCATATTGAACAAATGCCAATTCCTGCTAATTGTGATGCATCCACTTTGAAGATTTGTACTACAGGGAATTTAGCAATAAACCTGCCTTGGTATTCCAACATAACAGCCATATCTATTAAGTATATGTGGTTTGGACATAATGAAAGACCCATATTTATGCTTGGAATTAGATTTGAACAAAAGATTTACACATTTTCAAATCGGTGTTGACATTTCATTATTATTATTATTATTATTATTATTATTATCATTTATTTGTTAGGTGCCACAAGATTTCCGCAGCGCCGTACACAAAGCAAACAGTAGACTATACAGGGTATAACAGTACAGAACAATAAACAAAAATACCAATGCTTCAGAAACTCCAGTTAGGTCAATGCAGTAGAGGCGGAGTAGAAGAACAGGTGTGGAGACAAGACGGAAGAAGGCCCTGCTCATTCGAGCTTACATCCTAAGGGTGGGTGAATGAAACAGACACAATTGGAGGAAGTTGAAGTGTGGGGAGAGGGACCGGGAGGAGTGAGGGTAGAACGTTTGGAGGAGATGCAGGGTTAGGTAGAAGGTTGGTAGGCTTTAAGGAACAAGTGAGTTTTGAGTGCTCGTTTGAAGGAGCACAGATTAGGAGAGAGACGTATGGAGCGAGGGAGGTCGTTCCAGTGGAGGGGGGCTTCACGGGAGAATTCTTGGATTCTGGAGTGGGAAGTGGTGATAAGAGTGGAGGAGAGGCGGCGGTCATTAGCTGAGCGTAGGGAGCGGGCAGGAGTGTGAATGGAGATGAGGTTAGAGATGTAAGGGGCCGTAGACTGAGAGAGAGCCTTGTACGTGGTGGTAAGGAGTTTGAAAAGGCAGAGAGGGGAGGCAGAGAAGGAGCGGCGTGAAAGGAAGATGAATAGGAACATTCCCTATTATGTGGTGCACGAACAGTATGACTGGAAAGGTTGCATTAAGGCACATACTGATAGAGGTGCTACATGTGCCTAAACACAACATAAACATTAACAAACAGAAATATTAGAAGTATATTAGAAATATTAGACATTTTCTGCACTATTGGTTCCCCATCTCACAAAGAGATATAACGAATCCTATAATGAAGTGTGTCCCGTATGTTCCACGTATATCACAGTACCATAACGAGTTTAGAGTACTTCACAGCTTCAGAACATTAGGTTCTCACAGTAAGAAAAGAATTACAATTTCAATGTACCCACGATCACAATGCAGGTACTTGTAACGAGGCTCCGAGTAATTTCACCTCCCTTCTCACATATGTTGCCGATCAAAGTGAAGCGTGATCATTCAGAGTATGTGCGGCTGGAGTTCATCAGGTTACATCCAAAACCCCAAATAGATTGTGGACAATAGTTTTCATAAAAGAAAAATACAGATATCTAGTGTAATACGTATAAAATGGCAGTTTAATAAGAACCATAAACATACATCCAGACATCATACATTATAACAGGTGATGCGGTTGCCCAAACCTGATAGTTGAGAGAAATTCGCATGGATAGATAATAGTGTTCCAGAACTGTGATCCACTTGAATTATCTGTCAAAGATGTAGTATCACGGGAATAGGTCTCCATTCACCTTGTCATCTACAAATCCAACGCGTTTCGACTACAGGTAAGTCTTTATCAAGGTAATATGTGGATGTGAAATAAAGTGGTTTATATACACGATCCGAGTCACATGACTCCGTTAAAAATGTTCTCAAATAATTTGTAATACAGTGCATCAATGAACAGCTATTGGCACATATCAAATAGTACAATCCATGACAAAAAGATTTATATAATATCTGAAAATTTCAGGAGACAGAATCTATTAAAAGAGGCTTGCGTTCCAACTTCATAGAAATGTAACCAAGCCTCGCTTTCATAATCTAAAGTTGTGCATGCTCACTGCTCATCTAAAGGATGAATATTACGTAACTCTAATTATCTAACATAATCCAGAGCTGCGCATGCCAGAGATTTAACGAATAGCAACTTCATCAATGAACACCAGATCGAATCAGCCCAAAATCACAAATGAGCAATAAAGTGGTGATAAGCTTAAATACATCTCTAATTAATATAAGAATTAATAATCTGTCTCCATTGTAAACGGATGTCAAAATAATACATCTTCTAAAGATATAATACATTTTATACATTCTTTATTTCTCAATGGTAAATTGATAAAGTAAATGAATTGTAATATATACCGAACCCTATAATATGTATCAAAAAAATTAATTTACTAATATTAAATATAAAAAAAAAAATATATATATATAATCCCAACTTTGAATATCGGTAAATCCACGTCATTTAGTGCGAGAATATACGAATACATGGATAAATATTCATCATGCTGTGATACATATATAAATATAAACTGTGTGCACTACTGTTAGGTGCACGCAGCTCTGCATTTCACAGTACATTGTACAGTGGGAAGCAGAACATACCTATCTACTGTCCTTGCAGTCAGACCACCTCCTGACTAAGTGAGACAGTCACCCAAATTCAGGACTGCATAACCAGATACAGGACAGTTGGCAGACTGTCCTGCTCTCACCTATCTGCTCTTGTCACTTTTACCACCTGTGGCCGCTGGTGTCTTTAGATCAGTTGCTGCTTGTCTGGATCCTGGAATGTTGGAGGCCCTATTTGGAAAAAAAGTGGGTACATGAAATTTAGAGAACTCCAACCAGCCCTGACGTTAAATCAATAGCACCCACGATTATTAATTAGTCCTTCTTCCAGCCCCAACATTAAAATAATAGTATTTCCATTTGATAAATAGATCCATATCCCTCCAATCAACCCCAACATTAAAGTAATAGTATTCCCATTTAATAAAGAAACCTATTTCCCTCCCTCCAAACAGCCCCAGCAATAAATTAATAGCATTTGCATTTAATATAACTATTTCCCACAACCTCCCCTGGCATTAAATAATTAATATTCACCTTTAATAAATAGCCTCCTCCCCAACTCTGCCCACCTTCAATTAATAGCCACAAACCACACCAGCATTGAATTAAATAGCCCCACCAATAAATTAAATTGCTCCACCATCACCACACAAATAAAATAGCACCCATTAAATAATTAGCCCCTACCTAAACTCCACCATTAAGTTTATAGCCTACCTTCCCTCCTATCACACAATATAGTAAAACCCTCTCCCTATAGTTTGGTATAGGTAGTCCCACTCAATATAGTCTGATATAGGCAGCCCTGCTACCTAATCCTACAGAGCCAAAGCCTATTGGATCTCATTATGTGTCTCAATTTATATGTCAATTTATAAAGGCTGATGTTAAGCATAATGTCAATAAAGCCTCATTTTTTCGGATATATTAATCAATCACAGCAAGACATAAAATACAGTTAGTAAATAGGAAAGGTTTTCCTTTTTAAATGAGTTAAAAAATAATGATAATAGTGTCCATAATATTACTAGTAAAAAAAAGGCAAACATTTATGAAAATACATTTTGTGGTGACAAAAATATGTGAAAGCTGAACTTTGGTCCATAAAGTATAAATATAATTTGCATGACTAGGCATGTAATATCATGTAATAACAATCTATGGTTAAACAAATAATTGGGATTATTACAAATAAAAAATAAATAGATAAAGAACATAAATCAATTATGATTAGTGATAATAAAACAAAGTGATGAAAGAGCAATAATGTGTATTAAGCAATTGATACTGTAAATTCGTGTGTATGCAAATAGTGAATAATATATGATGAGAAACTGAATATATATTGACTAAATTTATTATATATAACTTAATTTTGTTAAACTAATATAGAAAAAATCCAATTAGGAGAGATCCCCTTATCCAATTTACCTATGACTTTGTCATAAACTTACCTGTCCACACTCCAGTGCCGCTCGCTCTCTGCTGTCGGAAGCTGTGCTTCCGGGAATCGGCGGTCACAAACTCTGGGCAGGGATTTTAAACTTGCTGGTCTATTTAAACTTCACTCTGACACTCGGTGAATGTCAGAGCAACTTGTATGCTTCCTGGCTCCAGATTCCTCGTGGATCCTTGTGCTGCTTTGCTACCTGACCTGATTCCTGTATACCTGTGCTGACTGTCTGACTATTCTGATTCCCCTGTGTTTGTGTACTGACCCGCCTTGCTTACTATGCTCCACTAATATCTTGTGCTCTCGACCCGGCTTGTCTGACCTTGTATCTGCCTGCTGATTTTACTTCTGTCGTTCGACCATGTACCGAACCCGGAATCCCTTCACGCTGCGACTGCCTTCTGATTCTGTATTGTGCCACCCATTTGTGTACCAGATCCGGTTGTCTGACTACGAGTGCCTTACTCTCTACCTCCTACTTCTATTTGTTAATCTCATCCGCAAAGTGCTTCATCCAGAGGCAGGCCAGGGGACCGCGACTTGTTATCTCCCGGTAGCTAAGTCCATCCCGCATTGCGGTGGTTCTTGGTGAACACTATGGCGTTCGTTAGACTCCACACCTCTGGTCGGCTAGCACCAATCTAGATTAGCACTAGATCTAATCAAATCCATTACAGACTTGTGGATTACATTCTAATCCTTATCAAACTTGATGGCAATAAAATGTTATGATCATATAGATCACTATACCATTCTAGTAACTACTTATGCCACATTGATGTTCTTTAATATAGACCGTTAGCTCCAATCAGTAGGCCCTCCAAGGATAACTATAAGTCACATAAATACATACTGCATCTATATGAGTAATGGATAATTTTCACAAAAATAGCATAAAATTATTGTAGTCATTGAGACCTCTAGGGGCTAATCTATCCATAAGAATTTTTTTTTTTAGATACCCTCTTAAGAAGTTCTTGGTGTAGTTCACCGCCTCTCAAGCCCATCTTAAACTGTTCCATGGCAAAAGCCTTCAATAGTTTTGGATTTAAATTGTGACACTTGATAAAATGCCTTGCAACTGTAGCAAGTTTCCTTAGATTGTCCTTATCCCTGATATCTCTCCTTATATTGCCTACGTGTTTGAGAATCCTCTTTTTAAGAGGCCATAATGTAATCCGCAGGGACAGGTCAGGCAATAGATGACATTTTTAGGATTACAGTTTAGAAAATCCGAGATTTTCCTAGTCCGTGCATACCGATCTTTATAATCCTTTGTCTGAGCCATAAATTCACAAGCATGTCAAACCCTACATTTAAAGAAACCACATGGTCTATTAGAATTTTTTTTCTCTTTGTTGGTAATACAGTACACTATGAACCAATTGATCTCTCAAATTTTTGGATCTGCGCCAGGTCATGGAAATTGTGTCCTCCAATACAGTTTTTAGGTTATCATCTTACCTAAAAAAAATCCCAATGCTTTTGGAACATACAAGTAATTTGCTTCCATTCTGTGCAAAAGGTTCCTACAATACAAACTCTGGAATCTAGAGTTTTATCTTTGGGGTTGGATAAATGAGTTCATTCTTTTGCCTGTTGAGTAACTCGACCACTATACCCTCTTTGTTTTAGCTGAGAATTTGCTCTTAATGCATAAGTTTCGTCACCCAAGAAATTCCTTCTCGTTTGGAGTAATTTTCCCTTAGGAATCCCACGAATAACTACTGAAAAATGTGAACTGGTAAAATGCCACTTTTTTGTGTGTTTAGTAATCAAGTGATAATCCACTCAGAACAGACCATTACTGGACAATAATACCGAGTGGAGTTGAAGGCCCAAGGCATTATTAAATAAATTAAATGCAAGCAAAAAAGAGCTTAACAGGACCTTTAGCTTCTGTCCATTTTGTCACAATTTACATTCTCCTAATTTTGTTGTCTTTTGAGACTATGACCAATGGATTTAAAAAGATTCAGGCAGCCTCTTATGGCTCAGTGAGGCCTAGGGGGAATGCCAGCTACCTGAGCCAGCTGGGTAAAAGTATTTATCTATTTTTAATAAAAACTGGACCAAGGCTCAGATCCTAAAGTGGTGAAGGAACCTCTCGAATTCTGATTGCACTGCCTGCCAGTGCCTCTAGAGTTAATGGCTGTATGCAATGGCTCCAGACCTGCCGGTGCTGCCGGTGCGGACATACCTGTTGCTCTCTCTCTATTCACTCAGCCTCAATCACGTGAGGCTGAGCATCAGGGGTTAGAGGAGCATGTACTGAACCCTGACTGGATGAGTTCTGCACATGGCGGTGCAGTCAGAGTGCACAGGAGAATATTAATATATTTCTAAAATACCCATATTCATTTCCGCCACTTTTGAGATTTTCCTCTTGAACATAAAATCTGCTATTTTGTAACCGCTTTAGGCAATTAAGTGCTTATTTTCAAAAGACTGAGACAACTGTTAACATTCTAAGGGCCTGATTCATTAAGTATTTTAACTTGAGAAACTTCTTATTTCAGTCTCCTGGACAAAACCATGTTACAATGCAAGGGGTGCAAATAAGTATTCTGTTTCGCACATAAGATAAATATTGACTGTTTTTTCATGTAGCACACAAATACTTGATAGCTTATTTGTTCACTGAAATTTAAAGTTGATATTTGTGTGCTACATGAAAAACAGTCAGTATTTAACTTATGTGCAAAACAGAAAACTAGTTTGCACCCCTTGCATTGTAACATGGTTTTGTTCAGGAGACTGACATAAGAAGCCCTTTACAAGCCAGTGCCGCTTTAAATTTTAGCTGTAAACTCGCCGATTTCGGGCGAGTTTAAAAAATCGGATCATAATACATTTACCCCTTACAGTGGCATAGTGACAACTTTACTGTCCACTATATTACCCAGCCTCCCACGGAAGTGGAAAACCATAAATCCTGTTTCCTACTAATAATGACCAGTCAAGGCTGGAGACGCAGAGGACCAGGCAAGGAATTTCAGTAGCATAATAGGATTGGCAAATTTTTGGCGAATTAGGTTTAAAACAACTATATAGGGTAACAAAGTCAACCTATGTGTTCCCAATACACTGAATAATTGAGACTTTGAAATGTGCTCCAGTCAAAACTGGTCTTTTCTTTGTCTAAAATGCTTATCTGCACAACCAGATGTCATTTATTTTATACTAAATCAAACACCACTATAGGCACAAACAACTTATTTAGCTTGTTTCAGAAAATGGTGAGCTTATACTTTTTAATTAATTAACTGTAAATTATTAATAGAAGAGAATTGAAAATGAAAGTAATCCCACAGATGCACCTTTAGCAATTCACATTTTACCCACATATGATTATGCTGTGTGTAAAGTCATTAGAACAACCGACAGAACATTTACAGTAGCTGGTTATCGGTGTAGAACTGTATTTGCTGGGAAGTTAAAAGAAAGCTGATAAATATTGCAGCAGTGTATGGTGTAACTGGTTGTATTTTATGTGATAAGGGTTGTAGATTATGGTATGTACAGGTTTGTTCACAATTTCAGTTGATTCTACTTTCAGAGAATAACTAGAGAGGCCATAGGCCACGTGTATTTGTGTGAGTGTTATGTGCTTACCTAATCGGGGTATAAGTTCCTTCCAGCCCATAGTATCCACGGGGATGGCCTTCAACTTCTCTTATATTTTCCTCCCAGTGGTCACTGGGACATATGGAGAAAAGGCTCAGTATCAATCACTGCAATTTTTTTTCTATATTGTTTAAATTTGTTTTATATATACCATTTCTTTTTCCTCTTCTTTTCCTTCATTCTCCTTTAGTTTTTTGCCTTCTCTCTCCTTCAACTTTCCTTTTGTTCCATTAACCATTCTCCCTCTTTTTTCCTCCTATTCATTTCTCCTTGTCCAACGCCATTCCTAGTTTAGCCCCCCCCCCACCACAACACCCCCCTTCTCCTTCTATACCCCTCTGCCATTATTCCCCCCTCTGTAGTGCCTCTTCACTGCTATCCACCATCCCTGTAGTGATCCTCCCCTCTCCCAGTCAACACTCCATGGTCCCTTGCTGCTTTTTCTCCACTGGCCTTGGCCACAAGTCTCACTGTTCCGGTGAGCGGAGAGCTTCCTGCCAGCCATATCTGCTGCCTCTTGCTGTGTGAGTGGCTAAGCAATCGCCACCCATCTTGTTTGCCCTTTGATTGGAGCCTCAGAGTGAGCAGCAAACTGCTCAGCACTCAGGGCTGTGTGAAGGCCTGTCACAAGCTGGCAGTGGAGGGATCCCCATCCCGTCACCCCACTCGCTCTCCAAGCACGCTAGCGAGCGTCACGGCTGGTCTCTGCCTGTGCTGCACTTCAAAACCTGGTTTCACCATCAGCCTCAGCCTCAGTGTTTTTACCAGCCACATGGGCACCGCAACAAATAAACCACATAAGTGCATTTGCAATTAATAAACTGTTTTTAATAAGGAACACAAGTTTTGATACAGTAGACATAATCTCCTTGGATTCGTTCATCATGACATTACAGGTCACGCAGACTTTTTTTTACACTTAAAGCATCCAAAGGGGTTTTTTGTGATAACCAGTCAGGTGTCCTCTGTGATTAGGCATCTGTCTGTCTAAAATAGTTTGGGGCTAAAATACTTTTCAGATTCTTATTTTTCCGGAACACTACTTTTAAACTTTCTCCTAAACATGGTTCAAATACTGAATACTGTTTTAATATTTCATAATTTCTCATAATTGTCTTTTTATTAATAATGATTTGATATTGAACTTCGATACAAATAGACGAGGAAGGTTTTTATTATACTTATGGTATTTGTTCCTACTTTTACTTGTGCTTATATTTTATTTTTTTTATTTTTTATTGACCACAATGTCAGACAATAAAGGTGATTATAAAGAGTTGGGTTTTAATAATATACTTCCATCTTTCTGAAGGGCAAAAAGCTCTTGCCTCTTCTATCAAATTTTTGGGATAACCATGCTGTATAAATTCTTCACACATACTATCCGTCTGTATATTAAAATTTTCTTCTCTAGTACAGTTTCGTCTCAGACAATTCATTTGACTCTAAGGAATATTATCTACCCAAAGTCTATGATAACTAGTAGTATAATAAAGGAATTTACTAGAATTTACTGGTGTATTATAGTTATTTGAGATAACTATATTGTTTTTTATACCTCTGATGAAACGGCCAGAGTGCCGAGAAACGCGTCAGGTGTCTATTCTCAATTGGTGTTCTCACAGCGGAGAACTATTATACCCCAGGGTTGTAGAGCCTGTTCAGGACTGTGGACTGTGGAATTACTATTTCTTTTCACCATTATCCGGAGAATGATCCATATGGAGGTCTGATCATCAGCCTGAGACTAATGATAAGTACTACATGTCCAAGGACCGTTGCTTTTCCTCTCATAGAGAGGTTGTTTTTTATGTCTAAAGAGGATCTGCGCACCAAGGTGTGCCTGTATGAACAGTCCGATCAAATTATCTGTGATTTTCACTAAAACGGACAGATCCCCATAATCCACGTGACCTTAGGATTTGTTGCACTTTACAAACAGGTGCCTTGCCCTAATGGATTGATCTTTTCCCGGATTAAACTTGAACTTTTGCTTATTATATGTGAATATTGAGCAGTATTTATGGGCTTCAACCTCCTATTATACCATAATTTTTTCTGCTGAGAATTACTCCAATGTATTCTTAATATATTTTGATTATATAGAGTTGTGTACTCATATTTTCAATATACTATGAATTTTTTAAAAGATGTACTGGCTGTCATGCTAGTTTGGATATATTGAATACGTATCAACGCTCCATTGAACGTGTATAAAATATCATTACAATTTGTGAATATTTTTAATCATATTTGATTTTATATATTAAATTACAAATTATTATATAATAACTAGTGGCTTTCAGTATTTGCGCTCTCATCTCCAATTGTGTTTTTGCATGTATGTACTCAGGACCCAGAGCCTGCAAGGAGAGCTGCAACTGGCTATAGTTTGACATAATACATTCACGAATATCTACAGGTGATTTTGAGCGCCCATTGTTCACTTATTTCTTTTTGGATAACTATATTGCCCTGAACTGAAAGTGTGACATCAAGATACTTAGACCACTTTTAAATCAGATGTGTGTGTAAAAGTAAAATTAAAAGAATGACTGTTTAAATATGAAACAAATTTGTGTGCCAGTGTAGGACCCCTTTACCAAATAATAGATAAATCATCTATATACCGGCCATAGAATACCAGATTTGCCTCATATGGACCCCTGAGATCGTATCATCTCCAGAAAGTGTCTGGTAGACCGTCTCAATCCCTTTGACATGGGGGATATGGGAATACAGCGCCTGCACATCCAGAATCAGAAATCCCCATCCCGGCTCCCAAATGACATTGTCCATCCATGGCAGCAAGGATGTGGTATGTCAGATGTATGATATCAGGGACATAAAAAAAAGTGAATAAACGTGAAATAACAAATTAGCAATGAGGGAAACAATACCTGAAATTATAGGTCTCCCCATTGAATTAACAAGTGATTTGTGAATTTTAGGTACAAAGTAAAAAATCGAAACAATCGGGTGTTCAAAAAAAAGAAAGTGAAATTCCTCCTTAGCTATCAGACTTCCGGCCAGGACATCCTGCAAATGTAAGCTTATTGCATACTGGTACTCAGTAGTTGGATCCTCAGAATAAGTTTTATAAAATGAATTATCATCTATTTGTCTTAAGGTTACCTTCATATAATAAGTCATACTCATAATGACTACTCCATCATCTTTCTCGGACAGTTTTATAGTCAAATCTGAATTAGTTTGCAATTGTTTTAGAGCTAATTTCTCTCCTTTAGACAATTTTTTATAGGTTTTTTTTTTTATAAAAGCATTGACTGAATGAACTTTTATGATTTATAGGAAAAAAATGTAATTTGTTTTGAACACTGACCTATCCAAATTGTTCTGAGTTTGTATACTCGTAATAATATCAAATAGGGGGCACTCAGCATCATTGTTAGGGGGTAGACAATTATCCTCCTCCAAAATGTACTCTAATAAAGCTAAACTTGTTTGATCTTCATTATCTAAAATAATCGGAAAAACTCCACTATCTTTTTAAGGGTTTTTTTAACAAAATATTTTTTCCTACACTGGGATCTGACAAACCTATTTAATTCTTTAGATGGATCAAATAAATTAGGATTTGAACTGGGGGTAAAATTCCATCCCTTTGTTACAAGTGTTTACTCTGCAAGTAAGTTAAAAACACAGACCTTTATGTTGATACAGTCCGGTAAAAATATCCTCACTGGAACTAATATAAGCAGTGTTATAATCGCTATCCAATAGCGGTAGTTTTAGCTGTCTCATATATCTGACTGCATGCAGTGGCGGATCCAGGGGGGGCGATAGGGGCGATCGCCCCCCCTAGCAGGGGCTTGCTGCCAGCGGCTGCACACTATGTGCAGATCCATTCAGCAGAGAGAGTTAGGGAGAGAGTCCTGCCCAACTGCTCTGATTGACACAATCAGAGCAGCCGGGCAGGACTCTCTCCCTAACTCTCTCTGCTGAACGGATCTGCACATAGTGTGCAGCCGTCAGCAGCATTAGGTGTCAGCCGTCAGCAGCATTAGGTGTCAAAAAGGGGGCGGGGCTAAATCGCCCCCCCCTAAATCGCCCCCGGTACAATTAACTTCTGGATCCGCCCCTGACTGCATGGATGTTTTATGACAGCATCCACCTGAACTTGATTCAGAGTCCAGCACAGTGGTCGACTGTAGACACCCCTTGTTCCATAGACACTTCTTGCTCCAAACTGCAAATTAGCTCACCTGTGAGAGAGGGATCAGAAATCCCTCCCGGACTGAAAAATACTTTTAGCAGAGTTAGAATTGTAGCGGAAGGAAGCCAATAATTTCAGTACCTCAATAGAACAGATAGAGCTCTGTCTTCAACGTTTCATCTGACTCAGTCAGGCTTTTTCAAAGACACACAGGTGCATTCTGATCTGTTGTACCCTTAATTAGGGTGCACTGACTCAATCCTACTTAATTAAAACATTCTTCATCACATGGTCATATGTAACAAATCTGCCTAAATCTCACAGAAAAACTGGCTATTTAAAAATAGACTGGACAAATTCTTAAATATGAACAACTATGATATCTGTCATAAATAACACTGGTAAAAAAATAGAATTAAATACACTAGTATAATTATTAAAGTTAAAATCAAAACAAATTCCCAAAAACTAATAAATAATAAAAAAAATAATTCTTAGACATTAAACCAATGCAAAACACACACACACACACACACACACACACACACACACACACACACACACACACACACACATACTAGCTGAAATCCCCAGCGTTGTTCGGGTTTAAATCTTCAAGTTATTAAGTTATCAATGAGTTGGATGTAACTGTCAACATTTTAAAATGAATTAACAGCTTCAACTCTTCCAACACTCCCATGAGGTTCTAGCCCAGTGTCGTTTTTCTTTTTCTTTTAAATGCCATTCAAATCCATCCAGTGTAAGGCCCAGAACAGGCTCCCTGGGTCAAAGTTCTGCCTGGCGAACACCAACGGGAGGTCAGATCGGGATCCAAAACCTCCTAAAACCTAGCCAGAATCCAACTGGACCACTTTGCATTGGTTTCATGCCAATCTGTGCAGGGATGTCTGAATGTATAACTGGACAGACAAATAAACCAAATCCATCCAGTGGAGGTCCCAGAACAGGCTCCCCGGGTCAAAGTTCTGGCCCGCGTACACCAACGGGAGGTCCAACTGAGACCTACAAACCCTTCTGGGATCCAATGTTTAAACTCTTTTGATATTTTCATCCAAATCCATCCAGTGAAAGGCTTAGAACAGGCTCTATGGATCAAAGTTCTGGCCAGTGTACTCCAACTTGGTCCCTAAACCCCTTAAAATCTTGCCAGGATCCTGCTGGACCACCTCACATTGGTTTCATTCAAATCGGTGCAGAGGTGTCGAAAATATTTGTCTAAAAACAAACAAACTTCTTATCTCACATCAAGTTAGTTGAAATAAAGGGATGCATTACCAAAATCATAATCTAAACAAACATATAACACCATTTTTTCCTATTAAAGATGTGAAAAAAACTTAAAATGATAGTTATCACATAATGTTTGATTACTATTGAGCAAATATTGAGGGTTAGATATGATATGATATGCAATCATTTTAAGGTTTTTTTCTCATCTTTAATAGAGGGGAAAAATTGGTGCAATTTGTGTGTTCATATCGTTTATCTCAGTTATTTAACTTACACTGATTGCTAATTTGGAGGCATGCTTATCTCATTTTACATACCCTACATTGATTTGCATTATGAGCATTTATCATGGCATGCATTCTAAACACATACCATAACAATGGGAACGTTTCGAGCTTACCTTACACATATTTCCATTTTGGGATCTATTATGACATACATTCTGGACGAATACTATAACAATGGGTATTTTGCCCACCGCACTTTACGCATTTTATTAACTTCGCTGCACCACTCTATATATTGTTACTATAGGTTCACGTCACGGGTGAGGAGAACCGATTTTACTTTATGGTCAATTTAAATGGCTGCGTTTAGGCTCTTTAGCGTGTGCTCTTCTACTTTTGTGAAGTTATTCCGTTCATGGTGGTGCATCCCAACATGACTATGTATACTATTACTGCTATATAAATTTTAAATCTTGGAGTTGATTGCAACTATTGGATTCATAGATAGATCTAGTGCTGTGATACTTGTCGTCTGACTACGGGTCAGAGGTCTCTGAAAGACCATTTAGGCAACAGGTGTTGGGGTTTCCATAGATTCACTTACAGGTCTGTCGATATGTCTGGTCACCTTGGGTAAGGCATATGTAGCTTTTAGTCCACATGGTGATGTCACATATTTGTTACACGTAGAATGTTTTCCCTTGACTTAAACTCAATGGTCTGCTTAAAAATTGCCTCAACATGAGTTATGCAGCTTAAACCTATAGCACCCTTTCGATGGGTTTGAGTGTAGCTAACGCTATGGATTTAGAAGAGTCTTCCATTGAAGCAATATAACATTTAGGATTATGAAGTCCGATAACTACTGTGAGTCGCGTTGCGCAGTCTAAATATGGGGAGAAGTCCAGATTGCTCGCTAAATACATGTTAGTTGAAGCCACACATGCTATTCTAAATTCAAAAGTCCATTAATGACCAATCTGGGTAAACAGCGTTAGGTCCCCAGGCCTCTCTAAGCTGAGACTACCATATATCCGATTGCCTTATGTGCAGCACGTAGTTTGCAGACCCCGGATTGATGTCGTGGATACATAGGGATGTGTCACCCTTAACTAAATGTCAATGAGATGCACATTCTGGGAGGTCCTTGGAAATTATCAGCTTGGACCCCAATCCAATTGTTTAGGATTCGGGTGGCTACTGCCGGGGTTGCTGTGTGTATGCAATTTGCTGGGGTTCAAGTCGACTGGTCTCCCCTCCCTAAATTATAGTCCTATGCACTATTCAAGCGTTCTTTGAAGTACATGGATCTAGACACGGCCCTCTATGGCACTTATTCCTTTCTGATTGAGGTTACTACTGCAACAACCGAGACGGGGTCTTCCATCTCAGCCGCTAAACCCCTGGATAGATGGCAGTCTGATGCCTACAATTTGCATAAGGCTGTTAAAATAATGGGTGTCCGCCCATTTTTTCCTTCCCACCTTCGTTAACCCAGGGCTTTGCTGCTTTTAGTGAGGGCAAGAAGGGATTTTTCTAATTTTTTCCCCGGATCAAGGACTAATTACTTATGTGTCTCTGGGATTTTATGGGTTTTTAACTTCATACGGGTTACAGTGCCCCTTCCCCCACCTCCCCATTTAGTTTCATAGCCCACCCTTATGGTGACTGTTGGTGTACGGTTATGGGCGAGTTTTGATGTGGAATTGCTTTGTTTTTGTTTCTGGGTACATGCAATAAGAAGAGCAGAATATGGGTGGTTGGCCATTCGTATGTGTACTAGGCATCCGATTGGTTCATGACTCAACCACCTTTTCTCACCCCATGGCTGCGAGACAGTTGTGTGGGAGGGGTGATTGACAATGATTTGGGTAAGGGGAAGTCTCTGAACTTGTTAATCTCCATTCGGCAGGACTTGAGGACAATAAGGAACCATGGCTGGTGGTAACACTGTGCTGGTTGGAATTCATTTCCAGGCTCTCCTGGAGGTTTACTATTCCTGCCCCCCATTATGAGAAGTATTAAGTGAATTAATAGGTCCACAGGGCATGTAGTTAGGCCACTTTGTGGGTTAGTTGTTAATCACCATTTGATTACGACAAATGAGGGTCACCTATTTAGAGAGGATGGTGTCCATCTTATGGACGAGGTTTTTGAGTTTTTTTTGTCAAGCAGATATATGGGAGGTTGGAGGTTGGAGTTCGGTCACTTGGTGGCAGGCTGATTTTAAAGTACTCAAGCTTTGGTAGGAAGGCATCAGCGACTAATTCATACATTGCTTCCTCTGCTGTTACTGCCACTTTCGAATGAACATGGCTCTTGGTCTTTTGTGTGGGGAACCTCTTGACCTGCTTTGTGTGGGCAATTCTTTGTGAGTCCAGAATGGGCGTAATCACTCTGACGCCAGATTTAGTATCGGCCAATCGTAAAGGATTGTAACCCAGGACCAATGGTTAGGGGTGTGATTGGACCAAATAAAGTACTGCCCACACTCTTATTCAAACTAAGGGAATGGGGAGAACATTAGTCAATTAATAATGAATAATGTTGAAGAATACATGGGCGGGGAATAACAATTTGCACAATATAAAGTTATATATTAAAACATTATTCCCATTAATTTAAATATTGCGGTTGGATGGATGGTTAATTAGAGTAATAATTGTTTGATTACCTCAATATTTAAATAAAATCTGTCCAGTCATCATCTTGCTTAAGAATGCAAACAGTCTGACCACCACATGTTGGTCATGTTATAAGTCTCAAACATCAAAAACAAGTAGAAAAACATGTAGAATACAGAATACAATCAATTCAATTGCTACTTCTTTTATTTTAAAAACTTTAAAATACTCTTCTGTATCAAGTGGCCCTTTTATGTAGCTCATAATTAGAATGGTGTACAACATTTTTCAATTGGGAAATAAATGGAGTTTGCATTTATTCACATAAGTACTTAAATTTCTAAAAAAAAAATTAAGTTCAAGCCATTAAAATTTAATTGCCAATTTATATATAATTCTAAAACACAATTGCTATAAATTCAAAACATAGCAAGCTAAGGCTAAGGTTAATATTTAAATATTACAACTATTAAAAAGTAGCATGAATATGTTTTAACCATTAAATATACAAACTATTTAAGTGAAAGTTGAGCAATTAATGCTCAAGGAACTAAGAAAAAAATAAAAATAAAACAATAAACTAATAATAAGAACAGGACACCCTTAATTTGACTGATTAATCTATACATATATATATATATATATATATATATATATATATATATATATATGTATGTATATAAGTTTGTTTGTTTGTAAGTGAATATCTTTGACATCCCTCCACTGATGCGAGGTGGTCCAGCGGGATCCCGGCCAAGTCTCAAGTTTTAATGGGTTTGGGGTCAAGTACGGACCTCCCATTGGTGTACACTGGCCAGAGCTTTGACCCGCGGAACCTGTTCTGAGCCTTCCACTCAATGGATTTGGACAAAAATTCAAAAGACTTTTAACATTTGATCCCAGAAGACATACTAATGGGTGTAAGTTTCAGTCGGACCTCCTGTTAATGAACGCTGGCCAGAACTTTGGCCCGGGGAGCCTGTTCAGGGCCCTTTACTGAATGGACTTGGATTGTTTGCATTCGGAAACCTCGGCATCGTTTGGGATGACACCAATGCAAGGTGGTTCATTTGGATCCCAGGCAGGTTTTAAGGTGGTTAGGGTCCCGGTCAGACCTCCCGTTGGTTTACGATGGGCAGAATTTTGACCCAGGAGCCTTTTCTGAGTCTTCCACTGGATGGATTTGGATGAAAACTTCACAGACTTGTAACATTGGATCCAAGAAGACATATTAGGGGGTTAAGATCCTCCCGTTGGTGTATGCTGACCAGAACTTTGACCTTGGGAACCTGTTCTGGGCCCTCCACTGGATGAATTTGGTGTCTTTGCATTCGGAAACCCCTGCACTGATTGGGATGAAATCAATGCAAGGTAGTCCAATTGGATCCTCTGTAAGTTTTAAGGGTGTTACGGTCTCATTGGTGTTAGTTGGACAGAACTTTGACCCGGGGAGCCTGTTCTGGGCCTTCTTCTAGATAGTTTTAGTTTGTCTGTCTGTCCGGTTATGCATTCGGACTCCCCTGCACCGATTGGGATTAATCCAATGAGAGGTGGTCCAGTTGGATTCTGGCCAGGCTTTAGGAGGTTTCATGTCCCAATTATGGTCAGGCTTTAAAGGGCTTAGGGCCCCAATGGTGTACGCGGGCCATAACTTTCACCCAGGGAGCCTGTTCTGGGTGTTCCTCTGCATGGATTTGGTTTGTTTGTCTCTCTGGTTAAACAATCAGACACCCCTGCACCGATTGGCATGGAACCAATGTGAGGTGAACTAGTTGGATCCTGGCGAGGTTTTAGGAGGTTTGCAAGTCCCAATCGGAACTCCCGTTAGTAACAACCATTGATAACTTAATAACTTGAAAACGTAATCCCGGGCAATGCCAGGGATTTCAGCTAGTGTATATATATATATATATATATATATATTACACAAAATACAAGCAGAAGGAAAAAATGGCGCCTGATAGTGTAGTATTTAGGTATTTATGTAGGTATGGTAAAAGCTCGTATAAAGTAAATATAGGAATTGCTTTAAGCGCTATTGGTAACTCATGCACATATAGTGTACAAATTACACATTAATGGTTACACCAAAAGCAGTAGTGATAAATCGTACAAACACTTTAACTGAGCTATTAGATTTATGCTCACATAATGTCCCACATGAATTGAATAAAACTTGAATTAAAAGGGGAAATCTCTAATCTTCAAGCATCCATTAAAACAAGAATTGCACTTACAATATTGATTCTCTATAAATTCACGTAGCAGGTTCTTGTATACCGATAACGGCAATCCCGTAGATGGAAAAGTACAGACCAATATATACATGCAAAGAAAAAGAAATATGGATCTAAAAAATAGGTAAAATTTAATCGTAAGCAAACACACATACACTTAAGATAAAAATACAATAAGCCAAGGATGCGTTTGCTCATACTGAACTGTAGAGTAAAAATCACATGGAGGTGTGGTAGCGTTCCGGAACTGTAATCACATGAAGTCTCTACCAAAATGTTATAAACCGAAATAGGCTCACGATCCTGCTGACATCCAATACACCAACGCGTTCTGACTTAGCAATAGTCTTTATCAAGGTTATAGATGGATGTAGAATAGGAGTGTATAAATACCCTGATTAATTATACACGTCACTCTGCATTGGCGCCCACATCAAACAAATACAATTAATACAGGAAGTACTATTCACAAATATCAAACAATATATTCCATGAATATACATATTAAGTACGATTCATAGCGTCATACACAAAACCTCATTATAAGAACGGAATCCCTAAAAGAAAACTATTTGTAAGGCAATATTACACCAGTAAGGAACCGCAAATTCGTTCCATTCAAAATAGCCGTGCCAAGCCTCGTTTTCAGATGACTCTAATGCACAGATGCGGAACTAAAAATGTATTCCAAAGTCTGTGATTCATACTTCTAAGGCATGATGGCGCAGGCGTAAAAATTCATAAGTAGATGCTTAATCTAAAAGTATGTATCGGCTCATATAGAAATTCTGTTGAAAGTATGACGGTATGGATCCTATAACAACAAGGTAATAAAAAACCATAAAGAAATAACACGATTGACAATATATAATGCTGACAAAACGTTGTATCTTCCCGATTCTTCCCGATGTATTTCTCCAACAGGAATAATAACCCGATGTGGATACCGGAAAATAAAAACAAAAACAAAACAAATTGCATCAAAAAAGGATAACACCTTTATAAAAAAACATTTCAATTCAAAGTCTTTATTAAGACCCTCCGGTATCAAACAATTAAGTTTAAAAATCCATGACATCTCCTTCCTAGAAAGTGCATTATCCAACTCTCTATTCTTCCAGTCTTTTTTAACAATATCTATCCCTAAAAAATTCTTAATACCCGTCACCAAAGAATTATGATGTAATCTAAAATGGTGTGAAACTGAATGCAAATCATATCCTATCTTTATGTTACGGATATGTTCATAAAGCCTATTTTTAGGGGACGAGAAGTTTTGCCAACGTAAAAAAATTCACATTGACATTCAAGCAGGTATATAACATTAGGCGTATTGCATGTAATAAAATTATTGATCTTATAAGTGTGGTTATGCACAGTAAATTCACTTATTTGGTTATTATCATTCAATATATTTTTACAAGCCGTGCACCAACCACATATAAAGAACCCTTTTGAGAGAATCTTACCCCCAGAGGAAGTATCAATCATAGGACCAATTACCAATTGATCCTTCAAACTCCTTGCCCGTCTATAAATAAAATGAGGTCTCATGGGTAAAATTTTAGACAAATATGGATCTTTTCTCAAGATATACCAATGGTGTTTCATGATTTTCTCCAACTGTTTGTACGACTGACTATAATGTGTAATAAAAGCCAAATGTGGCATATTATTATTCTTCTTAGTCTTATTCCTATGTAGCAAATCATGTCTTTTTAGCTTCTTGGCCTTATTTTTGGCTAAATCTAAAATAGAGCCATTGTAACCTTTTTGTCTAAGTTCATCATGCATTTGTGACATTTGTAATTCAAAGTTGATCTCCTAAGAACAATACCTTGTTAATCTTATAAACTGACTATAGGGAATACTTTTAATCCAATTCTCATGATGCTGACTACTACATGAGATATAAGAATTCACATCTGTAGATTTGCGATAGCATTTTGTTTGAATCTTCATATTCTTAATATAAATTTCTAAATCGAGGAAATGTACTGATGTTTTACTAATATGAAAAGTGTATTTAATATTCCACTCATTGATATTAAGACTAGGACAGAATATGTCTAGAAAAAAAATCTATCTCCTTTCCATATAAACAAAACATCATCTATATATCTTCTCCAGGACACCAGATTTGCCCCCAGTCTATCAGAGATGTAATAAGCCTCCCAGTAGGCCATAAATAAATTGGCATAACTGGGAGCGAATCTGGTGCCCATTGCTGTCCCAGTCTGTTGAATATAGTAATCACCCCTATAGAAAATATAATTATTTTGTAATAGGAATTTAATACCCTCCAATAGAAACTTTTTAAAATATGTGTTCATGTTTGTTTTATCCAAAAAGAAACTCACTGCTTCTAAACCTTTCTCATGAATAATAATAGTATATAAGAAAGTTACATCCGCTGTAACTAAATATAGATCTTCTTCCCATTTAAATGTCTCCAATAAATTCAAAACGTCCCCTGTGTCTTTTAAATACGAAAAAAAATTCTTTACCAAAGGTTGGAGATGGTAATCACTAAACGCTGATAGATTCGAAGAAATACTATTAACACCGGAAATGATGGGTCTACCAGGAGGATCAATTAAACTTTAATGTATTTTGGGAAGTGTATATATATATCTACGGGGTAGTTGGTTCACCCACCCTCAGGAAATCAAGTTCCTCTTTAGTTAAGATGCCCTTATTTTCAAACATACCAATAAATGTCTCAAAACGCTGTTTAATGGTTAGAGTAGGATCGTTAGACATCTTGCGGTACGTATTGGTGTCTGACAACTGTCTTTCAATTTCCTTACAGTATTTTTCTTTGTCCATTAATACTATTGCCCCTCCTTTATCCGCTGGTTTCAAAACCACATTCAAATCTTTTTCGAGGGTTTTTAATGCGGATCTTTCCTTATAGGTAAGATTATAGGTAGGATGGACAATATTATTTCTAAGTAGCATCATCAGTCACCAATTTTTTAAACGTATCTATAAATGGACCTTTTGCCTGAGTCGGGAAGAATGTAGATTTTTTTTTAAACTCTGCATTATCTTTAATGATCATTGGATTCATAGAGGGTTCCTCCTCCATTTTCATCGCAAAAAACCTTTTTAAAGTAAGTTTTCTAACATATTTTTGAATGTCTAAATAAACATCAAAAGGGTCTGAAGTTGAAGTAGGGCAGAATTTTAGACCCTTTGATAATAAATTTTGTTCTTCAATACTGAGTAATCTAGAACTCAAATTAACAACATTATTCATCGACGGCTGAACAGTATTGTCCACATTAGATACTCCCTCGTCCAACTTAGTATCCATAACTTGATGTTTCAACAATTTACAAATATTTATCTTTTCTATATGCTTACTTTTAATTCTACAATTTTTATTTTTTACATTCCCTCCCCGTTTACCTCTTTTCTTAGAGGCACTGTGGATAGGTGTCGTAACTATAGTTTGTACCTCTTTCAACTTTTTGGGTAAAACCTTCTTTATTGTAAGAAAAATCCTCCTCATCCCTCACTAGTGAATACCTATTCGTATTCAACAGTGAGTGGGGTGCGTTAATTATACTCCTTGTTTGGAAATTATTATTCCTTTTATCCTGATGTTTTTTCCTAATCATATTCTTATAACCAACCTTCTGCCAATCAGAATGTCTTTCTTTAACAGGTGAATTGTTACTAGAGATACATTTTCTACCAGAATAACTATCTTGCTTCAAACCAGCCCAAACACCAAGTGGGTGTGACATATATGCGTACCAGATGTCTTACTATAATCTTACTGTTGAGGAAAGAAAGGTTATTAAATCACTCAGTTGTGATAACAATCCTGCTGACAAAGGGGGCGGTATAGTCCAACAAGACTTAGAATGCTATACTACAGAAGTGGGTGGTAGGGGCTCTTGTTGGTGAGCTTACCTTGGACATATCAACTTGCACCCCCCCTAAAATTAAATGAATTATAAACCCTTATTAGAAGCCAGCTGAGATAATAATAGGGACCCGCTTCACCAGATAATAAATCCAAAATAATCAGCGGCCAGCCCCAGACCCTTAAACCAACCAATACAACTCTGTCACATAATCTGCTAATACCTATAGCTAGCAACTACCCATAACGGACTTTTTAGACCCACCATAAAGAACCTCCGTAAAATCTGTAAAATCTATAATACATTACACCATCTATACCACCAAGCAAAATGAAATTTATCCACCATATAACAGTAAAATACCCCCCCCTCATTTCACTCCACTTGTTTCCCCATTACTTAGCACCCAAATTGCACACCGTTTAAGGACCTGAATATAAAGATTATAAATTTATAACAACAGTCTAACATAATATCAAACTGTACTTTGCAGCCCTGCACGTGACCCATAAAATCCACCCACTTGTCATCCACCACCTTACTCCCCACCCCCAGCTGCCACCCAATAAAAAGCTCCCAAAAGCTTATAAAACATTAACCATAAAAACGTAAAGCTATGCCCCAAACGCCACATAGGTCCCCAAATTAAAAATTAAATAATTATTAAAGATCCCCACTCTGATCGCTGCGCACCCACTAAAACCAATCACAATAATCTTAACCCTAACTAGCAGTAAAATAGGGATCCTTAATACCAAAAATTCAGCCTGTAAAATTAGCGGCCAGCTCCCAACCGCATCTCACGACCAGCCAACCAGCCAACCACTGGCGTTTGCTATTATTAAATAAGCAAAATATGTAACGGAAATTTTTAAGCCCCTAGCATATTAAATACCTGCTCCAATATTAAATTTCTACATATTATCACCCATCCGTTAGTTCCTAAACCCCCCCCCCCTCCTCCCTCCCCTTCCCCCCTCCCATTCCGGAAGACCATTACAGAATAAAAACACAAGCAAACAGTGAAGACACATCCCTGACGAAGTCTAAGGACGAAACGCGTTGGACCCCCTACACACCCCACAAAGCGACTCCCTGAATACTCACCTCTGCCCTGGAAAAACAACTCTCACAACTCTCCAGGATCGAAGGGGTAAGCAGGGAAACGAAAAAGAAAACTGAGCCCGCAGTGGAACGCAGAGTGCGCTCCACCAAAACCGGAAGTCCGGCACAAGCATTTGTCAGGTGATCCAGCATACCCGTTTGACTACAGCTACAATACCGCTCGGGACACGCTACAAAACCCTCTGACTGCAGCGCCCGCACTCCAGGACAGAGAGACTGCCTGACATCTACCAAACTGCTCTGTAAGAGCTTTCAGAGCAAAAGTAACACACCCGCACAATATATCAACCCACCCCCCCACCCCCATTGTAAACCACACATAGTCCATTTTAGCGCCATATTTAAACATTACTAACGCATCACAGCACATAAAATAGAGGCTATCACAAAACATACCGCCTCTATAATTAGCTCTAGCCATATAAGAGCTCCCTAAAAAAAAACCAGTCATAACATTAGTCATACCCCTCACAGGAGGTACCTAACCCCCACAATATACAGTGCAAATAGGGCTATAAACAGGGCAAAGAGCTTTAGTTAATATCATTAACCTTGGAGTCAACCCAGAGAGGCTTCCTTTTTAATGCAGATGTACACTAAGATATCCATTTTGTATACATTGGCAAAAGTTCATAAAAGTCTTAACGATCCCCCAGGAAGAACTATAATCTCAGCCAGAAGGTCACTTTGTGGACATATATTTGCAACTAATTGTTAGGAAGTCTAGCAGTTTTACTACTGATACTGCATTTTTTTTTTTCATGTTTAGCCTCTGTTGGTCATTTTGAAGATGGGTGGAGCCTGGTGACACTTGATGTCACCAGTCTCCACACTAATATTGCACATGATATGGGTCTTAATACCTCCAAAGAAGCCATAGAACCCAACATGTTATATCAAGGCCCTTTCTATGAGTTTTTTTCTGTTGCTGATAGAGGTTATACTAAAGAAAAATGATTTCCTTTTTCAAAACTACTTTTATTTACGATTAAGAGGGACGGCGATGGGTTCAAATATTTTTATGACTGAATTTGAACTTACTCAGTTTTCCCCCCCCACATACATTTTATGTCAGATACATTGATGACCTGTTTATGATTTGGAGTGTGGGTGATACATTACTCCATGGGTTTGTTGAGTTTATTAATAATATTCCAGGGACGATCCGCTTTACTCTCAGTACATGTCATAATAATATTCATTTTCTTGATGTCAATATTCAAGTGTCACTCACCGGACGGTGAGTGCTTCTTCCCGGACATTTAGGAACCGTGGCCGTCCTCCATCCTGAGGGACTGCGCATGCGCAGCCCTTTCTAAAACCTTCAGTGTATGTTCCTTTAACTTAATTGGCAGATCAGGCAACCTCCCTATATTAAGCACCTGTGGTCAACACCACGTTGCCTGATCTTGGAGTCTCATTCCCCATGAGTCTCTGAAGGTGTTCCTGTGTTTCCTCGTTTATTCAGCCCAGCTGATTCCTGTGGTTTCCAAACCACTTCTACCTCTGTGGTTTCCAAACCACTTCTACTACTGTGGTTCCCATACCACTTCTACCATCTACTGTATCATCGTGACTGTGAGCTGATTCCTATCCGCTGCCTCCGTGCACTACAGTCTTCTAACCACTTCAACTCTACCATGTATTATTGGGACTGTTAGCTGATGCCTATCCGCTGCCTCCGTGCACTACAGTCTTTCATTCACATCCACTCACCTGTTCATGATTGTGACTGCCAGCTGATTCCTATCCGCTGCCTCCGTGCACTACAGTCTTCAACCTGCAACTCGTCTGTGTTTCATCATCGTGACTGCTAGCTGATTCCTATCCGCTGCCTCCGTGCACTACAGTCTTCAACCTGCAACCCGTCTGTGTTTCATCGTGACTGTTTGGCTGATTCCTATCCGCTGCCTCTGTGCGCTTCAGTCTTCAGTCCTTGTCAACTCTCCCGTGTTTCCTTGAGTCTGCTGCCACTATTGCTACCCGCTATTCTCCGTGATCAACAGTTCCAGTTCAACTCTGCTCTCCTGTGTCCCATCGTTACTGCACCTGCTGGTTGCTATTGGCTACCTCCGTGTTCCCGCAGAGACCCGCTGCTGTTACTCCTCAGCGCTACTCATCCATCTACTGCTGATCCGCTCTCCACGCCTTCCTGTGTTCCCTGCTGGTCTACCTACCTGTGCGCTGCACCTGCTAGACCACCGCTTCACCCATCCAGGGACTTTGCATCCTGCCGGCCTCCTGCCGTTCAGGTATCTCTGCACTCCTGTCTGACTGCCTTCTCCTGAACCACGGTATGCATACTTCCCATTGACTGTGCTGTGTATTGCATACCTTGCTGGACTGTGTTGGTTCTTCTCTGGAGTGTGCTATCCGCTGAGTCTATTGCCAGCATTGACTGTGTTATCTCGTGCTGGATTCCTTCTAGAGACTTTCTACATTGGCAGTGTTGTTCAGTCATCTATACATTTATATTGTGCATATTACTGTGGATCAAAGTCAAGGTGCCCGTGTATATCTTGTGTTGCAGTCTCTCCCCGTGCACCTCCTCACATATATATTCAGTGGTACAACTTGCTGGTGGCAGACCACTGACCCCTGTTTCCAGTTTCACCTATTCCAGTATCCTCTCACATAGCAGTGGTACAACTTGCTAACGCAGACCACTGACTCCCCGGATACCTCCACTTGGATTCTATTCCTTCACTCAGACAGCGGTACAACTTGCTATCCGCAGACCGCTGACTCTCATCACCCCCTCGTTTCTGTTGGACATTCCTCCTCACTATAGCAGTGGTACAACTTGCTACCGCAGACCACTGACTACCTTCACGTGTCCTTTGTCCATACAGTTCCTCGTGTATTACTACCTCCATATTGCCAGTGCTGCTAGTCATAGACTTTCCTGAGCATCTCATCATCTGCTATTTCCTGTTCCGTGATCACCCTGCTACCAGAGTACCATATTACCACCTATACTGCTCTGGTAAGCCTATCACCTGGTGATCCCTGGGTAAAGACTCCTAGTGCCCGTGACAGTAAGATCAGGCCATGACAGACCCAGATACGGAACCTACCGCTAAAGAGATGCTGCAGCACCTGGTCAGCCGTGTGGAGCAACAGGATGCTCGCCAACAGCTGTTACTTCAATGTTACCAATCGTTAACCTCCCAAGGAACATCTGGACAGACTGTTACAGCTAATATTGAAGCTCCTGTGCTTTCCTCCGTTTCCCCAGTGCCATCCCAGGTGTCTACAGTTCCTACGCTTCACCTGCCTACTCCGTCAAAATACGACGGGGACCCCAAAACTTGTAGAGGTTTCCTTAACCAATGTTCAGTCCATTTTGAACTCCAACCTCAAAATTTTTCTACCCATCGTTCCAGAGTGGCCTATCTTATCTCATTGTTTTCTGGACAAGCCCTGGCTTGGGCCTCCCCTCTGTGGGAAAGAAACGATCCAATTCTACAAGATAGTGCCAAATTCATTTCCACGTTCCGAAGTGTGTTCGATGAACCAGGTCGTGTGACCTCCGCTGCTTCCAGCATCTTTCGTTTGCGACAAGGCTCCCATACAGTAGGACAGTATGTCATTCAATTTAGGATCTTAGCCTCTGAACTTCAGTGGAACACTGAAGCATTAGTTGCCGCCTTCTGGCAGGGGCTCTCCGATAAAATTAAAGATGCACTGACTACTCAAGAGCTTCCTTCGTCACTAGAAGATTTGATCTCTCTTTGCCATCGTGTAGATATGAGATTTCGTGAAAGAGAGTCTGAGAAAACAACGGCTGTCAAAGCACCTCTTCGTTTAAACCCTCAATTTCGTCCAGCTCCATCCTCTGTGATTCCCATGGAGATAGGACGTTCCAAATTATCTTCAGAGGAGAGGAAACGAAGAGTAAAGAATAGACTCTGTATCTATTGTGCTGATTCCACGCATATGCTCAGCTCTTGCCCTAAGAGATCGGGAAATGCCAGGCCCTAACTAGTTCTGGAGAGGTGAAGTTAGGGTCCCTGGAGTCCTCTCCATTGTCTATGAAATCTAAAGTCTGCGCTTTTGATGTTACGATCTCCTTTGCTACCAAATCCTTTGAGTCACAGGCATTGATTGATTCCGGAGCAGCAGGAAATTTCATTTCTAAATCACTAGTGAATCAATGGTCCCTACCAGTGATCACTTTAAAAACACCCATTACTGTGACGGCTATAGATGGATCACGTCTCATCAATGGTCTCATCACCCAGAGTACGTCTCCAGTAACCCTTCAGATTGGTGTACTACACCATGAAGAAATTTCGTTTTTAATTCTTCCAGTTACGACAAGTCCGATTGTCTTAGGCCTTCCATGGCTTCAGTGTCACTCTCCCCAGATTGACTGGCGCATCCCTCAAGTTACGTCTTGGGGGTCTGAATGTCACCATCGTTGTCTTTCTCAAGTTATTCCTCTTAAAGTACAGCAATCTTCCATCTCATCTTCCTCCCCGGGACTCCCTCCTCAGTATGCTTCATTTGCCGATGTGTTTGATAAAGCTCAGTCTGAACGTCTTCCTCCTCATCGTTCTTGGGATTGTCCGATCGACCTTCTACCTGGCAAGACTCCTCCCAGGGGTCGGGTCTATCCTCTCTCGTTACCTGAAACTCAAGCCACATCTGAGTACATACAGGAGAATCTCCAGCGTGGGTTCATTCGACCTTCCACCTCTCCCGCTGGAGCTGGGTTCTTCTTCGTCAAAAAGAAGGATGGATCATTACGCCCTTGTATAGATTTTCGTGGACTCAACGCCATTACTATCAAGAATCGGTATCCCATTCCGCTGATCACTGAGCTATTTGATCGCATTAAGGGTGCTCGGATATTTACTAAGTTGGATCTTCGTGGTGCCTACAATTTAATTAGAATCCGTTCCGGTGACGAATGGAAGACCGCGTTCAACACCAGAGATGGGCATTACGAATATTTAGTAATGCCCTTCGGGCTGTGTAATGCCCCCGCTGTTTTCCAGGGTTTCATCAATGAGATCTTTCGGGACTTATTATATGTATGTGTCGTTGTCTACCTGGACGACATATTGATCTTCTCACAGGACCTGCCTTCTCATCACCAACATGTGGCAGAGGTCCTCTCCAGACTACGGAAAAACTCATTGTTCTGTAAATTGGAAAAATGTTCATTCGAGTTACCCCAGATTCCATTCTTGGGGTATATAGTTTCCGGAGTTGGCCTGAAGATGGATCCAGACAAAGTAAATGCTGTACTACATTGGCCTCAGCCAACTACTCTTCGTGCCATCCAGCGTTTTTTAGGTTTTGCCAATTACTATAGACGCTTCATTCAAGACTTTTCATCCATTGCATCTCCTATTGTGGCCCTAACTCGGAAAGGGGCTAATACTAAGCAATGGTCATCTGAGGCTCTCCAAGCCTTTCAAATTCTCAAAGAGTCCTTCTCGTCTGCTCCCATTCTTCGACAGCCTGATGTGACACTCCCCTTCTTCCTAGAAGTAGATGCCTCTAATGTGGGCTTAGGAGCTATTCTCTCCCAACGCTCGGAGCAACAAAAATTACATCCTTGTGCCTTCTACTCTCGGGGTCTTCTGCCCGCAGAGAAAAATTATACTATCGGGGACAAGGAGTTGCTGGCCATCAAAGCTGCATTAGAGGAATGGAGATACTTGTTGGAAGGAGCTCGCCATCCTGTGACGATCTTCACGGATCATAAGAATTTGTCATATTTGCAATCTGCCCAATGCTTGAACCCTCGTCAAGCAAGATGGTCTCTTTTCTTTTCCCGTTTTGAATTAATTATAACCTTCAAACCAGCCGCTAAGAACAAGAAAGCTGACGCTCTATCTCGAGCTTTTGTGACGTCCTCTGATGTAGAAGAGGTTCCCAACCATGCTATTCTAGACCCCAAATGTATTTCTCTGGCTGCTTCATCCACCAAAATGCTACCATTTGGGAAGACCCTCGTGCCTCCTACTCTGAGGAGGAAAATCCTTTCGTGGTTCCATGCCTCTCGTTTTTCTGGACACGCCGGTGAACACAAGACCTTTGAGATTCTCTCTCGAAGTTACTGGTGGCCTTCAATGAGGAGAGACGTCAAAGAGTTTATTGCTTCCTGTGATTTGTGTTCTCAGTTCAAACCCTCCCGCAGAACTCCAGCAGGGTTGCTGCGACCACTACCCATTCCGTCCAAGCCTTGGACCCATATTAGTATGGATTTCGTTACTGATTTGCCACCAAGTAAGAATCACAATACTATTTGGGTAGTGGTAGACAGATTTTCGAAGATGGCTCATTTCGTCCCTCTGTCCGGTTTACCTTGCTCGTCTACTCTGGCTGAACATTTCATTAAAGAAATCTTCCGCATCCATGGATGTCCGTCTGAGATTGTGTCAGATAGAGGAGTACAATTCGTTTCCAGATTCTGGCGGGCCCTTTGTAAAACCTTGGGCATACGATTAGCACTCTCATCGTCTTACCATCCGCAATCTAACGGACAAACGGAACGAGTCAATCAAGATCTTGAGACTTTTATTAGGATGTTCTCTTCAGCCAACCAGGACAACTGGGTAGAATTGCTCCCTTGGGCTGAATTCGCCCATAACAACATGTACCATGAGTCATCATCCAAAACTCCATTTTTTGTGGTCTACGGTCACCATCCGTCTTTTCCGGAATTTCCTGCCCTCCCGCCCACCCAAGTCCCTGCTGTGGAAACTGCTTGTCAGACCTTCAAAAATATCTGGTCTCAGGTCAAAACCTGTTTAAAGAAGACATCTAACAAATATAAGTCTTTCGCAGATAAGAAGAGGCGGGCTATTCCACCACTAAAAATTGGAGATCGTGTCTGGTTATCTACCAAAAATATTCGTTTGAAGGTTCCATCTATGAAATTCGCCCCTCGTTTTATTGGTCCATATAGGATAATTCAAGTTATCAATCCAGTATGTGTTAAACTTCTTCTTCCTAAGAATCTTCGGATTTCCAATGCCTTCCATGTGTCCTTGCTCAAACCTCTCATTATCAACCGTTTCTCGGCTCCTCCCTCAGCACCGCAGCCAGTTCAAGTTCATCAGGAGGAGGATTTCGAGATTACTGAGGTATTGGATGCAAAAATTTCGCGAGGACTCCTCCGTTTCCTCGTTCATTGGAAGGGCTTTGGTCCTGAGGAGCGTTCATGGATCAAAGCTGAAGATCTTAATGCTCCTGCCCTTCTGAAGAAGTTTTATTCCAAAAATCCGGACAAGCCCGGTTCCAGGCGTTCTGTGCCCACCTTTAAAAGGGGGGGTACTGTCACTCACCGGACGGTGAGTGCTTCTTCCCGGACATTTAGGAACCGTGGCCGTCCTCCATCCTGAGGGACTGCGCATGCGCAGCCCTTTCTAAAACCTTCAGTGTATGTTCCTTTAACTTAATTGGCAGATCAGGCAACCTCCCTATATTAAGCACCTGTGGTCAACACCACGTTGCCTGATCTTGGAGTCTCATTCCCCATGAGTCTCTGAAGGTGTTCCTGTGTTTCCTCGTTTATTCAGCCCAGCTGATTCCTGTGGTTTCCAAACCACTTCTACCTCTGTGGTTTCCAAACCACTTCTACTACTGTGGTTCCCATACCACTTCTACCATCTACTGTATCATCGTGACTGTGAGCTGATTCCTATCCGCTGCCTCCGTGCACTACAGTCTTCTAACCACTTCAACTCTACCATGTATTATTGGGACTGTTAGCTGATGCCTATCCGCTGCCTCCGTGCACTACAGTCTTTCATTCACATCCACTCACCTGTTCATGATTGTGACTGCCAGCTGATTCCTATCCGCTGCCTCCGTGCACTACAGTCTTCAACCTGCAACTCGTCTGTGTTTCATCATCGTGACTGCTAGCTGATTCCTATCCGCTGCCTCCATGCACTACAGTCTTCAACCTGCAACCCGTCTGTGTTTCATAGTGACTGTTTGGCTGATTCCTATCCGCTGCCTCTGTGCGCTTCAGTCTTCAGTCCTTGTCAACTCTCCCGTGTTTCCTTGAGTCTGCTGCCACTATTGCTACCCGCTATTCTCCGTGATCAACAGTTCCAGTTCAACTCTGCTCTCCTGTGTCCCATCGTTACTGCACCTGCTGGTTGCTATTGGCTACCTCCGTGTTCCCGCAGAGACCCGCTGCTGTTACTCCTCAGCGCTACTCATCCATCTACTGCTGATCCGCTCTCCACGCCTTCCTGTGTTCCCTGCTGGTCTACCTACCTGTGCGCTGCACCTGCTAGACCACCGCTTCACCCATCCAGGGACTTTGCATCCTGCCGGCCTCCTGCCGTTCAGGTATCTCTGCACTCCTGTCTGACTGCCTTCTCCTGAACCACGGTATGCATACTTCCCATTGACTGTGCTGTGTATTGCATACCTTGCTGGACTGTGTTGGTTCTTCTCTGGAGTGTGCTATCCGCTGAGTCTATTGCCATCATTGACTGTGTTATCTCGTGCTGGATTCCTTCTAGAGACTTTCTACATTGGCAGTGTTGTTCAGTCATCTATACATTTATATTGTGCATATTACTGTGGATCAAAGTCAAGGTGCCCGTGTATATCTTGTGTTGCAGTCTCTCCCCGTGCACCTCCTCACATATATATTCAGTGGTACAACTTGCTGGTGGCAGACCACTGACCCCTGTTTCCAGTTTCACCTATTCCAGTATCCTCTCACATAGCAGTGGTACAACTTGCTAACGCAGACCACTGACTCCCCGGATACCTCCACTTGGATTCTATTCCTTCACTCAGACAGCGGTACAACTTGCTATCCGCAGACCGCTGACTCTCATCACCCCCTCGTTTCTGTTGGACATTCCTCCTCACTATAGCAGTGGTACAACTTGCTACCGCAGACCACTGACTACCTTCACGTGTCCTTTGTCCATACAGTTCCTCGTGTATTACTACCTCCATATTGCCAGTGCTGCTAGTCATAGACTTTCCTGAGCATCTCATCATCTGCTATTTCCTGTTCCGTGATCACCCTGCTACCAGAGTACCATATTACCACCTATACTGCTCTGGTAAGCCTATCACCTGGTGATCCCTGGGTAAAGACTCCTAGTGCCCGTGACATCAAGTGAGGTCTAGTGAACCTATTACCACTATTTTCACTAAGGATACTGAGAAGAATACTTTATTACATGCACAGTTTTCATCTGGTTCCCCTGAAGAGGGGATTACCATACTTACAGCTGCTTAGGGTTATAAGTGTCACATCTGATACTGAGAAAATTGGAGAAGCTTTATCTACTATGAGCCAATGATTCCTTGACTGGGGTTATAGTCGATCAGATATAGATCAAGCTCTTGTACGAGTTGGTAAAATTGATAGAGAGACTCTGCTTAAACCCCGTGTTCGCTCTCAGCAAAATGACAAAAGAGTCATTAATTTCTGTTCCACCTATACCACGGCATCAAGAGATATGTACGTAAAATGTTACTTAGACATTGGCACCTGATCACCACGCATTCTGCATTATCTACTAAGGTTACCTCTACACCAAGATTTGTTTACAGGAGAGATCAGAATTTGAGGGATGTATTGGTCAAGAAGTACATAGTTTCTTATCTAAAGGCCAACAGTTTAAATTGGCTTAGGAATAACCCTGGCATTTACATTGCTCTGGATGTATTAATTACCAGTGTGGTAAATGCTTTACACACACCCTCACTGGCAAGGTGTAAGATTTACAGTATAAACTGAACTGTGATAGTAAATTTGTCATTTACATCTTGAAATGACTGTGTAGTCTCCAATATATTGGGAAAACAACACATATGCTTAAGAAAATATTAGCTCAGCATCGCTCATCTATAAAGAAGGCCCGTTCTGGGACAGCAAAATCAGATGACATCAAATAATTGCCTGTGGCAATTTTTGGAAAAAGGACATTCTGTTAATAATCTCTGATGTTATCTGCTTGATCATATTCTTCCACTCAGAAGAGGGGGAAATAGAGACAATCTTCTCTTACGTCTAAAACTCCAGTGGATACACAAACTTAATACACTTACTTCCTCTGTTCTTAATGAGGATTTGAAGTTAGGTTGCTTTCTTAAAAAATTTTTTGTGTTACCAACATTTTATTTGCTTTAAATGTGTATTTCTCTAGTAATTGTTCTTAGGTTATTATTAGTCACATATTTGTATTCATTTCTTGATTTTTTTTTGGTTTATTTTGTAAGTGTAATATCACTCTCCTATGAAGGTTGACGAGGTTTTTGTAATAATGTGTATTTATTTAGTTTGTTTTTTGTTTCTTTATTATAGGTATTTGATTGTGTTATGTATGTAAAGTTTATTTGTAGGTGTTTTTTAGATAGTTTTCTGATTCCCACTGTGTGTTATCTATATCTTTTGTTACAGATACTTACTGCAGTCTGATTGAATACATGTTCTATCTTTGCCTCTGTTTACTCTGATGTGGTCACATTGCTGGTGCTTAGCAACGAAAAGCAAGCAGCCTGGATTTCAGTGCTGTCTGTGGTTCTTATCTTGACTGAATGTTTATTTGCTTCTATACTGATAATGGAGATTTGAAAAGGAACTTTTAAAACAACAGTAGTAGCGACATGTATGCTATGGACTTATGTTCATTATAATCAGTTTTGCTGCACCTTTGGAATATGCTGAATGAATGGCTGCGGACTACTTCCGTTATTATAACATATATACGAATGTTTTATTGATGTTTTTAATAAAGGTATATGATTTTCATTTGATATTTAACATACTATTTGATAATCTATAAGTGATTCTGTACTAGGAGGTTGCTGTGTTCTGTTATTTAGTGCTGTATTTCTGCTACAGGTGTACTAGTTAGCTCAGCTGCTGATTGGTGGTAAGTTAGGTATTTAAAGACTGCAGTATTGTTTGTTTATTGCCCCTGAGGAAAGTACGGAATACTGAAACCACCGCTGGGCACGACTTTGTAATGTATTCTCTACCTCATCAAATGTTTTCATATTTCTTTTCTAAGCCTGTGCTGGTTTGTTCATCTACATTGAATATAATATATATATATATATATATATATATATATATATATATATATACACACACACACATATATATACATATATACACATACATACATACATACACACACACACACACACACACACACACACACACACACACACACACACACAACCTACAGAAACCCTGAACTTTTATATAGTAGTAATATCTTATAACATTTTTCCTGTTGGTCTTACATTGTGGTTACATTGATAAGAGATTTGTGCTCACATAGCGATTGCCAAATAAATTGTAAATATGAACAAATGTTTGATTTTTGAATGGTTTACATCTGATCAATAAAGGAAGTCACATGAGTATCTCTCACAGACTTCTAGTCGACATTAGCTGATCAATTGGGGCTCCCTGTCTATGGTTGTCCTACTAGATGAAGTTTTAGTAAGTTGAATATAAAGATGCCTGTTAATCTGTAATGTGTCACAGGTGTCATTATTCAAAGCAGAAAGTAATCTCAATAATGAGTTAGATTAGCTATTAGTAACGTAGAAGGATTATGTTTTACTATTAGATTTCTTACTACAGTGCTACATTTATGTTGACATATTTTTTCAAACAGATTTAATTTTCTTAAAAGGTTGAAATTATGTTTCTCAATATACCCCAAGAGATATTGGTCCCACTGGGCTAATCCTGTTTCTGATAAAATAGTAATAAAAGATAATAAACGCTGAGCTTTCCAGCACATGATGCAGTATTATTCCTCATGTTTTAAATTATATTAAATACCACCTCTATATTAGAGATGCACAGACTCGGTTCCCTGAGAACCGAAAACACCGGAAGTTATCAGATCCGAGTACCGAGCTGAGCTGGCTTGCTACTTTTTCACGCTTTTGGAATTGAAAGCGAGGCAAAATGTCAATGTTACGTCGTCGGATCTCGCGAGTTTTGTATTCTATAAGTATCGTCCTCCACGGCGATCTAGTGCCATTTCACAGAGGGACACAGAAGGGATAGCACAGTCTGTAGAGCAGTTGGGCAGTGTCATAGGTAAAATAGAAACAGGACGGGGTAGCAGTGTTCTTCAAAGTCTACAGTGACATTTAGGAGAGCTCCATTGCTCAATTGCTAATTGTCATTGCTGAAATAGAATTAATAATAGGTCTGGCAGGCTTGGTCTTCTAAATCCATAATGTATAGTGTTATATAGGTAACACACAAAGAGGAGAGCTCCATTGCTAATTGTCCTTGCTGAAATGCAAATACTAGAGCTTGCAGGCTTGGTGTAAATCTGCAGTCACATTGAACTGTGTTATATAGGTAACAGACAAAGAGAAGAGGTCCATTGCTCCACTGCTAATTGTCAGTGCTGAAATACAAATGCTAGAGCTGGCAGGCTTGGTGTTAATCTGCAATCAAATTGTACGGTGTTATATAGTGTAACAAAACCCCACTCTTCTCTTGGCACTTTTGTAACCTTCTGTTGCAAGAATACCCAGTAGACATCAGCAACATGAAACTTCTTGTTTTCAATCAAACATATTTATTGTTGGCATCACAATAAATAACACTTCTGTCAGGATGACACCAGCAAGCAATACCTTTACTTGCACCTCCTGGTGACCCTAAACACTAACTAGACATATATAAAACAGAAAGGGCGCAATGAACATGAAAAAAACGTATAGACAACAAAATGTAAAGACAACAGAAATGTTTATAGCTCCTTTGAACATGTAAGTGGAAGTACCGCGGGATAGTATACCAGAAGGCGTGAGGAGGGGAGAGCAAGTAAAACTAATTCTTACCCTAGAATTCCCTATGTATGCTGGCAGTCCTCGGCAAGCTGTCCAGATAAAACGATGAGTCTCCTATGAATAGAGGCTCCGGAGTGTCCGGGTATCTCGTGTAGCCGCGTCTTGGAACGCGGAAGTGATAGGTTGACCCGCACAAGTACGGTGGCTGATTTGGTACAAAAATGTGGTCCAACGCGTTTCATCCAGATAGGACTTTCTCAAGGATATTTTTAGAAAGGAATTGGAGGGTTCTTATGGGTCCTGCCTCTTCCTGATTGGGTAAATACTTTAATAGTAAGAAATGCATGTAAATGTGGTACATAGATAAAAGAAATGAATAAAAATGGATAAAAATGGATAAAAACAGGCAGTTAAAAATGCCAATAAACAAAGAAAAAGTAAAAGTAGAAGTAGAAGTAAAATAAAAATAAAAATAAAAATAAAAATAAAAATAAATGAATGAAAATTTACAAATTTAAAAATGAACCTAAATCAAAATCACTGTTAAGACCAAATGGCATAAGGGTTCTCATCATATAAATCCATTTGGATTCCAACCGTGATATATTTTCCAGATAGTTTCCACCTCTCCAAAATCTGTTAACATGTTGTATTCCCAAAAATTTTAGTTGTTTTGGGTTGCATTTCGGATTGTTAATAAAATGATTGGAAACACTATGAGTTTTGAGTTCTTTTTTGATGTTATAGAAATGTTCGGCCACTCTTGTTTTAAGGGTACGTTTTGTTCTACCAATATATTGGAGGCCACAAGTGCACTCCAACATGTAAATGACTCCTTCTGTATGACAACTGATAGCTTGTTTAATGTAAAATGTTTTCCCATTAGATGTAGATTTGAATTGAGTGATAGCTTGAGTCTGAGTTATATTGCAATCCTTGCATGTTTTGCAATTTAAGCAATAATAAAAACCTTTTTTCTCTGTTTTGTTTGATTCTGTTGGAGAGAAAGGAATAAAACTCTTGGTTAATATTTGTCGTAGATTTTTTGCCTTTTTGTATATAAATCTTGGATTTACAGGTAGAAAGCTAATAGTTTCCTGATCCAGTTTTAAAATATGCCAGTGTTTACGAATGATGTCTTCTATTTCTTTAGAGTTGCTATTAAATTGGGTTATGAAAGAAATCTCTGGAGCAATAGTTTTTTCTTTTTTCTTTTTGTATTCAAGCATAGTAGACCTTTCTGAATCTCTTACTTTATTCAGAGCTGAGTCTACCAGATTTTCATCATATTTCCTTTCTACGAACTTTAATCGTAAAGTATCACTTTGTGTTTCGAAGGTATCTTGGTTGGTACAATTTCTTTTCAGTCTCCTGAATTGGCCTGATGGTATGTTACGTATCCAGCCTCTATGATGATTACTTGAGGCTAGGAGATAATTGTTAGTGTCAACTTCTTTAGTGTAGGTCTTGGTTTTGATAGAGTGGTCTTCAATATATATAGTTAGATCTAAAAAATTAACTTGTAAGGGGCTGGCTTCAGCTAAAAATTCCATATTAAGAGTGTTACTATTAATGTATTTAAGGAATTGCTGGAGAACTTCGTTACTGCCATCCCATACAAAAAAGACGTCGTCTATGTACCTCCGCCACTGTATTAAGTTCTGAGTGAAAGGATTATTATTCCATATGGAGTCATCTTCCCACTTGGCTACAAACAAGTTTGCATAGCTAGGGGCAAAACGAGTCCCCATAGCTGTGCCAGATATTTGGTTGAAGAATTGGTCATTGTACCAAAAGTAGTTATGTTGCAGTATGTATTCTATAGAGCTCATTATGAAATTAATCTGTTCATTCTTCAGGTCGGTATGGTTGCATAAATAATGGTACGAATGTGAGCAGCCATCTACATGGCGAATGCAGGTGTAGAGAGACTTAACATCACAAGTACCAAGTATGTAGGTATCCTTCCATTCCATATGATTCAGGGTATGAAGGAAGGATGTGGTATCTTGTATATAACTTCTTTGTTTGGAAACCAATGTTTGTAGGTAAAAATCCACATATCCAGATAGATTAGCTGTAATTGAATTAATCCCCGAAATAATCGGTCGACCTGGAGGGTTGCACAGGTCTTTGTGAATCTTTGGCAAGTGGTAAATCACCGGGATTTTAGGATTTTTAACATAAAGGTAATCAAACTCTTTTTTAGATAGAATACCCAAATTTTGGCCTTCTTCCAACAAATCAACCAATTCATGTTGGTACTGAGTGGTAGGGTCTTTTGGTAATGGTTGGTAGGTGTCAGTATCCGAAAGTAATCTTTCTAGTTCCTTCGTGTATTTTTCTTTGTCCATGACCACAATGCCCCCACCTTTATCAGCTGGTTTTATGATGATATCCTTATCCTCCTTTAGTTGTTTAACAGCTGATATTTCTTCTTTGGACATGTTGTATTTCATTTTAATTTTATCGGGTAGATTTTCTAGGTCTTTTTCAACCATTCTCTGGAATGTCTCAATAGATGAACCCTTAGTAAAATTTGGATAAAAATTACTCTTAGGTCTGAAATCAGTATGTTGAAACTGATGATAGATGTTAGATACATCTCTTTCTATTGGTTTTCTCAAAAAATATTTTTTCAGACACAATTTCCGAACAAACCGATGTAGATCGATATAGACATCGAATTTGTTAATCCCGGATTGGGGGGCAAACTTCATCCCCTTCTTTAACACATTTGTCTGATGGTTAGTGAGAATTTTGGAGCTGATGTTAAAAACACCTTCTGATGAGGTTGATGAAGAATGTGGTAAGGAGGAGTGTTTTTTCTTTCCTCCTCTTTTCCCCCTTCTTAGGGTTGTGTGCTTCTGATTCTCTTTATTCTGGGTGTGACTGGAAGGGTATTCGAAGGCCTGGGTTCTTCTGGCTGGAAGAGAAATTCTAAAAAACACTCCTCCTTACCACATTCTTCATCAACCTCATCAGAAGGTGTTTTTAACATCAGCTCCAAAATTCTCACTAACCATCAGACAAATGTGTTAAAGAAGGGGATGAAGTTTGCCCCCCAATCCGGGATTAACAAATTCGATGTCTATATCGATCTACATCGGTTTGTTCGGAAATTGTGTCTGAAAAAATATTTTTTTAAAAAACCAATAGAAAGAGATGTATCTAACATCTATCATCAGTTTCAACATACTGATTTCAGACCTAAGAGTAATTTTTATCCAAATTTTACTAAGGGTTCATCTATTGAGACATTCCAGAGAATGGTTGAAAAAGACCTAGAAAATCTACCCGATAAAATTAAAATGAAATACAACATGTCCAAAGAAGAAAAATCAGCTGTTAAACAACTAAAGGAGGATAAGGATATCATCATAAAACCAGCTGATAAAGGTGGGGGCATTGTGGTCATGGACAAAGAAAAATACACGAAGGAACTAGAAAGATTACTTTCGGATACTGACACCTACCAACCATTACCAAAAGACCCTACCACTCAGTACCAACATGAATTGGTTGATTTGTTGGAAGAAGGCCAAAATTTGGGTATTCTATCTAAAAAAGAGTTTGATTACCTTTATGTTAAAAATCCTAAAATCCCGGTGATTTACCACTTGCCAAAGATTCACAAAGACCTGTGCAACCCTCCAGGTCGACCGATTATTTCGGGGATTAATTCAATTACAGCTAATCTATCTGGATATGTGGATTTTTACCTACAAACATTGGTTTCCAAACAAAGAAGTTATATACAAGATACCACATCCTTCCTTCATACCCTGAATCATATGGAATGGAAGGATACCTACATACTTGGTACTTGTGACGTTAAGTCTCTCTACACCTGCATTCGCCATGTAGATGGCTGCTCACATTCGTACCATTATTTATGCAACCATACCGACCTGAAGAATGAACAGATTAATTTCATAATGAGCTCTATAGAATACATACTGCAACATAACTACTTTTGGTACAATGACCAATTCTTCAACCAAATATCTGGCACAGCTATGGGGACTCATTTTGCCCCTAGCTATGCAAACTTGTTTGTAGCCAAGTGGGAAGATGACTCCATATGGAATAATAATCCTTTCACTCAGAACTTAATACAGTGGCGGAGGTACATAGACGACGTCTTTTTTGTATGGGATGGCAGTAACGAAGTTCTCCAGCAATTCCTTAAATACATTAATAGTAACACTCTTAATATGGAATTTTTAGCTGAAGCCAGCCCCTTACAAGTTAATTTTTTAGATCTAACTATATATATTGAAGACCACTCTATCAAAACCAAGACCTACACTAAAGAAGTTGACACTAACAATTATCTCCTAGCCTCAAGTAATCATCATAGAGGCTGGATACGTAACATACCATCAGGCCAATTCAGGAGACTGAAAAGAAATTGTACCAACCAAGATACCTTCGAAACACAAAGTGATACTTTACGATTAAAGTTCGTAGAAAGGAAATATGATGAAAATCTGGTAGACTCAGCTCTGAATAAAGTAAGAGATTCAGAAAGGTCTACTATGCTTGAATACAAAAAGAAAAAAGAAAAAACTATTGCTCCAGAGATTTCTTTCATAACCCAATTTAATAGCAACTCTAAAGAAATAGAAGACATCATTCGTAAACACTGGCATATTTTAAAACTGGATCAGGAAACTATTAGCTTTCTACCTGTAAATCCAAGATTTATATACAAAAAGGCAAAAAATCTACGACAAATATTAACCAAGAGTTTTATTCCTTTCTCTCCAACAGAATCAAACAAAACAGAGAAAAAAGGTTTTTATTATTGCTTAAATTGCAAAACATGCAAGGATTGCAATATAACTCAGACTCAAGCTATCACTCAATTCAAATCTACATCTAATGGGAAAACATTTTACATTAAACAAGCTATCAGTTGTCATACAGAAGGAGTCATTTACATGTTGGAGTGCACTTGTGGCCTCCAATATATTGGTAGAACAAAACGTACCCTTAAAACAAGAGTGGCCGAACATTTCTATAACATCAAAAAAGAACTCAAAACTCATAGTGTTTCCAATCATTTTATTAACAATCCGAAATGCAACCCAAAACAACTAAAATTTTTGGGAATACAACATGTTAACAGATTTTGGAGAGGTGGAAACTATCTGGAAAATATATCACGGTTGGAATCCAAATGGATTTATATGATGAGAACCCTTATGCCATTTGGTCTTAACAGTGATTTTGATTTAGGTTCATTTTTAAATTTGTAAATTTTCATTCATTTATTTTTATTTTTATTTTTATTTTTATTTTACTTCTACTTCTACTTTTACTTTTTCTTTGTTTATTGGCATTTTTAACTGCCTGTTTTTATCCATTTTTATCCATTTTTATTCATTTCTTTTATCTATGTACCACATTTACATGCATTTCTTACTATTAAAGTATTTACCCAATCAGGAAGAGGCAGGACCCATAAGAACCCTCCAATTCCTTTCTAAAAATATCCTTGAGAAAGTCCTATCTGGATGAAACGCGTTGGACCACATTTTTGTACCAAATCAGCCACCGTACTTGTGCGGGTCAACCTATCACTTCCGCGTTCCAAGACGCGGCTACACGAGATACCCGGACACTCCGGAGCCTCTATTCATAGGAGACTCATCGTTTTATCTGGACAGCTTGCCGAGGACTGCCAGCATACATAGGGAATTCTAGGGTAAGAATTAGTTTTACTTGCTCTCCCCTCCTCACGCCTTCTGGTATACTATCCCGCGGTACTTCCACTTACATGTTCAAAGGAGCTATAAACATTTCTGTTGTCTTTACATTTTGTTGTCTATACGTTTTTTTCATGTTCATTGCGCCCTTTCTGTTTTATATATTGCCGTTTGTACTATAGGGGCTGCATATTAGATGAGCGCTTACCTCTTTTTTTATTGACTAACTAGACATAGCCCAGCTCACTACTGACTGGCCAACTAGTTCAGCGTCAGTCACCCCTGACAAGAGCACAACTCCAGGATTAAATACAGATGTCTCCTCCCACAGGCTTGGATGATTGACAGGCGACACTCCCACCTAGTCTTTAAAGGATGGCTCCTCAGGTGTTCTGTAACGCCTAATCAGCACAGCCACCCCTATCAGCTCTGTGGATACAAACACGTTAAAGCATACAAGTACATTACTTTTTACATTTACTTTACAACATGTCTCTGACCTGTACATTACTGAACTTAAGCCCAGTGCTACACCTGTATAAAACTTGGTCTGCAGCCTTTTACCTGCAGACAGTTAGCACCATAGCTAATTCCACTATTAGAAGCCTGTGGCAAACCACTCCCATTGCCACATATCCCTTCCCCTAGCGTCACCATGTAAGGTGGCGCGGACCTCGCGAGGAGCGCATCTCTGTGTAAGAGAGCCTCTGCGACCATTTTGTCCACCTGACATTTTATAGCCTGAGACAAGGAAGGTTCTATTGTGTCTTTAAATGTCCTCACAATCACACCCACCAGTGTACTCATTGGGACCTTCTCTTCTTGACACCTAAGAACCCTGTTCTGAAACAGCCCATCCTGTCTCTTTCTCCACTCATGACCCCTTATTTTCTTACTAGGACGTCTATGAGCTCCTTCTGATTGTGTTTGTACTGTTACAGCGGGATAGGCCTTCTGGCATTCCGGACAAGCTCTACAAAACCTTTTTACTGCCATATAGACTCCAGGTCAGTAATATCTGCGTAGAACTTTCTCCCTCATTTTACCTTCCCCTAAGTGTCTGCCACTCTCCTGCGTGTGTGCAGCTTCTAGCACTAAGGGTACATGGTTTTGTTGGACTACCAACTGTTCTACTTTTCTCCTTTTAACAGTAGTCACATGAAACACATTATTTTTAACAATATACGATGGCTCACAGTCTGTCGAATTGACAGGCTTTGGTATATTCCTAACATCACTAGCCAAATTAAAGATACGCTTTAAAGCTACATCATTTTTCTGTTGACGTGCAAGGTTTGGCACAGATAACAATTCGGGATATTCAGACCAGTCTATATTGTCACCAACAGGTAAGGTGGGCACATCTGAGATGTCACCCGCCAATGCTGATTCCATTTGTCCAGTTGCCTGTGAAAGTTCTGCAGTGACCCCCACAAAAGTACTCCGGCTTGGCGGCTCCCAGTGATTGAGGTTCAGACATTGTGGTGTTTTTAGCAGATTCTTTAAGACCGGGCTTCCGACCAGTGAATCAATTGCCGGCATGTCCGGCCGGATTTGCTCACCGAGGACCTCTTTATAGCGTGGGAAGTCTCGCCCCAGAACAATTGGATACGGCAGCTTGGGCGCTATAGCAGCCACTACCTTCACAGTTTGGCCTTTCAGACTAATGGCCAAAAGAGTTCCTTTTAATCTCCTGACTACACCATGTGTGCAGCGCACATTCATTTTGGGCAACCACGAGATCTTGGCACCAGCTAGGACAGAATTGGAAACCAGCGTAATGTCACTCCCAGAGTCCACGACTGCATGTACAATATTGTTGTTCAAATGCATTGTCACTTTAAATAAAGGTGATCCACCGATAGTGAAACTCTGGCAACAGCATCGAGAAAAGACAGGCCCAGCTTGGCCAACTGAACAGTCCACTAGGTTTTGGCGACACCTGGCCTTATAGTGACCAAGTTCTCCACACCTGAAGCACCTCCTGTCAGGCACACTTACAGTTTGACCTAAATTAGCAGCAGGGCTCCCCTTTGGGCCCTTGATTTTGGGTTTACCCACTTGAACACTCTCATCCTTGGTGTTCACCAAACTACTCTGAGTGGATGTCAAGGCCACTGCTTGGTCACGTTCCTCAGCATACCTAGAAGACAGAGTTTTCTCTTCTTGGAGCAACTGTTCCAGCTTTTCATGCTGTTCAACAAGTACAAGCTTCTCCAACTTGCACTCCTCAAGCTCTCTTGCTAAGAATACCTCTTGCTGAGCCAAGACAAGCTTCTGTTCTAAGGCAGCAATTTCTCTGTCTTTCTCTGCTACTATTTCTTTAAGAGCTTTCTCTGATTTTTGTCTGTCTTCACACACTTTTTGCAATGCATGCAACTCATTTACCACAGATTCAAAAATCACATTTTCTTGCTATCTCTGCTGCTTTAAATTCCACACTACTTTTACAAGACAGCAGTTTTCCTCAATAAACATTTTCTCTAAAGAATCATACTCTTCCCTGGTCACATGTTCTGACACAGGTAACACTTGGGTTGTGCAGAGAGCATGAGATTCTCCGCTCTGATTTTCCATGTTTTCTGTTGAGAATGTACCTCAGACACACCTGTTTGCACATTTTCCTTTTGAGACATTTTGTTCTTTTTCTTGCCCATCTTAAGGAGTAAAGACAATTTTGTACTAGCAGCTTTCAACTGTTAAGCTTCACATATGCCCAGCACTTCCACATGCAATTAGTAAAACAGGTGCATTAGTCTCCCACACAGGTAAAACAGCAACTTCAATGCATAGGCAAAACAGCAGACTTGTGGACCACACCCAACTTACAGCTCAGTGAATAAACAAGGTATGGCACTACAATGCCCAGCCATTTCATACAAAAAAAACTTTGCTTTGCTTTGGCAAAACAAATGCTGAATAGTTCACAGTAATATTGCTTCTGTCTCTCCACAGACAAAAAAAAATTGCTTACTCAGCAATAGCAATCTCTTCACTGCAACTGACAGCATATACAGTTTGGTGGTAGTCAATATTTTCCATTCGCCACCTTTTGCATCTGGAGGTTGGGTGGACAGCTGTGCGTTGGCTGTCCTTGGCGATCCCACTTCTGACACCACTTGTAACAAAACCCCACCCTTCTCTTGGCACTTTTGTAACCTTCTGTTGCAAGAATACCCAGTAGACATCAGCAACATGAAACTTCTTGTTTTCAATCAAACATATTGATTGTTGGCATCACAATAAATAACACTTCTGTCAGGATGACACCAGCAAGCAATACCTTTACTTGCACCTCCTGGTGACCCTAAACACTAACTAGACATAGCCCAGCTCACTACTGATTGGCCAACTAGTTCAGCGTCAGTCACCCCTGACAAGAGCACAACTCCAGGATTAAATACAGATGTCTCCTCCCACAGGCTTGGATGACTGACAGGCGACACTCCCACCTTGTCTTTAAAGGATGGCTCCTCAGGTGTTCTGTAACGCCTAATCAGCACAGCTACCCCTATCAGCTCTGTGGATACAAACACGTTAAAGCATGCAAGTAAATTACTTTTTACATTTACTTTACAACATGTCTCTGACCTGTACATTACTGAACTTAAGCCCAGTGCTACACCTGTATATAACTTGGTCTGCAGCCTTTTACCTGCAGACAGTTAGCACCATAGCTAATTCCACTATTAGAGGCCTGTGGCAAACCACTCCCATTGCCACAATAGATTACACACAAAGAGGAGAGCTCCATTGCTAAATGTCATTGATGGTGTAAATCTGCAGTCACATTGTACTGTGTTATCAAAATGGATTCACAGCAGTACACAGAAAACCAAAGCTTTATTGAGACAGGCACAAATATAGGGATGGGTGCATAAATTAATGCAAAACATTCAACAAAACTTCAAACAGCGATGGGGGAATGGATTGGAGGCTGTAAGGAAGGGGGAGACACAATCCCAAGGTTTTATTGAATAAACAGACACATAGGGGGAGAAGGAGAAGAGGGATACAGAAAATTAATCATCTTCCTCTTCCTCAGGACTGTCAATGGTCTTATAGTCTCTTAGCAGGCTGTGGATCAGCCTGCAACAGTCCCTTTTCAAGATGAGGCGATTTCTGGCAAGCCAAATAGCATCCTTAAAGCCATCCATCCAATGTCTTTGTGTCTATTAGTCAGCCTCATAGAGGCCACATTCTCCCACACATGTTTTGTTGTTGCAGCAGAGAGCCCTGGAACAGACTCCATAATGTCTTTAGCTCTGATGAGCTTGTGGACAGTTTTTGGCTTCCACAAGTCTGGTTTAAGTCCCTCCAGATGGTGCTCCCTCACAAATTGTCCAACATCCAGGTAAAACCAAGGTGTAGTCCAGTTGTAAGGGAAGGAGCTGTCTCACTTGTCCCAAACAAGGGTCCTCCAAAGAGGCAGGAGGAAAAAGTGAGACATGGACTTTCCAGCAGAGCAAATGTTCATTTCAATAAAAGTTCTGCGGAGGCAGTTACAGACAAAGAAGGCTTGCACCATGGTGGGGACACCAGGGATCCCTTTCCCACCTTTGAGGGTCTCCTTGTACATGACCGTCCGCTTCACTCTGTCCATGTATTACATGTAGAATTAACACAGTTATCCAAGGAACAGGTGGAGCGATTAAATGAACCATAACTGATTTCATGATCCAAGTACAATTCCGTCTTGCACCACTTTTCTTTTCTGCCACTGCTGTGTGCAAATGTTTCCTAAATGTGCTAGGAACTGCTGTGTGTTTGAGTTATTGCTCTGTCGCTTAGCATCCAGCCAGGTCGCTGCAGTATTTGTCCGAAAGTGTAATAAAATAATATTGTGACCTGTGAGGTGGTCAAAATTGACTGCAAATGACTTGAAATTAGTCTTATTGAGGTTAATAATATTGTAGGAACAAAAAAAAAGAGCAAAATTATGTCATTTTAGCATATTTTAGCAATTTTTCTAAAAAATACAGATCCAAAACCAAAACCACAATACACGAGGGCAGTTTTGCCAAAACCAAAACCAAAACTAAGACACAAAGTTAATCCAGATCCAAAACCAAAACAGCAGCTGTGTTCTGTGGGACCCACTATTAAAGGGTCTAAGGTGCCATTTGGTATTCAGTTATTTCTATAAGCAGCCACATTGTAACATACTATATCTGATTATTTTGCTTTCTATACTACGACACGTGAAGCCATAAGCTGAACGCACTTAAACGCATTTGTTTGTGCCGAGTCATGCATTTACCTATTAGGTGTTAAGTTTCTTTGCATACTCCAGCCAATTATATCCAGGGGGGTGGGCCTGTGGCTGTCCTATATACTCTCCCTTCAGTGAATGCTGGGCCTCTTCGCTGCACAAATTCTGTGGACACAGAGACAACTGCATCGGGCTCTGTATTATTAGTGTCATGCTATTGCATTACTGCTTGTGTTTGCTTTGTCTGTTTTTCTTTTCTTGTGATTCCCCTGTTTACCGTTCTATCTCCTGTTTTATTTTTGTTTTTCTGTTTTTCCCTTTTTGTTTGTTTTCTCTCCCCACCCCTTCCCTGTTCACCGTCATAGTCCCAACTTTTACTCTGCAACACCCCCGCCCAGTCTCCAGGGATGGATTGGGAACTTAAAGTGGCCCTGGAAAAAAATCTGAAAGTGGCCTCATGTGAGTGGAACCAAGTCATTTCTAGGTGGGACCAACACAAAACTAGGCGGGGCTAGCACATCATTAACCCTAGCCACATCTGTGGCTAGGGTTAATGATGTGGCAACAAATAATGTTAGGCGGGCACAGCAATGACAGGTGGAGCCTGTCACAGTACACAGAGGTAGCAACCAAGAGGGCAAAGCATTGTACTGGCAAGGCAAACACGCAACACACTAGTGAGTAGAATACACGTATCATTTAGTCAATTGGTGCAGCATAAACCAGCAGCAGGTAATTTCCAGAGTTAGCATGATATTATCATAGTTGCCTACTCTCCCGGAATGTCTGGGAGACTCCCGGATTTTTGGGAGTTCTTCCGGACTCCCGAGAGAGCAGGCAAAAATCCCGGAACCAGCATCTTCCCGTTGTTGTAAATGGAGGAGGCGGGGCTAACCTGGGTCCCCTGCTACGATTGGCCATAATGTCCAAAGATTGACAGGGGGCGGAGCCTAACTGTGCATCCCGCGTGGCCACGTCCCCTCGACGGACCCCCCTCCCGGACAGCTGGTCTCAAAAGTATGGGTATTATACTGCTTTACATGATAGTTTGACCAATGTTAGCGATATACATATTATACACAGAATATTCTAGTGACTGCTACACAATATAGAAAATATCCTAGTTGCTGCCATACAATACACATTGCATTCTTGTCACCACCATACTATAAAAAAGCATTCCTGTGACCACAATACAATACACATAGCATTCCTATGACTGTCATACAATACACATAGCATTCTTGTGACCGCCATTTAATATACATATCATTCTTGTGACTGCCATACAATGCCCATAGCATTTCTGTGACCGCCATACTATATACATAGCATTTTTGAGACCACCATATAATACACATAGCATTCCTGTGACCACAATTCAGTACACATAGCATTATTGTGACTGCCATACTATATAGCATTTTTTGGACCACCACACAACAGCATTTCGCTTATTATTAATTAACCCCACCTCAAAATAATTATACTAATTATACTAATCATACTAACTCCATTGAACATCACTCACATTGAATCACTTTATAATTATTAACTCCTTCATACCAATTATTAATTAATCCACCTATCATCAATGAATTATTTTCATTAACCCCTTCTTTATCACCCTCAAGTTTATTCAAAGAGCCATTTTACTGTAATTAACTATATTAAGATACTTAACCCCTTCACCATTATAATCAAACTCAATTATCATAACTAACCCCCTTATTCTCAATAGTAATTTTTCATCTCTCCCTCCACTACCAGTCACCTGTTGCTGAACCGATTTTTCTTATACTTGTTGTGATACACAGTGCACCCGCAGTGGAGGAATGAAGATCCAGCAGCAGTGTGTGAGATGGAGAAGACATAGGGGCCGCATGCCGTAGCATTAAGCTACACGGCCCCTACAAGAAGATGATGTTAACATGATGACCAGCTTTTTTTTAAAACAATAAAATATTTTATCTAGGCGGCCACAGTTTGGAAGGAAAAAATAAATTAAGCTCTTTACTTCTTTTACCTTATACCCCGTCTGCCCGTCCCATGCCCGGCCATGCCCAGCTCCCCCCAGCCTGTTGCACAGCTCTGAGGACATCCCCAACAAGCACCTGTTTGGGCGGTGAAGGGGGATCCCTATCCCATCGCTCTGCTGCTCCTTCATTCACTGTGGCACAAGTAGTGTCCCCGTCCCGTGCCAGCATCCCAAGCTAACAGCAGTGGGGGAAGACCCTTCCCTTTCTTTTACAGGTACCACCAAAAAACAAAAGACTGAATGCACATTTATATATGCAATGTCAATGATTCAACAAACAAAACAAATACAAAAAAAAAAACCCAACTCACTAATATTACCAAGGGAAGGCAGCTGCCCGCATCTCCCAGCCCCATTTTCTCACTTGCACTTTTTCTTCTCTTCCCACTCTTTGCAGTCGGTACTCAATTTCCGCATGCTCATGCCCCTTCCTTCCTTGTACACAGTACTGCATGTCATTAGGTAGTGGGCGCACTGCCCTCGCACAGCTATTTTCAAGCACCCGGACTGGGGGGTCATCTACACCACGCCCTGCTGCACATATACCAGTTCATGCCCCCACAGACGCTAGCCAGACCCAGGGATAGAGAAGCATCTCTGAGGAGTTTTTGGTATGCAGAGGATGTGGACCTGACCAGCCAAGCAGAACAAGCAGAGGTGAGAACTCAGGCCTGTGAACATTCCAGATCTCAGGACATCCATTACTCACTTTGGAAAGCTCTGTGTCATTTTGGGAATCAATCTGACTTAATTGAAAACGTAATTCCTAAGGTGGGGTGAAAAGGCCTGTAAGAAGGGTTTAAAATCTTCTGTTTTAGACATTACAGTGTGCATTTTCATGAAGGGGTCTATCAAGACTGAAATGTCTCATATTTCTCAATTGTCTTCCCTCATACATGCCAAGTCTTAATTAGTAAGCAGTGACTCTGGTTTTATTTCCTATTTTATTTCTGTAAACTTATTTGTGCAATGTAACGATCTGCTTACAGCTTGCTTGCTTGCTGCTTGTATTGGCAGCTCCTATCTCCTGGAGTTTTTGACTGTATTATTGTGTTTCATTTTATGTGTTAGCAGCAGTACCTCTGATAACCAGAGGTGCTGCAATTGTGTCTGCTTTTGTGTTTTAGGAGTTAACCTTTCTGTTTACTCATTATCCCATGCACCTGGGTGTGTTCCATTTAAACCTGTCTCTCCCAGCAGTTATTGCTGGTTATTTTTGTTATATCCTTATGGTATACTCTGTGGTCACTTCCTCCTGGATTCATGCTGCCTGGAATCTTTCCTCACCTCCCATTTACCTGCAACTGCTGTACATCTGGTAATTTCTGCAATTTCATTATTTGATCACCTGTTCATACTCTCCAGCAATAAACATTGTTGTTTTTTCACCTTATCCATGGCTCCTTAGCTGTATTTCTACATTGATACGTGACATGCAACTTATTGTATGTCTTGATATTAACTTTTTTGCAACTAAGCATTGGAAACATTTTTCGGATTAAAATAAATTTACTCTAGCGTATTCTCCATGATTTATTGTGAACTTACGAAACCCAGGGAGGCTCATTCTACATGTGTATATGATTTAAGTGTGAAATATTAATAAGTGGTTTTGGTGAATGTAAGGACACCATAGTAAATCCCTCGTGGTGGCAGAGAAGGTGTAATCATTACTAAGTGACTAGGGTGACGTCAGTCACGGCCAGCTGTTCCGAATGCTGTATCTGGGACAGGCTGGGCGTTCGTGACATACATACTTCATAGTATGCATCTACCTTATATGGGTACATCCAGACGAGGTTGTGTGTGCATTTACTGTCCTTGATTACAGGTTGGGGAAATAGTTAATAGTAGAGGCAGGTACATCTACAGCCATGGCCAAAAGTTTTGAGAATGATACAAGTATTGGTTTTCACAAAGTTTGCTGCTTCATTGTTTTTAGACCTTTTTGTCAGATGTTGCTATGGTATAATTAAAAGTAAAATTACAAGCATTTCATAGGTCTCAAAGACTTTTATTGACAATTACATTAAGTTTATGCAAAGAGTCAATATTTGCAGTGTTGACCCTTCTTTTTGAAGACCTCTGCAATTAGCCTTGACATGCTGTCAATCAATGTTTTTTGGTACCATTCTTTATTTATTGCTGTATTCTTACGCAAAATTATGAGTGAGCCCACACACTTGGCTGAGAAGCAACCTCACACATGAATGGTCTCAGGATGCTTTACTGTTGACATGACACAGGACTGATGGTAACGCTCACCTTTCCTTTCCGGACAAGTGTTTTTCCAGATGCCCCAAATAATCTGAAAGGGGATTCATCAGAGAAAATGACTTTACCCCAGTCCTCAGCAGTCCAATCCATGTACCTTTTGCAGAATATCAGTCTGTCCCTCATATTTTTCCGGGAGAAAAGTGGCTTCTTTGCTGGCCTTCTTGACACCAGGCCATCATCCAGAAGTCTTCGCCTCACTGAGGCTCTGCGCTGGTGGTCCCCCGATCCCGCAGGTGAATCAACTTCAGAGACAGTCCTGGCGTTTGCTGGACGTTCTTGGGTGCCCTGAAGCCTTCTTCACAACTATTGAAACTCTCTCCTTGCACTTCTTGATGATCTGATAAATGGTTGATTTAGGTGAAATCTTGCTAACAGCAATATCCTTGCCTGTGAAGCCCTTTTTGTGCAAAGCAAAGATGACTGCACGTGTTTCCTTGCAGATAATCATGGTTAACAGAGGAAGAACAATTATTTCAAGCACCCCCCTCATTTTATTGCTTCCAGTCTGCTATTCTAACACAATAAGCATGACAGAATGATCCTCAGCCTTATCCTCGCCAACACTCTCACCTGTGTTAACGAGAGAATCACTGACCCGATGTCAGCTGGTCCTTTTGTGGCAGGGCTGAAATTCAATGAAAATGTTGTATTTGGGATAAAGTTCATTGTCATGGCAAAGAGCGACTTTGAAATTAATTGCAATTCATCTGATCACTTTTCATGACATTCTGGAGCATATGCAAATTGCCAGCATAAAAACTGAGGCAGCAGACTGTGAAAAATAATATTTGTGTCTGTCTCAAAACTTTTCGCCATGACTGTATATATGCAAATGCAGGCTTGGTGGTATGCTGTTACACTGGGCCACTCTCTCTGTCTGTCTCTGCATGTCCGTGCAGGATAATACTGTTGTGGCAGACTCTCCTATACTATTAAGGCGCCTTCGGTCATTGTATGAGGCTTTGAGAGATTTATAGATATATTGTACTATGCGCAGCTACTTTTGCTGCTTCTTTCTCCTTCAGTATGAAACTTGAAAGTGCACACTTCTGGTTTCGGCGTTCATACATGTGCAGTAGTGCGGCACGGACGCGAGGCTGCTGCCTCAATCATAGGCTGTAGCAATAGCCCTTCGTGTGTGTTATTTCACAGAAAATGGCTGATTTACTGGCCTTATCTGCCGGTTCTAAGCATGAGCAGAATGATTTTGCGCATCATACCCTCAAATCAGCAGAAACGTGCCCTAATGAATCAGGACCAATGAAACACAGAGTCAATTTAGTAATTTAATGGGGTAACACATTTCTGGATATAAACTGGAAATTCACTTTTGAGAGTGGCTTAGTAATATCTTTTAACATTGTGCCTTTTAAACTATACTGTATGTGTACTGTATTTAACGACTTTAAGAATTGTCTATATCATTTCAAAGTTATCTTTGTGCAGTAAAAGTTATTATGGTTGATTATAGATTTGGGTTAATTTAGTGATTAACATGTGATTGTGGACTACTTGATGCAGTGGTCCAGAGATGTATGATACTTAGGTGGTATAGAACCCAATCAAACAATGGAGTCAGTGTGTAACATTAGTGTAATGCCTATCTATGGTTGTAGTGGTAGCAGACAAATGTTTAAAATGATTGTATAGAAAGATGCCTATTAAGAACATGAGGGTTTCGTAGTTATTTGATGTCTCAAAAATAGCGGTAAAGGACACAAATTATATTACACCACAATAATTAATGAGATTAGTTATTAAGAAGGCATTTGTCTTATTATTAATGGTATTATTAAAAAAAACATATTTTCATCTGTTGTCATTGGCTGACCACTTCAGCGCCCTGAACTGGTTGCAAATTATAGTGGAGCTTGTCAGTTAAGGATCCTGAATTCAAAGCCAATAACAGTAGATTACGGCAAATGCTACACTGTCTACTGACAATACTTGAGCCAGTGCCATTCAGACATCTGTTGCATATGTTGCTCATCTGCCAATTCGGTGTCCTGTCAGGCAGTTGGTCTCCCAACCCTTCTATGCCCCTTCTATGCCCCAAATGTGGCCTCGCTAGCTAGATTCTGATGCAGTACATTTGTGTTACATATGAAGAAGAAGCCTCCTGGGACCTGGTGTTGACCTGAGTTTTGCCAAAGCTGTCATTCTGACTTATCCCTCAGAATAAAAAGTTAGGCCCTCAATGAACAAGGAGCTTCTGCCCTCCCAACATTCTGCCTCTCTTATTGCCCCCATAATGACAAAAGAGCTACCTCCCTGCAACCTATGCTGCCTGATCTATTTTATAATTTTAAATCATCCTTAATTACTGTGCATCACACTAGACTGATCCTTACCACTGACATGGATCACGGAGATTGCAGCTTCCTCTTGGTCCTTACACCAATTTTCAGACATCTTAGAATTGCAATCAAGCTGGAAGTGCTGCTTTAAACAATTTACATAGAGGGAGAGCAAATATACTGCATTGCCCCTGTGCGATCTATAACTTCACTATTCATGTACAGGTCTTACAAACTATGGTACCCATCACAGAAATAAAAACTACTGCTGTTGGGACTGTGGGATATCACTTGGTTGACAGTTCACAAACATTTCATCTCCAGCCAGACTGCAGTGTAATCAAATAATATGCATTATGTGAAAAACACATTCTTTATTTGTCTACAGTAACTAAATTGTAGACTAGCACTCCCTTATAATGCTGTGCACATCCTGTTTAGCAAAGCAAAATGATGGGGGGCATATCCTCCAACTGTTCCAGCAGTTGGGAAAAAAATCTGGCTGCCATGGCCCAGTTGCAGGATAGGCAGGAGTGTTATTGCCTATGCAAGCCAGAGTCTGTGGGAGTTGGAGCGGAACTCGGATAATTTCCGCTCACTTTAACTGAAACTATTGTCTGGGCAGTGCCAGAGAAGATTGTTGTCAAACTCTTCAACATTGTCACTACAATTAATATCCTGGTTTATTTGGAAACTGCTAATCTTAGAGGTTTTGATTAACAGTGGGTCACGAAGTTGGTTAAATTCCAGTTCAAGATCTGTTATAGGCCAGGCAAGCAGAATTGGAATGCCACGTGTTATCCTGTTTTCCTGTGGAAACTCCACTTGGTGTTGGGGATGAAGATATAAAAAAAAGAAAGTAAAAAATCAGTTAATCGTTTTTCAAGGAGTCTCTCCTAACCAGGGAATACTCCTGTAAATGCACCGTCTCCTTCCCTAAAAGCTCTTATATTTTTGCGCAATAAATTAATCTTGCTTTTGCATTTGGAATCAATATTGCTCCAACCCTGCATTTATCTAGGAGCACCTGATCCACCAAGCAGAACACACACACACTATTTCACTCCCCTGTAATCGCTGCCAACTTGATGTGCAGAGACATGCAGTCCTGGCAAATATGGGTGTATTTACACATTAATGAGCATGATGTTACAAAATGGTATATGCATTGAATGCCACATTTTTTCTCTTCGATAAACTACACTTAATTATCAAACTACTGTCTCCTTCTTGGTAGAACATTATCTTCTCTAGCCTGTTGTTATTTCTCCTACTTAGACATTATCCCTCTACACTACTGTCTTTTTTATCTATTCCTCTTACTTCTGTTCACTGTATTGACAGTTTTGTCATGCAGTATTCACATGCGTGATCAAGGATTGGTTTTACTGCTTGCCATAGTATCTATGGAATAATTGGTTTTTTTCTCATTTACTTATTAACTCTGATAATAACTGATAACATTTTTATGGCACTATAAACCCATGTTTAAGGAAATCTATTTATGTAAAAATGTGTACAGTAAGGCTTTTAGTATATTCTGTGACAGTTCCTGCTACACCCAACAGTTAAACTGCCAATCTGAAGCTTACCCATTGTTCTCCTATATTTGTGTGCTAAAAGTTCTCCCTCCACATCAATTTGCACCACTCCCCTTCTGAATGTTTATGACAGTATTTTAAAAGCGGACATTAGTTTAGAGGGAGGCTAGAGCATGAAGCAAGAGAGGTTCAGGGAACAGAAGGAACCACTCAAGGCTGTCTGTTTTGCCTCCCACAAATATATCTTAACCCAAATATAGAACATAAAAAGAGATAATAATTAATAAACTGATGTGAAGATTGGAGCCCTTATTATGTTACTGCATAAAATCAAATCCCCACAAATCTGTAATGTAATCTGACTGCAGGTGCACAGCTTGAAACCCCATGCCACAGAGGACCCCATACAGGTAGTGCCAAGGGGCAGTGCATACTACTCATGCCTGGTGACTTTCCCTTTGAGGGGACCGTCAAGCCAAGTAGTGGCACCCATCAAGCTAATTGTGCCATCACCATCGCCAAGACTCAGTGCCAGTCCTTCACATCCTGAACTCTGCCAGAACTACCATTACTAAGCAATCACCTCAGAGCGTGGCAGCACCCACCTGAGGACGCCACATACATCTCTAGATGCGATGGCCCAAACGTTTATTCTCCACCACCCTTCCAGAGACGACTGACCCCTATGATGAGTAGCATGACTGTTTACTGAAGGAGAGTGAGGGTTTTGTTTTCATTTACATTTTATTGTCTCTCACAATGGCCTCCCTTTTCCACTGGATTGTTTTACCTTTTACCCGGCAGTTGGATAAAGCTCACAGTGATAAATATAGCACTGTATTTTTTTCGTTAAAAAAATTGGTATTGTGATTTTGAAGGTGGTGGTTTGTAAAACTACACTTTTCTGTGGTTTTGGCTTTGTGTGGATTGAAAAGCACAAAAAACGCAGAAGAAAGCTCCAGTTTTCATAAACCTCACTAAATTCGCCCCACAAGTGTGAACTTTTGACCTCAATGATTGGTGCTATGTTTGGTACAAGCTAACACTGCGCATCATCCCTTGAACACTATCTCAACTGGAGAGCATGTTGGTGAGAGCATAATTCTTTGGGGATTCTTCTTTGCTTCGGGGGCTGGAAAACTTGCCACCTTAAAGGGAAAAATCGATGGAGGTAGATATAGACAAATTTTGGAGGAAAACCTGCGTCAATTTGCAGGAGATTTGGATGTGGAAAATGTACATTCCAGCAGGCTTTTAAAAAAAAATGTCCTAGAGTGGACAAGGCTAATGACAGAGCTTAATGCCATCAAGAATCTGTGGAATGATTTGAAAAATGCTGTTCACTGGATCTTATGCGACTTTGTGGAACTCAAGCAATAATGCATAGATAAATAACTGGGAATTACTATGTTTACATGGGCAAAGCTGGTTTTTATTATTATTATTATTATTATTATTATTATTATTATTATTATTATTATCATAGATTTGTAAGGTGCCACAGTTTGCCACAGCATGGTCCTTACACAGGCAAGGAGGAGAACAAAAGATACAATGTTATCTTTACTTTTACTACAGTAACACAGCAGAGCATAAAACTGCACACTTAGGTCAGCGGATCACCAGTTCCAATAGTCATGCAACAGTTACACAGGCAAAAGAGTCTGTCAAGATTAGGCTCGGAGAGTTCTGGTATCCTGCTGTATCCAGTCGCTTGGTCTACTCTCTATCAGCATGGTGGGGCTCCGGGTATCAGTCTCCCCATTCCTGCGGGTGCACCAATTTACCCAGAACCTGGCGAGTATCTCCCATTGGTGTGAGGTGATTTAAGATCCCCAAGTACAGGACAGCAATAATAACCAAGGGCCTGATGCCTGATTTATTAAGGAAAGTTAAGTAAAAAAAAAGTTAAGTTAAAAATTGAGTAAGTAGTCTCCTGGACAAAACCATGGTACAATGCAAGGGGTGCAAATTAGTTTTCTATTTTACTGTTTGTTTTTTTCAGGTAGCACACAAATACTTGATAACTTATTTGTACACTCAAATTCAAAGTAGATATTTGTGTGCTACATGAAAAACCAGACAGTATTTAACTTATGTGCAAAATAGAAAAATAAATTTGCACCCCTTGCATTGTAACACGGTTTTGTCCATGAGACTACTTACTCAATTTTTACTTAACTTTCCTTAATGAATCAGGCCCCGAGTCTGCTTGTAGAGCACAGAAACGAAATACCAGTCAGTTCAGCACCTTCCAGGAAATCAATCCTCAGAATATCCACACACACCTTATTTCCCTGTGTAGTGGCTCCATGTATCCATGGTCAAATTCCCACTGTGTTTTTCCCTCCCGGGGCAAACCTCTGGGTCTCTCATTTTTAAACATTGGTGGGAGTGGAGATGAGTCAGCCTTCCACAGTAGCTCCCCTGTTGTGTCCCTGCCACAATGCCTGGGCCAATCCTGTGGAAGACAATGGGTAATCCTTGGCATTGCCCACCTCCAGATCTTAGATAGCACCCAGTCCCTCCTGAAGTTAACCTCTTCCAAGCTTTTTATACATGTCAGGGCTTCTAGCTGTCCCTCACTTCCTTTCCCTTCTTTCTTACACCCCCATGTGTCCGTAATAAGCCCCCCCCTTATCCACCAGGTGAAATTTAAGAACTGTTCCTGGGGTGACAGTCCATGTAACCCAGTGAATTAACAGGCCGGTGGGAAATATTACCTTGACAGTGTGGCTCGGTCTCCTGGTAGGAAATTCCATAAGTGAAGAAGCAGCACGGGAGAAGTCTTGTAGGTGGAGAGGTGGTTATCAGAGAAGAGACAAGGCGCAGCTCAGAGGTTTATCTAAGAGGGTGAGAGCGAGAGAGAGTATTTTGATATGAGATTTGAGATGTATGAAGGGGTGATGTTGTTGAGGGTTTTGTAGGTAAAAGTAAGTCATTTGAATTTTATTCTGGAGTACACAAGGAGTTAATGTAGGGATTTGCCAAGTGGTGTAGCAGATGTGGAGCTGTGAGAGAGGAAGAACAGTCTCGCAGCAGCATTTATGATAGATTAAAGTGGAGATATATAGTTGTAGGGAATGTCAGACAGCATGAGGTTGCAATAGTCCATACAATAGATGATGAGAGAATGGATAAGAGTTTTTTGTAGCATGTTAGGAAAGAAAAGGGTGTATTCTGCCAATGCTTCTAAGGTGCAGTCTACAGTTCTGGGAGTGAGTGTGGATTTGAGGAATAACGCAGCAGGCATAGAGACTTACTCAAGTAGACCAACCGCTGTAATAGCAGCTAAATGTACTTCTACCAAATCTTAAAATGATTGAGGTGAGAACTTATTGCAATCAATAATTGTTTAAATAATTAAATTAATACTATTTTTATTTGGCATTACAGATTATTTTGTACTCGTCGGTGCTAAGACATCCCAAATAAATCAATTTTGAGTCACAATGTAAGAAAAAAAATGTGAAAAATATTTAATGAGCTGAATGTTTTATAGCTATTGTAAAATTGCATGCACAAATAATACTTCCACAGATACCATTGACAATGAGTGAGTCACACCATTGATATAAATTCCGATAAATCTGTTTCCTTATTGAGTTTGTTATGTAAATGATGGTCACAAGTCTAAGGTTATCTATGCTGTTAGCTCTTAGTAGCTCCCTACATGTCACGAACACGCTCCCAACTGCCGCGACTTTGGTGTGCTTGCTATATGAGGTTGTACACAATTCCAGTCTGCAGTCTCTCTTTACCTATCACACAGGCTATAGACCTACTGAATCACCCCCAAACAGCGCTCACACTTCACCAGGGGCGGATTGGGAACTTAAAGTGGCCCTGGAAAAATTTCTGGAAGTGGCCTCATGTGGGCCGGACCATATCAACTGTAGGCGGGGCAAGCACAAAAGGAGGCGGAATTAGTACAAAGTCGACTATGCCACCCATGGGACAAACATGTCCCTGGACAGGACAGAACCCTAAATCAGGACTGTCCCGTTAAAATTGGGACAGTTGGGTGGTATGATTATTGGTTCACCCACATAATGGCTGCCTTTTCTGTGTACGAGTGATGGGTACACTTTGACTAATACATAGTAAGTAGGACAATATGAGCAACTAAATTTAGCAGTAGTAAACCAGTAACAGAAAATGTCATCACAATATATAGTCATGGCCAAAATTTGAGAATGACACAAATATTATTTTCACAAAGTCTGCTGTCTCAGTTTTTATGATGGCAATTTGCATATACCCCAGAATGCGGGATTGACACTTAAGAAATGCTTGTAATTTTACTTCAGTATACCATAGCAATATCTGACAAAAAGGTCTAAAACTTTGTGAAAACCAATACTTGTGTCATTCTCAAAACATTTGGCCATGACTGTACATATTTGTGTTTATTTAATAACAGGGTGCAAAGGAACTGCCAATATAGAAAAATACAGTTGTCAGACTGTCCTGCTCTCTCTTACCTGTTCTTGCTGCTTTCCCTACCTGTGGTTTCTGGTGTCTCTTGCTCAGTTTCCTGCGTGTCTGGATCCTGAAATGATGGGGGCCCTATCTAGAAAAGAAAATGGGTACATGAAATTTAGAAAACTCTAAGGAGCTCTGGTGTTAAATCAAAATAACTCACATATAATGATAAGGCCTCCCTCCAACCCCAACAAAATACAAGCATTCACATTGATTAAATAAACCTCCCTCCAAGAGCCCCAGCAATAAATTAATAGCATTTACATTTAATAAATATAACCATTTCTCACAACTATCCTGGCATTAAATAATTCATATTCAAATTTAATAAATAGACCTCATTGTCCCCAAACTCACCCCCACATTCAATTAATAGCCCCCAAACCACCCCATTTTAAATTAATAGGCCCCACTATTAAATTACATTACCCCATCATCCCACAAACAAAATAGCACCTATTATCCACCACCTACCTCACACCCACATTACATTGCCACACGCCCCCTTGTCATTACACACAGCACTAACATCAGCCCCCCTTCACACACACACACACACACACACACACACACACACACACACACACACACACACACACACACACACACACAACACTGACATCAGCCCCCCCTTCACACACACTGTACTGACATCAGCACCCCCCTTCACACACACACACACTACTGACATCAGCGCCCCCACTTCACACACACTGTACTGACATCAGCCCCCCTTCACACACACTGTACTGACATAAGCCCCCTTCACACACACACACTACTGACATCAGCGCCCCCACTTCACACACACTGTACTGACATCAGCCCCCCCTTCACACACACTGTACTGACATTAGCCCCCCTTCACACACACACTACTGACATCAGTGCCCCCACTTCACACACACACTGTACTGACATCAGCCCCCCTTCACACACACACACCTGTTATCAGCGCCCCCCTTCACAATTCACACTAACCTGTCATCCGCTCCCAGCCACACTTTCTGCTCTACTCACATGGGACGGCACCTGTCACATGGTGCACGTCCCATGTGATACTTAGCTGTTACAGGATAGGCCACGCAGAGAGGGAGGGAGGGACAGATCCGCGGCCACTAGCAGGAAGGTGGCTGGTCCTGGGGAAAGGGGCCAGCCATCATTCTTGTTTAAAAAAAAAAACCAAAAAAAAAACACGTCGGGCGGCCTCAGGTCATCGGCCTACCGGTAAAATTCCCGGTAGTGCCTATGACCAATCCGCCTCTGCACTTCACACACTTCAGGTTTGCCACCACCTATTGAATACGGGCAATAGGACCCCATTATACTGTCTCACACTGGCACACAAGGCTTCTTGCTATCCACCGAATAGCAAGACCCACATCAGCAAGCACAGGGTTAAGTCGTCACACCTCCAGACTGCTACACAAATGTAAATGCAAGCACACACAGTTTGTTAATAAAATGTATCAACAAATCACACACTGGGTTAACTTAATGTTATTTCTTCTTAATAGGCTAATGAATCTGTTAGAGCTTGGTTCTTAACTTGAGTTCGATCGAACCCCAGGGGTTCGGTGAGTTAGTCTCAGGGGTTCGGCGGAGGTGTGTGTCCATTCCGTTCACCTGGGTTGCCAGGTGCATTAATATACTTTTGTCATTCACACAATACTTTTATGACATTTTCAATGTTTCACCAAAAGAAACTGAAGGCTATTGACGAATATTTATGGCAAATTCTAAACTTTGTTGCATAATTTATGGCAGAAAATGCCATATATGGCACGACCTGGTAGCCCTGCCATTCACCCCACTCGTATGATTCATGACGTCACGAACAGCAGGCCATCATTGGCTGCTCGCTTGGCCTTGATATCTGTGCTGCAGGAAACTGTGCGCTCAGTAGTCGACTTGTCACTGTCATGATTGTACGTCATTTGTGATTTCCTTTTTAATATTCCTTTGTACTTTGTCGAGCAAAATGAGAAAGTGGTCGGACGAATACATACATTCACGTGGATTCACGTGTATATCAGAATGTGATGGAAATCAGCGTCCTCAATGTATGATTTGCAATGCCAAGTTGAGAAATTCTAGTCTAGCACCAGCAAAACTAAGAGAACGCGTCCTAAAGCTGCATGGAGATGGGAAATACAAGAACACAATGATTGCTGAATTCTAGGTGAAAAGAGCCAGATTTGATTAAAGGGCCACTCTGCCTGTTTTCGGCTTTGTACCCATCGACAAACCGATCTTAACAGCATCATACGAAGTTGCGTACCTGATCACAAAGCAGGGAAAACCACACACCATTGGTGAAATACTTGTAAAACCAGCTGCGTTGAAGATGGCGAATATCATGCTGGGAGAAGCTGATGTAAATAAGTTATCCAAAATTCCTCTTTCAAATGACACCATCAGCAGCAGAATAGATGACATGAGCAATGACATCTTGGCTCAACTAGTTGCAGATCCGATTTCAAGCCCATCAAAATTCAGCCTCCACTCGACGAGGCCACTATTGTTTCCAATCTAAGCCAGCTTGCTGTATTTGTGCGCTATGTGAAAGAAGACATGATAAAGGAAAATTTTTTATTTTGTATTTTGTTATTTTCTTATAGCAACAACTAAGGCAGCCAACATGAAGAAACTTGTGAAAGACTATATAGATATGGTTTCTGCAATTTGTTTGGACGAAGCTGCAGCCATGCTGGGACGAAACTCTGGTTTTAGTGCGCTGGTGAAAGTCGCTGCACCACACATCATTGTTACACACTGTGTTCTGCACAGGCATATGTTGGCAACAAAATCCTTGCCTCCAAAACTGGCAGAAGAATTAAAAATTGTAGTGGAATGTGTTAACTATGTGCAAAATAGTGCTCTGAAGCACTGCATCTTCAAAGAGCTGTGTAATGAAATGGGCTCTAAATTCGATGTACTTCTGTTCCATTCTAACATTCAGTGGTTATCCCGGGGAAAGGTGCTGCATCGTGTTTTTGCCATACGTGTGGAATTAGCCCTATTTTTGCGAGAGCACCAACATTGTCATGCAGATTGCTTCAAAAATTCTGAGTTCATTCTCATTTTGGCGTACATAGCCGATATCTTCGATGCTCTCAATCATCTCAATCAACAGATGCAGGGGGTGCAGTCAACAACTATGAAGCGGAAGAAAACTTGAAGGCTTTCAAAAAAAGCTACCTTTATGGAAACGGCGAACAGAGAATAATAACTTTACAAACTTTCTCCTGTTAGACGACTGTGTATGTAAGATCGAAGATGAGTTTGGAATCGGATACATTTCTGTACCCGGGGAAATGAAGCAAGCAATTGCCATGCACTTAGATGAGCTCGCAAAGTCTCTCAACGGATACTTCCCCGACAGAGAGTCATATCCAGCTTGGGTGAGACAGCCGTTCACGCTTAGTGTTGTGACAGCAGATGTCAGTGATGAGTACCTCGACGAAAACATTGAACTTTAGCAGAGCCAGGTTCATCAGCAACTCTTCAGAACAACAACGCTCTCAATATTTTGGTTTCACCAAATCGTACCGTACTCTCTTATTGCTAAGAGCCCTTGAGATACTCATACTGTTTGTTACAATGTATCTTAGCAAGCAATCCTTTCCAGGGATGGTAGACATAAAAACGAAGAAAAGGAAGAGACTTTGTTTGCGAAAATGATAAGAGAGTGGCACTTGCCAAGGTGAAGCCGCGCATTTCTGATCTTGTCTCTAAAAGGCAACAGCAAAAGTCACATTGATTTGCAGTAAATATTTATTGAGTTATGTTTTGTTGGTTTTGTTCTTTGAACACAGTGATTTTATGTGCAACTGATGCATGGATTATTTTGTGCACTAATAAAATATATATATCGCTATGTTTTGAATTTGAAAAATATTTTTTTTTATTTTCCCAACTATAAAGGGTTCGGTGAATGCATGTATGAAACTTGAGGGGTTCAGTACCTTCAACAAGGTAACCACAGCGTTAGAGTATCAAGGACACAACATATTAAATTATAGATTTAATATGCACAAGTACAGGCAGGCCCGGTGCTCCCATTAGGCAAGGTTAGGCAGTTGCCTAGGGCGCCGGGCTCTGGAGGGCGCCACAGATTAAAAATTTATTTAAAACTGTGCGGCGACCGCTGACCATACCTTTCACGGCCGCCGCACGGCTTCAGATACATCAACAGGGAGGGAGGGGAGGGGGGGGGAAGGGCCATTGATCACCACCGCCGCCTCTCTGCTCCGTCTCCTCCCCTCCACTCACTGACTGTCGGGCGTGACATCATCGTCACGGCCCGACAGTGTCAGTGAGTGGAGGGGAGCAGAGAGGAGGCAAGTTAAGGTAAGAAAAGATCGGGGGGGACGCCAATTTTGAAAATGTGCCGGGGGGAGGGCGGGGGGCGCCAATTTTGAAAATGTGCCTAGGGCGCCAATGACCCTAGCACCGGCCCTGAGTACAGGGTATACAGATATAAAAAAAAATGAATAAACAAATAATAGATTGTCATACACAAGCAAAACAGTTTAAAATAAAGGGGTTACATTCAGAGTGTCACTTACATGAATTGCATACTCTGTGCTATAGGAAATTTGGCAAGGAAATGGACAGCTTATCAATGTGAATTGATTTACCAAAAAGTCTGACAATTTTCTGTGTCTCGTCTCATCATTTTAAAGACCTGTCCCTGTCCTCAGGAGGTTGTGGCCTGTGATACTTTTTTCAATCACCATTTGCATGTTGCCTGATTTACTAATCAATTCTATTATGTGATCTAACTTTTCCTTAGAGCGTCACATCGATACAGTTTTATCATTAATAAATCCCCTATGACTCTGTCCATCTTTTGATACCAAACATGATGAAATTTTGACAATGTGACATACCTTTTTCAAAGATATGTGATTTTAGTTGTTCCCAGATACCACCCGTACCTATCATTCACAACCCTGGTGTGATTTCTGCCCCTCAGTATGGAGTGCCAGCCGGATTTCCCAAAATATGAACTATGAAGACATTTTCCTTTGAAGCTCATATTTCTATATACTTGTATAGGCCTTCAAAATGCTGCCTTGGGCTGCAAGGATGTTCAGGAGTCCAAAACTAACTTTTGTCAGGACATATCTCACAGCAAGAGCTCTTTGAAGCTGCCACAGGTGACACTCCTATCTTCTCAGACTGGAATGTGCAAAGCCCTCCAATACATTTACATCAGACTCTCTGTCCTCACATTTTACACTTTCATAGCTGAACTTATCAGTGGATTCATTTGATATAACATATTTATACTGCAGTTATGATTTATCCCTTATAAATAACTGTAAGTTACCTATGTTTCACGGACTACACTTAAAGAGGAAATAAAGTTACTATTGAATACAGTGGTTGAAGTGGAAATTTAAAAGTGGAGTATATTAGCACAGATGTATAGTACATCTGTGCTAATGTTCCTCAGATATAATGCAGAAGGCATTATGGCACTCATTGAGACCTGGAAACCTCTTTCATAAGGAATACCTTGAATGGATGTGGGGCAATGTAAGGTCAGGATAAATTATTTAATACAGGCTGGAAATGTATATTTGGTAAAGTCATGATCAGGCTGTAGTACAGTGCTCTGGAAGCCAACTTCTAATTAAAATGATCATTACCTGTGCGTGATGTAGCAAGAGTCTTCTTTTGCATCACATGTGTTTGGGAACTGCTTGTAGGGCTGTTATATGTAACTTTTATTGTTCCATATAAAAGTACTATACATTAAGAGTTAAATATAAAACCATGTTTTCCCCACATCATTCATTACAGTACACTAAACTTGCTACTAAATGTTTACAAAAAGGACTAAGGACACTGTAACAAAGGACGCTTTACTTTATACTACTATTTCAACTTTCACTTTTATCTCTTTATGTTATAAATTAGCGAATTGGATGAATCACAAAGAAGGAACACATCTCATTAATCATTGTAAAATGTCACTGACAATCCTTCTTACTGTTATCACCTCAAGTATTAAATATCTCCAGTAACTGATTTATTTACTGTAAGGTGTCACAAGTTCACAACTGCTGCATAGCATGTCTAATTCAAATGGCACAAGCAAGGCATTTCAAGCAACTTTACTTACACTGTCAATCTCTCAATCTGTGATAGCGTAATCGCCGCCAAGGGAGACAAAGTCACACAAACTGCACTCCCCTTCCAAACACCCCAGGTACTCATCAATTTCAGATTGACCACTATGCGAGACACTGACCCTTTGTCTGACATGAAGAGGAACCACCCCTCAAGCCTGCTCACACATCCTAGGTCACCCGGATCCGGTGGAACTCTGCCGCTCCGCAATCTTCCGCCCGCGGCCCAGACCCCGGCTATTAAACCCGCCTTGTCTTGAGGCCCAAAACTTTAGTTGCCCTTCCGGACAAATACGGGGCTGTATATACTGCTCCTCCCTTCTTAATCCTTAACTACACAGAACCTAATGTCCTGCTATTCTACCCAAAGCCTAGGGCCCTGCTGTTTACTCTAAGGGCCTACTGCCCTACTAACCAACAGGACCTAATGCTCCTCCTAAAAAACTGAGGCATAAGGCCCCCCTCCTTAGATTGTACGCTCCTCTGAGCAGGGTTATCTCTCCTCCTGTCCTTACCACTCTTAACTCGGCTCTCCAGCTACCTAGCCCTCCTCCTTGAGGACCCTCTTCCCCCCCGTCCCCTCTCGCTCCTTCCTCTCCCCTCTGGGGGTTTCTCTGTCATCCGGGCCCTCCCTCTCGGGCTCAGCCGTATGCAGGACCTTCCCCTCTCCCCTCCCCCGCTCCTCTAGCTGTGCTTTGAGCTCACTGAGTTACTGTGCTTATTGTTTACTGTACTGTGCTGTCTCACCTTATATTGTAACTTTGTTTGTCCTGTACGGCGCTACGGACACCTAGTGGCGCCCTATAAATAAAAATTAATAATAATAATTATAATAATAATAATAATAACTATGAAGTGTGCCTAACAACTCTCTACACTGTGGGCCTGGTGCCCACCTATCCAGGACTTATATCCCGCTCACTACTGAGGACCTTGTGGCTCAACTTCCTAAGTAAGGGCCTTGTGCCCTTGCCTGCAACTAAAGAGCCTTGCGCCCTTACTATCCGACTAAAGGGCCTTGTGCCCTAATTATAACTAAAGGGCCTTGCGCCCCAACTATGACTAAAGGGCCTTGCGCACTAACAATGACTAAAGGACCTTGTGCCCTAACTAGTTATCTAAGGGCTAATGTCCAAACATCCTAACTGAGCCGGAGCCTTGTGCCCCCCTATCTAGCCAACGGGCCTAATGCCTGAATTGCAGCAGGGCCTTGTGCCAATGTATAAGAAGAGTGAGATGGGGACCCGGGAGAAAAATGGTGGCCAGAAGAGCCCTACCTGTCTTCCAAGTCTTCAGGGATCTTCTCCAGGGATTTCCCCATCTGACGCTGCCTCAAAGCTCTGCCGCTGTCTTCGGTTCCTGATCCCGCTGGGACTTCATGGAGCAGCGTAGCTCTTAGCCCTGACAAGGCCTCTCTGCCTCCGTCCCTCATCCATGCCGTCTTTTCTCTTTATTCTTGTCTGCGCCGTCTTCTTCAGTCCGGCGTCTTCCTCTTCTAATCTTGTCCATGCCATCTTCTTCCACGCTGTCTTGTTCTGCGCTGTCTTCTTCTGTCTTCTCTGCCATCGACTTGAAAATGGTGGCGCTCCGACCTCATACAGCGTCGACATGATGCCACGCGGTGACGCTACGAGCCCCAATTGCTCATCGCGGCACAAAACATTTAAACGGCCAGGAGGTGAGCCCTAACTGGCTCACCACCCCGACCAATAGCCACAAGTATCACAATAGCATAGAGAGGAATAAAGTTTATATCTCTCTTATAGCTAAGGCTGGATACACAGTACAGGTTTTTCACCTGATTATCGGGCCAATCACATAATACCGTTCGGATCGATTTTGCATTAGCGTGTTTGCTCCAATGATGAACGATTATCATTTCAAAACACAAGTATCATTGGATGTCGTTCCAATTCTACAGTGTGCATGCACTCTTGACCAGCAGTGTAGGCAGATCTCCATAGGGTTTACAGAATTATGATCTTTTCAGCCAATGGTTATGACAGCTGAAGAGCACAGATCTGAAGGTAAATCTTGTAAAGCATGTATAGTGTGTACCCATGAATCAGCATACTGATCAGGACTTTCAGTCATTGGTAAAATCGTTAATGATATCGCATCAGGAGAAATTTTCTGTAGTGTGTACCTAGTCTAACCTCCTGTTAGATTCTCCTTTCATAGGATATACAAAATAAGAGAGAGCTGTATACAGATAAGTTTATCGTAAATTTATTAACAATTATTTTAAAAACAAATATTCACACCGTACAAGCTCATTTAGGGGTTATTAGCATCACTAATATATAGATGTTAAAGAACAAGATATTTCTTGACTAAACTGTCCAGAGAACAGAATACATTTTGCACATATAGACAGAGGAATAAGTCTCATAAATAGAACAGATAGTTCACCACCTAATCAGATGGAAATTGTGGTTTAAGCCACCGGCTGAAAGCATAGGTCTGTGTTAATTTAAACTCTCCATTATCAATAATCAAAGAAATGTCAGCTGTGAATCTGTAAGAGGAACCCTTCATTATATGGGAACAAGACCGCAGCACAGACAGTCACAACACTTATCTTTCCAAGGATTTCCTCTATTGAACAGAGAGCTCCAAGGTGAAATAACCCAAAAATACCATCACCTATTGCGATTTGCTTTTAGCCCCTGTCCTGTTCTCTCCCGCCCCCTCTGCCCCCTGTTTTCTCATAAGTCCCTACAGTAATTTACCTTAGCGCACCTCAGCTTCTCTTCTCTTTCTTGCTTGTCTCTGATAGCGTCCTGAAGTAAGTTTTGCATGTCAGCAACACAGCAGTGATTGGGTAATAGGGAGCCAGCGCCTACTTAGTTGCACTGGTTCTCGGACAGGTAAACAGAAACAAAGGGCTGTGTGGTCGGTGAGAATAACTATCTTTACAGTATATATTTTCATTCTATTTATGTTTTTTTCTTGATCTATTATATTTTTTAAGGCTTGTCATTTATTTTATAGTGTTATATTAGATATTTGAAGATGCAGTAACCCAGTGACTTATATCCTGCAGTCAATATATCCCTTAGGATGTACAGACAGACACTTCTTCTAGTGATGCCATGCAGAAAATACATTTATCTAAACAATGTAGCCAAAATGGTAGTTTCCGAACTGTAAAAAATATATGAGACTGCAGTGCAAATTTTGTTTATTATTTAAATACAGTAAATGGTATGTGCCAAGATGGTGGAGTCTTCATGGGTGCAAAATAAGGGTGTGCACCGGCCACTTTTGGTGTTTTGGGCTTTGGGTTCTGATTAGCTTGAGGTTTTGGGTTCTGATTTGTTTTGCCAAAACACCCCACGAAAGGTTTTGGTTCTGATTTCGAGTTTTGGGTTCTGATTTTTTTTTAAAAAAAAGCATAAAAAGTGCTAAAATCCATTATTTTGGGTTTTTTTCACTCCTACACTATTATTAACCTCAATAACATTCATTTCCACTAATTTCCAGTCTATCCTGAACACCTCACAATATTGTTTTTAGTCCAAAAGGTTGCACCGAGGTAGCTGGATGACTAAGCTAAGCGAGACAAGTTTAATGTAGTGAGCAAGAAAAATCATCCTGAATAACTGGAACCCTTGTTTGCTTTGTGTAGGAGGAAGAATATTCATAAACTATGCTCACACCGCACCTTGGATTCCCACGATGTCTGCTATTATAAGCAATAACTTTTTTTTAGCATTAGCTTTTTTTTATATGTATTCTATTCATCTTTTTATATATCTTATATGCTGTGAATATCATTTACAGCAAATTTCTGTGAAATGCGCGATTTGATAAATAATATGGTGCTTAATAAGCAAGAGCTGAAGACATCCATACTAACACATTAATACAAATGGTTTTGCAGAAAAACACACTCTTGGGGCTAGATTTACTAAGCTGCGGGTTTGAAAAAGTGGGGATGTTGCCTATAGCAACCAATCAGATTCTAGCTGCCATTTTGTAGAAGGTACTAAATAAATGACAGCTAGAATCTGATTGGTTGCTATAGGCAACATCCCCACTTTTTCAAACCCGCAGCTTAGTAAATCTAGCCCTTGAAGTTCTTTAGAGGATATTAAAAATAACAATCTCATTCCTCACTTGTGCAGATGAAAGTTATTTTGTTTTCTTGTGTCCATTTTTCTAGCCTGAGTCATAAAAAGATGATCATAGGCAGATTTATTCATAAACCACTGACCCCAAAAAAACGGATTGTTATGCTATCAATGGCTTTATCTTTCTGAATGTGACGATCATGGATGCAACAACACCTGTCCATTGTTTATGCTTTTCTTTCCTATACAGAACATCATTTTGCAGTACAAGGCAATATTATCTCGGCTCTTTAACACTTGGTAATGTTTGACTACTCATCCATTCTAGATAAAATAATACTTATTTGTTCATTACAATGGATTGTTGCATGGAATCCTTTGATGTCCTGTAACTGAGGCTTTGAGTGGTGTTGTAGCAGAGCCTGGGATACATTGTGCAGGTGGAGGTGGAAGGTTTGAGCTGTGTTTGCTAGTGGTAGTAATAAAGCATTACACCACAGGTATGTGGCTAACTTAGTAGAATGTTATAACTAGAGATGAGCGCACTCGGATTTCCTGAATCCGAGCCCACCCGAACGTTGCCGATCCGAGTCGGATCCGAGACAGATCCGGGTATTGGCGCCAAATGAAAACCTGAAACCGAGGCTCTGAGTCATAATCCCGCTGTCGGATCTCGCGATACTCGGAACCTATAAATTCCCCGCCAGTCGCCGCCATCTTCACTCGGGCATTGATCAGGGTAGAGGGAGGGTGTGTTAGGTGGTCCTCTGTCCTGGTAGATCTCGTGCTGTGCTGTTTAGTTCTGTGCTGTGCTGTGCTGTGTTCTGCAGTATCAGTCCAGTGGTGCTGTGTGCTGTGCTCTGTCAATTTTGAGTTCAGTGGTGCAGCTGGGTCCTGTGCTGTGTCCTGTTCAGTCCAGTGGTCCTGTGTCCTGTGCTCTGTGCTTCTAAGGGCATCGTTCTTATTTCCCCAATATTCCCAAGTGTTTAAAAAATTTAAAAAAAGTTATAAAAAAAAATACAAAAAACTAATTAAAAAAGTTTTTAAGTACAACAAAATTTGCAAAACCAATCCTGCAGTATAAGCCCATTGGTACTGCAATATTACCAAGTTCACACATTCAGCATTAAAAGTCGAGTGGTACTGCAATATTACAAAGTTCACACATTCAGCAGTATCAGTCCAGTGGTGTTGTGTGCTGTGCTCTGTCAATTTTGAGTTCAGTGGTGCTGCTGGGTCCTGTGCTGTGTCCTGTTCAGTCTAGTGGTGCTGTGTCCTGTGCTCTGTGCTTCTAAGGGCATAGTTATTTCCCCATTATTCCCAAGTGTTTAAAAAATTTAAAAAAGTTATAAAAATTAAAAAAAAATACAAAAAATTTTTTTTAAAAAAATTAATTACAACACAATTTGCAAAACCAATCCTGCAGTTTAAGTCCAGTGGTACTGCAATATTACAAAGTTCACTGATTCAGCAGTGTATAAGTCCAGTGGTACTGCTATTACAAAGTTCATTGATTCAGCAGTATAAGTCCAGTGGTACTCTCCTGTGCCGCATATAATTTTTAAAGGCTTTGCCGAGTGTGTGTGGCTTAGGGGTACGCTCTCTTGTGCTACATATAATGGAAAACCAAAATTTGGAGTATAAAGTAGGGAAAGATCAAGACCCACTTCCTCCTAATGCTGAAGCTGCTGCCACTAGTCATGACATAGACGATGAAATGCAATCAACGTCGTCTGGCAAGCCCGATGCCCAATCCCCTAGTACAGGGCATGTAAGATCCAAAAAGCCCAAGTTCTCAAAAAATAGCAAAAAGAGAAACTTAAAATCATCTGAGGAGAAACGTAAAGTTGGCAATAAGAGCACAGATCTGAAGGTAAATCTTGTAAAGCATGTATAGTGTGTACCCATGAATCAGCATACTGATCAGGACTTTCAGTCATTGGTAAAATCGTTAATGATATCGCATCAGGAGAAATTTTCTGTAGTGTGTACCTAGTCTAACCTCCTGTTAGATTCTCCTTTCATAGGATATACAAAATAAGAGAGAGCTGTATACAGATAAGTTTATCGTAAATTTATTAACAATTATTTTAAAAACAAATATTCACACCGTACAAGCTCATTTAGGGGTTATTAGCATCACTAATATATAGATGTTAAAGAACAAGATATTTCTTGACTAAACTGTCCAGAGAACAGAATACATTTTGCACATATAGACAGAGGAATAAGTCTCATAAATAGAACAGATAGTTCACCACCTAATCAGATGGAAATTGTGGTTTAAGCCACCGGCTGAAAGCATAGGTCTGTGTTAATTTAAACTCTCCATTATCAATAATCAAAGAAATGTCAGCTGTGAATCTGTAAGAGGAACCCTTCATTATATGGGAACAAGACCGCAGCACAGACAGTCACAACACTGCCAAAATAAGTCAGAAAGTACTTATCTTTCCAAGGATTTCCTCTATTGAACAGAGAGCTCCAAGGTGAAATAACCCAAAAATACCATCACCTATTGCGATTTGCTTTTAGCCCCTGTCCTGTTCTCTCCCGCCCCCTCTGCCCCCTGTTTTCTCATAAGTCCCTACAGTAATTTACCTTAGCGCACCTCAGCTTCTCTTCTCTTTCTTGCTTGTCTCTGATAGCGTCCTGAAGTAAGTTTTGCATGTCAGCAACACAGCAGTGATTGGGTAATAGGGAGCCAGCGCCTACTTAGTTGCACTGGTTCTCGGACAGGTAAACAGAAACAAAGGGCTGTGTGGTCGGTGAGAATAACTATCTTTACAGTATATATTTTCATTCTATTTATGTTTTTTTCTTGATCTATTATATTTTTTAAGGCTTGTCATTTATTTTATAGTGTTATATTAGATATTTGAAGATGCAGTAACCCAGTGACTTATATCCTGCAGCCAATATATCCCTTAGGATGTACAGACAGACACTTCTTCTAGTGATGCCATGCAGAAAATACATTTATCTAAACAATGTAGCCAAAATGGTAGTTTCCGAACTGTAAAAAATATATGAGACTGCAGTGCAAATTTTGTTTATTATTTAAATACAGTAAATGGTATGTGCCAAGATGGTGGAGTCTTCATGGGTGCAAAATAAGGGTGTGCACCGGCCACTTTTGGTGTTTTGGGCTTTGGGTTCTGATTAGCTTGAGGTTTTGGGTTCTGATTTGTTTTGCCAAAACACCCCACGAAAGGTTTTGGTTCTGATTTCGAGTTTTGGGTTCTGATTTTTTTTTAAAAAAAAGCATAAAAAGTGCTAAAATCCATTATTTTGGGTTTTTTTCACTCCTACACTATTATTAACCTCAATAACATTCATTTCCACTAATTTCCAGTCTATCCTGAACACCTCACAATATTGTTTTTAGTCCAAAAGGTTGCACCGAGGTAGCTGGATGACTAAGCTAAGCGAGACAAGTTTAATGTAGTGAGCAAGAAAAATCATCCTGAATAACTGGAACCCTTGTTTGCTTTGTGTAGGAGGAAGAATATTCATAAACTATGCTCACACCGCACCTTGGATTCCCACGATGTCTGCTATTATAAGCAATAACTTTTTTTTAGCATTAGCTTTTTTTTATATGTATTCTATTCATCTTTTTATATATCTTATATGCTGTGAATATCATTTACAGCAAATTTCTGTGAAATGCGCGATTTGATAAATAATATGGTGCTTAATAAGCAAGAGCTGAAGACATCCATACTAACACATTAATACAAATGGTTTTGCAGAAAAACACACTCTTGGGGCTAGATTTACTAAGCTGCGGGTTTGAAAAAGTGGGGATGTTGCCTATAGCAACCAATCAGATTCTAGCTGCCATTTTGTAGAAGGTACTAAATAAATGACAGCTAGAATCTGATTGGTTGCTATAGGCAACATCCCCACTTTTTCAAACCCGCAGCTTAGTAAATCTAGCCCTTGAAGTTCTTTAGAGGATATTAAAAATAACAATCTCATTCCTCACTTGTGCAGATGAAAGTTATTTTGTTTTCTTGTGTCCATTTTTCTAGCCTGAGTCATAAAAAGATGATCATAGGCAGATTTATTCATAAACCACTGACCCCAAAAAAACGGATTGTTATGCTATCAATGGCTTTATCTTTCTGAATGTGACGATCATGGATGCAACAACACCTGTCCATTGTTTATGCTTTTCTTTCCTATACAGAACATCATTTTGCAGTACAAGGCAATATTATCTCGGCTCTTTAACACTTGGTAATGTTTGACTACTCATCCATTCTAGATAAAATAATACTTATTTGTTCATTACAATGGATTGTTGCATGGAATCCTTTGATGTCCTGTAACTGAGGCTTTGAGTGGTGTTGTAGCAGAGCCTGGGATACATTGTGCAGGTGGAGGTGGAAGGTTTGAGCTGTGTTTGCTAGTGGTAGTAATAAAGCATTACACCACAGGTATGTGGCTAACTTAGTAGAATGTTATAACTAGAGATGAGCGCACTCGGATTTCCTGAATCCGAGCCCACCCGAACGTTGCCGATCCGAGTCGGATCCGAGACAGATCCGGGTATTGGCGCCAAATGAAAACCTGAAACCGAGGCTCTGAGTCATAATCCCGCTGTCGGATCTCGCGATACTCGGAACCTATAAATTCCCCGCCAGTCGCCGCCATCTTCACTCGGGCATTGATCAGGGTAGAGGGAGGGTGTGTTAGGTGGTCCTCTGTCCTGGTAGATCTCGTGCTGTGCTGTTTAGTTCTGTGCTGTGCTGTGCTGTGTTCTGCAGTATCAGTCCAGTGGTGCTGTGTGCTGTGCTCTGTCAATTTTGAGTTCAGTGGTGCAGCTGGGTCCTGTGCTGTGTCCTGTTCAGTCCAGTGGTCCTGTGTCCTGTGCTCTGTGCTTCTAAGGGCATCGTTCTTATTTCCCCAATATTCCCAAGTGTTTAAAAAATTTAAAAAAAGTTATAAAAAAAAATACAAAAAACTAATTAAAAAAGTTTTTAAGTACAACAAAATTTGCAAAACCAATCCTGCAGTATAAGCCCATTGGTACTGCAATATTACCAAGTTCACACATTCAGCATTAAAAGTCGAGTGGTACTGCAATATTACAAAGTTCACACATTCAGCAGTATCAGTCCAGTGGTGTTGTGTGCTGTGCTCTGTCAATTTTGAGTTCAGTGGTGCTGCTGGGTCCTGTGCTGTGTCCTGTTCAGTCTAGTGGTGCTGTGTCCTGTGCTCTGTGCTTCTAAGGGCATAGTTATTTCCCCATTATTCCCAAGTGTTTAAAAAATTAAAAAAAGTTATAAAAATTAAAAAAAAATACAAAAAAATTTTTTTAAAAAAATTAATTACAACACAATTTGCAAAACCAATCCTGCAGTATAAGCCCATTGGTACTGCAATATTACAAAGTTCACTGATTCAGCAGTATAAGTCCAGTGGTACTGCTATATTACAAAGTTCACTGATTCAGCAGTGTATAAGTCCAGTGGTACTGCTATTACAAAGTTCATTGATTCAGCAGTATAAGTCCAGTGGTACTCTCCTGTGCCGCATATAATTTTTAAAGGCTTTGCCGAGTGTGTGTGGCTTAGGGGTACGCTCTCTTGTGCTACATATAATGGAAAACCAAAATTTGGAGTATAAAGTAGGGAAAGATCAAGACCCACTTCCTCCTAATGCTGAAGCTGCTGCCACTAGTCATGACATAGACGATGAAATGCAATCAACGTCGTCTGGCAAGCCCGATGCCCAATCTCCTAGTACAGGGCATGTAAGATCCAAAAAGCCCAAGTTCTCAAAAAATAGCAAAAAGAGAAACTTAAAATCATCTGAGGAGAAACGTAAAGTTGGCAATATGCCATTTACGACACGTAGTTGCAAAGAACGGCTTAGGCCCTGGCCCGTGTTCATGACTAGTGTTCTATCTTTACCCAAGGATCTTAGCCCTCCTCCTCCTCCCCCCCCCTACAAAAAATTGAAGAGAGTTATGCTGTCAGCAGCAAAACAGCAAACAACTCTGCCTTCTAAAGAGATGGCATCACAAATCCCCAAGGCGAGTCCAAGGGTGTTGGTGGTTGTCAAGCCTGACCTTCCCATCACTGTACGGGAAGAGGTGGCTCGGGAGGAGGCTATTGATAATGTAGCTGGCGCTGTGGAGGAACTTGATGATGAGGATGGTGATGTGGTTATTGTAAATGAGGCACCAGGGGGGGAAACAGCTGATGTCCATGGGATGAAAAAGCCCATTGTCATGCCTGGTCAGAAGACCAAAAAATGCACCTCTTCGGTCTGGAGTTATTTTTATCCAAATCCGGACAACCAATGTATGGCCATATGTAGCTTATGTAAAGCTCAAATAAGCAGGGGTAAGGATCTTGCCCACTTAATGACATCCTCCCTTATACGTCACCTGAATAACCTTCATAGTTCAGTGGTTAGTTGAGGAACTGGGGCTAGGACCGTCATCGGTACAGGGACACCTAAATCCCGTGGTCCAGTTGGATACACACCAGCAACACCCTCCTCGTCAACTTCCTCCACGATCTCCATCAGATTGAGTCCTGCATCCCAAGTCAGCAGCCAGACTGAGTCCTCTCCAATACGGGATTCATCCGAGGAATCCTGCAGCGTTACGCCTACTACTGCCACTGCTGCTGTTGCTGCTGTTAGTCGGTCATCTTCCCAGAGGGGAAGTCGTAAGACCGCTAAGTCTTTCACAAAACAATTGATCGTCCAACAGTCGTTTGCCATGACCACAAAATACGATAGTAGTCACCCTATTGCAAAGCGTATTACTGCGGCTGTAACTGCAATGTTGGTGTTAGACGTGCGCCCGGTGTCCGCCATCAGTGGAGTGGGATTTAGAGGGTTGATGGAGGTATTGTGTCCCCGGTACCAAATCCTGTCGAGATTCCACTTCACTAGGCAGGCAATACCAAAAATGTACAGAGAAGTACGATCAAGTGTCCTCAGTGCTCTGAAAAATGCGGTTGTACCCACTGTCCACTTAACCATGGACATGTGGACAAGTGGTTCTGGCCAAACGAAGGACTATATGACTGTGACAGCCCACTGGGAAGATGCATCGCCTTCCGCAGCAACAGCAATTGCTGCATCAGTAGCAGCATCTACAAAATGGCTGCTTGTGCAAAGGCAGGCAACATTGTGTATTACAGGCTTTAATAAGAGACACAACGCTGACAACATATTAGAGAAACTGAGGGAAATTATCTCCCAGTGACTTACCCCACTTAGACTCTCATGGGGATTTGTGGTGTCAGACAATGCCAGTAACATTGTGCGGGCATTAAATATGGGCAATTTCTAGCACGTCCCATGTTTTGCCCACACCATTAATTTGGTGGTCCAACATTACCTCAAGAGTGACAGGGGTGTGCAGGAGATGCTTGCGGTGGCGCACAAAATTGCTGGACACTTTCGGCATTCAGCCAGTGCCTACCGCAGACTAGAGGCACATCAAAAAAGCATGAACCTGCCCTGCCATATCCTCAAACAAGAGGTTGTGACGCGCTGGAACTCCACCCTCTATATGCTGCAGAGGATGGAGGAGCAGCAAAAGGCCATTCAGGCCTACACAGCCACCTACGACATAGGCAAAGGAGTGGGGATGCGCCTGAGTCAAGCGCAGTGGAGACTGATTTCCGTGTTTTGCAAGGTTCTCCAGCCGTTTGAACTTGCCACACGAGAAGTCAGTTCCGACACTGCCAGCTTGAGTCAGGTCATTCCCCTGATCAGGCTGTTGCAGAAGCAGCTGGAGAAAGTGAGGGAGGAGATGGTAAAGCATTGCGATTCAACAAAGCATGTAGCTCTTGTGGATGAAGCCCTTTGTACGCTTTGCCAGGATCCGAGGGTGATCACTCTTTTAAAGTCAGAGGAATACATTCTGGCCACCGTGCTCGATCCTCGGTTTAAAGCGTATGTTGTGTCTCTGTTTCCGGCGGACACAAGTCTACAGCGGTGCAAAGACCTTCTGGTCAGGAGATTGTCCTCTGAAGAAGACCGTGACATGCCAACAGCTCCACCCTCATTTTCTTACACATCTATGGCTGCGAGGAAAAAGCTCAGTTTTCCCAAAAGAGGCACTGGCGGGGATGCTGATAACATCTGGTCCGGACTGAAGGACCTGCCAACCATTGCAGACATGTTTACTGTCGCTGCATTGGATGCTGTCACAATTGAAAAAATGGTGGAGGATTATTTTGCTGACACCATCCAAATAGACATGTCAGACAGTCCATATTGTTACTGGCAGGAAAAAAAGGCAGTTTGAAAGCCCCTGTACAAACTGGCTCTATTTTACCTGAGTTGTCCCCCCTCCAGTGTGTACTCGGAAAGAGTTTTTAGTGCAGCGGGGAACCTGGTCAGTGAGCGGCGAAGGAGGTTGCTTCCTCATAACGTTGAAAAAATGATGTTTATAAAAATAAATAATCAATTCCTCAATGAAGTACAGCACTGCCCTGCAGATAGTACAGAGGGACCTGTGGTTGTGGAGTCCAGCGGGGACGAATTGATAATGTGTGAGGAGGAGGAAGTACACACTGTAGGGGGAGAGGACTCAGAGGTTGAGGATAAGGACGACATCTTTCCTCAGTAGAGCCTGTTCAGTTTGTACAGGGAGAGATGAATTGTTATTTTGGTGTGGGGGCCCAAACAAACCAATCATTTCAGCCACAGTTGTTTGGTAGGCCCTGTCGCTGAAATGATTGGTTTGTTAAAGTGTGCATGTCCTATTTCAACAACATATGGGTATGTGGGAGGGCCCAAGGACAATTCCATCTTGCAACTATTTTTTTGGCATTATGTGACCATTCAACAGTCGTTTGCCATGTTCAAAAAGTAAAACAAAATGTCAACAAATTACAAAAATGTAATCAAAAGTTAAATGCCCTGTCATTATTTAAAACAAGAGGGTTTGACGTGCTAGAATTAGTGTAGTGTTAATATGTTATAAACACTACACTTGGAACTTGGAGGAGGTATTGTGGGCCAGGTATCAAATTTAGTACCGGGGCAACCCCACTACACAGCCCAGAATTTTTTTTTGGGGAAATTCAGACCCGTGGAGGGTTTTTTATTAATTATATTGTGGTGACCACTCCTCTACGCAGTCCAGATACATTTATTGGTGCGAATCATACAAGTTCAGGGTTTTTAAATTATATTGTGGTGACCACTCCTCTACGCAGTCCAGATACATTTATTGGTGCAAATCATACAAGTTCAGGGTTTTTAAATTATATTGTGGTGACCCATTCCTCTACGCAGTCCAGATACATTTATTGGTGCGAATCATACAAGTTCAGGGTTTTTAAATTATATTGTGGTGACCCACTCCTCTACGCAGTCCAGATACATTTTTTGTTGCGACTGCGAATCATACAAGTTCAGGGTTTTTAAATACATTTATTGGTGCGAATCATACAAGTTCAGGGTTTTTAAATTATATTGTGGTGACCCACTCCTCTACGCAGTCCAGATACATTTATTGGTGCGAATCATACAAGTTCAGAGTTTTTAAATTATATTGTGGTGACCCACTCCTCTATTCAGTCCAGATACATTTATTGGTGCGAATCATACAAGTTCAGGGTTTTTAAATTATATTGTGGTGACCCACTCCTCTACGCAGTCCAGGTACATTTTTTGGTGCAATTAAGACCAGTTGATGGTTTTCTTATTATATTGTGGTGACCCACTCCTCTACGCAGTCCAGATACATTTATTGGTGCGATTCATACAAGTTCAGGGTTTTTAAATTATATTGTGGTGACCCACTCTTCTACGCAGTCCAGGTACATTTTTTGGTGCGATTAAGACCAGTTGATGGTTTTCTTATTATATTGTGGGGACCACTCCACTACGCAGTCCAGAAAGATACCTCGTTGCAACGTTTTGGACTAATAACTATATTGTGAGGTGTTCAGAATACACGGTAAATTAGTGGAAATGCTTGTTATTGAATGTTATTGAGGTTAATAATAGTGTAGGAGTGAAAATAAGCCCAAAAACTTGGTTTTTGAACTGTTTATACTTTTTTCAAAAAAAATCCGAATCCAAAACCTTAAATCCGAACCAAAACCTTTCGGCAGGTGTTTTGCGAAACAAATCCGAACCCAAAACATTGCGGAAATCCGAATCCAAAACACAAAACACGAGACACCAAAAGTCGCCGATGCACATCCCTAAAAAAATGATGTTTATAAAAATGAATAATCAATTCCTCAATGAAGTACAGCACTGCCCTCCAGATTGTACAGAGGGACCTGTGGTTGTGGAGTCCAGCGGGGACGAATTGATAATGTGTGAGGAGGAGGAAGTACACACTGTAGGGGGAGAGGAATCAGAGGTTGAGGATGAGGACAACATCTTTCCTCAGTAGAGCCTGTTTAGTTTGTAGTTGTACAGGGAGAGATGAATTGTTATTTTGGTGTGGGGGCCCAAACAAACCAATCATTTCAGCCACAGTTGTTTGGTAGGCCCTGTCGCTGAAATGATTGGTTTGTTAAAGTGTGCATGTCCTATTTCAACAACATAAGGGTGGGTGCAGAGCTGGATTAAGGCTTTGGGGGGCCCAGGGCACTTCAGACAGGGGGGCCCCTAAGATCTAAAATTAAGGCAGTGGTTCCCAAACTTTTCAAGTTTGCGGCACCCTTAGAGTCTCCATAATTTCTTCAAGGCACCCCTCCAAAATAATTACCTAGCAGTACCGTTTTATAAGTAGTTGGGTCAAAATAATGTAATAAGTATTTAGGTAAGTACAGAAATACTTAGTAGGTTGTTTGCAAAAATAATACACATAAATCCAAGGGAAAATAATATTTTTATATATTTTTTTCTATTATATTTCTGTCAAAGAATAATTTACAGTTAACTCACTCTGTGCCCCTGAATCATCTCCACATACTGTGCTCCTCTGCATCCACACCCTCTGTGCCCCTCTGCATCCACACCCTCTGTGCCCCTCTGCATCATCTCCACACACTCTGTGCCCCTCTGCATCATCTCCACACACTCTGTGTCCCTCTGCATCATCTCCACACCCTCTGTGCCCCTCTGCATCATCTCCACACCCTCTGTGCCCCTCTGCGTCATCTCTACACACTCTGTGCCCCTCTGCATCATCTCCACACACTCTGTGTCCCTCTGCATCATCTCCACACCCTCTGTGTCCCTCTGCATCATCTCCACACCCTCTGTGCCCCTCTGCATCCACACCCTCTGTGCCCCTCTGCATCCACACCCTCTGTGCCCTTCTGCATCCACACCCTCTGTGCCCTTCTGCATCCACACTCTCTGTGCGCCTCTGCATCCACACTCTCTGTGCCCCTCTGCATCCACACTCTCTGTGCCCCTCTGCATCATCTCCATACACTCTGTGCCCCTCTGCATCATCTCCACACCCTCTGTGCCCCTCTGCATTATCTCCATACACTCTGTGCCCCTCTGCAACATCTCCATACACTCTGTGCTCCTCTGCATCATCTCTACATACTCTGTGCCCATCTGCATCCACACTCTCTGTGCCCCTCTGCATCTTCTCTACACACTCTGTGCCCCTCTGCATACACACTCTCTGTGCCCCTCTGCATCCACACTCTGTGCCCCTCTGCATCCACACTCTCTGTGCCCCTCTGCATCCACACTCTCTGTGCCCCCTCTGCATCCACACTCTCTGTGCCCCTCTGCATCCTCTCACTGCCCGCTCCTTCATTCTTTTGCCCCTCCGTTGCTGTTTCCTATCACCCTCTGCATCATCTCCATACACTCTGTGCCCCTCTGCATCCACACACTTTGTGCCCCTCTGCATCATCTCCACACCCTCTGTGCTCCTCTGCATCCACACCCTCTGTGCCCCTCTGCATCCACACCCTCTGTGCCCCTCTGCATCCACACTCTCTGTGCCCCTCTGCATCCTTTCACTGCCCCCTCTTTCATTCTTTTGCCCCTCCGTTGCTGTTTCCTATCACCCTCTGCATCATCTCCATACACTCTGTGCCCCTCTGCATCCACACTCTCTGCATCCACACACTTTGTGCCCCTCGGCATCATCTCCACACACTCTGTGCCCTCTGCATACACACCCTCTGTGCTCCTCTGCATCCACACCCTCTGTGCCCCTCTGCATCCACACCCTCTGTGCCCCTCTGCATCATCTCCACACACTCTGTGCGCTTCTGCATACACACCCTCTGTGCTCCTCTGCATCCACACCCTCTGTGCCCCTCTGCATACACACACTCTGTACCCCTCTGCATCCACACACTCTCTGTGCCCCTCTGCATCCACACCCTCTGCGCCCCTCTGCATCCACACACTCTGTGCCCCTCTGCATCATCTCCACACACTCTGTGCCCCTCTGCATCATCTCCACACACTCTGTGCCCCTCTGCATCATTTCCACACACTCTGTGCTCCTCTGTATCCCCACCCTCTGTGCCCCTCTGCATCATCTCCATACACTCTGTGCCCCTCTGCATCCTCTCACTGCCCCCTCCTTCATTCTTTTGCCCCTCCATTGCTGTTTCCTATCACCCTCTGCATCATCTCCATACACTCTGTGCCCCTCTGCATCCACACACTCTGTACCCCTCTGCATCCACACCCTCTGTGCTCCTCTGCATCATCTTCACACCCTCTGTGCCCCTCTGCATCCACACTCTCTGTGCCCCTCTGCATCCGCTCACTGCCCCCTCCTTCATTCTTTTGCCCCTCCGTTGCTGTTTCCTATCACCCTCTGCATCATCTCCATTCAATCTGTGCCCCTCTGCATCCACACTCTCTGCATCCACACACTTTGTGCCCCTCTGCATCATCTCCACACACTCTGTGCCCTCTGCATACACACCCTCTGTGCTCCTCTGCATCCACACCCTCTGTGCCCCTCTGCATCCACACCCTCTGTGCCCCTCTGCATCCACACACTCTGTACCCCTTTGCATCCACACACTCTGTACCCCTCTGCATCCACACCCTCTGCGCCCCTCTGCATCCACACCCTCTGCGCCCCTCTGCATCCACACACTCTGTGCCCCTCTGCATCATCTCCACACACTCTGTGCCCCTCTGCATCATCTCCACACACTCTGTGCCCCTCTGTATCCTCACCCTCTGTGCCCCTCTGCATCATCTCCATACACTCTGTGCCCCTCTGCATCCTCTCACTGCCCCCGCCTTCATTCTTTTGCCCCTCCATTGCTGTTTCCTATCCCCCTCTGCATCATCTCCATACACTCTGTGCCTTTCTGCATCCACACTCTCTGCATCCACACACTCTGTACCCCTCTGCATCCACACCCTCTGTGCCCCTCTGCATCATCTTCACACCCTCTGTGCCCCTCTGCATCCACACTCTCTGTGCCCCTCTGCATCTACACTCTCTGCATCCACACACTCTGTGCCCCTCTGCATCCACACACTCTGTCCCCTCTGTATCCTCTCACTGGCCCCTCCTTCATTTTTTTGCCCTTCCGTTGCTGTTTCCTATCACCCTCTGCATCATCTCCATACACTCTGTGCCCCTCTGCATCACATCCACACACTCTGTGCTCCACTGCATCCACACACTCTGCCCCCTCTGCATCCTCTCACTGCCCCCTACTTCATTCTTTTGTCCCTCCATTGCTGTTTCCTATCACCATTCCCCTCCGTTTCATTACTTACCATACTTGCCCTTTTTTCTTCTATTTCTTCTGTCTTTTCTTCTATCTTCCTACCAATTCGGCGGCGCCCGGGACCCAGCATCCTCTCTCCTGCCGCTTGTCACTGAATGTCGGGCAAGATGTTGTCACGCTCAACATTCAATGAGAAGCAAGGAGGGAAAAGGATGCTGGGTACCGCGCGACGCCAGATTGTTAATTTTGTATTATTATTTTTTTCTCTTCCTGGCCATAGCACCCAAGTGCCAGCGCTGCAGCGCACACTTTGGGAACCTAGGAATTAAGTGCATAGTGTCATCATGCAGGAGAACACACACACACAAATATATATATATATATATATATATACTATAACACAAATACATATGTATACATATGTTAAAACTACTTACAGCTGCCTGCCTCTACTTCGATCCAATAATCTCCTTCTGGAAAGCTGGTTAGGTCCACAAAGATTTGAACGTATGATGGCTGGATGTAATATATATATATATATATATATATATATATATATATATATATATATATATATATATATTTATTAATATTAGTACAGGTACTTGTAAAATGTACAAGCACCTCTGTATAAAATGCATGTAAAATAACGCCATTGGGTATAAGGCTATAAGCATTGACACACCTACATCACCTACAGCCCACAGTAGGACACTTACAGCTCTCCCAGACAGGCTCACCTAGGTTGTCTGCACAAGACAAATCATTACTTACACAAACTAAAATACTGTACATTAAAACAATCATCAAAAGGCCACATTAAAATGGGTACTGACACCACACATTAAAACTAGCATTGAGACCGCACATTAAAAATACCATTGATAACTTACACTAAAACTACCAATTATACCGCAAGCTAAAACTACCAATGATACCGCACGCTAAAGCTAGCACTGATAACGCACTTTAAAAATACAATTTATAATGCACATTAAAAATAGCAATGATACCGCAAATTAAAAAAACCATTGACAACGCACATTAAAACTAGCAATGATACCGCACATTTAAACTAACATAAAAATGTTAACGTAACACCAATTTTGACTATATATGTCTATATATATATAAATATATATATATATATATATATATATATATATATATATATGTGGTGTGTGTGTAGCTATGTATATATGTGCATATCTATGTGTCTATATATATATATATATATATATATATATATATATAAATTTATGTATACTTATGTGCAATAATCATGCAGGACCCTCTATTTTATTAATCATTATTAAAGTTATTATCGAAGCCTGCCACTTATATTAAAGCTTTAATTAGATGACATAAATATGTGTATATATATAAATAAATAAATATAAATAATACATAATGTACTACAATTTTATTCAAACTTTAATGTAACTATACGGCTTCAGTAAATTACTTTACTAATGACTAATAAAATATAATCTGCCACTCAATTTGCTCTAGCAGCCTAATATTGATGTTTAATGTATATTTATTGAAACACTACTGATAAAATAAATAATCATATTTAAGAAGACCCCTCATAGCATGATTATTACTTTATATACTTGATTGCTTGATTAAATATGTAAAATGTAGCCAGAATATATATATATATAATGTACTCTTACTGTTATAGGTGGCTACAGTTTACATATTTACTCAAGAAATACCCATGTTATTAAGGGTTTTCTATATGTATTTAGTTTTAGTATAATTTTTTGGTCACTCACCCACTGTCTCTCTCAAGTCTTCATGCAGAGGAGGAGCTGCTGCATCTGCACATGCGCAGCAGCTCCATTTCGGACGTTTTAGGTATTACAGCAGCCGCGGTGCTGCTAAGAAAAGAGTGGGCACATGCGTCAGCTGTCAGATGGCCGTGGTTTCTGTCAGTTGCTACTGTCTGTATTCTGTAGAGGCAATGCGGGCGGCGGCCCCCCCCCCCCCCGCCGGTGGAGAGAGGGATGTTTGGTGTGGTTTCAGTCAGTTGCTGTCAGACAGCAACTGACAGCTGGATAGCTACTGTAGAGGCATTGCGTGCGACGGGGGCCCCCCACCGGCGGAGAGAGGGCTGTTTGGTGCGGTTTCTGTCCATTGCTGTCAAACAGCAACTGATAGCAGAAGAAGTCATACTGGCAGCGGGGGGCCCTCAGAGAGAGGGGGGCCCGGGGCACGTCCCCGCTGTGCCCCCCCCTTAATCCGGCTATGAGTGGGCGGGGGGGCCCAAGGACAATTCCATCTTGCAACTATTTTTTGGGCATTATGTGACCATTCAACAGTCGTTTGCCATGTTCAAAAAGTAAAAGAAAATGTCAACAAATTCAAAAAATTTAATCAAAAGTTAAATGCCCTGTCATTATTTTAAACAAGAGGGTTTGACGTGCTAGAATTAGTGTAGTGTTAATATGTTATAAACACTACACTTGAAACTTGGAGGAGGTATTGTGGCCCCGGTATCCAATTTAGTACCGAGGCCACCCCACTACGCAGTCCAGATACTTGTTTGGTGGAATTCTGACCAGTTGAGGGTGTTTCTATTTATTATATTGTGGCCCCGGTATCAAATTTAGTACCAGGGCCACCCCACTACGCAGTCCAGATACTTGTTTGGTGAATTTCTGACCAGTTGAGGGTGTAACTATTTATTATATTGTGGCCCCGGTATCAAAGTTAGTACCGAGGCCACCCCACTACACAGTCCAGAATTTTTTTGGGTGAAATTCAGAGCCGTGGAGGGTTTTTTATTAATTATATTGTGGTGACCACTCCTCTACACAGTCCAGGTACATTATTCGGTGCGATTCAGACCAGTTGATGGTTCTCTTATTATATTGTGGTGACCACTCCTCTACGCAGTCCAGATACATTTTTTGGTGCGATTCATACCAGTTGATGGTTTTCTTATTATATATATTGTGGTGACCACTTCTCTACGCAGTCCAGGTACATTATTTGGTGCGATTCAGACCAGTTGATGGTTTTCTTATTATATTGTGGTGACCACTCCTCTACGCAGTCCAGATACATTTTTTGGTGCGATTCATACCAGTTGATGGTTTCTTATTATATATATTGTGGTGACCACTCCTCTACGCAGTCTAGGTACATTTTTTGGTGCTATTAAGACCAGTTGATGGTTTTCTTATTATATTGTGGTGACCCACTCCTGTAGGCAGTCCAGATACATTTATTGGTGCGAATGATACAAGTTCAGGGTTTTTAAATTATATTGTGGTGAGTGACCACTCCTCTACGCAGTCCAGGTACATTTTTTGGTGCGATTCATACCAGTTGATGGTTTTCTTATTATATATATTGTGGTGACCACTCCTCTACGCAGTCCAGATACATTTATTGGTGCGTGCGAATCATACAAGTTCAGGGTGTTTAATTTATATTGTGGTGACCACTCCTCTACGCAGTCCAGGTACATTATTCGGTGCGATTCATACCAGTTGATGGTTTTCTTATTATATATATTGTGGTGACCACTCCTCTATGCAGTCCAGATACATTTATTGGTGCGAATCATACAAGTTCAGGGTTTTTAATTTATATTGTGGTGACCACTCCTCTACGCAGTCCAGGTACATTATTTGGTGTGATTCATACCAGTTGATGGTTTTCTTATTATATTGTGGTGACCACTCCTCTACGCAGTCCAGATACATTTATTGGTGCGAATCACACAAGTTCAGGGTTTTTAATTTATATTGTGGTGACCACTCCTCTACGCAGTCCAGGTACATTTTTTGGTGCGATTAAGACCAGTTGATGGTTTTCTTATTATATTGTGGGGACCACTCCACTACGCAGTCCAGAAAGATACCTCGTTGCAACGTTTTGGACTAATAACTATATTGTGAGGTGTTCAGAATACACTAGTGGAAATGCTTGTTATTGAATGTTATTGAGGTTAATAATAGCGTAGGAGTGAAAATAAGCCCAAAAACTTGATTTTTGAACTTTTTATGCTTTTTTCAAAAAAAATCCGAATCCAAAACCTTAAATCCGAACCAAAACCTTTCGGCATGTGTTTTGCGAAACAAATCCGAACCCAAAACATCGCGAAAATCCGAATCCAAAACACAAAACACGAGACACCAAAAGTCGCCGGTGCACATCCCTAGTTATAACCAAGTCAGAAACACCACCAGGAAACAAGTTGTTTCTAGAAAGCCCGGTGGTGGTGATGGCTACGTAAACACATATGAGCCTATACAATAAACAAGGCAACAGCAAGCCCCACCACAACAGTTTAAGGTCCATTTATTTATTTTCAATTGGTGACGATCATAATATTCATTTGCATGGACACCTACATCTTCTTTTTTCTTCCCATCCTCTTCTTCTTCTGTTATTTTTCTAATGTGTTTTTACTTTTGTTCAATTTTTTAATCTTCTCTCTTTAATGCCACTCTGAGGAGTGATCAGCGCTCACTGAAATATGCATGGACCATATTAATCATTATTACCACCTCCGTTCCACCTCTCTAAACAGGGTTCATTAGTGTAAAAGCCGACCGTACCTGCCCACTGAGCACAACATAAGCCTTTCTTGTGCACCTATGGGGTGCGGAAATTAGTATTTTGTTCATAATAAACCTGCCCCCATCAACACAACATGAGCCCTTGTGTCTATTAGCACTGGTCAGGACTGGAGTGGGTGCTGCACGGATCTCAGGAGTGGGTGGAGTCGGATCTCGCGAGATCTGACGGCGTGATGACGAGGTTTAGCCTTGTTCTGAGGTTCGTGATCGGCGGGAACCCCCGAACAGTGCTCGGATCCGGGCTTGGATCGGCACTGTTCGGGGGGTTCTGATTTACTAATTCCGGACCCGCTCATCTCTAGTGCAAAATGTAAAATATTTTGCTGTGAGGGGCTGGCTGGATTGGGAGATTTTTTGCTAGGTGCACCTGAGTGTCCAGTATTCAACCTGCATGCATAATCAAGATTTAATTTTGAAGGACAAAATATTTATATGATGATCAAGGGGTAGAAGAGAACACATTTAAGGCAATGTCCCCTGGATAGCAGTGATTACAGAATCTCCTTCTCCCCACAAAAGGACTTTTCTTCTCACAGAAGGACTTGGGGCCAGTGTTTCCTCTAAGCTGAGCAATCTGGAAATGATAGAGTTAAACCTGTATCTTACTAGGAAACATCCTGCAGATTGTGAATGCAAACCTTTCGGGTGGAGCCCTCATTAGAGTGACCTTTTAACTCTTTCCTTTCCAGATTGCTCAGCTTAGAGGGAGCACTGCTTGGGGCCTGATTCAAAAGCAAATCCCGATACATGCCATATTTCGTGTAAAACATGCTCTGCGCATGCCCGAAACCAAACTATGCGCCAAATGCATGCAATTCATCTTCAGTCGCAAATGACACTTACAACAGCGTACGACTTGAAGGGCGGAATGGGAGAGGGATGTAGCCGAAGTACAGTAAAGGCGGCAAGGTGGCTTAGTGGTTAGCACCACTAAGTGGTTAGGGGGCATCAGCTCGATTCTGACCATGGCCTTATCTGTGTGGAGTTTGTATGTTCTCCCCATGCTTACTTGGGTTTCCTCCGGGCGCTATATAAATAGCTGATGATGATGAAAGACATTCCAAGGTGAAACAGACTATTCACTCTCAGACGTACACAGAAGCTTTTTATTAGACATTAGGTTTGCACCTGCTCCAAGTCAGGTGTAAGTGACGGATGATAGTGATGACCAAACACAACATTCACAATCTTGTCATCTAATGGGAGGATTGATAATTCACCTGCACACCTGGCACTACTCAAATCATTAAACAACACTATATAAGACCAAAGCATCGAGATCACTAAAGTGCCATTTTGCTTTGAAATGTCCTTTTGAAAGAGAGTCAAAGAGGTAGATGCAACTTTAACATCTATGTTTCAAATAAGCAAGAAAACAAATGTATTCTATTTAAGAAGAATTACATACTTTATTCACGTGTGACAGATTGAAATAGTCTCACTCACCCTTTCAAATCATTTGTCTATATTTATAATGTATAATAGGCTTTGACATGTTGTTTTTTACATTAGCAATGCTGTTGTCTGTTTTAAAATGTTATGTGTATTTTTGTTTTACTTTTCATTTTCAATAATATAGAAAAAGTACAATGATTACAGGTTATAAAAAAAGCAATTAAGAAATAATTGACATGACATACATAAGCAAAACAGATTATAAAAAATGTGATTAAATTCAGAGTATAATTTACAGACAAGTGGTATATTCTGTGGCAAGGGAAATTGGCTTTAGGATGGACAGCTTATCAATGATGGTTGATTTCCCAAAAGACTGACAATTTCTTGTAACTGGTCTCAGCTTTTTAAAGACACCCTTACACCTTACCCCACCTCCAGGGATGTTGTGCTCTACGACACTGTTTATAACCACCATTTGCATGTTGCCTGAGTTCAGCTTCATCATGCTACTGATGAATATTGGGTTGATTACTAATTTTATTGATTTTAAGTGGTAATTTGGAAACTGAAATATATATGCCTATACAAAATATAGCCATTCATCACGTGGTCTTCTGTGTAAGACCACAAGCTGTGAATGGCTCCCTAGAGTCTCTATCGGTGTTAAAAAAACTCTCCTATATCAGGATGGAGCTCACCCCAGGGGCCTTTGAAGCTGCTCAGCTTTCCGTGAAAGTGGTGCTGTTATCTTTTTAACATAGAGGTGGGCAGAAACACCAAACAAACACACACCAGACCCTCTGACTTTACATTTTACACCTTAGTAAATCGATTTATCAATGGATTCATTTAAGATACCATATTTACACTGCAGTTATGATTAGGCCTTATTCCCAACAATTATGTTATGGGTCAATCCTTATAACTGTAATTCTTCTATGATCACTGCACCTCCCCCTTTAAGGGATGGCACGGGGATTGACTGACAGGTCAGTGCCGAAGCTCATCTCATTTAATTTCTCCCTGGTGGGGTAGCCCCATGGATCCACTTGGAAAACTGCTAGCTGGGTCTCACCAGAGTTTCCGGGGAGAAGTGTTAAAAAGGGTTTATATACCTCACTCATCTGGGACTTCTGATCCTTCCCTTACTGTGGGCTAACCTTTGCATTTTTAATGGGACCTAACTTTGCTACTGCAGTTACAAGCTTCGCTGGCAGGTCCCTCTTCCCCTCCGCTGGTAAATTACAGACTGGCAGGGCACAATAGTCCCTGTCATAATGAGCCTTCAACAGACTAACATGAAAAACCCTATGTATCTTTCTGTTATGATCTATAGTGACTACATTGTGGACCTCATTTGGGCATTGATGGATGAGAAATGGGCCTTCCCATGTACCCTGGAGTTTATTCTGGGTCTGAGGGTTTGTATCCACACTTTCTGACCCACTTTGTAAACTCTCTCTCTGGCAGTGGGGGTCATATCACTGCTTTAGGCTTGCCTAGGCCTGCGTTATGCTCTAATGTACCAGCCCTGCCAGAGTTTGCACTTTGTCTCTAATTCTCATGTCCCTCATGATAGAACCTGAGTAAAAAGTGGCCTGGGATTCCTGACACTGCACTTCTATGTGAGGATTTACAGTAGCAGGGTTGCTAGGTCCCTCAGCTACACTCTCTGTTTCGCTCACTGACTGAGTCTCCTTATGGAGGCTGCCTGAGAGAACGTCTCTCTCCCCATAAACTCATATAAGTGGGAACCCCTTAACTCTGACACAGCAGAAAACCTACTTACACTCTGCCCTGCTTCCCAGTTACAATATTCCCTGTCATTGAGACACATTACGTAATTCTCATCCGGGGTGCTACTGGATAGGACACCCCCCTTGGACTCATCTATATGGGAGGGTAGATTAACAGGGAGTTTAGGCCCCTCATCTACCTCCTCAAAGCCGTTAGACAGCTGACTAAGAGAGGGTGAGCTAGCAACTGACCTTTCTGTCTCTATAGAAAATTCAGGTGAATGTTCAAAACTCAGATTGAGATCTAGGTGTTGAACATTCGAAATACAGGTCACAGCAGCAATGTAGAAACTGCTGTCACTCGCTACTTCCCATGGGTCATGCTAATGTGTCTCCCCCACATTCTAACACCCCTAGGTACTGTTGGTTCAGGCACAGAAGAACACCCAGTTTCCCTCTGCCCCCCACACTGTACCCTCACTTCTGAAGACTTTACCTGGGTAAGAACGTTGCTGTTATCTAACCCACTTTTAGCAAGCATCTTATCTACACCCATACCAATGCCAGTATTTGCAGTAACAATATCATCTGTCTCTACCTCATGACAAGATGTCAGTGGGCAAACAGGTTTAGATTCTCATGCAATACTATTTTTGGCATTATCATCATTACATGCGGCATGTATAATACGCCATTCCCTTGCCCTGTCAAATCCTGGCACCTGGGAGGACAAATGGGTACTCTCAGTAGATTCTAACACAGTAACATGGGTGGCATTAACATCATTACACACTTCAGGTACCATAGAACAAACCTTCCCCCTATCACATCCTGGTTTTCACATTTCCTATGCAACTTAACAAACCTTTTCCCTGTCACATCCTGGTACCTGGGAAAAAATGTGGGTACTCTCAGCTGAGTCCACAACATCATCAGTGGAGACATATTGAGATAACATCCTACCTAAATCACCCAAGTAACACATTTACAGGAATATTGTCACCTGTCCCTACCTAATGACTAGATGTCAGTGGAAAAACAGGTTTAGATTCTAATGCAGTACTATTTTTGACATTATCCTCATTACACGCATCAGGTACAATTCGACATTGACACATTCTGGTACCTGGAAAAAAGCGTAGGTACCCTCAGCTGAGTCATTAACATCATCATTAGAGACATATTGTGACAGTATCCTACCTAAATCAGTCCCAAGTAACACATTTGCAGGAATATTGTCTGATACCCCTACATCTCCTAGACCTCATCCAGCACCCCAATCAAGGTAAACCTTGACCATAGGCACAGTAAGATGAATTTCCCCCACCCCTGCACATAAATACATTTTCTTGGAATGAAGTCCTCTAATCCCACCAGTTTTGAACAAACTTATTGACGGTATTGATGTGCCCCACCTGTCTGCACACAAAACATCGGTGGGTATCTCCCAAAACAGGCTTTGCCCCCACCCTCCCAGAAGATGAAGAAACAGTGGCTGATGGTGTTGAGGTGGGGGGGGGGCGTTGATCCTACTGGACGACCCCGTTTCCAGGCAGACTGCCCTGGCGCAACAGTCCCTCTTTTAGCTGCAGGTGCCCAGGTGACCATATACTTGTCAGCCAGTCTAGCTGCTCCCTGTTACGGTTCAGGTACCTTAGTCAGTATTTTCGCAGGCTTACCTAGGGCGCGGAGTCTAACGGCCTCCCGGTCTTCACCAAGAACCACCGCAAGGTAGGATGGGTTTTGCTGCCGAAGAACCGCAGGTCACGGCCCCCCCGGTTAGCCTACTGACGTAAGGAAAAGGTACTAAGTGATGGATAGACAGCAGGAAATATGACAGGGTGGTGCAAGTAATTAAGAACACTAACCGTGAAATCCAGGGTCTGGTGGTCTGGAACGGAAGCTGGTTCGATGCACGGTATCTGTCGTATGCTTAGTATTGGAGATGAGTCCAAGGGGGGTCAGATACACAGCCAAGTCGGTACACAGGAGATGATCCAATATGCGGTGCCAGGGAGGAGTCCAGATAATAGCCAGAAACACTGCTGAGTCGGTACACAGGAAATCAGTCCAATACACGGTGCCAGGGATAAGCCGAAGGATAGTCAGGACCAGGGCCGGACTGAGACTAAAAATCAGCCCTGGCATTTAAAGTACACAGGCCCACCTCAGTTCCCGCAGGAAAGAAACTGTGTGCCGCCGAGCAGCAGCAGCGCCGAGAAGTGCGTGGCCACACTGTGCTGTGGGTGTGGCCAACATGGGCCATTGTTACATACATTATAATAAAACATTACCTTTATCACGCCCTCCCAGTCACATCACGCCATGCCCCCAGACACATTATGACACCCCCAGTTCACTATATTTATCTATGCTTCTGGTGCTGCTGACATCCATTAGGGTGGAAACTTCCTGTAGAGTGAGCAGGGAAGCTCTTAGTCTCACGAGATTACCAAATCTTGTGAGACTTAGAGCTCCTCTGCTTGCTCTGCAGGCTGTGTCCTATCCAGGGACTGGGAGCAGCTATCAGCTCCCTCCTGCTCACCAGAGCTGGATTAACGCTCGGAGGGCCCGGAGAATATAAGACAGTGGGCCCCTATTATGTAACATGGTTATCATTTTAGACAAATGTTAGACAAATACAGAGGCAATACTGTGTGCTCTACTGTTAGTTGCACGCAGCTCTGCCTTCACAATCAGTACAGTGTGAAGTGGGACATACCTCCCAACTGTCCTTGTAGTCGGACCAAATCTCACTAAACGAGACAGTCACCAAAATTCAGGACAGTTGGCAGACAGTCCTGCTCTCTCCTACCTGTTCTTGTCACTATCACCACCTGTGGTTGCTGGTGTCTTTAGTTGCTGCTTGTCTGGATCCTGGAATGCTGGAGGCCCTATTTGTGAAAAAAAATGGGTACATGTAATTTAAAAAACTCCAACCAGCCCTGGGGGTAAATGTATCATAGTCCGTTTTTTTCATCTTGCGCGAGATCAGCGAGTTGACAGCTAAAATTTAAAGCGGCGCTGGCTTGTAAAGGCAAACTTTAAATTTTAGCTGTCAACTAGCCGATCTCGCGCAAGATGAAAAAAACGGACTATGATACATTTACCCCCTGGTGATTAATCAATACAACCCATGTTTTATAGTTAGTCCTCCCTCCAGCCTCAACATTGAAATACTAGCTATAAGCTGGTTTTATATTACTTTCTGGTACGCTCCCACCTATTTGATTTGTTATCTGGTGAACTGTACTACTACACACATTTTCCACTTATCCCTGTCCTTCTGTTGACATATGATTGGAGAATTATAAGCTGTGTTACTTCTGTCTAGTAAGCTCCATATGGGTAGCAATTACATTTCAGATTGCGGCATCAGAAATTGACTCAGTGGCTGTTACGTTTGAACACTCTGTCTAGCATTTGTATTTGTGAACTGGTTTAATTGCACTATTGTTGGATACCAACCCACAGACTTATATCACATCCTTATGCCAATTTATCCTGCACCCACCTTGTTCAGTATAATCTGTTAACATCACCATTGCGCCCTCCTTCTGTTGTACCTATTATATCTATTTTCGGCCTTATCAGCCAGAGCTTTGAAGGAAGGCTGCCTCCTCACATGAAAGAGGTGTACCTGTGGGTTTGATTCTATCACTTCATATATACAATACTGCATTGAGCGCCAGTGTTTACATCTTGTTATCTACATTGAAATACTAGTATTCACATTTAATAAATAAATCTACTTCCCTGCCTCCAAACAACCTCAGCAATAAATTAAATAGCTTTTCTGGTTAACAAATATACCTATTTCCCGCAACCATCACTGGCATTAAATAATTCATATTCACATTTAATAAATAGACGTTATTTTTTTCCCAAACAGCCCCACTTTCAATTATTAGCCCCAAACCACCCCAACATTAAATTAAAGGTCCAATCATCCTTTCTTAAATTGCTAGGCCCCAATATTAAATTAAAGGGACCTACATCACCCCACAAATAAAATAGCACCAATTAAATATTTAGCCCCCTCCTAAACTCCACCATTAAATTAATAGCCCACCTCCCACATTATATTAACACTCTCTCCCTTCCTTCATGTCCGAGTACGTGTCCCCAATTAATATTAAGCCAACATAGAGCCTACAAATCATATTATACCACAATACTGCCCCCAGTTAATATTATGCCACAATAGTGTCCCAAAATCATATTATGCCATACAGTGTTCCCCCAATCATATTATGCCATACAGTAGTGCTCCCAATCATAATATATCCCAATCATATTATGCCATACAGCAGTGTAGCATCCTTTCACTTCTGCCCCCCCCCCTGTGTGTCACCATTACACTTCTGCCCCCCCCCGTGTGGCATCCTTTCACTCCTGCCTCCCCCCTTGTGTGGCATCCTTTCACTTCTGACCCCCCCCCCGTGTGGCATCCTTTCACTTCTGCCCCCCCCGTGGCATCCTCTCACTTCTGCCCCCCTCCTGTGTGTCACCCTTTCACTTCTGCCCCCCCCCCCGTGTGGCATCCTTTCACTCCTGCCTCCCCCCCTTGTGTGGAATCCTTTCACTTCTGCCTCCCCTCCCCTTGTGTGGCATCCCTTCACTTCTGCCCCCCCCCTTGTGTGGCATCTTTTCACTTCTGCCTCCCACCCCCCTTGTGTGGACTCCTGTCACTTCTGCCCCCCCTTGTGTGGCATCCTTTCTTCCCCCCTTCCCCATTTTAGTGTACTTACCTTCTAATTTCTCTAGTTGTTTCTGCTTGTCTTCTGCTGTCCGCTCTTTTGACAGCTTGCAGGACCCGACCCGGCCAGGACATGTGCAGCGCTGCTTGGAGCATGAAGATCTCGTGCAGGAATCCAAGAACGCTCCTCAGGACAGTAGCCTCCCAATCAACCAGGAACTGTAAGGAACCTCTGGAAATACGAGAGTTTAGAATCTCCTTAACCTCAAATTCCTGATCTAGCGCAGAAATAGCAGCAGGAGGTTTTTTTTGAAGAGAAAAACATGTTAATAACAAGTGGCTTGAGAAGGGAAATGTGAAACACATTGGGAATCCTTAAGGTAGGAGGTAACTTTAATCTAAAGGCCACTGGATTGACGACCTCTATGATCTTGAAGGGACCAATAAATCGTGGAGCGGGAACCAGCAAGCGAAGATTCTTCGTAGACAACCATACTTTGCCACGAGGAGCAAGTAATGGAGATGGTCTCCTTCTTTTGTCAAATGCTTTCTTACTAATGGCAGAGGTGTGAAGCAATTTGCGTTTAATTAGATCCCACCTAGCCAAGAAGTCCACTAAAAGGGAATCAACTGCAGGGACTCCAGAAGCGAGTAGATCATTGAAGGGAGGAACTTTAGGATGAAATCCTTGGAGAGCAAAAAAGGGAGATGTAGAGGTGGAGTCATGCGAATGATTGTTGTGAGCGAATTCTGCCCAAGGTAACAAATCGACCCAATCATCATGTTTAGCTGAAATGAAACATCTGAGGAATTTTTCCAGTTTTTGATTAGTCCTTTCAGTGAGACCATTACTTTGAGGATGGTATGCAGAAGAAAAATTCAACTTAATTCCGCAGACACGAGAAAAGGCCCTTCAAAATCTAGCCACGAACTGAGTTCCACGATCAGAGACAATAACATCTGGACAACCATGGAGGCGGAAAATCTCTTTGATGAAAAGTTGAGCCAGAACAGGAGCAGAAGGGAGACCTTTTAATGGCACAAAATGTGCAGCCCGAGAAAGACGATCAGTGACTACCCATACCACGGAGAAACCTCTGGAAGAGGGTAAATCTGTGATAAAATCCATAGAATGATGACTCCAAGGTCGATCTGGAATGGGTAGAGGTTGCAGCAGACCATAGGGAGCTGGACTAGGAACCTTGTTCCGAGCACAGGTGGAACATGCCGTCACAAACTGTCGAACGTCCGAGTGGATAGATGGCCACCAATAATTGCGGGAAATGAATTCCAAGGTTTTCTTTATACCGGCATGAACAGAAAAACGGGAGGCATGAGCCCACTTGAGAAGTTTGGATTGGAGATGCGGAGGAACCAAGGTCTTTCCGCAAGGAATAATTAAACGAGTAGGAGTGGTAGCCAAAATACATTCTGGATCTAGGATCGGTCTAGAACCCCCCTCTCCTGTATCCATGGAGTCGAAGGAACGGGAGAGAGCATCTGCCTTCTTGTTCTTGGATCCTGGTCTGAAGGTAATGATCATATCTATTAAAATAATTTTATCGTTTTAAAATAAGCATTGCCCAATCAATTGTATGTGTGTCCAAAGCACAAAGTAATTTATTTTAGCAGATGTAAATAGTCAACAATTCAATACATTATTATATTATGATAAAGTACAGTACAGCACAGCCAATACCAAAAGATAAATACATACATACCGCTGCAATCGCATGCGCTCGCTGCGCACCCACGGGACCCGATGGACAATATTCTGTATAGAATATTGTGTCAGAGTTGACTGAGGCCCCAGTGAGATGCAGCTAATATATATACAGTCAGTGTTTCATTGTTAACAATAGAGATGACGTAGATTGTTTCTATAGGTCCAGACGTTGGGTGGGTCCAGGCCAGACAGGTAATAGGTTGATTCAATCTAAGGAATCCAAAGGTGGGGGTCTTCTCTCCAGGGGGTCTGCTTCTTTTCATAGCTAGTATCATACACAGGTTTACTCTCTAATATCAATAACTAAAGTATGCAATGTGCGATCTCTTCGCCGACTGCACCGGACAGCTGCTGATGATTAGGGCTTCAATATGATATCAGGCATGACAACTTTCCTATTACCTAAACCTTTAATAACACTACAATGTACATATAATCACAATATATATATATATATATATATATATATATATATATATATATATATATATAGACTAATAATAAACCGAATACTATCTGCTCCTGAATTACAGTGTAACAGAACCAATATGAAATTATATAAATAACTAACTGTTGTAATGCGAGTGTGTGCGTGCGTATTTTACTGTGCGAACGCACCACGTCACTTAACACGTGGCGTACGCTTCGCAATACGCACGGCAAACCAATATTAAACCAATATACTTTCGTTCATCCAATTATACGATTTTGACAGTCCACCCTTTGATAGTACAATAAACTATCACCTTAAAGATGTTATATGCAGGATCTCAGTACCACGTTTCATTGTTATGTAATACAAATCCCCCTTGGTGTATGTCCACGCTGTTTGTAGATCTAAACAAGTTATCATAAGAGAGAGTCTTAATCCTCTAAACGACTTCTTCTTTTACTATAAACCGTACACTTCTGGAGCTTGGAGATAACCTTTTGTTATGCCCTTCAAGGGTGCAATAAAACACTTAATACATTATTTGGAAAGGTACATGGTACAGTAGAACGTGTATCAGCAATACAGAATTCTCTACTACAGTTCTTCAAGTTTAACAGGTTCTTCTGTCCAACGCATGTCTTTAAGCTCAGAATACATTTAAACACTTCATGTTCATCAATAGCATCATCCTATGTCTATCAATAATGTCATATGCAATCTCCTTCAGCTTGCGTTAATATACACACATCTAATAATGTCACCAGTTCTTTTCATCAACACTTGTGGGCGGGCTATTGTCTGCTCGTTCTTCCCAGTCTCTCAATACTCAGATTTAACAGTGATCGGCTTGCAAAGCATTGGGAGACTTCAGACTAAGGGACCTAGGTGTCCTACTTTTTCCCTTAGTGACCTCCCGCTTATAGTTCGGGTACCTCAAGAATATTTAGTGGAAAGAGAACTAATCCTACTTGATATAATCACTGAGGCACGTGTAAGCATGCCCAGCACTTTGTTTGGTCTAAAACCTTACCCTCCCAAGAATGATAATCATTCTCAAGGATGCCTGCTCAAGTCCGAATATTACTGGACTGGCATCGCTGGGTGTGTCTCTTTTTTAACTATGGGGTCACCGTACTTACGGACGTAATGCTACTCAGACAATAGCCCCTCGCACTTTCTCCAAGCTCCAAGGTTTCCAAATTTTCCTTTACCCCTGAATTGAATAGAGTAATTGGCTGGACTGATTATGCCATTAACTTCTTCCTCCCCAATACCTCCTTATCACTACCTGAACCAGTCTCTGTCACCTGCTAATAATCAAAAGAATTAACCGTCCTGAGAAGAGAGTGAAATGAGGGAACACAAAACAGGAAAAACTACAACTTCATGCTGGACAACAGTCTTAGCCTTTGGCTCAGGTGCTACTAACTGCATTCGAGGCCTTCCAGTACAAACTCATGAGTGCCCTTGGACCCTTCTCTGAGTGTTGGCCCCTCTGCAGTGGGTGGTATGGGCACCAGTGTGTCTCTGCTACCCTTGAAGCCGTGAGGCTGGTAGCCTACACCTGGTACCTGTCTGTCAAATAACCTGAGCCTAAGAAATTTCTGTTCCACAACTTACTCTCCCGATCCAACATCCTGACAGTTAGTGTGACTTTTCAGGAAACAGTGTTTTGGACGTTCTTGGTTACTGTCTCACTATTTACCTTCTCTCAAGGTCTAACCTAGCCTCCCAGTTACAATCTCATCTCACGAGGGGTCAAGAACATTTCAAAAACTGACAGGTTAGGAGTCTGCCCAGGAGTGATCTTTTGATAGCGGGAAAGGACTAGTGGCACTTCAATCAAGTTCCAACTCTTATTCTATTCAATTCATTCTACCGAGTACCACTACTTTATGTTCACACTGGTTTATGGCTAACTGAAAGTATGTGATTTGTTACCACTACTCATACATTATACATCTATTATCAATAACATGAATACCCCTATCATCTATTATAACTCTAGGACTATCACATTAAATAACAAAAGCTTTGAGTATGATACAGTAATACATTAGACACATTTCAATACACCTCTACCCAGACATATTTCATTGGTACACCTGTGTATACTTGAAGATCCTGCATGGTGGTAATTGGATGACGTGTATTTGTTTTACCTGGAGGAAAACCCATCAGCAGGAGGGATATGGGATGGCTCTATTAGTCTACCTTGTCCATCTCTCCAGAGTCCACCAGACTCCTCACCACATCTCTTCACCTTCCAGACAGTTTATCCCTCAGGTAACACAAATCTTCCTATATTAACCAATATGTGTATGCGTGCATGTGTGTGTGTGTTCACCTTTTTAAAACTAAAACAATACAACGAAAAACAAACAAAACATAGATTTGTTAGCTGTCACATAAAACCCTGTTGTCTATTTGACAGCTATGTTCTCCCTGGTGTGACAGCCCTGTATGGTTGTGCGTGTAAGTGTGGACCTTACTAGCAGCTACTTCAGTTGGTAACTGTGTCACTGTCTAAAGTCATCTATGTAGTGTCCTAATCATGTGCTGGTATTGCTATAAAACGATTTCTCAGTCACCTCAACATCGCCCTCTAGACTAGAAAAATGCTAAAGACCAATGTATATCAATCGATTTTCCCTCTGCCAACTCACATGTCATTCTCAGTACCTCATATTCAGCTACTTGACTAAGTGGGAAAGGCAAAGGGGTCTTTTCTATAACACTTTCTTCAAATATAACAGTATCTAGTACATGCCTGTCTAACAGTGAAAAAATATAAAACATTATGTCGTATCTTGTGGTAAAAATCCTACTCCAATGTTCTATACAGAGATGCATATCTGTATGCTTAACCTCTAGCATTCTTCTGTCCTCCTGTCCTGCCCACCCTTTGTGCATCCATATAAAGGCACATTTTTGTACAGGAGGCACGAGCAAAAAACAAAAAAAAACAAAACAGATATGCAATTTATAACACATGAATCGTATTTCCACAACAGAACCTTTCTGCTTAAAATCAGCAGTTTCTATACACATGAAAACAAAAACCCCTGACTGTTTCTGTAACTCATGTCATTCTAGTGTGTGTATCTCTGAATTTGTCTTATGTAAAAACATAAAATATGTTTTAGCCCCAATGTTGAGACTGTGTCTGATCTTATCTCTACCAGAGCAGAGAGAGAGAGACAGAGAGAGAGAGAGAGGGGTAGAGAGAGAGAGAGAGAGGGAGAGAGATAGAGAGAGAGAGAGAGAGAGAGAGAGAGAGAGAGTGAGAGAGAGAGGGGTAGAGAGAGAGAGAGGTAGAGAGAGGGAGAGAGAGAGAGAGATAGAGAGAGAGAGGTAGGGGGAGAGACTAGCGTTTGTGTAAAGAATGAGAAATAGGAAAGCAATGAATGATGGGAATACAAAGGTTTGAATACAAACATACATGTAGAAAGGGAGATTTTTTTCAACAAAATGACAGCTGGATTGGACTCTGACTCTATGGGGAAATTACTGTATTCATTCCACTGTTCCCCTTAGCTATTTGCTAACTATGACCCCTCCCCATACTTGACTAGGGGGTCTTAACAGTGCAATCCAGTGTCGTCCGTCATTTGTTCATTAAGAACTCGGTATCTCATTGACTACATACCTTTTCAACGGACTTTTCTAACTTATGATAGAGAAATGTAAGAATGTACTCGTAGTGACTCATATTTTCTCTGAAATACATAAAACGATATTTTGGAGCAAAGTATGTACATACTTCATTGTTGGATAATGATTCTCAGCCAAACAAATTATCATGAGACACTGCAGCCTAAAACAAAAGAGTGTTCCAATTGTCTATTGTTAATTTGTCTTTCAAGAGTGATTCTTCTATTTCTCTATCTCCCCTTTTGATCACTAAGTCTATATTCCTTTTGTGTCCCCTTTACCTGTGAGAAGAAAAACAAGATAGTTATCTTAAAACAGCAAACAAAACAAACATTTCTATTCTTTGCCATCGGTCAGCGATTTAGGAAAACAAACATGTGACAACATAAAACGAACAAACAAAATCAACAAAGATTACCTTTTTAAATCCGTTCCCTGCACACTAATACTTACCACCGTTTAACTCTAGAGTCGGCTATATTTCTCTCCCAGAATTTTAGTTGTTACAGAGTGTGCAATCAATTGTAGGGGAACCTCTGAGAGAAGTGTACGCCTCCTTTGTGGATGTCTATGTGATTTCCAACCCAGGTATCCATTCTTCTCTCTACACAGTTCCTACTCATGTGTCCCTTCTTATGGCAGTAGAAGCACATCCCTGTCATGTCTGCACAATCTCTTGCGAAATGGCCTTCTTCGTTACACTTAAAACACCTGGTTTTTCTATGTTTCTTATTATGTGGGTTGTATGCTGGTGGTCGGGTGTGCAGTCCCTCTAGTGCTGGGATACTTACTATCATTACCCTATCACTTAGTGCTTTTTCCTCTTTACATATATTTTTATCATGTCCTATAGCTGACTCCCTGAGAACACTTACAGTGATTCCTTTCCAGTTTGGTAATGAAGTTTGCACCCTTCTTTTTCAAGTTTTCCCTGAGGCCATCCATTAGAACTTTAACAGCAACCTCTCTGTAATATACATTATCTTTTATGTCTGGTACCCCAGTATATTTGACCATCTCCATCAGAGCCCTGCAAAAGTAGTCTGTTGCATTTTCACTATCTTTTTGCTGGATACTAAAAATTTTACTCCAGTCCACTCTCACTGGGAAATATATGGCCAACTGTGTGATTATATGTCTAATATTGTCCTGATTATCATCCTCCGTTAAGGATTCATCCTCCTCCAACATACAATCATTAATGAACTTTTGTATATCAATATTGAGAGGAAGACAGGTCTTCAATAACACTCGCCAATCGTTATTAGTTGGCTCATACACATTACCATAATATCTAATAAACTGCTGACATTTGGTCAAATCTGTCCTAGGATCAGGGAAATCAGACAATATTGAAAATGTTTCAGACCTAGTGCATGGATCATGCTTTGCTACATGTTTTAAGGGAACATCACTATTCCTGTCTGCTTTCCCATTGGGAACTGCTGTTGTGCAGACAGGATGTAAGTCTACCAAATCACTAAAACTAGTTGCTGAAATTGCTGCTGCAGTACAATGGATGTCTCCCCCTGTGTTAACCTTTTCATTATTCTCACCACTTTCAGCAGCTGCCCCTGTTGGTGGGACCGTTCCTCTTCTTTGTCCTGAAACATTACTTTTAACGTTACTTAAAACAACATACAACTTACTAGTTACAGTTTTCACATTTTTGGTAGTGGCTGTACTATCCGCCCCGACCGAATTTGTCGGGGGCGTGTTTGCGCTCAGTTCGCCACGCTTTGCAACGCACACTTCCGGAATGCTTGTTTCCGGTACGCTTACTTCCGCTGAACACGTGTTTTTCGCTACACTCACTTCCGCTGTGCGTTCGCTGCTCTGCCACATGTTACCTTCCATTTGCCACAATTTTAAACAGTCATCATGTTCAATTCTCGTTTTTGTTGATTTAATCAACCGCACTTTATCTCTAACATTATTTAACACCTCTGAGTCAAGAGTACCTATGTTTGGGAAAGGTTTCACACACTCCCGGGTCATCTTGACCCATTTTTCGCAATATGCCGTGGCATACGCACCGTATTTATTATACATAACATATTTTGCCGAACCAACCGGCCATTCATTAGGCAGTGAACTATCTCTAGCGTTTGCTTCATATCCATTGTGAAAACAACCTATTTCTCAACGCTACACGAAAATACTTTTTCCTGTTCTCTTTTGAAACAGAACTTACTAGAGATTTTTTTTTATTCCTGGACGTTTTCAACAGGCACGTCCCCTTAAAGATATCAATGCCCTTCCTAGTTTGAGTACTTTACCACTGTCAGCACCAGATATCAATCAAGAATATCAGTGGTTGCAGCGTATTTCCTCCCACATCTCCCAAGTCGCAATCACGGCTGTACTAAATCAACCATGCAGTACGATAGCATGGCTTACGGATACTAACTATCGGTAAGCTTTGCGATTAATATTTGGGAATGCCGCGAAAACCTGTTATTTTCGCTTCGAGTATACCTGCCGAGTATACTCTGTGGTGTCTCTTTATCACCTGCTCTTTGTTAGAACAGAACACCACTCACACAAAGGTTTCTTTATATCCTGCTCTGTTTCCAGAACAGAACCTTTGTTGTCAGGTCACCTTTTTTTAACATGCCCCGTCAGACACACCTGAACTACAGCGCTATGAATTTTTAAATAGTACCACACTGCCCTCCCAATACTCAATCACTGCCTTGCCATGCGGTCGATTTGCACAGCTCAATGATTCATTATGTGGAACAATACCCTTTATCAGTGAATGTCGTGATTAGTATTGGGTGCACGTGCGAAAACCTATAGTTGCCTATAGTTACCAGTATATTTTTGCCTTTATGTATTTATTCACATACACACACATAACCTTTGTTTTCTGTACAGAAAATAACTTTCCCAAACAATGGCACTATCTTTTCAGAGACTTTACCAAGTGCTTACAGTATGCATATAACAACTCTCAAAACTATTGTTCAACCACGTGGCAAATCTATCGGAAGTTCGCGTACGCACAGCAGGAAGTACACATACGCACAGCAATGCAATACACTTTAAAACATAAAATGACAATAAAAAGAAACATTTTTCTTTCTTGTCCCTAGATTCTAATTAGCGTTCCTTCAGTCTATGCAACAACGGACATTCGGTTTCGCAACACACAGTGAACCACAGGTATTAGACGCATTACGTTCTTTCCTGCTTTATGCGACGCGTCTGTCAATCCACCCTTTGTTGAGGAACCGAATATCGTAAGCGTTGCATACCTGCCGGTAACTTAACTCCTAACTCACGAGCCCCCATATTATTAAAGTAATTTTATCGTTTTAAAATAAGCATTGCCCAATCAATTGTATGTGTGTCCAAAGCACAAAGTAATTTATTTTAGCAGATGTAAATAGTCAACAATTCAATACATTATTATATTATGATAAAGTACAGTACAGCACAGCCAATACCAAAAGATAAATACATACATACCGCTGCAATCGCATGCGCTCGCTGCGCACCCACGGGACCCGATGGACAATATTCTGTATAGAATAGTGTGTCAGAGTTGACTGAGGCCCCAGTGAGATGCAGCTAATATATATACAGTCAGTGTTTCATTGTTAACAATAGAGATGACGTAGATTGTTTCTATAGGTCCAGACGTTGGGTGGGTCCAGGCCAGACAGGTAATAGGTTGATTCAATCTAAGGAATCCAAAGGTGGGGGTCTTCTCTCCAGGGGGTCTGCTCCTTTTCATAGCTAGTATCATACAAAGGTTTACTCTCTAATATCAATAACTAAAGTATGCAATGTGCGATCTCTTCGCCGACTGCACCGGACAGCTGCTTTAATATGATATCAGGCATGACAACTTTCCTATTACCTAAACCTTTAATAACACTACAATGTACATATAATCACTATATATATATATATATATATATATATATATATATATATACTAATAATAAACCGAATACTATCTGCTCCTGAATTACAGTGTAACAGAACCAATATGAAATTATATAAATAACTAACTGTTGTAATGCGAGTGTGTGCGTGCGTATTTTACCGTGCGAACGCACCACGTCACGTAACACGTGGCGTACGCTTCGCAATACGCACGGCAAACCAATATTAAACCAATATACTTTCGTTCATCCAATTATACGACTTTGACATATCAAAGCGGGAGAAGAACAGGGACCATCTGGCCTGGCGATGATTGAGGCAAGATGCAGTTTGTAAATATAACAGGTTCTTGTGATTTGTAAAAATTGTAATAGGAAACCTGGCTCCTTCCAAATGATGTCTTTAAGCTTCCAAGGCTAACTTAATGGCAAGGAGCTCCCTATCTCCTGTCGAAGTCAGCAAATTGGATAAAGTCATTTCAATTAAAGTCGAGCAAACTTGGTTGTCTTTGTCTGAAAAGATGCGTACGGTACGCTACGGCGTACAAGGGCACGCTATGGCGTGAAAGGGCATACGCACCCACTACACGTGGCAGCAACAGTATTTGGTCTTTTACCATTCATTTGCACTAACACGCATACTTATAAAATAGTACACATTAATGGTAGTTGCAACACATAGTCAGTTATGTCAAAATATAGTAGTATTTATGTGTTATATTAAAGTTACATGCATATTAGTGAAATATACGGAACAGGTTAAAGGAATCATATCATGAGTGGTATCATAATAAACCTCTTTACATTTCTTACTGTTTGGTTCACTCTGCGAAGGAATCACAGAGTGCATACACAAGTTATGAATGATAGGGAATTATGAACTACTTAAGACTAAGGAATCTTGGCGGGAAGAGCCGAGCATACCCCCTGGAGAGGTGACCCCCTCCTTTGGATTCCTTAGGATGAACTAGCCAATGATTGACAACCCCTTGGACCTTCCTGAGACCTGGACCAATAGATGCAAGCTATATCATTTTCATTGTATTACTGTATTTCTGTGTGTATATAAGCAGCAGCTTCTCATCTAGTGTTCAGACATTTTGTCCCCAGACTTCAGGATTGAATGACTGCACACTGGATCCAGAGCGCCTGTGATAAGTAACGGCTGTATTTATTATCACTTCGCTTGAGCATATTATTCTACTTGTTGCGAATATATCGTTGGAAACACAAAATGGAGACTCGGCAATCGTTATTGGTTAGCGACAATACGCACTTAACACTCCTATGCCATAGTTCTTTTCGGTGGCCGAAAGTTTACGAGAAAAGAAGCCACAGGGGGAAAATTTCTCAGCTGAATCTTTTTAAGACAAAATAGCTCCCACTGCGGCCTCGACCTCGACCTCGAGGAAGAAAGGGAAGGTAGGGTCTGGTTGATTAAGAAAAGGAGCCGAGATGAAGGCTTTTTTTAGAAACGCGAAGGCTTCCACGGCCTCCAGTGGCCAGGGTTTAGTGTTGGCGGACTTCCTAGTCAAAGAGGTAATGGGTGCAATTACAGAAGAAAAACCTTTGATGAAGTGTCGATAATAATTGGAGAACCCAACAAAACGATGGATGGCCTTGAGTCCTACCGGCTGGGGCCATTCAGAAATTGCCTTTAACTTCTCAGGATCCATGCGTAATCCAGAGCCAGAAACCACGTGGCCAAGAAAAGGAAGATGAGTTTTCTCAAAGACGCACTTGTCCAAATTACAAAATAGATGATGTAAACGAAGGCGTTGAAGCACCAGGGAAACATGATGGCGATGAGTAACCATGTTAGGGGAAAATATCAGGATATCATCCAGATAAATTGATACAAGAAGTCCTGAAAAATCTCATGGATGAAATTTTGAAAAACTGCAGGGGCGTTGCAAAGTCCAAATGGCATAACAAGATACTCGAAATGCCCATCGTGAGTATTGAACGCAGTTTTCCATTCATCCCCTTGCTTGATACGGATTAAGTTGTAGGCGCCTCTCAGGTCTAGTTTAGAAAATATCGAAGCTCCTTTGATTCTATCAAAGAGTTCTGAGATTAACGGCAAGGGGTACCTGTTCTTCTTAGTCATAGCATTGAGGCCACGATAATCTATACAAGGACGTAACCCGCCGTCCTTCTTTCTTACAAAAAAGAAACCAGCCCCTGCTGGCAAGGAGGATTTCCGGATAAAACCTCTATTTAAATTCTCCTTGATATATAGGGGCATGGCATCAGATTCGGGTAAAGACAGTGGAAAAACATGTCCTCTAGGTGGAATCTTGTCCGGCAACAACTCAATGGCACAATCCCAAGGTCTATGGGGAGGTAACTTAGAAGCCTCCTTTTCATAAAATACGTCAGAAAAGGAATGTACTGAGGAGGAATACCAGAGGATGTAGTAAGAGAGGGGGAACAAGCAGTATTAGGCCTGTGAATCTTGGGAAGACAACGGGAATGGCAACCTGGGCCCCATGTAAGAACTTTAGGTTTCTGCCAATCTAAGGTAGGAGAGTGAAGTCTGAGCCAAGGAAGGCCTAGAATCAGAGGATTAATAGCCTCAGGGATAACTAAAAAGGAAATCTCAGTATGTAGGGCTCCGATGCATAGAGAAAGGTTAACCGTTCTTTTCTTTATGGATCCTCCAGTAATACGACTACCATCTATAGCTGTGATGGCGATAGGCGGATCCAATGGTTACATGGGTAACGACAACCTCTCTACGATGTCAGCTCGTATAAAATTCCCTGCTGCCCCGGAGTCCATGAGTGCTGGAAAAGATAGTGGCTTGTCAATAAATTGCAGAAGGACTTGAATGGAAAAGCTAGAATCCACAGGAGAGGAAATAGACATACCTAACTTAGCCTCTCCAACGTCAGTTAGGTCCGGTCGTTTCCCGGTCGCTTCCCACAAAGGCTCAAAACATGACCGGGTTCCCCGCAATAGAGGCATAAACGATTCTTGAATCGCCTCTCCCTTCCCTCCTGAGATAGGTGCGCTCTTCCTTACTGCATAGGCTCTTCCTCAGGTATCACCGGACTCTGGAACCGGGGAGCCAAACGGAAGGTAGATCGACGGGAACTCTCCCTCTCTTAAGAGCGTTCACAAAACTGGATATCAATCTGGTTACAAAGAAAGATCAATTCATCCAGGGAAGTAGGTAGTTCTCGACCCGCTAACTCGTCCTTAATGCGGTCGGACAAGCCTTGCCAAAATTTGGCCACAAGGGCTTCATTATTCCAACGTAGCTCAGCCGCCATGGTGCAAAACTGAAGGGCGTACTGACCCAAAGTAAGAGAACCTTGGCGAAGACGGAGAAGACCTGAAGCTGTGCTGGAGACACGTCCTAGTTCATCAAAGATGCGTAGTATAGGATCATCATGTTCCCATAGAGGAGATGCCCAGGTAAGGGCTTCACCAGACAGAAAGGAAATTATGTATGCCACTTTAGTCTTCTCTGCTGGAAAATTTCCGGGCTGCAGTTCGAACTGAATGGCACACTGGTTTAAGAATCCTCGACATTCCTTGGGATCCCCATGGAATTTAGGTGGGTTAGGAATGCGGAGTTGAGACATGGCTGGAACAATAGCGGTAGCGCTACTCTGAGAGGTAATAGGTTGCGGAGCTGGAACAGACGGAGGAGTAGGGGCAGCCACCTGAGCTGCTTGAGCTGAGACCATACTCTGGAGTGTGTCCAAATGGTTAGACAGAGTCTGCAGAAACTGTAGTAATTGTTCTTGATTTTTCCCCTGATCTTCAACTCGAACAGCTAAGTGATCCAGTAATTCCCTAGCAGAGTGATTCCCTGATGCATCCATCAGATAGATAGCTGGCTCAGAGCAAATTGTTACGGTTCAGGTACCTTAGTCAGTATTTTCGCAGGCTTACCTAGGGCGCGAATTCTAACGGCCTCCCGGTCTTCACCAAGAACCACCGCAAGGTAGAATAGGTTTTGCTGCCGTAGAACCGCAGGTTGCGGCCCCCAAGTTAGCCTACTGACATAAGGAAAAGGTACTAAGTGATGGATAGACAGCAGGAAATATGACAGGGTGGTGCAAGTAATAAAGAACACTAACCGTGAAATCCAGGGTCTGGTGGTCTGGAACGGAAGCTGGTTCGATGCACGGTATCTGTCGTATGCTTAGTATTGGAGATGAGTCCAAGGGGGGTCAGATACACAGCCAAGTCGGTACACAGGAGATGATCCAATATGCGGTGCCAGGGAGGAGTCCAGATAATAGCCAGAAACACTGCTGAGTCGGTACACAGGAAATCAGTCCAATACACGGTGCCAGGGATAAGCCGAAGGATAGTCAGGACCAGGGCCGGACTGAGACTAAAAATCAGCCCTGGCATTTAAAGTACACAGGCCCACCTCAGTTCCCGCAGGAAAGAAACTGTGTGCCGCCGAGCAGCAGCAGCGCCGAGAAGTGCGTGGCCACACTGTGCTGTGGGTGTGGCCAACATGGGCCATTGTGACCATTTACTTGTCAGCCAGTCTAGCTGCTCCCTGTTACGGTTCAGGTACCTTAGTCAGTATTTTCGCAGGCTTACCTAGGGCGCGGAGTCTAACGGCCTCCCGGTCTTCACCAAGAACCACCGCAAGGTAGGATGGGTTTTGCTGCCGAAGAACCGCAGGTCGCGGCCCCCCCGGTTAGCCTACTGACGTAAGGAAAAGGTACTAAGTGATGGATAGACAGCAGGAAATATGACAGGGTGGTGCAAGTAATTAAGCACACTAACCGTGAAATTCAGGGTCTGGTGGTCTGGAACGGAAGCTGGTTCGATGCACGGTATCTGTCGTATGCCTAGTATTGGAGATGAGTCCAAGGGTGGTCAGATACACAGCCGAGTCGGTACACAGGAGATGATCCAATAAACGGTGCTAGGGATAAGCCAAAGGATAGTCAGGACGCAGCCAGGTCGGTACACAGGAGTCTGAGAAAATGCAGGAGCACACAGGAAGCAGGAACACAGGAATCAGGTACACAGGGAGAGCTAGCCAGGAACAGGAAACACATTGCTCTGACACAGATAGCGTGTCAGAGCAGAGAAGATATAGAGTTTTGAATTCCCCGCCCAGGAGTCACATGACCTGCCGCTGAGAGAACTCGGAAGTGCGGGGGCGCGATCAGAGGAAAGCACTGAACCGCCAGAGAAGACACAGCTGCCCATCTTTTCTCAGACCCGGGAAATTCTCTGGACTGGTCTTTTGATACCAGCCTCTCTGATTTCTGGCTGAGTTTGGAGTTTGGCAACTCCAGCTGGTATCACCTATCTGACTCTCGCTCGGCAGCTTCTCTTTCTGCTTGGTGCTCTGCCTAGTACTTCGCTGCTTCCATAGCAGCGTGCCTCTCTGTGACCTGGTGCTGGAATTCTGCAGCTTCCTCCTGGAACTGCTGTATAAGCTGCATTTTGGTTGCAATGTCCGCTGGCCCCAAATATTTTAGGGCAATCTGCAAATAAACATCCATGGCAGTATCCACACTTGAACTATTATAGTCCTCAGAATGTAGCAGTCCAGTATTTTTAGCAATATCTACTGTCGGTTCCTCCTCTGAATCCTGATTGTGCTCTCATTGGAACAAATTTCAAACTTGGCACTGATCTCTCTGCGATTCCTTTATCGTCACATTATGCCATCATCGCCTCCTTTGCCATGTAGTTATATGCTGCAGACATCTCCTCAGTTACGTTGCAAAATAAAAGATAGAAAAGAAAAAAAACGAAAGGGAAGAGAATTGTTTTGCACTTATGTCTTAAAAAATATTAAGCATTGAGTTTTGTCCTTACGAACATGGCTGTATTCCTCGCAAGGATACTACCAGTTTTCAATTGCAGGGAATAATTATTTAAACCCAGCACTTAATGTTCTAAAAATTAGAAAAAACTCACAAGCTGCTAATAATTGTCAAGAATAGCCTCCTCTATCCACTCCCTGATTTAATATCTTATCCTATCTTCACACAGTCAAACAATATCACCTCTATTTTGTCAGGAAACCTCTCCTGACTATCTTTACTAGTCACAAACCGCACTCTGCGCACGCGTGACTTGGAAGCTTACTGTAAGGTAACACACAGGATTCCAGCTTAAACCTCACACTCACCTCTCTTTCATGCTGCAGATTTATCGGGTCCCTTTCCCAACATAGACACATTCATCCACACTTCTCCACCACTGCCACTAGCTGCGAATAAGGCATGTATTAAGCCCTTGCCTTAATCACCCAATTACACACACTCTGTTCTCTGGTAGCTAAACAGTTAACATGTCACACACTGGTATCTAAAGAGTTAACCAGGTCAAGCAGTCTCTCTCTTCTAAACAGGCAGTGAATTAATTTAGAGCAATAAGCACATCACTAATTAAATTTTAGATTTAATATACAAAAAGTACAATGCTTACAGGTTATTGAAAAAACAATTAAGAAACAATTGACATGACATACATAAGCAAAATAAAGGGATGAAATAACTTACTGACAAGTGGTATATTCTGCGCCAATGGAGGTTGACTTGAAGATGGACAGCTAATCAATGATGACTGATTTCTCAAAAGACTGACAATTTCTTGTAACTGGTCTTAGATTTTAAAGACATCCTTACCGAGCCTCCAGGGTGGTTGTGCTCTGTGACACTGTTTACAGCCACCACTAACTTTCCTGTGGAGTGTCACACAAACCCAATTTTATTAATAGATCCACTATAAATTTACAAATTTATTGATACCAAACAGGCCTAGGTCCAGTGTATTCGTTGAGCTTATATTCTGTAATGGCCGTTACTAGCTCATCAATAAAGATTGTCCAATGCAATTATTGTGGTTCCAACGCACAAAGATATTTAATAGCAAAATATAGCAGAAGAACAGCAAACTATGATAAAGTATAAGAAAGTATAACAAAATGCAAGAAAGTATAACCGAATACATTACGCAGCGCTCTCCTGGATCCAGGAACAGTCGTCAAATCTCATGTCTGTTGGCAAAGAGACTGAATCATACTATCCAGTAGCTTTCTATGCAGTTTGAGTTAGCAAAAAACAATGATGATGTCACAATTTACACAAAGATAAAGTCTTTCTTTATTGGTTCAGGCTGTAAGATATTCCAGTACAATGCAGATCATAGGTCAGTTCAAAGGATTCCTCTCCAAAGGTGGGGGCAAGTCATTTCAACTTCTGAACACATGTCTTGCCTGAAGGAATCAATTTAAGCTGGTTTGAACTAACCCTATTTACAATGAATCTTATACTAATCATAACTAACGATCGCTATGTGCGATCGCTTCTACGATGGTACCGGATCCAGCTGGTAAAAGGTGGATCAATATAAGATCAAACGCCATATATTTTTTAGAACCTGACCTATAAATACCTTTGATGTAAATTTATCTTTGTATAAATAACCTGTCACGGGCACTAGGAGTCTTTGCCCAGGATATCACCAGATGATGGACTTACCACAGTAATATAGCTGGTATTATGGTTCTCTGGTAGCAGGGTGACAACGGAACAGGAGAAACAGCAGATGGTGAGAGAATGCTCAAGGAAAGTCTATGACTAGCAGCAACTGGTAATGAGTAGATGAATGTACACGAGGATCCAGATGGACAAGGAAACGTGAGGAGAGTCAGTGGTCTGCATATAGCAAGTTGTACCACTGCTATAGTGAGGAGGAATGTCCAGGAGTAGTGAGGATGTAGTGAGAGTCAGCGGTCTGTGTATAGCAAGTTGTACCGCTGTCTATAGTGAAGGAATGGAATCCAGGTGAAGGTAGGTAACGGGGAAGTCAGTGGTCTGCGTGTAGCAAGTTGTACCACTGCTATGTGAGAGGATACTTGAAACTGGTGTCACAGGGAACAGGAGTCAGTGGTCTGCGTCAGCAAGTTGTACCACTGCTATATATATGTGAGGAGGGGCACGAGGAGATGCATGTAAAGCAGAGTATACACGGGGCACACAGAACTTGATCCCACGATGATATCCACAATACAACAATAACTGACCAGCACTGCTTGAAGTATACAAAGTCTCAATAGCAATCCAGGCAATAGAAAACAAAGTCAATGGTAACAATAGCTTCAGTGGATAGGAGGCTCCGGAGAAGAACACAACTCAGTCCAGATGGATATGCAATACAAAAGCAAAGTCAATGGAAAGTATGCATACCGCGGTTCAGGAGAGCAGGCTGTCAGAGCGACGTGCAGGGATACCTGAAGGCTGAAGGCCGGCAGGAGGAGAGACCACTGGAGGGTGGAAGCGGAAATCAGGTTGGTGCAGCGCACGGCAGGTAATCCAGAATCAAAGAAGCAATACTCAGGAAGCAGTAGTAAGTGAAACTGGAAACATGATGAACACGGGAGAGTTGAGGCGGTCTGGTATCCAGTAGTAGTGGTAACGGAGGCAGCGGATAGGAATCAGCTGAGTGCAGGCACGATGAACACAGGAGAGTTCAAGTGAGCAGGAACTCTGTAGTAGTAACGGAGGCAGTGGATAGGAATCAGCTGCGTGCAGGCACGATGAACACAGGAGAGTTGAAGTGGTCTGGCAACCACAATAGCAGTAAACATGAATCAGCAGAAGCTGAATACACGAGGAACACAGGAACACCTTCAGAGGCTCATGGGGAATGAGACTCCAAGATCAGGCAACCAGGTAATGATCACAGGTGGTTTAAATAGGGAGGGTTGCCTGATCATCCAATCAATTAAAAGCAACAGGTATTGAAGGCTTGATAAGGGCTGCACATGCGCAGACCCTCAGGATGGGGGGCGGCCACGGTTCCTGAACACACGGGAAATGGCACTCACAGTCCGGTGAGTGACATAACCTTTAAGTCTTGCTAATAAAATGATGCCAGTTGGAACTTTAAAAGTGAACTATTTACAAATGTACATATGAAGATAAGTGCTTTTGCTGTGTTTTCCTACGTGATTGCATATTTAACATTCGTACGACGGGGCGTATGAATCGCAGCCACACAAGATTCTATAATAACTTATATTTATTAATTTAAAATGACTTCATCCAATTATTCAACTTCGACAACTCATTTTCAACTTCTCTGTGTGACAGAATGCTTTATTTGGCGTATAGGCTGCCCTTTATCAAGCTATTGATGACTATGTGGTTGATCACTACTTTTATTGATTTTAAGTGGTATTTTGGAAACTGAAATAAATTTGCCTATACAAAATATAGCCATTCATCACATGGTCTTCTTGTGTAAGACTACAAGCTGGGAACAGCTCCCTAGAGTCTCTCTCTGTGTCAAAAAAATTCTCCTATGTCAGTATGTAGCCCAGTCCATGAAGCTGCTCAGCTTCCCCTGAAAGTGGTGCTGTTATATTTTCAACCTAGAGGCGGGCAGAACCACCAAGCAATCACACACTTGACCCTCTGACTTCACATTTTACACCTTAATAGCTCAATTTATCAATGGATTAATTTGATATATCATATTTACACTACAGGTATGATTAGGTCTTATTTCCAATAAATATGCTATGGGTTAATCCCTACACCACCACTGACCAAACTCTTGGCACTATTACACTTTTGTGTGTCTAGATCTTTTCATACCACAGTAGGTGTTGCAACAGGATTGTCCCAGGCCACCTTCAGTTGTGTGCTGAAAATAGTTTTTCAAGTTTCCTGTCTTTCATCCATCATTTCATCCACCTACCACTCATTGAAGAGTCCCTTGTGCCCATAAAGCTGCAATTTTCCACCATAGTCAGCTTTCCGCAAGTTATAGGGGCAGTAGATGGTACACATATAGCCCTGGTCCTGTTGGGTGGGAATGCTTCTATTTTTTCAAATAGAAAGCATTTCCACTCAATCAATGTCCAGGTTATATGTGATGCATCTCTCCAGATTAGATGTCTGGTCACTAAATGGCCAGGAAGCACCCATGACTCCTTTGCCTTCAGACAATCAGGCATGTGGCGGAGATTGCAACAGACGCAAGGAAGTGCCAGGCCACAAGGAGACGCATGCCTAATAAGTACTAATTTCAATCACATTCTTATTTGGAATTAGTCATTTGATGTCATAAATACATTGGTACACATTGTACTAATACAGTGGTAGGTCTAGCACCTTTGCAAAATTGTAACATTCCTTGCATTATGGTGTACTTATATAATCAATTGTGAAATATTGTAGTATTAAAATAGCGCCATATCAAATAAAAATATCTCCCTAATTACCGGTATGACTTGGTTAACATAACTCGTGTGTTTTTTTCTTTTTTTCTCTTTAAAATTCTCTTTCCGGCCTTGGCTATACACTCTCATTATAAATCTAGACACTGAGAAAGAGGTTGCATACAATTCCACGCATATGGGTAGGTTATAGAGATTATAGAGGTTATAGAGACAGATAGGTTATAGAGCAGACTTTCGGCCTTCTAAAGGCCAGATTGTGTTGCCTTGACTGGTCTGGTGGAGCTCTTATGTATGCATCGGATTTGTGTGCGACATCATAGCTCTGTGTGTGATGTTTCATAATATATCATGGGTGTCATTGTCCGTGGCCTGTTCTCCCTCATTTGGCTCCTCAGCATCTCCAGCTGAATAATTGAAGAAACAAATAACATCATAATCATGTATGTTTGTGTCCATAGCATCCGAGTTTTTGGATCATATCAGGAGAATTCATAGCACACATTAGTCTGTTAATATGTGAAGTGTATATTTTTGGGGGTCATGTGTGTGTGTACAGTATGTGGGGTGATGTAGAGAAAATATAACACCAAATGATTTAACAACATGCGTAAAGTGCAAACTGCATATCTTTAGCTTGATGGCAAGTTTACCTATGCATCCATATATAATTTTGTTATTGTCCAAGGAATCATATCAGAAAATACACAGTAATCTTGAATACATGGCCAGATTATTCAATAGGCTGACAAGGTTGCATTCTAGGGAGCTAGGCTTTGGTCGGGTTTTTATAGACAAATAGTCAATCTCATTTGTAAAAAGGCAAGTGAAGATTAATTTAGAAAACTCATCTAGATTGACATTGTTTTGTCACAACATTACAGTCATTTGAATAGTTAATGCATGCATTCAGATTTGAAATTTATCTGGAGGGGTTTGTTGTGCAGTTGGGAGAGGGCCTTTGCCAGTATCGATGTGCCCCACACCTTGCACCAATTGATCATCTATGTAGATCAATGCTGTACATTCCAGAGAACTGAGGTCTAAGAATGCCACGGGACCACCGCAAGAGCAAACGCAGGATTTCTAGAGGGGGGATTTACAAATGTTGGAATGTCAAGATGGTGTAGTCAGCCCATTGAAGGGGTGTAACTACCACTTAAAAAATGGTAATCCTCTTCTATCCCACTCCATGCTCCCTCATAATGATATATCTATGTGAGGTGGAGTATTTGGACAGCAAACTGCAAATACCAGGTTAAGAGCTGTCCAGCTTCTGTATCTAGTTCTACTATTGCAGGCAAGCAGTCAGCTCAGGATCATGTACAGAAAGCATACCTGTCAACATTATTACATTTTTCTAAACAATCCCCCCAGAGGAATGAAGTTGGTCAGCATGGTGGCTTAGTGGCTAGCACTTCTGCCTCACAGCACAAGGGTCATTAGTTCGATTCCCAACCATGGCCTTATCTGTGTCGAGTTTGTATGTTCTCTGGGTGCTCCAGTTTCCTCCCACACTTCAAAAACATACTGGTTAATTGGCTGCTATTAAATTGTCCTTAGTCTCTCTTGGTCTGTGTGTGTGTGTGTAAGTTAGGGGATTTAGATTGCAAGCTCCAATGGGCCAGGGTTTGATGTGAATGAGTTATCTGTACAGCGCTGCGGAATTAGTGGCGCTGTATAAATAAATAGATGATTATGATCAGTAAAGAGCACTTCGTTTTTTCTGTCCCCCATGCAGCAGCTTGTTACATTAAAGCACAACTCAGCTTTCAGGTTACTGCAGAAGCTCTGAGCACCTGTTAAAAGTTGACTATGAAACAGTGATGCGACAAGTGATGGACGTCACTGATGCATATTAAATGAATAACTACAACTTTCCCTATTTATCAGCGGTGGCCATTTTCTTGCAGTCTGAGAGGTTAATCAACTTCTTGCACTATACATGTTTATTAAGAATATAACGTCACAGTTGCCTACTCTTCTGGAATGTCTGGGAGACTCCTGAATTTCTGGGAGTCCTCTTGGACTGACCTAAGCTGGGCCATAACTAGGGCTGTGCAACAGGGGCGACCGCCCAGGAAGCAACGCTGAAGGGGCAGCAATTTAGGAATATTTTAGGTTCATTTGCTTAAAATTGAAGGCTAGGGGGGCGGCATTTGTCTTTCTCGCCCCAGGCGCTAGAATTCTAAGTTACGGCTCTAAGTGAACTATGCAATTAGCAAAAAGTCTTTTGAAATCAGCCAGGTCCAGGGACAGATAAGCATCTCTGAGGAGTTTGTGTATACAGAGGATGTGGACCTGACCAGCAGGGCAGAATGAGCAGAGGTGAGAATCATGCCCTCTCAGATGCCAGACATATCTCAGGGATAGATAACTCACTTCGAAAGTCCTGTGTCATTCTGGTAATCAATCTGTCCTGATTGAGAGCTAACCTCCAAAGGTGGGGGTGAGAGTTATGTGAGAAAGGTTTAAATCAGCTGCCTTAAATAGTAAAAGTGTGCATTTCTAAAGAGGAGGCCTACAGCAGTTAGGTTGAAGTGTGCCATCCATGCAAAAGTGTACTTCTCTCACGCCAAGTCTTAAATCTAATAAGTTAGTGACACTGGTTTTATTTCCTATTTTATTTCTGAAACTTATCTGTGCAACTTATTTTGTAGGTCTTGTTATTAACTGTTTTGTAATTAAGCTTTGGAAACATTTTTTGTATTAAATACATTTAATCTGGCATATTCTCTGTGATTCTTTTGGAATTTATGAAGCCAAGTGAGGCTCATGCTACAGGTGTATGTGATTTAAGTGTGTAATATTAATAAGGGGTTTTGCTGAATGTAAGGACTCCATAGTAAATCCTTCACAGTGGCAGAAAAGGTGTATTCATTGGTAAGTGACCAAGGTAACTCCAGTCACAGCCAGCTGTTTCAGATTGCTGTATCTGAGACAGGCTGGGTGTTTGTGACAAACTGGTGCCATCGAGTGGGATTGATAATATTTTTCTTTATATCATAAGAACTTAAGTGAATTAGTGGCGTGTGATCCTAGAGAGAGTCAGCATCCTAATTGACCAGAGATTACACTCAAGGCTTACAAAATTTTAAAAGACATACTGTGCAAATAGTTTCTGTTCCCCCTTCCGTCTTGTTTTCTTTTCTATTTTTTATTTGGTGGAAGTGTGAGGTCCAGGATGGCCACTGATTATAAGCAGATGAAATAGGATGAGTTTTTAGCCTTGTGTGTAAACAGAGAAATTGTCGACCGCGCTTGTGGAGGCTGATCAGAAGTTAAGTGTTGGAGGAGGCAGTGGAGAAATCCTCTCTGCTTCAGGAGAGCAGTCAGCACTGGACAGTACCACAAATACATCTGTTGAATCAGGTGGGGAGCATTCCCGTGACAGTTACCTTCACACTGTTCTCAAATAGATGAAGGATGCAGGCTCTGCAACATCACTGCGGCTGATCCAGCAACTCCAAGAGGCTGCAGAACGCAGAGCAGACAGGAAAGCTGCCAAACACTACACTATACCTGTCAACATTATTACATTTTTCTAAACAATCCCCCCAGAGGAATGAAGTTGGTCAGCATGGTGGCTTAGTGGCTAGCACTTCTGCCTCACAGCACTAGGGTCATTAGTTCGATTCCCAACCATGGCCTTATCTGTGTCGAGTTTATATGTTCTCTGGGTGCTCCAGTATCCTCCCACACTTCAAAAACATACTGGTTAATTGGCTGCTATTAAATTGTCCTTAGTCTCTCTTGGTCTGTGTGTGTGTGTAAGTTAGGGGATTTAGATTGCAAGCTCCAATGGGGCAGGGACTGATGTGAATGAGTTATCTGTACAGCGCTGCGGAATTAGTGGTGCTTTATAAATAAATAGACACTACACTGCTGCAGACAGGGAGGCTGAAGAGTGATAAGCTGAACGCGAACACCAGCTAGAGCTAGCCAGGCTCAGCAGCCAGTTGGCGGACCAAGGCATGACCAGGCATGACCAATTTCCCAAGTTGAAGGCCAAAAAACCCATGCATGACCAATTTCCGAGTTGGAAAAAGACAGTGACCTTGATACGTTCCTGAGAAGATTTGATAGGACTTGCCGACAGTTTACACTGGACCTCAGTGAGTGGGCCTCTGTACTGAAAGGGAAAGCTTTGGGAGCATTTGCAGACCTTCCCTAGGAACTGGACAGCGATTATGCGGCAATTAAGAAAGCCTTACTACTTTGTTTCAACATAGCTCCTGAGGTTTACAGAAGGAAGTTCCAAGACTCAAAGCGCAGTCCTTTTGATACCTACATTGGACTGTTAGCGCATTTATCAACCATGATGCATCAATGGATTGAGGGATTGCAGGTACTGGACTATGATAAGCTAAAGGATCACATTCTCCAGGAGCAGTTCCTCGCACTGTGCCCAGTTGAGGTGAAAGAATGCGTAGTGGATAGTGACCCTAAGACATTGCAAGAGGCTGCCAGCCTGGCCGATAAGTACACCATTACCAGGGCTCCTGTGATGAAGAAGAGTTGGGGAGGGCTAAGGCAAACTGCGTGGCAAGAGAGGGAATCTGGAGGATCACCCCTGAGTTCCCTGTCAAATAAACCAGCTGTTGCTGTACCTTTTAGGGGGGCAGTTGGGTACTGATTTGGGAATGATACATGCTGCTTATATAAATGAAAGTAATGTCATTACTGATGCAAAATAACCCTATTCTTTCCCTAGTGGGCTCTGCTGACCAACATAACCTGAGTGAAAAATATGTAATGAAATTTCATGTGCTGGTGAGAATACTCATGCAGATTTACAGGTACCTGTGATGCAGGGGGAGGGGCCATATGCTAATGTGTCTAAAGGTAATACTCTTGCTGGAGAGACTAATGTTTAAATTCATTGGGTTGTGAATTTGATCAGGGCAAAATGGGTTCGATTGTGCTAAATGTGATACTATATCTACTAATGTTTTAGGTAGTCAGGTCAATTTACATGTGCCCAGTTCTTAAGGTGACCCAAAGTGTGAAAATGTATCCAATGTCTTAGCAGTAGTGACCCGAAGACCAGCACAGAGGAGCTGTGCATTATCCCCTGCAAGTGTGGAGGGAAGATACCTAGAAACTAATCCCGTCCACCCCCCCCCCCCCCATCCCTGTAGAAGCTGCAGACTCAAACAGTGACCTGAGTGATAGCAGGTAACGTCCTTCTGTGTGCAAAACTGACCAGTTCAATCATCGTATTTCGCACTTCAAAAGCTACAGTCTTACCTGTAGGGACGGGATATCACCATTATTATAGACAACGGACAGAAGTGGTGAATGGGCAGGAGAGACAGTGGCAGGTATATATATTGTGTGTTTGTGTGTGGGCAGAATATGTATTGTGTGTGTGTGTGTGTGTGTGTGTGAGGGCAGTATATATATTGTGTGTGTGGGCAGTATATAAACTATAGTATGTGAGTGTGGGGAGGCAGTATATAAATATAGTGTGCGAGTGTGGGGGGTTAGTACATTAATATAGTGTGTGTGGGCAGTATGTTAATATATGTGAGGTACGGGGGGGTCTTAATATAGTGTGGGAGGTAGGCTATTTAATGGTGGAGTGCAGGTGGGGGCTAATTATTTAATGAGTGCTATTTTATTTGTGTGGTGATGGTGGGGCAATTTAATTTATTAGTGGGGCTATTTAATTTAATATTGGGTCATATTAATTTAAGGTGAGGTGGTTTGGGGCTATTAATTGAATATGGGACTCATTTGGAAGAGGGCTACTTATTAATTATAATTGTAAATATGAATTATTTAATGCCGGTTTCAGTTGTGGGAAATGGCTATATTAAACGTAAATGCTATTTACTTTATTGCTGGGGCTGTTTGGGGGGAGGGGGAGGGAAAAAGTATTATGTATTAAATGGGAATACTATTAATTTAATGGTATGGCTAGTGATGGAGGACAAAAGATCTATTTAGCAAATGTGAATATTAGTATTTTAATGTTGGAGGTGGGGGGAGGCCTAATTCTAAAACTTCTGTGCTACTGATTTAACACTGGGGCTAGATGGAGTTTTCTAAATCTCATGTACCCATTTTTTTTTTTTTTTCAAATAGGGCCTCCACCATTCCAGGATCCAGACAACCAGCAAATTACCTAAAGTAACCAGCAGCCACAGGTGGTGAAAGTGACAAGAACAGGTAGGAGATAACAGGACAATCTGCCAACTGTACTGAATCTGGAAGGACAGTCCTGCATTTGGGGACTGTTTCGCTTATGACAGTTGGGAGGTATGTCCCACTTCCTCGTGTACTACTCGTGAAGGCAGAACTGTGTGCACCTAATAGTCGTGCACACACTATTGCCTGTGTATTTGTCTAAAATGATAATCATGCTACATCATAGGGGGTTACCCTCTCTAAAGTGCCCAAATAATATCTTGGATTGTCAATTGTTCGGCCTAATTTTTACTAGATATTAGCATTATTTGCAGTTTTTGATTAATTGGAAGGGCTATTGCCCAGAGGGTTAAAGCCACTGATGTACAATCTCCTCAGCTACTTAAGACTTTCCATAAAAATATTTCCCATACAGGGGTTCACATTAGAGATGGTAAGGCTCGATTCCCCGAGAACCGAACACACCCGAACTTAGCAGATCCAAGTACCGAGACAAGCCGGCTTTCGTGTACCCTTGGAATTGAAAACTAGGCAAAACGTCATTTTTACGTCGTCGGATGTTGCGAGTTTTGGATCCTATAAGTACCGCCCTCCATAGCGATCCAGCACCATTTCACAGAGGGACACGGAAGGGGTAGCACAGGTCTTGGCAGTATGTGGAGCAGTTGGGCAGCGTCATAGGTAGAATAGAAAGATGAAGAGTAGCAATGTTCTTCAAAGTCTACAGTGACATTCAGGAGAGCTCCATTGCTCCATTGCTAATCATCATTGCTGAAATAGAATTAATAGGTCTGGCAGGCTTGGTCTTCTAAATCTGCAGTCACATAACATACAGTGTTATATAGGTTACACACAAAGAGGAGAGCTCCATTGCTAATTGTCATTGCTGAAATAGAAATACTAGGGCTGGCAGGCTTGGTCTTCTGAATTTGCAGTCAAATTGTACTGTGGTATCAAAATGGATTCATAGCAGTATACAGAAGTGCAGGAGCACCAAGAAGCTGCTGGCACCAGTCATGATGATAGTAATCCCTCTATGTCATCTGGTAAAGCCTATGTTAAAGTGAATAGTGTTTGTAAGTCAGGGAAACACAGGTGTAAAAAAACACCTTTCACCTTGGTCAAGAAAAAAAGACCTGTAATCCAGGCAAAGTTATCTACAGAAAAAAATAAAATTGGCAACATGTCATTCTACACACGCAGTGGCAAGGAAAGAATGAGGCCTTTGCCTTTCTCTATGGGTGCTGGTTCTGCAACAGTCACTGAGGCATCTTCTTGTAAGGTCAATCGTGACCAATCAAGACCTTGTCATTAGGACTCCAAAAGTGGTGTCCAAATACTTTTACGTGTAAAAATCGAGCTGGAGGAAAACAGTAAGACATTAGATGAAAATGTATGTTCAGATTCAGAAATGACACAAATGCCTGAGGAGAGTCTATCCACAAGTGCTATGTGTAATCCTGACCTTTCTGATAGTGTACCCATAAAGAAGGTCCCTTTCAGCATTTCTGCAGATGTGTGCATGAACTGCCCAAATGTAGCCGGTGATACACAAATTGAGGATGCCATTTTGGAATTGCAACAGGATGAGGGAGACATTTGTTGATGAGGATGATGTTAATTGTGTAAGTCTTCCCTCAGTGGAAGAAGTTCTAAAACATGATAAGAAGAAGGCCATTGTCATGCCTGGACATAAGACCAAAAAATCCCCCTCTTATGTGTGGAATTATTTTTACCCAAATCCTGACAATAATTGTCTAGCCATTTGTAGCGTTTCTAAAGGCACAGTCAGTGAAGGTAGGGACCTGAACCATCTAGGAACCTCATCCATGTTACGCCATTTGAAGCGAGTTCATGGCAAGCTGTTGGGAAAATTAGAAACTTACACTAAAAAAATAACAACAAGCAGTCCATCATCAGCTAGGTCTCTTCTCTCAGCTAGATCTCAACGCCTGCAATCGACACCCACAACACCGTCCTCATCAGTCCTCAGTAGTGATCGGAGCAAGTCCTGCATCCAAGTTGGTAAGCCTAGATGACTCCTTCACTCTCCTGGATTCCTCAGAAGAATTCTTGAGTGTTAGTCCCACTGCTACTGCTACTGGGGGTGATTCTTCATCCCAGAAGCAGACGAGGAAGACTACTAGTAGTTTACAACAATTGACTGTTAAACAATCCTTTGCAAGAGGAAGCAAGTATAAAAGCTGTCACTCAGTCGCAAAGTGGATCACAGATGCCATGGCGACGATGTTAGTATTAGATCTGCGTCCAATATCAACTATTAATGCAGCTGGTTTTAGACACTTACTTGAGGTCTTGTGTCCTCGTTACCAAATTCCATCACGACACCATTTCACTAGAAAAGCTGTTCCTCACGTCTACCAGAAGGTTCGTAAAAATGTAATTATTGGGCTACAAAATGCCATTCTACCCACTGTACCCTTAACCACAGATATGTGGACAAGCGGAACTGGGCAAACTAAAGATTATATGACTGTGACAGCCCACTGGGTTGGTGATTCGTCTTCATCAGCAGGAACAGCAGCTGCAACCCAAGTACATCACATTTGTCAGAGGCAGGATACTCTGTGTATCATTGGCTTCACTAAGAGGCATACCGCTGACAATCTGTTACAAAAGCTAAGGGATGTCATTGCAACATGGCTTATCCCGCTTGAACTCCCCTCAGGATATGTCATTTCTGATAACACCACCAATATTTTGAGAGCATTACAGCTGGGTGAATTCCATCACATTCCCTGTTTTGCTCACACAATAAGCTTGATGGTGCAGAGCTTTTTAAAAAATGACAGGGACGCGCAGGAGATGCTGTCTGTGGCCCGTAAAATATCTGGACATTTCCGGCATTTGGCAACAGCATGTAGGAGATTGCAGCAGTTACAAGATCAATTTAATTTGCCCTGCCATCATTTGAAGCAAAAGGTGGTGACAAGGTGGAATTCCACCCTGTATATGCTTCTGTGTATGGAGGAACAGCAAAAAGCCATCCATGCTTACTCCACAAGCCATGATATTGGGAAAGGAGGGGGAATGTATTTTACTGGAGCACAGTGGAGAATACTTTCTGTGTTGTGCAAGGTGCTAAAACCATTCAAAGTAGTCATCTGTGAAGTGAGCTCAGACACTGCTAACTTGAGTCAAGTGATTCCCTAAATTAGACTTTTGGAAAAGCAGCTTGCGAAACTGAAGGAGGAGATTAAACAAAGCAATTCCGCTAAATATGTCGAACTTGTAGATCAAGTAATTTATTTGCTTCGCCAAGATCCAAGAGTTATCAAAATCTTGAAATTGAATCACTACATTTTGGCAACTGTGCTTGATCCTCGGTTTAAGAGCTATGTCTTCTCTTTCTTTCCAAATGACCCAGATCTGAAGAGATGCAAGGAGGTCCTAGTGAGCAAGACGACAGCTCAAGTGTTACGTGATAAGACGGCATCACCTCCTTCAGTTTCTCACTCAATTAGGAAAAACTTAGCTTTCCCAAGAGACCCAGGGATGATGCAGATGACTCAGCACAACATTTTGACATCTGATCTGGTCTAAAAGAATTGACCAAAAATGTGACACCTCTGCCATAACTCCACCTGATCCTACTATCAACATCCAAAGGATGGTGGAGGATTATTTTCACGACAGCATAGAAATAGACACATCAGACAGTCCCTTTACATACTGGGAGGAAAAAAAAAGGGAATTTAGAGACCCATGTAGAAACTCTTTTTGCACTGCCTAAGCTGCCCACCCTCCAGTGTGTACTCGGAAAGAGGTTTCAGCACAGCCGGGAACCTTGTCAGCGATCGGCGTAGGAGGCTGCTTTCCATTTTCTGCAATTTCTGTAAGTCGCCGGAAATCGGCGACTTTGCAGTGAAAATTTAAAGCGGCGCCCCTTTAAATTTGCACTACAAAGTCACCGATTTGCGGCAACTTGCAGAAATTGGACTTTCATACATTTACCCCCTGGTCTTGTCTACTCTAAAAGTATTGACAGAATTAGTGACACCTGTGCTGTAACTCCACCTGATCCTACTATCAACTATCAACATCCAAAGAATGGTGGAGGATTATTTTTATTTCTATTATTTTTTTGAATGGTATAAAGACAACAGTTTGTTAACAAAGAACAACATTGCTTGCAGAAGTAATGTAAGCATGGATGTCTAAATAGATGTGTATATGTATTACCTTCCACTTTACTGCTGTTTCATCAAGTGTTTGTATTCTGCACTTTACGTCAAGGGTACCTAACTATATTTTCATTTTGTGGGAATTGAGGCTGATTCGAAGCTCAGTGATGAACTTGCTTTTAGCTGGGAATTACAATGGCTCTTTTTAGTGCATTGTCTGGCACCCTGGATTGGTCTTGGTCTGATAAAAGCACGCATCTTGGGGGTGTCAACGCTCATTGCCAAGTATTAGCTGTAAAATTACCACAGTTATCTAAGAAACGGTGGAGCGATCAAATGAACCATAGCCTCACTTTTCTTTCTGCCACTGCTGTGTGCCAATGTTTCCTAGATGTGCTAGGAACTGCCGTGTGTTTGTGTCATTGCTCTGTCGCTTAGCATCCAGTCAGGTTGCTGCAGTCTTTGTTTGAAAGTGTATGAAAATAATAATGTGACCTGTGAGATGGTCAAAACTGAATGCAAATGACTTGAAATTAGTGTTATTGAGGTTAATAATAATGTAGGGGGAAAACAAAGCCAAAATATGTGATTTTAGGGGGGGGGAAAAAGGGATTTTAGAAAAAAAAACAGGGATCCAAAAACCAAAACCAAAACACGATGTTAATCTAGATCCAAAACCAAAACCAAATCCAGAACACGGGGGTCAGTGAACATCTCTAGTTCACACACAATTAATTTTATTGCATCATGAGAACCCATGTCTGGAAGACGACACATATTGACACACCTTTTCTAATGCCCTGTCAACAGGAAAATCATATGAATATGTTTAAGAGCTGTTTGTCACCAGAGTTACCAGTTGAGATTTTCAGTTTACTTTGATTACAGTATTGACACGGACTGCATGGTGGGGAAAGTTTCATGTATTTCAGCCATCTGAGGACATCCATACTAAGGGTGTGCACCGGGCACTTTTGGGGTTTTGGGTTTTGGGTTCGGATTAGCTTGAGGTTTTGGGTTCTGATTTGTTTTGCCAAAACACCCCACGAAAGGTTTTGGTTCTGATTTTGGGTTTTGGGTTCTGATTTTTTTTTAAAAAAGCATTAAAAGTGCGAAAGTCCATATTTTTTTTTTTTTCACTCCTACACTATTATTAACCTCAATAACATTCATTTCCACTAATTTCCAGTCTATTCTGAACACCTCACACCTCACAATATTGTTTTTAGTCCAAAAGGTTGCACCGAGGTAGCTGGATGTCTAAGCTAAGCGACACAAGTGGGCGGCACAAACACGTGGCCCATCGTAGGTGGCTGTTTAGGCTTGAATGGCCTTTTGCTGCTCCTCCATCCTCTGCAGCATATAGAGGGTGGAGTTCAAGCGCGTCACTACCTTTTGTTTTAGTTGATGGCAGGGCAGGTTCATGCTTTTTTGATGTAGCAGGAACAGTGAACGTAGTTTAATATCTGATAATAATATTTCTGAACTGCAGGAACAGTGAACGTAGTTTAATATCTGATACTAATATTTCTGGACTGCCTATTGAAGTGGAATCTCAACTGGATTTGGTACCGGGGACACAATACCTCCATCAACCGTTAAATCCCACTCCACTGATGGCGGACACCGGACACATGTCTAACACCAACATAGCTGTTACAGCCGCAGTTATCCGCTTTGCAATAGGGTGACTACTGTCGTACTTTGTGCTCATGGCAACCGACTGTTGGACGGTCAACTGTTTTGTGAAAGACGTAGCGTTCTTACGACTTCCCCTCTGGGAAGATGACCGACTACCAGCAGCAACAGCAGCAGCCGCAGTAGTAGGCGTACCGCTGCAGGATTCCATGGAAGAATCCCGGATTGAAGAGGACTCAGTCATGCTGGTGACATGGCCTGCAGGACTATATCTGATGGAGATCATGGAGGAAGTTGACGAGGAGGGTGTTGGTGGTGTGTATACAACAGGACCAAGGGATTTAGGTGTCTCTGGACTGCTGACGGTCCTAGCCACAGGTCCTGAACTAAATACTGAATTATGAAGGTTCTTCAGGTGACGTATACGGTGAACAACATTGACACCTTCATTAGCCAAATCTGTAACTGGACTGTGGGTGATCCTTCCAGCATATGCAGAGGGGGTGCTGCAAATGGTGGAAGGAGCCACCTCTTCCCGTACAGTGATGGGAACGTCAGGCTTCGCAACCACCAACACCCTTGGACTTGCCTTGGGGATTTGTGATGCCATCTCTTTAGAAGGCAGAGTTGTTTGCTGTGTTGTTGATGACAGCTTAAGTCTCTTAAATTTTTTAGGGGGAGGAGAGGAGGAGGGCTTGGATCCTTGGGTGAAGCTGAACCACTAGTCATGAACACGGGCCAGGGCCTAAGCCGTTCCTTGCCTCTCCGTGTCGTAAATGGCATATTGGCAAGTTTACGTTTCTCCTCAGATAATTTCAATTTTCTTTTTTTTGCTAATTTTAGTGAATTTTGGCTTTTTGGATTTTACATGGCCTCTACTAGGAGATTGGGCATCGCCCTTGCCAGACGACGTTGATGGCATTTCATCGTCTATGTCATGACTAGTGGCAGCAGCTTCAGCATTAGGAGGAAGTGGGTCTTGATCTTTCCCCACTTTATCCTCCAAATTTTTGTACTCCATTATATTTAAATCTCTGGTACTAATATTTCTGGACTGCAAGAACAGTGAACGTATTTTAATTTTGCAGTACTAATATTTCTGGACTGCAAGAACAGTGAACGTATTTTAATTTAGCAGTACTAATATTTATGGACTGCAAGAACAGTGAACGTAGGTAAATATTGCAGTACTAATATTTCTGGACTGCAAAAACAGTGAACGTAGGTAAATATTGCAGTACTAATATTTCTGGACTGCAAGAACAGTGAACGTAGGTAAATATTGCAGTACTAATATTTCTGGACTGAAAGAACCATGAACGTATTTTAATTTTGCAGTACTAATATTTCTGGACTGAAAGAACAGTGAACGTAGGTAAATATTGCAGTACTAATATTTCTGGACTGCAAGAACAGTGAACGTATTTTAATTTTGCAGTACTAATATTTCTGGACTGCAAGAACTGCGAACATAGGTAAATATTGCAGTACTAATATTTCTGCACTGCAGGAACAGTGAACGTAGTTTAATATCTAATACTAATATTTCTGGACTGCCTACTGAAGTGGAATCTCGACGGGATTTGGTACCGGGGACACAATACCCCCATCAACTGTCTAAAACCCACTCCACTGATGGCGGACACCGGACACATGTCTAACACCAACATAGCTGTTACAGCCGCAGTTATCCGCTTTGCAATAGGGTGACTACTGTCGTACTTTGTGCTCATGGCAAACGACTGTTGGACGGTCAACTGTTTGGTGAAAGACGTAGCGTTCTTACGACTTCCCCTCTGGGAAGATGACCGACTACCAGCAGCAACAGCAACAGCGGCAGTAGTAGGCGTACCGCTGCAGGATTGCACGGAAGAATCCCGGATTGAAGAGGACTCAGTCATGCTGGTGACATGGCCTGCCGGACTATATCTGATGGAGATCGTGGAGGAAGTTGACGAGGAGGGTGTTGGTGGTGTGTATACAACAGGACCAAGGCATTTAGGTGTCCCTGGACTGCTGACGGTCCTAGCCACAGGTCCTGAACTAAACACTGAATTATGAAGGTTCTTCAGGTGACGTATAAGGGAGGATGTCCCTAGGTGGCCAAGATCCTTGCCCCTGCTTATTTGAGCTTTACATAAGGTACATATGGCCATACATTTGTTGTCCGGATTGGGATAAAAATAACTCCAGACCGAAGAGGTGGATTTTTTTGGTCTTCTGACCAGGCATGACGATGGGCTTTTTCATCCCATGGACAACAACTGTTTCCCCCCCTGGTGCCTCATTTAAGATAACCACATCAGCATCCTCCTCGTCAAGTTCCTCCTCAGCGCCAGCTACATCAATATCCTCCTCCCAGTGTACAACATTGACACCTTCATTAGCCAAATCTGTAACTGGACTGTGGGTGATCCTTCCAGCATATGCAGAGGGCGTGCTGCAAATGGTGGAAGGAGCCACCTCTTCCCGTACAGTGATGGGAACGTCAGGCTTCGCAACCACCAACACCCTTGGACTTGCCTTGGGGATTTGTGATGCCATCTCTTTAGAAGGCAGAGTTGTTTGCTGTGTTGTTGATGACAGCTTAAGTCTCTTAAATTTTTTAGAGGGGGGGGAGGAGGGCTTAGATCCTTGGGTGAAGCTGAACCACTAGTCATGAACACGGGCCAGGGCCTAAGCCGTTCCTTGCCACTCCGTGTCGTAAATGGCATATTGGCAAGTTTACGTTTCTCCTCAGATGATTTCAATTTTCTTTTTTTGCTAATTTTAGTGAACTTTGGCTTTTTGGATTTTACATGGCCTCTTCTAGGAGATTGGGCATCGCCCTTGGCAGACGACGTTGATGGCATTTCATCGTCTATGTCCTGACTAGTGGCAGCAGCTTCAGCATTAGGAGGAAGTGGGTCTTGATCTTTCCCTACTTTATCCTCCAAATTTTTATACTCCATTATAGTTAAATCTCTGGTACTAATATTTCTGGACTGCAAGAACAGTAAACGTATTTTAATTTTGCAGTACTAATATTTCTGGACTGCAAGAACAGTGAACGTATTTTAACTTAGCAGTACTAATATTTCTGGACTGCAAGAACAGTGAACGTAGGTAAATATTGCAGTACTAATATTTCTGGACTGCAAGAACAGTGAACGTATTTTAATTTTGCAGTACTAATATTTCTGGACTGCAAGAACAGTGAACGTATTTTAACTTAGCACTACTAATATTTCTGGACTGCAAGAACAGTGAATGTAGGTAAATATTGCAGTACTAATATTTCTGGACTGCAAGAACAGTGAACGTAGGTAAATATTGCAGTACTAATATTTCTGGACTACAAGAACAGTGAACGTAGGTAAAAATAGCAGTACTAATATTCCTGGACTGCAAGAACAGTGAACGTAGGTAAATATTGCAGTAGTAATATTTCTGGACTGCAAGAACAGTGAATGTAGGTAAATATTGCAGTACTAATATTTCTGGACTGCAAGAACAGTGAACGTATTTTAATTTTGCAGTACTAATATTTCTGGACTGCAAGAACAGTGAACGTATTTTAATTTTGCAGTACTAATATTTCTGGACTGCAAGAACAGTGAACGTATTTTAATTTAGCAGTACTAATATTTCTGGACTACAAGAACAGTGAACGTAGGTAAAAATAGCAGTACTAATATTCCTGGACTGCAAGAACAGTGAACGTAGGTAAATATTGCAGTAGTAATATTTCTGGACTGCAAGAACAGTGAACGTATTTTAATTTAGCAGTACTAATATTTCTGGACTGCAAGAACAGTGAACGTAGGTAAATATTGCAGTACTAATATTTCTGGACTGCAAGAACTGTGAACGTAGGTAAATATTGCAGTACTAATATTTCTGGACTGCAAGAACAGTGAACGTATTTTAATTTAGCAATACTAATATTTCTGGACTGCAAGAACAGTGAATGTAGGTAAATATTGCAGTACTAATATTTCTGGACTGCAAGAACTGTGAACGTAGGTAAATATTGCAGTACTAATGTTTCTGGACTGCAAGAACAGTGAACGTATTTTAATTTAGCAATACTAATATTTCTGGACTGCAAGAACAGTGAATGTAGGTAAATATTGCAGTACTAATATTTCTGGACTGCAAGAACAGTAAACGTAGGTAAATATTGCAGTACTAATATTTCTGAACTGCAAGAACGGTGAATGTAGGTATTGCAGTACTAATATTTCTGGACTGCAAGAAAATATTGCACTATAATTATTTTTATACTTTTTAAATTATTTTTTTATATTTTTTTTAAATAATTTTTGTATAATTATTTATTATTATTTTTTTTTTATGATTTTTTAATAATTATAAAATTACTATGGACTTAGCAGAACAAAGCACAGGACAAAAGCACCACTGGACTCAGCAGGACAGAGCACTGGCCAAAGCACCACTGGACTCAGCAGGACAGAGCACAGGACAAAAGCACCACTGGACTCAACAGGACAGAGCACTGGCCAAAGCACCACTGGACTCAGCAGCATAAAGCACCAATGGACTGATCACAGGAGCGCAGTAGCACAGAATCACCCTTTTCCCTGATCTCAGCCCAAATGAAGATGGATGCCGCAAGCGGGGAATTTATGACATCCGAGTCTCACGAGAGCCGACGCGAGACTTGGATGTCATAGCCTCGTTTTGGTTTCATTTACCTGCCGGAAATACCCGAACAGTGCTCGGATCCCATCGGATCCGCACTGTTCGGGTGGTCTCGGATTAGCGGAATCCGAGCCCGCTCATCACTAATCCATACACTCGCATACACCGACACCTAGCCATGGCTGTGTGAAACTCTAGTGAAGTTAGAGTCATGGTCAAAAACTGCATATCATTTCAACTTATTTTTATTTCTCTTTATAGCTGTTACACGGTTCTTATGTAGTATTTTAAAGCTAACCAGTTTCGATCTTTCAGTGCTGATGGTTTAGCCAAGATACAAACAATGCAATCATGCTTTATGGGCACCCGGCATGTCTGTATAAACTTAATCAAGTGCTTCTCCCCAACATGGATCTCATTTCTGTCCCAGGTTCTTTTCTGAAATACTTTGCGACCTGAAAGGAAGCAGAGTGGTCCATTACGAATCTGTGAAAAAACAAAGACTGCAACATGCTTTTCATAACAAAACTTTGCGCTACACTGACCTTTAGAAGCAAATGCTGGGCACACGTCCTGTTTTGTCAGGTCCATAAACTTTTGAATGGGAAGTGTCAACTGAATGCATACCCACTTGTCTTACTGTCACAGGGGATTGCTCATCCTCCAACTAGTCACTCTGTAAAAAAAAGAAACAGATATGTAAATTACCAAAACCATATATCATATACAAGATTTCCAACTTACTGTCTGGATAAATGTCCATCTCTTTCAAATTCTTGCCTTTCAGTTCAGTCAGTCTTACCCTGCCTTTAAAGGTTTGCTGATCTTGGCAAATTGCTGATGCACCCTGATCTCATGTCCAAGTCTGCCAATTGATCCAATTCTGTGTCGTTTAGGTTGAGGACATTTGAAAGAGTGGCAACATGCTTTCAAAGCTTTGTAGAAGACAGTGTTTGGTGATTTTTAGCAACACACTCTAGAGCAAAAAAACATATTCAATCGTAGCCTCTGAAATTTGACAATGCAGCTGGTCTGACAAAGATATATACATTTCTCTATAAGATGTTCCATTGCGCTTTGCATTGCTGGTGTTAGCAGGGATAGAACTTTTCTCTCTCGTTTTCCTCAGATTTCAAATCATGTGAAGTGCCAGCAGAGCTTCTACCTCAAGCTTAGAAAGCACTAGAGTATGGGTGACCAACCAGTCAGAGACCAAGGGGTAAATGTATTAATGTCCGGATTCTTCAACTCCGGCGTGTTCAGCGTCTTCGGCGATTAAATTTAAAGCGGCGCTGCATTGTAAAGGGAAGTTTTCCTTTACAATGCAGCGCCGCTTTAAATTTAATCACCGAAGACGCTGAACACGCCGGAGTTGAAGAATTCGGACATTAATACATTTACCCCCAAGAGCCAAAAGATATCTATAGGTACCAGAAAGAGCCAAATTAACCTTTAATATGTGTGTGCATTTACAATATCTTGCTAAGCGAAAAAGCAAATATCCAACACATTGCCAAAATGTTCAGAATCATCATCAAAGCTCTGCAACGCACAGCACTTACCTCGGAGGATGGTTCAAAGGGCTACTTATAGTCTCTCCACAGTAGCTCACACGGCTACTGCATTCACAATCCCTCAGACCTCTTAATGTGCCCTCTGACCTCTTTACATGCCTATCTGTTCTCCCCATATGCCTATTATAAACACATCAGCCTCTCCACATGCCATAAAATCTACTGAAATGTCCAAGAAATTCTGTCAGATATTCCCACATGCCTATCAGACCTATCCAAATGCTGCTGGTACTTGAAATAATGGTTCCATAGGTAAATTATGGGAGCTTACTTAGAGGTGGACACATTTGCTTAAGTGCTTACAACTTATAACATTTGCGCCAGGTGCAACAAGTGTGTATACTTACACCCCACAATAGCGTACAAATGTGGCTTGACAGTCTTAGTAATAAATGCTAAAGTAGTATTTCCCTTCCTGCACAATATATAATGGATTATCGTATACACAAGAGAGAACAAGTTATTGACAAAGTTATTAATAAATTCAAAATTTGCATTTTCTAAATAAAATTACACTGTAAGACATTTGAAGAATGCAGTGCACGCGAGACAGCATATTTGGCAAATATAAATTCTTGCTTCTTGGAAAGTGAACTACCGTATATACTCGAGTATAAGCCGAGTTTTTCAGCACATTTTTTTGTGCTGAAAAAGCCCCCCTCGGCTTATACTCGAGTGAGGGTTGTCCCGCCCCTTTATAAAATGATTTTTGGTCTGAGAAAGCCGCCGTACAACTGTGATTGCTGTGGTGGGTTTCCGTGCGTCTAGTGGGCTACAGCATCGCTACATCACTGGCTGACCCTACCGCATGTCCACCACCACCGATAGCGAGATCATTAGAGACACAGATTCCACTTACCTCAGGTAATTATACAAGCACCGCTAGAAACACAGGAGTCACTCAGACTACAGTGCGCAATCTCCCAGTGCTTATCCGGTTACACCACCGCTACCAACAGAGTCCACATAACAGGCGTTATCTCTTCCCCACTCAGGTAATTGTACAGCCTGCACAAATAGGTACACAGGGGCAAGACGCTGCGTTCCACCAGCTTCCAACTCATATCACACAACGATCACCATTAACTTTGGCACTTTTATTCCTGGTCGTATTAATACAGGATTTCGTGCAATCCACCATCAGGATCCACACACCACTGTATATATCTCCCCTCTCAGGGATTCAAGGTTTCAGCTCACTTACTGCAGACAGCCTATTATTTATACTATATTATAGTACAAGCACTGTTCAGCACATGGAAATACCTGCTGCATTTCCCACCCTAGGCTTATAATCGAGTCAATAAGTTTTCCCATTTTTTTGGGGTAAAATTAGGTGCCTCGGCTTATATTCGGGTCGACTTATACTCGAGTATATACGGTACTCCCTTTCTCTCTAAGCAGGAAGTGCAGTGTGTTATATAATCAGGGTCGGTGCTATCATTAGGCCAATGAATAATTAGGGAGCATCACCTGTAAAGTGCTACGGAATATGCTGGCGTGATATAAATAAATGTTACAAAAATAAATAATTGAATGCGTGTGGGACCTCAACGCAACTAACCAATACAGAGAGGCTTTCACATGCTCTGACCAAACAGATAAAAGTCTCTCTGTATGAATTAGAAGAACAGGCAGCTGACTTTTTTCTCTATGCCTGTGTATTTATTTGATTGTATTTCTTTGCAGGTGAGCTACAGGTCCCAGAGGGCCAAGGATGCAAGTGCATGCTGGTGCATCACCAATTACACAGCTTACTCAAATAGAAGTGGGTACTCATTGGTCGTTTTTGAACTAAACATACCTATTGTCAGGCCCCACCAGCTGATCGTAAATCAGGTAGCTTCTGCATGACAATGGCTCAGGGGAAAAATTTCCAACATAAACACCTTACAGATTGCTTTCTTTGATTAAAAGTAAAAAAAAACATAGATTGTATAGTTAATGATAATAAATATGGCTCATATAATTATGAAATGTAAAACCAGAACACTATCTGACCTCAAGTTTGCTCAGTCCATAAAAAAATATTCAATATAGATTTAGACATTGTAAATAACAAGGAAACCACACATAGCAGTTTACTAGATAACTAGTATTAACTATTAAGATTGCACGTACGTGTAGATAGATGGTGACAACAGAACAGTAGTACATTTGCAGGCTGTTCCCCATCAGACTAGAGTTCAGGTAACCAAGATAGAATCACATTCAAGCTAAGCGTTTCAAAGGTCTGTCCTATATTTTTTCAAATCTGGAGTGTGTGTCAGTGTTGAAACATTTAAAGGCCATCAGTTCATTAAAAATGTGCATTGTAAATTGACAAAACTAGAGATGAGCAGTTTGGAATCGGAGAAATAAGACATATCTGAGTCATGACGATAAACATGAAAAGATTTGGTACAGGTGGAGAATATCTTGTCCTGGAGTAGCTGCTAGAATTGGAGCTCATGCTATAATTTGTATCTGGCAGACACCCAGTCCCTGCCCATGTCTTTTCCTTTTGATTCTGTAGAGTATTTGCATTGCTCATTGTAATGTACAACCTTGTCTGCAGGCTGTATTCTACATTATTTGTTTTCCCTTTTGACCTCATGCTGTACATGTGCTTTGATTTTGAAAGGATGGCTGCTCCATCTACAGTGCTCTATGTTTGTACAGTGTTTGATTATACTACACATGTTAAGTACCCCTGCCTGGCTTTGGTTTTGTTGTTTTGTTTTCATTAAAACAAATTACAAGATAACCAGTATAACTTGTTTGGTTTAAAAAATAAAAAAGGCACATGCAAATAGTTTAACAAACCAAGCAATTCAGCGACAGGGACTGACACTTTTATGGCTGAAATGCATGATTTTTTTGGGTCCCCACAAAAGCAAACTTTTTGATTGTTGCACTGGAGAATAGATATTGCAGACATATGGACAACTAGGTAGATGAAGATGGGCTGCACTCAGAAGAAAAATGCTGAAACACTGCTCACTCTATATTTTGAATTTACACAGCATGCCTCATGAGAAGTAAAAAAGCATTTTTTTTTCTTATGTTCTGTAATTTGGACCTCAGAGCATCTTTATTTCAGTCAGGTTGTTGTGTATATTCTGGCCATCCCGGCTTTGCTTGTACAGTCTTTGTTATGCAGTACGGCTATACTGTTATGTCTTTCATATATAATGGGATGCTTGTTTGTATATTGACAATCGTGTTATGACTGCTTGTTCACTTAAATGTTTGTGTGAATATTTATTTTGAAAACCAATAAAAACACACTGGATTAAAAAAACAGAATAAGGGGGCGTGCCTTATCATCCATCGTGGATGGGCTCCTGTCTAATCTCACTGATTCCCTTTCTCATCTCACTGATTTGTTTGGGTAACACTGCCCTATTTGTCACCTATTTCTGAGTCCCCCTGCGCTGATCACCTGGTGAAGTCCTGAAGTTGATCTTCAGGCGCTGCACAAAGTGCAAAGCAGATCCCTCAGCGGGGCCTACCAAAGCCTAAATATCCCCTAGAGCAGTGGTTCCCAAACTGTGTGCCGCGGCTTCCTGGGGTGCCGTGGCGATCTCAAAGGGGTGCCGCGGCCAGGGCAGGTGATAAGCAAGACAGGGGACTACTTGGTAATTATTTTTGCTAAGGGGTCTCTTGAAAAAATTATGGAGAGCCTAAGGGTACCTCGAACTGAGAAAGTTTGGGATTCACTGCCCTAGAGGATCCCCGGAGGAAGGGACGGGTGCTGCCCCATTTCTGTGTTGGCTGTTCCCATCACGCTAACACTGCTGTGAAGTGCTGTCAGTGCCCCAGGACACTGAAATTTTCCAGACAAAATTGCCGCCATTACCAGCTTGACCCGCAAGATGGCGTTATGTGCTCCACATAATCTTGAAATTGGGACACTCGTTGGAGATCGCGGAGACTGAAGTGTCCTAAGCCCTCCTCTGCAGCCTGCACTGAGCCTTGCCCTCTCGCTCGTGATCCTGTACTTGGAGAGGAAACTCGAGGTGGATCTCCTGCAGTTCGGGTGAGTGGCTGTAGGGCATTATACAGCAGCTGCAGCTGTAAAGTTCACTTACTATTTCCAGCACTTCTATGGCTGTATAATTAACACAAACTTTGTAGCACACATATCAATTATCCTCCTGATGTCAGGAACTCCTCCAGCCAGTACACCAACACCCGGAGTCTGCTCTGACAATCTGGTGTTCACTGGAGCCCCTAGTGGTGGGGACAGACTACAGAGGGTCGTGTGATGTGTACCAGCTGTGGAGAACCCAGGAGCAGAGGGTAATGGCAGACAGCGAATCCAGAAAACAGGCCGAGGTCAAAGGTCACTTGCTAGATAGAATAGTCAGAATACACGCCAGGGGTCGGGGGGTTGGGGTCACAAGCAAATCAGCAGAAACGAAGGTACAAGCCAAAAGGTCGCAGACACAGGCAAGAAGACAATCCAGAGTTCAGGCAGGGGTCATACACGGCAAACAGAGGTCCAAAGGTTAACACCAAAAGTACAACAGCAGGCAGCAACACAGGAATCTGGAAGCTATAACCGGCAGGGAGGCTAAGCCCTCCCTGCCTTAAATACTACCAGCAGCCAATCAGAGCCTGGCTCTGACAAATACACAGCCCCCTGTATAATTAAATGACATTCATTAATTAGCCCGCAGGCTAGTGGGGCCGATGTGCGCATGCGCCTGGCTTTCTTTCATTGCCGGGACGTGGCGCTGAAGTGGAGGTGTCCAACCGCTGCCTTGGCAACAGCCGGGTCACCGCCAGAAGGGACGTCCCGGTCATCAAGGTGACGTCCCGGTCGTGAAGGTGACGGCCGGGACGCCGGGGAGCCCAGGAGACGAGTCGCAGTGGCAGTGAGTACCGCCGCGGCTCGTAACACCTGAAAGGACTTTTGCTATTTTCATTTCTCCAGGAGTTAACCTGTCGGCAATTAAAGGAGCTACTACTGCCATCTGGTGGTGCTTTTGTATTATTCACCTTTACCCAGTGCCTACACTTGTTCAATGGCTGTATGACTTTTTACTCCTTGGTGACATCTTGTGGTCAAATGGTCTAACTGTAGGTCGGACACTGCAAAACTGCCACTTAGTCGCTGCTCCTATTGTTACAAGTTGATCTCCTACCAGATTCAAAAAACAAACAGAAAAGAGCGCTAAGCTTCACACCAAAACATCCATTGATTAAAATATAAAAACATAAAAAAGACGACAATATAGCTTGTGAGGTGGTGTCTGGCTCTTCAAACCATAGGTGTAACACAATCAAGATAAATAACTTTGATTTTGATACAAAAAATCTAAGCCTAAAGAGAAAGTTGAACCTTAAGCAGAGTTCCCTTCATTCATCATCTTCATCATCAACATTTGTTTATATAGTGCCAGCAAATTCCGCATCACTTCACAATTGGAAAAAAACATTAATAAAACAATACTGGGTAAGACAGACAGACAGAGAGGTAAGAGGGCCCTGCTCGCAAGCTTACAATCTATCGAACACATATACAGTGATAACTGGACCTTCTATACTCCTGGGCTAATGCATCAGCTTCTCACAGCTGCGTGTGAAGGCGTATAAATTTTGGAGCCAAAATGCAGAAGCAGATGTAAGGAAAAAGCTCCAAATCGCTCTAAGTACTTAGCCAATACTCCATCCTGTGGAGAGAAAGATAGTAGACATCTCTCCTTTGATCCAACCCGTAAGCAAGCACAATCTACCAGATTCCCTGACTCTTTTGAGCTTTTTCAATATATATATATATATATATATATATATATATATATATATATATATGCCACAGCTACACTATGGTCATTTACAACCTATAGAACTGTTTTCTGCTGGCTCCACGATCCACCACTAGAAGAAGCTCCAATACTAATTCACTCATCCAGCTTTCCATACATCATCTGGATAACCTGTGTGCACCCTTTCATTGGGGGTGCAGCTACCCACTCTGCCCCATCTGTACTGATTCCCCCTGGGCAGACCTCTGCTACTCTTATGACTCTCACCTTACACAGCTCTGTGGGTTTTACCATGCAGTTCTGATCAATCTCAGATAATTGCCTAACTATGCTGTGATACTTTAATTTGTCCTGTGTGTGGACCATTCATCATTGGAACAGTCTATGTTAACCAAACCTGCTGCATTCCCTTTTTTTCTCTCTCTGCTCTGTATGTACAATGCCCAAGTATAAAAAGTCTGGATCTCAGTCACTTGTAAAATACCTCACCCCGAGCTGCTCCATCTTTACCAGGCAGCCGTCCTCACTTTCTGCACCTGGTAGTGACTCTGAAATAGTAGATGACCCATCTGCTCACTCCACTAAAGTGGACTTTATTGCACTTTTCTCTAGAAATGAGAAACATTAAACAGATTATCAAGGAAGAGGTGTCCAAAGCTATGTCCAATTATCCTCGGCAGTTGCCGATATTGATAACAGAGTTGATACACTGGAGTGGTTTCAAGAAGAAATTATCCAATTCCAAAAATTCTTGGAGCACGAATTTGCTTCTATACGAAAACAGTCTCCAGTCTCTTGCTAACAAAAAGGAGGTCGCTGAAAACAGAGACAGAGACAATAACCTCAGAATCCGTAATATCCCAGAGACTGTGGAGGGGCCACAGCTTGTGGAATATCTTCTCCGTCTCTTTCGCATGCTGGCCCCCTCCATCTCTAATGACTTGTTCCGATTAGACAGAGGCCACCGGGCGCTCCTCTCCTGATCACAGGATGATGACTCCCCAAGAGATGTTATTCTTCACCTCCACTATTATAAGGCGAAAGAACAAATTCTTTGTGGGGCTAGGGGACGCTCTGAGATCTCCATGGACGGGATTAAAATTCTCCTATTCTAAGACTTGGTCCCCTAAACTTTGATCAAGTGGAAAGAGATGAGAGAAGTGACTCAAGGTCTTAGAGATCATAATATAAAGTACAGATGGGGATTTCCCTTTGCCCTCCAGGTTCAGAAAGAGGGTAGAGTTATGTCTGCTACATCCCTGGAAGAGGCTCGCTCTTTGCTTCTGAAACTGACGCTCCCGATACCTGCCTCGCTACCATCAGAACGATCCCCTGGACATTGTGCTACCCCTCAACCACAAAGAGCTCCGATACAGGTGTGGCATTCCGCCCCCTCCAGGGAGGACAACTCTTCCTTCTCCTGAAAAGGCACTGACTCCGCTGCTTGAACCTAGTCTAACCCTCTTCACCCTCTGTTAACGCTTGAATGAGGGCCTTCAAATTTATACAAATCCTGCTTGAAATGTCTTAGGGTTTTATGTGTTTTTTCTCTAATATTATCCCTGCAGGTTTCGGGATTGTCTTGGATTTCAGCATCTCAACTCTACGTTTGTCAGCTGCAACTTTCTCTCTTATGGGCTTGAGCTCTCGAGGACAACATCTCGCATGTTGTCTTTGTTTATTCACCTGTAGATAAGTGTGTTGTTTCCTTTACTTATTACATGTATACACTACACAATGCTTTCTCTAGTTTGGTATTTGTTATATTTTATGATGCTACACATTGCCCTGATGTTCCAATGCATCGTTATTTTTCAGTTTCATGTTTTGGTCCAACCACCCACCATGGACCCCTGAGGTTCACGCATAACACTACCCCATCTGGTGGATGCCAGAGCAACATCACACCCCTCTGGTCACTAGGATCAGCTTCGGACATATTCAACCCCTAGGCCATCTTTCTCCTGTATTCGATTTCTCGGGCTACTCATATACATGACCCTAGCTCCTACTTCCTCATCCCACCCTAACTTACTTCTTCCTCGCCCCTACCCTTGAGACCGAGTGTTTGGGCTGCCAGTGGCCCGGTCCGCTTTCATTTTCCTCTTCTGCTCTAGCGGCTTCACCCATTCCCCATGGCTACAAAAATTGACGTGAAAGGGTTAAATTGCCCTCAGAAGAGATATACTTTGTTTCATACTATTAGACAGCTGAGGGGTAACAGTCTTCTTACAGGAGACTAATTTTTCTGTCTCCCGCCATTCTGAACTTGAATCTAAACACTACCCTTGCTCTTACCATGTCAAATGAAGGAGAGATGAGAGAATAGTCAGGGCTAGCCAAGGTCAAACACAGGAAACTTAGCAGGAGACAACAGGAATGCTGGAGTAGGTGACCCAATACTCTGGCACCAGCGTGGTGCCAGAGGCTGCTTTAAATAGTGCTGTGGCCCAAACAATAGCGCCAGCAGCATGACGTCAGCAACATAGCCTCCAATAGCATCCTGTTGCTTAGCAATGGGATGCAGATTTGCAGTGCAGCCGGCAGGGTAAACCGGAAGTATCGAGTCTGGTTGCCTGGCAACCAGACACAGGGGAACTCAGACAGGCGGCCATGCCGAAGGGAGCAAGGGATGGCGCCTTACACAGAGTGGTTCTGGTGGGTGACTTTAATGCTACCCTAGACAACCACCTGGACAGATCCACACCTCCCCCTCAATCGATCAGTCAGATTAGTGATACCAACTCGAAATCCTTGAAACTCCCTCTCTCCCAAACCCTGTTGTTTGATGCATGAGGAGTTAGGGAGCCCACCGTGAAAAAGTTCATCTTCTATTCACCGGTCCACGGCGTGTACACGTGGTTGGACATGGTCTTCCTATGCATTGACCTAGCTCAATATATTCTTGGGCGGAAACCTGGCGCCTAAATGATAGAACCCTCTTTAACCCACAGCTTAAATCGCAGATAGACACAGAAATCCGCCACTATTATACAACTAACATTGATCCCTCTTTCCAATGCTCCTCTGGGACGCCCCCAAAGCTGTGAAAAAATTATCACAAAAATACCTTGAGGTCTAGATGAGCAGTGACTTTAAATAGAACCCCTAAGGCTTCGGGCTTGCCTGATGACTATGTTAAGCTAGTGGCAGCAAGAGAGGAGTTAAATTTTCTACTTTCGACCAGGGCAGAAAATTCTCTAAAGTGTCTGAACCAAGCATTTTATAAAAAGAGGGACAAGGCGGATAGACTGCTGTCATCTGGGCTGCGATCTAAACGCTCTCAAACCCCTTAAACTTACCATCTGATGTCTTCATCTGTATGGGATCCAATCTAGTAAGCTTGCAGTCCAATAAGGCTTGAAACCAAAAACCAAAGCAAACCAAAATATTACCAAAGGTCCTGTGGTCCAGGTCCAGGAGTAAAAAAAAAAAAAATTAAAGCCCAAAAAGAAATTAAATTCCATATGTCCATGAAAATCATCTTCTTTTCTTCAGTCAAAAAGACCCTGTAATATTCCAAAATTGCTTGTAATCCATCTTCTGTTCTTCAGTCCCAAAATAAATCCACAGAAACAGGTTTGGCACAAAAATAAACCTTAATGAACAACCGGAATTTTGTTCCTCTATGGAGGAACACGTGACACAGAAAAAAATATAAACAGACACGAGGGAGTAATTGTATTAAGCTGAGAGTTTTCCAGCGGGTTTGAAAAACCAATCAGATTCTAGCTATCATTTATATAGTACATTCTGCAAAATGATAGCTAGAATCTGATTGGTTGCTATAGGCAACATCTCCACTTTTCAAACCTGCCGGAAAACTCTCATCTTAATACATTTACCCCGAGGTCTATTTATACTGTAAGAAGTTTTCCCACGCTGTCATGGGAAACCCTCTACAGTATAAATAGACCTCGCGAATACATGCATTGTCAGATAAACAAAAGGTAGTTTATTCCAAATTTCTTTTACATTGTAATATATTTATTAAGGAGAGCATTTTGCAGCATCAATCCCCGCAGCAGCATCAGCCCCTCCTTGTAACACACTGAAGTTTTCGCACAGAAAAGGGAGGGGTACATTCTGCACATACTGTCTAGCATTTTTCCCATATACATACAGCTGCTGGACATACTTTACTTGTTTACACTCTACAATCCACAGACTATATCACTGTTATTCATCAAACTGTTTAGAAAAAAAGAAAAAAGATTTACGTAATCAAATTTTAACATCAAAGGTATCTGTTATAGGGAAGGTAAATTTGTAAGAAGTCTGCTCATGCCAGCACTATAGCACTTACCAAAAATTAAACCATGCTTGCTTTACGTGCCACTAGCAGCTGACCCTTCAGCAAAGATTGTTTTTAACCCATTTTAATGCGGTGGTACTCACTGTACCACAGCTGATACAGCATGTCAAAAGTCTTGTTGTTTGACGCAAGCGTGAAGTGTCATTCCTTCATGTTATATTGTAACTCTTTGTATAGTGTATCCAGCCAAATAGCTAATTGACTCAAGCCATTCCATTGTATAATCAAGGTAACAGATACTGTATGTATAACAGTTAAAGTATCCACTGATAGACCCCTGCTGTAAGGAGGAGGCATGAGACATTTGACCCTACTCCCTGTGTATAGAGCCAAGAATATAGGGAGAGCAGAATGCCAAGATAGTGATTCTAGCTTGGAGAATCCTGGTGTACAAGACATCAGCAAAAAGAACACTGGGTAGGCATTGTAGTGCTGCTGGAGGAAACTCTACCAGGACAGGGTCTGTGTCTAGCTAAACGGTAGTGTTGATATTGCGGGAGGATAAGACCCTGAAAGAGACTGAGGGCTAGATTTATTAAGCTGTGGGTTTGAAAAAGTGGGGATGTTGCCTATAGCAACCAATCAGATTCTAGCTTTCATTTATTTAGTACATTCTACAAAATGGCAGCTAGAATCTGATTGGTTGCTATAGGCAACATCCCCACTTTTTCAAACCCGCAGCTTAGTAAATTTAACCCTGAGACTATTACTTTGGAGTGCTGACTACAAGTGGCTGCTGCGGGGTATATACTACTCAATTATCCTGTATCTTGCGAACGTCTTGTGGTGTTGTGCTGTCATAATAAAGCCTTATTTTGGAAATATTCTGGTCTACCCGAGTGAGTTTAATCCCATCCCAGCTAAGGGTGGTATCCTCACAATCACTTTTACGATGCTGGATATCCCGATACTACTTACCCCGGCAGGATTACAGTGAAGACCGCATCGCCAAATCACTGGAAACACAGGCAGCTTGAAAGGCAGACTTCACTTAATTGCGGCAGGTGAAGAGCCTGGCAGAGTCAGATGACGTCAGAATGAAGAGACACACTGTCATCCGAGCTCTTAAGGTACTAATTTAAGGAGGCGCCACCTGTACAAAGTACATGGCTTACTAAAAAACCTTGTACAGGCGGCGCCTACTTAAATTAGTACATTAACAGCTCAGATTACATTGTTTCTTTCTCTTCATTTGGACATCATCGGATGCTGCCGGCCTCTTCAGCTGCCGCAATTTAATAAAGTCTGCCTTTCAAGCTGCCTGTGTTTCCAGTGAGTCTGCGATGCAGTCTTCGCTGTAATCCTGCTGGGGTAAGTAGTGTCAGCAAATCCAGCATCGTAAAATAGTACCCAACCATTTTGATGACAGATTCACTTCATAACACAATGCTAGTCACAATATTTAAATCTTCTGTCTGGGTCCTGTAAACTGCAGTAATACAGACAAAACAAGTTACCCTTGACTTAGAAGACTTTGTCACCGTGTCTGGTGGAAATGTCCCAACAAAAAACCAGGAAGAACAATACAATTAAACATATCAAACATTGTAGAATAACAAGATCAATAACTAATAAGCGCAAAAATGACAAAGAAGCCTTCAACTTGTTATCAAATCAATACACACATGAATTTAAAGAGATAGAGAAAAAAACTATATCAGCAGACTCACTAAAGAGCACAGAACGCTTATCAGAGCACAGTCAGAGAGATTAAAAATTAACACAGGTAAATTGCTTCCAATCAGAGCACACGAGCAGAAAACAAGTCTTTACCTGCGGCTGCTTGTGCTGTCATCAGAATCTGGTCCACCTATGCTGTTTGGCATTCATACCCTTAGTTGTGCTCGATAGACCTAGCTGAAAACACCAACTGTCATACCTGTTTCAAACAAGAAATCTAAAGATATGAGAATGAAACAGTCAAATTTATTAACTCTCATGTACACGCACAATTCTGGTCTAAACACAGATCAGAAGGGCAGCAATAATACATTTGTCCATATAACGGGGTAGATGGTTGGCACACCAGAAGTAGTGAAAGGTAGGATTCCACAGGCCAGGTGGTATGGTAGAGAGGTAAAGGACCCACTAGTAGTAATGGAATGAAACAAGGAACTCAGGGCTAAAACTGCATAAACTCATGAGTTTATTTTCTTTATTTGCAGCATAACATTTTACCACTATGACAGACTTGTAGCAGTAGTGCAGCAAAGTTATACCACAAGACAATATGCAAAGTTATCCAATGTGTCAGAAAATAAATAACACATTAGGAATCAGCAACTTGCAAGCATATATCACGACAACACAAAGGTCACTGAATAAATATATCTCACTTCAAAGTTAAGCACTGTGTGTCAGTGAAATGGGTTTCACTGGATAAATACTTTGAGAGACAACTGGTTGCCCATAAGTTAATTAGACACTAAATGCTGCAGCAGCAAATTATCTATACAAATCAGTCACAATACTTTTAGTGCAATCATAACGATTATACTTATCACACAAAAATCAGTAGAGATGCAACAAGGATTAATCCATCTTTTTCAAGTTAGATGCTTTAGAAGAAATGACTGTAAATTAGGGTCACTTTACAATAGACAGAACCCAAGGGGCAAAAACTATAATCCACAGGTTTAAGAGAAGTGTCAGCCGACACGTGAAGCTTATTTACTTGTACAACATGAAATCAGTAATCAGCTTGCCACATGTGTGACTCCTGAGCTCAGTGTAAACAGCAATTCGACACAATAAACGACTTCCACTGTAAAAAATTCAATCTCCATTTAGTAATCTGTCTAATGGAATAAGCAGATCTCTCCCAGCAACTGTAGGGTTAAACTTGCAATTCTCTCCTCAGTAACCATTTTAGACAGTTTCACAATAGAACAAACTTAATCTCTGGTGCTAGTATAGGGCATATACATCTATATTGAAACAATATCTCCTAGATATCAAATGCAGCAACTCAAAAAAGGAGGCAGTGTAAAACCTCCATACAAATATAGCAAAAAAAGGAAAACAGAAATGCGCAGAAGTACCTAATTGAGCATTTATTATGAATGTAACACAAATATATAAAATAAGTACATCAAAACAGTAAAAAGCCATAAATCCTATAACATACAATATGGATATTTATAGATGCTATGTTGCCCGTTCTATCCTGAGGTTCACTGTCGGGCTGGAGACCTTATCAATAAGTGGAACCTTTGTTTCTATATCTGCTTTCTATCCGGATCTGTGGTGCGTACCAAAGAGACTATTACTGCCTTATACCCGGAGCCGATCGTATGGTAAGGAGTTTACTCACTTTGCCTGCTGCTAAGAGGATATTCACTATTTGCTGGCTGCAATCACGGAACGATATCATTTCCTGGAGGTATGTGGTCCTTAATTTAATAGTAGCCGCTGATGCGGTAACAAGTAATATCCCCGCTGGAACTTTGATATACCCGCTGTGGTCTCATACTCGGGGTCCTAAATACATATAGGCCGCGGTAAGGTCCATTTACAACCTCTTTACTCGATGGGGTGATTATATGCCTATATACCAGCTAAAATTACCATCTGATCTGACTGTGAACAGCTCTCAGGATAAGCCTATATAAAGAACATTCCTTTTTTTCATGTACATGTATTTTTTCAAATCATTATCAGGACATCTTTTTTTTCTCAATATGGAATAAACAAAATCCAATTACCATATTTTACCAGCTGGTTATACATATATATTTTTTATATTCATTCAAGGTTTTATTATTATTTTTATATCTTTTTATTACAATTCAATTGAGGTCATATGGTCTGTTTTTCATTGCACCTATGCTTGAGTTCCTTATTCATGTCTATGAAAGGCTAGCATCTATAAATATCCATATTGTATGTTATAGGATTTATGGTTTTTTACTGTTTTGATGTACTTATTTTATATATTTGTGTTACATTCATAATAAATGCTTAATTAGGTACATCTGCGCAGTTTCACAATAGAATCAAATTTCTGATGTACTATAGACAGACTCTTGTGACAAATGATTTCTCACTATGTCCCTTGCACACAGTGTCAGATTGCAGCAGATTTGGCTGGAATAAACTCTTTCTTCAGACAGCAGCATAACCTCTCAATAGCAATATTACAGCCCCTGTCAGAGGTTTTAATAATGCAGTTTGAGTTCTCGCTTAAATAACTTGAACATGGCAAAGCAAAATAAACGTATCTGTCTTCATATGAGACCTGCTGACATCTCATGGGCAGTGGCAAGTTAGGTCTTTTACTGTACGCTAAAGATGTTTCCTTCTGGGCTGACTTTTACATCTGGCTGTTACATACTTTTTCTGCAAACATCCCTCAGGCAATGGATCAGCAACAGCTCTCAATGGCTCTTGGTAGGAAGATCCTTTATTATCCCAGTAACCAGTCGGACATCACAATACACTAGCCAGACCATTTTTGTCTCTTTGCCAAGAATCTCCTGAAGCCTTCTAGTACATTCTGGCACAGTTTTCAAGGGCTTTTGCAACTTGTTGCAGTGTTTAACTGTCTCTGCGTGCTTCTAGTGCATTCTGGGACTCTAGTGAGTAGCCTGGGGGCTGCAGTTTTCTGTTTGTCCACCCCTAAATGGCCAACACAATTTGCATTGAACTTCCTAGAGGCACTCTATAGTTTTCTGATTTGCAGGGTATTGCATTCCTGTTTTATAAGCAATAATCTTGGCACCCTTACGCAGAGGGGCGTTTAGCTTGGCATTTACACTGATTGAATAAATATTAATTACGTGCTCCTCTACTCAAAGAATGTGCCTCCTTAACCACAATGTGTCAAAATAAGAGGCCTTTGGACTTCCAGTGAACCATATCTTAATTTCACTCCATTCTCACTTCTCCAATCCCTTGCCATCTACCGATTTTGGCTGCTTTGTTTTGCCGTACCCCACCTTATACAACACCAGGGTGGTTTGTGAACTACAAAACTGCACTACTGAGAGAGTTCAGCTCCTACTTTGGGGCCTCATGAGCTGATTTTTGCACCAAAGCAACAACGGTAGCTATTTGTTGTTAGGAACTCCCAAGTCAGTACAGTGAAACTCGGGAACTACTCTGAAGGCCAGGTGTTTGCTGGAGCCCCTAGTGGTGGGGACAGACTGGGCTGCGGGCCGACTGAGGGTCGAGTAACGTATACTGACTTAAGGAGTTCCCAGGAGTGGAGTGATTGGTGGACTGAAGTATAAGAAGAATCCTAGGTCAAAAGGTCACAGGCACAGATGCAATATCCAAGGGCAAGCGAAGGGTCAAACTCACAGGCAGAGAAGCAAAATCCAAATTCCAGGCAAAAGGTCAAGGTCAGAAGAGAAGGGTCACAGGTCCAATAACAAGCAGGGGTCAAAACACGGGTAGTCAAATCCAAGGTAGCAGGAACCAAAATGGATAGCACAAGCAGGCAGCAGAACTGAGGGCAGAACGCTATAACCGGCAGTGAGGCTGCAGACCTCACTGCCCTAAATACCACAAGCCACCAATCAGAGCCTAGCTCTGAGTCTCACACAGCCCCCATGATAATTACATTAATCAGCCCACAGGCTGTGTTAAATTGCGCGCATGCGCCCGACCACTAGTACCGCCGGGACGCAGCGCTAGATTATCAGCGTCGGACCGTTGCCTTGGCAACGGCCGACCAGGAAGTGGAAATGACGTCCCGGTCGTCAAGGTGACGGCCGGGACGCTAGCAGAACCAGGAGACGAGCCGCGGCGGCTCGTAACAGTACCCCCCCTTGAGGAGGGGTTAAGGAACCCCGACACCCCGGTTTAGTAGGAAATTTCCTGAAAAATTCTCTGAGTCTCCCAGTATGGAGACGCCTCCGCGGTATCCAGCATCGCTCCTCAGGTCCATAACCCTTCCAGTGTACCAGAAACTGAACTTGGCCTTGGACTCTCCTTGAGTCAAGGATTCTTTCAATGATATATTCCTGGTCTCCATTCACATCCAACGGCTGGGGCCTGCTAGAGGAAGGCTGACTGAATCTGCTGGGAGCAGCGACTTTCTTCAGAAGCGAACAATGGAAAGTAGATGGTATCTTTAAAGACGGTTGGAGTTTTAACCTGAAAGCCACTGGATTTATCTTTTTCTCAATTGAAAATGGTCCAATGTATCGGGGCCCCAGTTTCTTGCAAGGTTGCCTCAACTTGATGTTCCGTGTGGACAACCAAACTCGATCTCCCACCTTCAGAGAACATGGCACACGATGACGATCAGCGAAAGCCTTGGATTTTTGCGAGGCTTGACCCAGGGCAGAGTGCACCTTTTTCCAGATAGATCTCAACCTAGCCGTAAAAGCAGGTGTTCCAGAACCCCCACTGGGAACAGCAGTAGAGAAAGAGTTAGACTTCGGGTGAAATCCAAGGTTGCAGAAGAACGGAGATGTGTGTATTGTGGAATGGCAGGAATTGTTGTAAGCGAATTCCACCCAGGGCAAGAGAGAGGACCAGTTATCATGAAATTTTGAAACATAGATGCGTAAAAACTGTTCCAAGGACTGGTTGGTTCTTTCTGTCTGACCATTCGACTGCGGGTGATACGCTGAGGACAAACTGATAGTGATCCCAATGGACTTACAAAAAGATCTCCAGAATCGTGCAATAAACTGAGATCCTCTGTCGAGACGATGTCTTCAGGAAGACCATGGAGATGAAAGATGTGGGTCAGGAACAAGGTAGCCAAAGTCCTGGAATCCGGTAGTTTGGGTAAGGATATAAAATGTGCCATCTTACTGAATCGGTCCACGACTACCCAAATGGTGTTATGACCTGCAGATACTGGAAGGTCGACAATAAAATCCATCGAAAGATGGGACCAAGGTCTGCTTGGAGCAGGTAAGGGTAGCAGTAGACCAGCAGGACGGTTCCTAGCAGATTTGTTTCTAGCACACTCCGGACAGGCACGAACGTAAGTCTCCACATCATCCGATAAGGTGGGCCACCAAAGCCAGTGAGAAAGGATTTCAATAGTCCTACGAATTCCCGGATGACCAGCAGAGCGGTTGTTGTGACCCTCTATGAGGACCGGTTTCCTTAGATGAACCGGGACAAATAACTTGTTGAGAGGTATCTGAACGGGAGCAATTTTCTGGAAGTGTTGGATAGTGGCTCCCAGATCCTGGGTGAGTCCGAGATGAATTGAAGTGGAAGGAATAATAGACTGCGAGTCAGGAGTTTGAGGATTCTGAGCCAAAATACTTCGGGACAAAGAATCAGCCTTAATATTTTTTGCACCTGGACGAAATGTGATGATGAACCTAAATCTGGTGAAGAATAGGGCCCAGCGAGCCTGCCTGGGATTCAGAGTTTTTGCAGTCTGAATATATTGGAGGTTTTTATGGTCTGTGAAGATGGTAATGGTGTGTGCAGCCCCCTCCAACCAATGTCGCCATTCCTCCAATGCCAACTTAACAGCCAATAGTTCACGGTTTCCGACGTCATAATTACATTCCGCTGGCAGAAATTTTCTCGAGAAAAATGCACAAGGATGTAGTTTTTTACTCTGTGAGTCTTTCTGAGAGAGAATGGCACCAGCACCGACATCCGAAGCATCCACCTCCACAATAAACGGAAGTCCTGGGTCAGGGTGTCTAAGGACTGGGGCGGAAATGAATGCAGCTTTGAGAGCTGAAAAACTCGCCAGTGCTTCTGCGGACCACTCCGCTGGGTTTGCTCCTTTTTGAGTGAGGGCAGTGATAGGAGCCACTAACGAGGAGAATGAGCCAATAAACCTACGGTAATAATTGGCGAAGCCAAGGAATCTTTGGATCGCCTTCAAGTTAGTAGGTAGGACCCAATCCTGAATTGCCTGCACCTTGGCGGGAACCATAGCGAATTCTGATGAGGAGATGATATAACCCAGGAATGCCACTGTGGACACCTCGAATTTGCATTTCTCCTGTTTTGCGTACAGATGATCACGCAATCTCAATAAAACCTGGCGGACGTGCTGACGATGCTGAGATAGAGATTCAGAATAAATTAAGATGTCATCCAAATAAACAACCACTGTTTTTCCCAAGAACTCACGTAATACATCGTTAATCCGATCCTGAAAGACTGCCGGAGCATTGCACAAACCGAATGGCATTACGAGATATTCGTAATGTCCCGAGTGGGTATTAAAGGCAGTCTTCCACTCATCCCCCTTCCTGATTTGGATAAGATTGTAGGCCCCTCGGAGGTCAATTTTAGAGAATACAGTAGCTATTTTTAATTGATCGAACAGAACAGAGATCAAGGGTAACGGATACATGTTCTTAATCGTGATGCTATTTAGTCCACGGAAATCGATGCAAGGCCTCAGGCTGCCATCTTTTTTAGAAACGAAAAAACAACCTGCGCCAACCGGGGACTTAGAAGGGCGGATGAACCCTTTCCCCAGGTTTTCTTTTACATATAATTCCATGGCCTGAGTTTCAGGAAGGGATAGTGAATATAAACGCCCTTTGGGCAACTTAAAACCGGGTACCAATTCAATGGCGCAGTCGTATTCCCGGTGTGGTGGAAGTGAATCAGCTTTTTTCTTGCAAAAGACATCACTGAAGTCCTGATAGGGTAACGGCAACAATTCTGGACTAGGCTGTATAATTCTAAGAGGCAAAGTCAAGCAGGACGTAGAGCACCCGGGACTCCGACGGACAATCTCCCCTGTTTTCCAATCAATAAGGGGGTTATGACTGCGAAGCCATGGATACCCCAATATCAAAGGAGCAGAGGGACAAGAGATGAGATAAAAGGAGAGCTCCTCCGTATGGAGGACTCCTACAGACAACCGAACCATTGGAGTCCTGGCGAGAATCCTTCCCCCAGGCAAGGGGTTACCATCCAAACCACATGTGGTGATGCTTGATCCTAACCTGATATGTGGAATATCAAGTGTCTGAGCCAAATGCATATCCAGGAAATTACCAGCCGCACCACTGTCAAAAAAAGCTTTCAGGTCCATGGATCTCTCACGGAAAGTTAGACGTCCAGGGACTAATAAGGAATTGTCTGAAGAGGTAATCTGAAGACCCAAGCGCACCTCTTCATCTGCACTTAGGCTTTGGAGTTTCCCGGCTTGCTGGGACATGAACGGACTAAGTGGCCTGGTTGACCACAATACATACACAAACCTAGTGAGCGTCTTCTGGAGCGTTCCTCCGGAGGCAATCGATAAGCGCCCAATTGCATAGGTTCAGAGGAATCGGGCAAAGTGTTATCGGAGCTTGTGAAAACGTCCATCGGAGCAGCGGACTCCCGTTCAGCCTTTCTCTCTCTGATCCGACAATCAATTTTTATGACAAGTTGCATCAGGTTCTCCAGCGTGTCGGATATCGGATACTGAACTAAGGAATCCTTAATCTGCTCGGTAAGTCCTAAGAGAAATTGGCTTCGCAATGCTGGGTCGTTCCAGGCGCTATCAGTGGACCATCGCCGAAATTCCGCACAATACTCTTCCGCTGAGCGACGTCCTAGCCTTAGCGTACGGAGATGAGCCTCAGCTGAGGCTACCCTATCCGGGTCATCGTACAATAACCCCAGAGCTTGAAAGAAGGCATCCACAGACTGTAAGGCTGGACTTGTGGAAGGCAAGGAGAAGGCCCAAGACTGCGGGTTGCCCTGGAGTAATGAGATGATGATCCCTACCCTCTGCTGTTCGGAACCAGAGGAACGTGGTTTCAGACGAAAGTACAATTTGCAGCTCTCTTTGAAATTACGGAAGGCTGGCCTGCTTCCAGAGAATCGGTCAGGCAAATTCATCTTAGGCTCCGGTGTGTCACCAGCGGGAACTTGCTGGAGCTGCCGATTTCTAGAAACCCCTTCTTGGACTGCCAGACACTGGGATAAGGTCTGCACCACTTGGGAAACCGCCTGTATCTGGTTAGCCAGAATCTGGGCTGGGGACAGATTCGACTCTTCTCCATCCATGGCCATATGATACCAATCTTCCTTGGCCGGTTATAATGTTAGGAACTCCCAAGTCAGTACAGTGAAACTCGGGAACTACTCTGAAGGCCAGGTGTTCGCTGGAGCCCCTAGTGGTGGGGACAGACTGGGCTGCGGGCCGACCGAGGGTCGAGTAACGTATACTGACTTAAGGAGTTCCCAGGAGTGGAGTGATTGGTGGACTGAAGTATAAGAAGAATCCTAGGTCAAAAGGTCACAGGCACAGATGCAATATCCAAGGGCAAGCGAAGGGTCAAACTCACAGGCAGAGAAGCAAAATCCAAATTCCAGGCAAAAGGTCAAGGTCAGAAGAGAAGGGTCACAGGTCCAATAACAAGCAGGGGTCAAAACACGGGTAGTCAAATCCAAGGTAGCAGGAACCAAAATGGATAGCACAAGCAGGCAGCAGAACTGAGGGCAGAACGCTATAACCGGCAGTGAGGCTGCAGACCTCACTGCCCTAAATACCACAAGCCACCAATCAGAGCCTAGCTCTGAGTCTCACACAGCCCCCATGATAATTACATTAATCAGCCCACAGGCTGTGTTAAATTGCGCGCATGCACCCAGCCACTAGTACCGCCGGGACGCAGCGCTAGATTATCAGCGTCGGACCGTTGCCTTGGCAACGGCACACCAGGAAATGGAAATGACGTCCCGGTCGTCAAGGTGACGGCCGGGACGCTAGCAGAACCAGGAGACGAGCCTAACATTTGTGGAATAAATTCCCTAAATAAGCTTTGGACACTACTACACCCCCCACTCCATCCCACACACACACACACACAGTTCCGAAACATTAAACATTGTGGAATATTTGAAACTTACATAACACGTGTTTGTGAATAGCACCAAGTGAGGTACTATTTTCTATAGTCTACTGCGTAAGATGCCCTGTCAAACACCGACAGGCTCCTACCTGACTCTACTCCTGATTGGGACTCACAATTTGGACTTTCCTTGCCCTGAATCGGGAGTTCATTCTGTGTGGCACGGAGTGAGAGCGGTGTACTTCAAGGAGACACCGGCGAGGAGATGTGCTGCCATGCTTCTGGGTACAGTCTCTGAACGGCTGTGTTTCTAGCACACGGACAGGGACAGACAGCTTTAGCCTCAATATCATAGAGCACATCAAAATCCATGTATTATTACATTCACGCAAGTTCCTTGATGACTACTGTGCGAGTATATCAGGACATGAATTTACATCAGCAACAACAGGTCAACTCTGATAAGGATATGCGATCCAGCTTATTGTTTTTTTTACACCGATTACTTTGGAGGATCGCATTGTGACTATTTGTACATAAGGACTGCTTCATTATTATTAGGTCTATACAGACAATTATATCAGCATGTCCGATTTACAAACAAACATTCATGATCTTTATGGCCCATGTCCCAGCGATTGAATATATTTTTATTTTTTAATGGTTTTAATGTTTTGTAATATTTTGTTATGTATTGAGTCATTCAATTTTTTTATCAAATTAACGCTGGTTTGACCAATTTATGTGTATTTTGCCATAGTTTATAGTGATTTATTTTACATTGATTATCCACCAATTAAGCAACTTTCAGTGCTTTTCTAAGTTTTTTTTTAAGAAGACACTTGTCATTCTATCCAACTCTCCCGGGAAACACTGGCCGTTGAACCACCTGTAATCTCTGGCAGTGGAAGCTTGGTATGTTCTCAGGGACAGTCCAGGTTACATTGCCCCACTGTTGGAAGTGCCCAAAGGAGGGCGAGGGCTCTGGCAGTACTGGCAGCTGGACGTTACCTATTTATGTGCAGGAGCTTTAACAACATTGCAGAGACCTGGACATCTTGTAAGGTGTTCCATCATAATGATTGCTTCGTCCCTACAGAGAGCAAAGCGATATTTCAGGGCTCTGCCTTTGGATTTCCTGAGAGGCAGATGGTGCAGAGGAGACAATATGCTTAAGTGGTCACAATCTAGCCTGAAATATATGTATATTGATGTTTCAATTATGGGCTATACTATCATGACTGATTTTTGTTCCTTACCCCCACTTGTGTATTTGACTATTATTTTTTTTTCCTTTCACAGGGATCTCAGAAGCAACCTCTTCAGTTGTATATTGCAATATCCAATCTGGTGGCCAAAAATTAGCTTTTCAACGACTGTCAATTAAGCACACAGAACAACGTTATACTCTGCTGCCACCTGGTGGTTACCACTGAAACAGTATTATTGTTTGCATAACCTGTATATATTAGAAATGTTCACTGACCCCCGTATTTTGGTTTTGGATCTGGATTAAGTTCGTGTTCTGGTTTTGGTTTTGGCAAAACTGACCTCATGTGTTTTGGTTTTGGATCTGTAGTTTTTAGAAAAATAGCTAAAATCATATAATTTTGTTCTTTTTGTGTTCCGACATCATTAACCTAATTAACACTAATTTCCAGTCATTTCCAGTCAATTTTGACAATTTTAGACAGTTAGAAATTTAGACAGTTTAGAAATTTTAGACAGTTAATTGAGGTCCTGTGTCCCTGTTACCAAATTCCATCTCAACACCATTTTACTAGACAAGCAATTCCTCACCTATACCAGGAGGTTACAAAAAATAAAATTTTTGGGCTACAAAATGCCATTCTACCCACTGTAGTTTATTTTTGTCACTGTGTCAATTAATGTTACCTGTCAATAATATAGTCATTTATGAATAGAAATGGAAATTGTATAAAAACAATATTTTCAGATTATTTTTTTCAGTTGAAAAACATTAGGGTTAGGCTATCCTTAATGTCTACTGTACATAAAATACATTTGCATGCATTTTAATCACTTATCACAAATTTTTATTTTTTATTTTAATTATTTCGCTCATCCTCTTTCCATTTTAATTGATCTCAATAAAAGTTAAATTTTACTGAGCACTCACGCAGTGCCTCGAATAACACTGTCTTTTCCGTATCTCTCCCCCTCCCCTCTCTATACTTGTTATAGCATGCATACAATACTGGCTCAGGACTTAGACTAGCCCCTCAGCTGGTGCAAAAGATACAGCAGAAAAAACAAGAAACTTTCCGACGTGGCTGCATTCGCTTGAGATTGGCACGCCTATATTGTGCATCAAGTACGGGCACACGCCCCTTCCCCACCACGTTCACTTCCCAAAATCGTAGACCTTTGTAACTGTCATTTGCGTTGGCATATACTTGCTTTCATTGATGGCTGAGTGTTCTCGTTCAGTAAATGCGCAGAAGGGAATTGAGTACGATATGCACAAAAAAACACAGATACGTTCCATAATGACTGAGACCCCTTGTGGTTGCCTTAATTGTTGCATAACCTATGATTTAGAAATTACAAGCATTTCATAGCAAATTGCAAATTACATTAAGTTTATGCAAAGAGTTAATATTTGCAGTGTTGACCCTTCTTTTTGAAGACCTCTGCAATTGGACCTGGCATGCTGTCAATCAACTTCTGGGCCACATACTGACTGATTGCTTAATCAATGCTTGGAGTTTGTCAGAATTTGTGTGTATTTGTTTGTCCACCCGCCTCTTGAGGACTGACCACAAGTTCTCAATGGAATTAAGGTCTGGGGAGTTTCTTGGCCATGGAGCCAAAATGTAGTTGTTTTGATCCTCGAGCCACTTAGTAATCACTTTTGCCTTATGGCAAGGTGCTACATCATGCTGGCCATTGTTCATCACCAAACTGTTCTTGGATGATTGGGAGACGTTGTTCTTGGAAGATGTTTTGGTAGGATTCTTTATTCATGTCTGTGTTCTTAGGCAAAATTGTGAGTGAGCCCACTCCCTTTGCCAGCAAATTCCGTAGCGCTTTACAATTGGCTGAGAAGCAACCTCACACATGAATGGTCTCAGGATGCTTTACTGTTGGCATGACACAGGATTGATGGTAGCGCTCACCTTTCCTTCTCTTGACAAGCATTTTACCAGATGCCCCAAACAATCTGAAAGGGGATTCATCAGAGAAAATGACTTTACCCCAGTCCTCAGCGATCCAATCCTTGTACCTTTTGCAGAATATCAGTCTGTACCTCCTGTTTTTCCTGGAGAGAAGTGGCTTCTTTGCTGGCCTTCTTGACACCAGGCCATCCTCCAAAAGTCTTTGCCTCACTGTGCGTGCTGATGCACTCACATCTGCCTGCTTACATTCCTGAGCAAGCTCTGCACTGGTGGTGTCCCGATCCCACAGCTGAATCAAATTTAGGAGACGGTCCTGGCACTTGCTGGATGTTTTTGGGCGTCCTGAAGCCTTCTTCACAACTATTGAACTTCTCTCCTTGAAGTTCTTGATGATCCGATAAATGGTTGATTTAGGTGCAATCTTACTGGCAGCAATATCCTTGCCTGTGAAGCCCTGTTTGTACAAAGCAATTATGACTACACATGTTTCCTTACAGATAACCATGGTTAACAGAGGAGGAACAATGACTTCAAGCACCACCCTGCTTTCAAAGCTTCCAGTCTGTTATTCTAACTCAATCAGCATGATAGAGTGATCTCCAGCCTTGTCCTAGTTAACAATCTCACCTGTGTTAACGAGAAAATAACTGACCTGGTGTCAGCTGGTCCTTTTGTTGCAGGGCTGAAATGCAGTGAAAATGTTGTTTTTCGGATAAAGTTCATTGTCACGACAAAAAGGGACTTTGAAATTGTTTGCAATTCATCTGATCTCTCTTCATGACACTTTGGATTATATGCAAATTGCCATCATAAAATCTAAGGCAGCAGACTTTGTGAAAAATAATATTTGTGTTATTCTCAAAACTTTTGGCCATGACTGTAAAGTCCTGGTGGGAAAGGAAAGGAACTGTGGAACACAAGAGTAATTTTATAATTTTTTTAAACTCTATTTGTTACAACAGGAAATAGCATGAAAAAGAGCAAACAACAAGTAAAAACCAACTGTTTTAAGACAACAAGATGTCCCCTCTTATTTAAATTTTTTATAGTAGAAGGAAGGGGAAGGAAAGAGACAGGTAACAAAGTGGGTTAAGGAAGGGGAGCGGAGGGGGGGGGAAGGATTGGGAAAGACAGGCACGTATATCACCATACCTATTACAAAGGAGATTATAAGCAACATATCTAGAGATTAACGACCTATGAAATAAATAAGAAAATAAAAAGTAGACAGCAAGATATATGGATCACGATGACCAACCTGGAGGATCCGGAGATGGCCCAGAATCCATGTACCATTAGAGCACGAGAGAGCCAAAGGAGGTAAACAGCTATGGCTTTCTGGAGATACCACGGGGTCCAAACCTTGTCAAAGTTGTAAGATTTATTGTGAAGGTAGCATGTAACACTCTCCATGCTTGCGATATGCCAGATGTAGTTCCATAAGGCCTGCATAGAGGGAGGGTTAGGATCTTTCCAGTGTTTAGCTATTAGGGAGCCAGTATGTGGGCTATCAGCTTGTTGGAAGGGGCGCTCTCATCAGGGATAGGACGAGAGAGAAGGGACGACCAGGGATCCTTAGTGGTCTGTTGTTCAGATACGGAGTTAATAAGTGCAAGGACCATGTTCCAATAAGGGATTATACATGGGCAGGTCCACCATATCTGTAGCATCGTGCCTCTCTGGCCACATTCCCGCCAACAGCTCGGAGTAGCATTGGGAAATATTTTAGACAACCTATCTGGGATATAGTACCACCTATAGTACAGCTTGTATGCAGTTTCATTAATAGGTGTGGATATTGAGCTCTTGGCAATCCCCTCTCTGACCCCCTCCCAACAAGACTAATCCGGAGAGGGTCCCAGATCTCTCTCCCATTCACGGTAATGGCGTCCTGGAGTGTCAAAGGATATCTCTATTAGCCAGTTAAAAGTCCTCAACACCATCCCTTTGGTGAGTGGGGAATGCAAACACATGTACGCAAAGGGAGTGAGGGGCCTAAGAGTGTAAGAGGCAGGCAAAGACATAGCGAAGTGTCGGACCTGGAAGTACTGAAAGAAAAGTGGGCGAAAAGATTCAAACTTATGCTGAAGACCTGAGATAGAGGCCCACGTTCTGTTAACCACCAGGTCCGAGACCACACGAATCTCCGCACGTTTCCAGAGTTTAAATTGCTGTGGCTGGCCACCTGGGGAGAAATGAGGGGAGTTAGAGGGGAGATAAGTGAGGATAGTTTGTGCTTGAGCCGGCTTGAGTCCCGTAATTTTTAACTTTTGATTCATAGTTCCAGCTAAAATATGAACACATTTCTTAAATATAACTTTATTTGGGTGACCATGTTTTTCAAATCTCTGTTTTTATCTGCGTGATTGAAAAGTTTTTAGAGAATGTTCTTTAGAAACTACATTACATGGAACTCCATTTAGTGTGGGCAAATCCAGGCAGACCTCAAATGAGTCCCTCTCTTCCCTGCAGCCTCCTCCTGACACTGATCACGATCCCCAGGCGATGGATCAAGAAGATCAAGGGGTAGTTCTGGCCCCCAATTCCATTGCTGAAATAGCCAAGGTTATCTCTAAATTAATTATGCCCCAAATTGATAAAAAGTTTGAAAACCTCCAAACAGCACTTGATTCCTCACTGTTACGTGCCGCGGCAGTATGCCGCATCCTGGCGTGAGGTAGCAGCCGAGCACGTGCATTAATTTCAATACACTGTTATATTTGTGGAGGTTGTAGGGACATCCTTCAACTCCAGGGGAATCTCTCGCATGATTTTGTCATTCATACATGTTCCTGGTTGTGATATGACCTATGCTAGTTCCAAGCTAGTAATTAATCAGTAGCCTCCTGAGGCTGATTATCAGCCCTGTCAACCTTCTTTATGATTTGCCCATCATAGTATTTAAGGCAGTGAGGACTGGGCCTCACTGCCGATTATAGTTTTTGTTTCAGTGCTCTAGCCTGCTCTCTGCACCTGCTTGCCTTTGTACCTGTTTATTGTTGCCGACCCTTGCCTGGATATCTGACTACGTTTGACTGCCTGTGCCCCTTGATCTATTGCCTGGACTCTTACGCTGCTCTTTTGCCTGTGACCTCTGACCTCGGCTTGTTTACTGGATACGCTGTCTGCTGCCGGCCCTCGACCCTTGCTTTGGATTTCACTCTGCTGTTTGCTCCTTTACTCTATCGCTGGGTTCTCCCCAGTCAGTGCTCATCTCACGACCCTCTGTTTGTCTGCGGCCAAGTCTGTCTCCACCACTAGGGGCTCCAGTGAACACCAGACTTTCAGAGCAGACTCCGGGTTTTGATGCACTGGCTGGAGGGGTTCCTAACATTATAATCTGCCCAAAATTATACACTATAGTGAGTGAATTGTTTTGCATTCGGTCCTATGGAACCAAGTCCGGCGCAAGTTTTGGCATGGCAAATCCAGACCTTGTCCCAAATGGTCCAGGAGTTTTCTCAGCGGCAGACTGCCCAGGAACAGGCATCAAGAGCTTCACAAGCCGCTCAGCCTTCTGTGGTGGAGCCAAAGATAAATTTTCCAGATCGTTTTTCAGGAGACCGCAGACTCTTCCGCAACTTCCGTGAAAGCTGCAAGCTTTATTTCAAATTGAGACCAATCTCGTCTGGATCACTACAACAAAGAGTGGGGATAGTGATTTCCCTGTTACAAGGGGATCCTCAATCTTGGGCTTTCAGCTTGGATGCCAAAAGTCCCCAATTCAATCTGTGGACGCATTCTTTTCTGCTCTTGATTTAGGATGAACCCGGACCGAGTGGCTTCTGCAGAACCGCAGTTGTGATCTTTAGTACAAGGACGACGGTCCGCAGAGGAATATTGCTCCAATTTCAGACGTTGGGCCTCAAATTGTGAATGGAATGACCCAGTTCTCCGTAGTCAGTTCCGGCTGGGGCTCTCAGAACAAATTGAAGATTCCCTTGTCCAGTATCCCACTGCAGGATCTCTCGAGGAGCTCATGCAGCTAGCAATTCGGATCGACAGAAGATTCCAGGAAAGGAAAGCTGAGAAGGAAAATCCTTCATCCTATTCTCTTGCGCCTTCCCAAACTTCATTCACTGACCAGGGCGAGCCTATGCAGCTGGGAGCATATCAACTGTCGTCTGAGGAACGTACCCGAAGGCGTACTTTGGGTCTCTGCTTGTACTGTGGAGGGAAGGGCCATCTGCTCCGTTTCTGCCCAGTGAAACCGGGAATAAACCAGGCCAAGTGAACATGGAGAGTGTCCACTTAGGCCTACAAGTCATCTCTCCAAAAGATTCCCTGCTTGTTCCTGCTCAGCTCACTTATAACGGGCAGGATATTTCTGTTCCTGCATTCCTGGACAGTGGAGCTGCCGGAAACTTTTTGGATTTGGCCCTCGTCCGGTACCTGAGTTTCTCAGCCATTCCTCTGGAATCCATCATCACTGTTCATGGTTTGGACGGGAATCGCCTGGATAAGGATAAAATTCATCATCGATCTTCTCCTCTGCAGTTAAACTTGGGTGCCCTCCACTCCGAGACGATCTCTCTGTATCTAATTCATTGCCCTTCAGTTCCTTTAATTCTTGGCCACCCCTGGCTTGTTCTTCACAATCCTTGTATCGACTGGACCAAGGGTGAGATCATCAAGTGGGGTCCTCGGTGTCATTCCTCATGCTTGTCTCTACCACTCAGAATTACTCAGATCTGCCCTGAGCGGTTGCCTTTCCATTACCGTGAATTATCTGACGTTTTCTCTAAGAAGGAAGCAGATATTCTTCCTCCTCACCGGGTGTACGATTGTGCAATTGACCTTATCCCTGGTTCTAGGTTGCCCAAGAGAAGATTATATGCTTTATCTATTCCAGAGACCCAAGCCATGGAATCGTATGTAAAGGAGAACCTGCAAAAAGGCTTTGTTCGGCCTTTCAAGTCTTCTGCCTGAGCAGGCTTCTTCTTTGTGGCTAAAAAAGACGGCGGGCTTAGGCCTTGTATCGATTACAGAGGGTTAAATAAAATAACCATTAAAAATACTTATCTCTTGCCACTTATCTCAGCCATCTTCGATCAACTGAAAGGAGCTAAAATCTATTCTAAAATTGACCTACGAGGAGCCTACAATCTGATACGTATCAAAAGTGGCGACGAATGGAAGACAGCTTTTAATACTCAAACGGGCCATTATGAATACCTCATTATGCCCTTCGGCTTCAACTGTTTTTCAAGACTTAATTAACGATGTCCTTCGCGAATTCTTGGGTTCCTTTGTAGTGGTCTATTTAGAGGATATACTGATTTATTCCCGCTCATTAGAACAACACCAGGAACATGTTCGACAAGTACTTCTGAAGCTCCGTCATCATCATCTGTATGCTAAACTAGAAAAATGTGAATTCGAAGTCTCCAGGGTCACTTTTCTGGGATATGTCATTTCTCCTGAAGGCTTCGCTATGGACCCCACAAAGGTACAGGCTATTTTCAATTGGGTGCAACCCTCTAATTTGAAGGCCATCCAAAGGTTCCTAGGATTCGCCAATTATTATCGGAAGTTTACCAGTTCTTTTTCTATTCTCATCGCCCCCATCACAGCTCTGACCCGCAAGGGTGCTGATCCTAAAGCCTGGCCGCCTACTGCAGTTTCCGCCTTCGTAGCCTTGAAACATGCTTTCATGTCTGCCCCACTTCTGAGACATCCTAATCCAGACCTTCCTTTCATTGTTGAAGTTGATGCTTTGGATGTAGGAGTTGGAGCCGTATTGTCTTAGAAAGATCCTAAAGATCACCTCCTTCATCCCTGTGCTTATATGTCTCGAAAATTCTCTTCCGCTGAAGAACATTACGACGTGGGAAATCGTGAATTACTGGCGTCAAATGGGCATTAGAAGAATGGCGCCACTGGCTTGAAGGGGCAAAACATACTATCACCATCTATACGGACCATAAAAACTTGTCCTACATTGAGTCCGCTAAAAGGTTGAACTCCAGGCAAGCACGGTGGTCCCTCTTCTTCTCCCGTTTCCATTTTATTATTACCTTCCAGCCTGGTTCTAAGAACTTAAGAGCGGATGCCCTGTCTCGTAGCTTTAGCTCTTCTCAAACTCCAGTTTCTGAGCCCTGTTCCATTATTCCAGCTTCTTCTATTTTGATTGCCTTCACGCGGGAACTGGGTAAAACCCTTCAGCAGTGTCAACCACAGGCACCTTCTGAAACGCCAGTGGGCAAACTTTTCATGCCTCTACACCGCAGAAAGTCGGTCCTCTCACAATGTCATGATAACAAGGCTTCTGGACATCCCGGTATTGCCAAGACCATTGAAATTGTCTCTCGTACTGTCTGGTGGCCATCATTATCTGCGGATGTAAGAGAATATATATCATCCTGTGACATGTGCTCCAAAAACAAAGTTTCCCGAAGTTCCCCTTCTGGGCTATTAATGCCGTTACCTATCCCGGTCAGACCTTGGACCCATGTGTCCATGGACTTCATCGTTGATTTATCTCTATCTTCCCGGTGCAACACCATCTGGGTAACTGTGGACCGCTTCAGTAAAATGGCCCATTTTATTCCTTTGACCAAGATACCTTCTGCTCGCTCTTTGGCCACCTTGTTCGTCAAACATATATTCCGTTACCATGGGCTACTGGAAGATATTGTGTCAGACTGGGGTTCACAATTCCTCGCAGTCTTCTGGAAGGTCTTCTGCTCCCTTCTAGGCATCAGTCTCAGTCTATCTTCTGCCTACCATTCGCAGTTAAATGGACAAACTGAAAGGGTAAACCAATCCTTGGAGCAGTATCTTCGATTGTATATTTCCAAAAACCATGACGACTGGGCTGACCTCCTTACCTGGGCCGAATTTTCATACAATAACGCATGCCACACGTCTTCCCGATACTCTCCTTTTTATTGCAACCTGAGGTACCATCCCAGAGTCAACTCCTTATCCTCTCTATCCACTGATAGACCACCTGAAACCAGAGCCATGGCCACCCGCCTTAGGAAGATCTGAAAATCAGTGCACCAGTCTTTACTCCGAGCTTCCTTTAGGTCTAAAGTCTTTGCTGACTTACATCATTCCACTTGTTCATTCAAGGTTGGAGACTCAGTGTGGCTCTCTACTCGGAATATAAGACTCCGTCAGCCGTGCAAGGAATTAGGACCTAAATTTATTGGTCCATTTACCATCCTAAAGCAAGTCAACCCAGTGGCCTTCAAAATGAAGCTATCTGAATCTTTAAAAATTCCCAGTACATTCCACTGCTCTTTGTTGAAACCTGCCCGGTCTTCCAGAAAATTCAAATCTCGACAGTCCTCGAGACCTCAACCAGTTTCGGTGGATGGACATCAAGAGTTTGTAGTGGAGAAGATCCTAGATTCAAAGAAGGTCCAGGGTCAGGTCCACTACTTAGTTCATTGGATAGGGTACGGCCCTGAGGAACGGTCCTGGGTACCACAAAGGAATCTGCACTCTGATAAACTGCTCTCTGATTTCTTCAAAAAGTTTCCCGAGAAACCTAGGTGTTCCTCCTCAAGGGGGGGAGGTACTGTTACGAGCCACAGCAGTATGCCGCATCCTGGCGTGAGGTAGCAGCCGAGCATGTGCATTAGTTTCAATGCACTGTTATATTTGTGGAGGTTGTAGGGAATCCTCCAACTCCAGGTGGAGCTCTCGCATGATTTTGTCATTCATACATGTTCCTGGTTGTGATATGACCTATGCTAGTTCCCAGCTAGTGAAATAGCAGTTTGATCGAGTACTGACAGCGCTCCAAAAGATCTGCTGCCCAATATGTACACACTAGGAAAGGTTCCCTCCTTCCTATACACAACAACCGTAATCAAATATCAACGGTGTACATACATAAGGCACCAATCTGTGACCCCAACAGAGATGGAACACTTTTCCTTCAAATGTAAATGTCAGCAATGATAAACATCAACAATATACTTACATTGGGCATCAAGTTTTGTCCCCAAAGAAGATGAAATGCTCTTTCTTCAATATATCGTTAAGTCAGCTCGTTCTTATAGCTAGAACTTAAAAAAGGTATGACATAGTGTAACATGTTTTAAAGCCTACTTCCTGATCACAAATAGTCTACTCCAAACACCATGTGAATAGTCAATATAAGACACCAAAATGAAATGCAGGTCTGTGGATTTTCTGTGACACCTTGACCCCAATGGACATATGCTTACAGTGTTTCCACTTTAAACGAGCCTTCAGACAAAATTCGCATTTTATTTCTTCTCCCTCTCCTTCATTTAGGTGTTATTACATTCTCCATGATACATGTAAATAAAATGAAAACAGGAAGAATCTAGTGCAACACTGTTTTACTTCTTATATGGACATATAAAAACAAATAAACTTTTAAAATAGATGTATAAAAACAATCCCAAAATGGATAAGTCAGGGACTCATACCAGATGAAGACAGAACACAGGCATAAATCACAGCAACGCTCCAGATCTGTTCCCCGTCCAGGTCAGGTCCCGCTATCGCCAATGCGTTTCAACTCTCTCTGAGTCTTTCTCAAGGCTGATCTATATCCCACTAAACTAAGAGTGGAAGACAATGGTCGCACTGATTTATACAGATCCCTGTTAGGCTAAAGCTCAATTGTTAAGTTCCCGATCATGCTGGACTTTGAGGTAAATAAGTTACAAGAAAGTACCTGGTGAGATTCTTATGATAGTTAAGAAACTCACGGTATTGTTGAATGGTTTGGTAAAGTTGGAAAAAGATAAGAAGCATTTGATATATTTTTCTGTTTATCTTGTTTAACTATTCATTTTGTTTTTTTATTTAGAAACAATGAATCTCCCGTACGGCTGGAGGTGCAGGAATATGATAGAGACCCGTATTGTGGTATTGATTCCTCTGTAGGCTGGGACGGAGGTTCAGCAGGTTATGCAGTCATCTTTCAGTTTTTCCCATTTGACCCGGAGGGGGTAGGTTTACCGCACCAAACTTAACATCCCCCAACACTGAAATAGTCCCCTCCTGTCAGGATCTGCCTGAAAGCTTATACATTACATGCTGCTTTGCATGGCAGCTCCTGCCTTTTTGTCCTATTATTGTATTGTATTGGCAGTACCTCCACTCACCAGAGGTGCTGCTATTGTGCTTTATTGTGTGCATTAGGGGTTAACCTTCCTGTTCACTAATCATTCCATGCACCTGGGTGTGGTCCATTTAAACCTGTTTCCCCCAGCACACATGACTGGTTATTGTTGTCCTATTCTGATGTCATATCCTGTGTTACCTGTGGATTCTTCCTCCTGCCTTGCTCCTCTGGTTCATGCTGCCTGGAATCTGTTCATACCCCTGCTTCCCTGCATTAGCTGTGTACCTGCTTGTTTCTGGACATTTATATTATTTCCTGCATCAGCCTGCACCTGGTAATCACCACTACTCCTGACTACCTGTTATTTATACTTGTCTGCAAATAAACACAGAGTGTTTTCACCATATTCGTGACTCCTAGCTGTACTTATGTTTGTAACCGTGACAGTATAACCAGCCCACAAAACAGCTTTGGAGTCAGGTGAAAGTTTTATTTCTGGGACCCTTTTCTGCAATCAAGTTTTCATTTGTGTTTTGCAACATGTCTGTTTCACCAGTCTTGAAATTGCCACTGCTACAAACTTTACAGATGGACATTTTATTGCTACGTTCCCAGCTGGCTAAATTTTCCACTTTGCTTTTGGACCCGCTCAGGAGACTGTCAGATTCTGTCTCTCCTAATTCAGAAGCTGCTGATCTGTCTAAATCCACCTTCTCTGCTGATGAACCTGTACAAACAGCACCTCTTAAAAGTACTTCTACAAATTTGCTGTTTTCTATGAAGTATGGGGTAACAAATTCCCAGTACACAGGTGGTCCACGCCCCCATCTGACCGAAGAGGAACGGCGGCGCAGGATAACATACAAGTTGTGTCTCTACTGTGCCAGCAATGCACATTTCTTGCAGGACTGTCCTGTCCGTAGACCACGTCAGCTTACTGAACCATCTCCTGTTATTTCCTCTCCGCATTCCAAAATTGTTTATGCTCCACCATTTCTGTTCTCTGGGAAGAGACCCAATCTGCCAGCTTCAGCCGCCTGTCCTGAGGCGCCAGCACCAGCCGCCTGTGCCGAGGTCCCAGCCTCTGTCTCCTGTGTCGAGGTCCCAGCCTCTGTCTCCTGTGTCGAGGTCCCAGCCTCTGTCTCCTGTGTCGAGGCCCCAGCCTCTGTCTCCTGTGTCGAGGCGCCAGCCTCTGTCTCCTGTGTCGAGGCGCCAGCCTCTGTCTCCTGTGTCGAGGCGCCAGCCTCTGTCTCCTGTGTCGAGGCGCCAGCCTCTGTCTCCTGTGTCGAGGCGCCAGCCTCTGTCTCCTGTGTCGAGGCTCCAGCCTCTGTCTCCTGTGTCGAGGTGCCAGCCTCTGTCTCCTGTGTCGAGGCGCCAGCCTCTGTCTCCTGTGTCGAGGCGCCAGCCTCTGTCTCCTGTGCCAAGGCGCCAGTCTCTGTCTCCTGTGCCGAGGCGCCAGCCTCTGTCTCCTGTGCCGAGGCGCCAGCCTCTGTCTCCTGTGCCGAGGCGCCAGCCTCTGTCTCCTGTGCCGAGGCGCCAGCCTCTGTCTCCTGTGCCGAGGCGTCATCATCTGCCTCCAGCTCTGAGGTCACATCATCTGCCTCCAGTTCCGAGTCTCCTGCCACTGTGTCCAGTTCCGAGTCTCCTGCCACTGTGTCCAGTTCCGAGTCTCCTGCCACTGTGTCCAGTGCCGAGTCTCCTGCCACTGTGTCCAGTGCCGAGTCTCCTGCCACTGTGTCCAGTTCTGAGTCTCCTGCCACTGTGTCCAGTTCCAAGTCTCCTGCCACTGTGTCCAGTTCCGAGTCTCCTGCCACTGTGTCTAGTTCCGAGTCTTCAGCCTCTGTCTCCAGTTCAGAGTCTTCAGCCGCTGTCTCTGTTCCTGAGCTACAGTTTACTCCAGGGGTGGCGCTGCACTTAAAGACTTCTCCAGAGGGGGCGCTGCCCTTCCAGTCCGCTCCAGAGGGGGCGCTGCCCTTCCAGTCCGCTCCAGAGGGGGCGCTGCCCTTCCAGTCCGCTCCAGAGGGGGCGCTGCCCTTACAGTTCGCTCCAGAGGGGGCGCTACCCTTACAGTTCGCTCCAGAGGGGGTCCTGTCCCTCCAGTTGCCAGTCCATGCGGTCCAGCCCGAGTTGCCAGTCCATGCGGTCCAGCCCGAGTTGCCAGTCCATGCGGTCCAGCCCGAGTTGCCAGTCCATGCGGTCCAGCCCAAGTTGCCAGTCCATGCGGTCCAGCCCGAGTTGCCAGTCCATGCGGTTCAGCCCGAGTTACCACTTAGTGCTGTCTGCTCTCAGGCTTCTTAAAGTGCTGTCTGCTCTCAGGCTTCTCAAAGCGCTGTCTGCCCTCAGGCCTCTCAAAGCGCTGTCTGCCCTCAGGCTTCTCAAAGTGCTGTCTGCCCTCAGGCTTCTCAAAGTGCTGTCTGCCCTCAGGCTTCTCAAAGTGCTGTCTGCCCTCAGGCTTCTCAAAGTGCTGTCTGCCCTCAGGTGTCTCAAAGTGCTGTCTGCCCTCAGGTGTCTCAAAGTGCTGTCTGCCCTCAGGCGTCTCAAAGTGCTGTCTGCCCTCAGGCTTCTCAAAGTGCTGTCTGCCCTCAGGCTTCTCAAAGTGCTGTCCCTGCCAAGCCTGCCGCCCAGTCCGGGTCTGCTGCCAAGCCTGCTGCCAATTCCGGGTCTCCTGTCAAGCCTGCTGCCAAGCCTGCTGCACAGTCCGGGCCTGCTGCCAAGTCTGCCGCCCAGTCCGGGCCTGCTGCCAAGTCTGCCGCCCAGTCCGGGCCTGCTGCCAAGTCTGCCGCCCAGTCCGGGCCTGCTGCCAAGTCTGCCGCCCAGTCCGGGCCTGCTGCCAAGTCTGCCGCCCAGTCCGGGCCTGCTGCCAAGTCTGCCGCCCAGTCCGGGCCTGCTGCCAAGTCTGCCGCCCAGTCTGGGCCTGCTGCCAAGTCTGCCGCCCAGTCCGGGCCTGCTGCCAAGTCTGCCGCCCAGTCCGGGCCTGCTGCCAAGCCTGCCGCCCAGTCCGGGCCTGCTGCCAAGTCCGAACCATCTGCTACCTTAGTGTGCCAACTCTGAACCATCACCTTTCTTTGAGGGGCATCCTTCCCAATTTAATGCCCTTCTGAGATTTTTTGCCTCACAGATCCCCTCCGTACCAAACCTTGTTAGTAGCCCTAAGAGACAGGTACTATTCCTAATATCCCATTTTAGGGGAGAGGCTTTGGAATGGGCAAACCCATTTATTGAGACCGATCATCCCATCTTATCGGACTTACAATCCTTTTCTGAGGCAGTAATCAGCAAGTTTATAACTCCTCCCGCTATGCCATCTTGCGGGGCCTCTGCATTGTCAGCAATACCACTTATCTCTCCTGGCCAAGAAATACCATTGTGCTCCTCCCAATTGACTCAGGTCTCAATCCCGAGGAAGTCTCGTAAAAGGGGAGGGCGTAAAATGAAAGGAGGTTCTGCAGTGCTTCAGCTTTCATCTGGCAAAGTCTCCTTTGCCCTTCCACCCATGGTCGAGGACTTTTCTGCCGGGCCCCCAATTGTGGACTATGATTCTGATGAATTTAGACATTTTTGGTAATTGGGCGTCTGGAATCCGCCCTTTTAAGGGGGGGGGGTACTGTCAGGATCTGCCTGAAAGCTTATACATTACATGCTGCTTTGCATGGCAGCTCCTGCCTTTTTGTCCTATTATTGTATTGTATTGGCAGTACCTCCACTCACCAGAGGTGCTGCTATTGTGCTTTATTGTGTGCATTAGGGGTTAACCTTCCTGTTCACTAATCATTCCATGCACCTGGGTGTGGTCCATTTAAACCTGTTTCCCCCGGCACACATGGCTGGTTATTGTTGTCCTATTCTGATGTCATATCCTGTGTTACCTGTGGATTCTTCCTCCTGCCTTGCTCCTCTGGTTCATGCTGCCTGGAATCTGTTCATACCCCTGCTTCCCTGCATTAGCTGTGTACCTGCTTGTTTCTGGACATTTATATTATATTCTGCATCAGCCTGCACCTGGTAATCCCCACTACTCCTGACTACCTGTTATTTATACTTGTCTGCAAATAAACACAGAGTGTTTTCACCATATTCGTGACCCCTAGCTGTACTTCTGTTTGTAGCCGTGACACATCCCCATTTAGGGTTATTTCCTGGAACTTGGGTGAACTGAATACAATGATCATATGTAAAAGAGAGGTCACACATCTTAAAAAGTTAAGAGCAGACTTGATATTCCTCCTGGAAACGCATTGGGAAAATGATGATATATCAACTTTAAAGGTTGGGAGATCTCAGCCCCGTTTCATAGAAAGTGGCGATAGCTTTTGCACAAAAATATTCAGTACACAGTACTAAACAAAGTTGTTGAGCCTGAGGCCTGTTTTCCGATACTTGAGGTAGACATCTGGAGCCACAAATATACTTTGGTAAATATGTTAGCGTGGTTTAATTCACTTATTGAACAGACAGAGGATGTGTCAGCCAGTGTGTATTTGTTAAAATGTATACACCGTTTTGTATGGCAAAGTAAGAATTACACAAGACTTGAATAAAAGGACAACTGGAGGGGGAACATTCTACCAGGAAACACAGCTACACAAGGACAACAATCAGCATGCACCTGCAATTCTAACTTTTACTCCTGATATTTTCCATTTCTCCCTGGCAGCAAGCTTCATATCTCATACCTTTGGTCTCCTGGCCCTAACAGAAATGTGAATCTCCCCCTCTGATACTGCTTCCCTGCTGCACTCTCCCACAGGGGTCTCTCCTTCTCCCACACTTCCCATCCTTGGGACTACCAAGGAGGTGGTGTAGGTGTCCAACTGTCTCCTGGCTACAGCTTCAGTGTTATCGCCCCCTAAGAATTCCCTCTCTTTCTCCTCCTTTGAAGTTCACTCCATCTGCCTCTTCTCCCCTCTCCACCTGTGTGTTGCTGTCATCTATCATCCTCCTGGCCCTTACTCCCAATTTCTTGATAACTTTGCTGCTTGGCTTTCCCATTTCCTCTCTTATGATCCTCTCACTATTATTATTGGGGTTTTAACATCCCTACCGACTATTACTAGCACTGCCTCTAAACTTTGAACTCTCACTTCCTACCAACCACTGTGATGGTCACTCCGTTAACCTTGTGTTCTTACATCTCTGTGACATCTACAGGTTCTCCAATTCTGTCTTCCCCTCTCTGACCACAATCTCCTATCTTTTACCCCCTCTTTACCCCTTGGCCCCCATCACTTACCCAGAGTCGCTTGCACGCTGTGTCCCATCAACAGCATTGACCTCATCTTTGCGTCCTCCCTCAAACCCCTCCTCGCTCCAATTTCATCGCTATCATGCCCCAACGCCGCTGTCACTCTTTACAACTCCTCACTATCTGCTGCCATTGGCACTGGTGCCCCAGCCACCCCCCTTCGTCTCCACCACAATCTAGACCCCAACCCTGGTACTCCCCTCTTACTTGTCTCCTCCAAAAGAGCTCCTGCTTCTCTGAAATCTAATGGAGGAAATCCTGCTCCATTGCTGTCTTCATCCACTTTAATTTCATCCTTTCCTCCTACTATTCTGCCCTTTATCTTAAAAAGCAAATTTGTTTCACATCCTCATCTCCTCCCTGTTCAATAAACCCCAAATCCTCTTTGCTACCATTAATTCTCTACCTTGTCATCCCCATCTCCTTTTCCCTCGTCCATCACCGCTCTTGACTTTCCCACCTACTTCAAAAACAAAATCCTCTGCTGATCAAATTTTTCACAATCCCATAATTATGTTCAGACACAGATAATTTTCTAGAGAAAAAAACCACAGGGACGGAGATCATTCGAAGGGGATTCTTGCAAGAGAACAGCCCCTAATCCGACTGAGGAGGCGTCCACCTCCAGTAAAAAAAGGTTTCTCTTGGTTGGGCTGATTTTTGGGTTTGCACACCTCCGGGTCAGTGCGGTAATGGAAGCAATCAATGTGGAAAGTGCTTGATAAATTGCCTGTATTAATTAGCAAAACCAATAAAACATTGCACAGCTTTCAAGCCAGAGGGTTGAGGCCAGTTTAGGATAGCAGAAAGTTTCTCTGGATCCATCTGAAGACCTGAGTCGGAAACGATATAACCCAAGAATGAGATTTGAGAAACTTCAAATACACATTTTTCAAGTTTGCAAAACAACTGGTTAGCACAGAGGCAGGGGAGGACCTCCTTTACATGGGACCGATCGGAAATAAGATCAAGAGATAAAATCAGAATGTCATCCAGATATACAGCCACCGTACTGTAGAGCAGGTCACAGAAAATCTCGTTAATGAAGGACTGGAACACCGTAGGAGCATAACAAAGCCCAAAGGGCAGCACTGAGTATTCGTAATGCCATTCGTGGGTATTGAAGGCAGTTTTCCACTCATCCCTCTACTGGATTCGGATTACATTGTAAGCCACCAGTAGATCCAGCTTGGAAAAGATTTTGGAGCCGCTAATCCGATCAAATAACTCAGTGATGAGAGGAAGAGGGTATCTGTTATTAATGGTTATGGCGTTCAACTGCCGATACTCAACACAAGGACGTAATGTCCCGTCCTTGTTTATAAAAAAGAGGACAGCATCAGCAGGGGACGAAGATTTCCTGATGAATCCTCTTTGGAGGTTTTAGGCAACATATTGGGACATTGCTTGGTTCTGAGGTAAGGAAAGTGGATAAATCCTACCCCTATGAATAGGTTTATCAAGTAGTAACTCGATGGGACAGTCCCAAGGACGGTGCAGAGGAAGGATCTCGGAAGCCACTTTACAGAAGATGTCCTGGAAAGAAGTATAGGGAGCTGGGAGCTACGGTAGGGGCGAGATAATTCTGCAAACAACAGTGGATCTTCCAGGTTTTATAGTAGAAAGACATCTCTTAAAACACTGAGAACCCCAAAAAGTAACATGAGCCGAATTCCAGTCGAATTGGGTTGCATGGAGTCTGAGCCAAGCTAACCCCAAAATTACAGAGTTTATAGACTGGGGAAGGACCAAAAACTCAATCCACTCAAATGTAACACCCTTATCGTCAGCCGAATAGAAGAAGTTATCCAGGAGACTGAACCATTAGTAACTCGGTTCCCATCTATGGCAGTGAGGTATAACGCTTGAGACAGATCTTGAGTATGAATGTGGAGTTGCGAAGCCAAAGTGGCTGATATGAAATTCCCGGCAGAGTTGGAGTCCACAAAGGCAGAGATAATGAAGGGGCCAGCAGGAGTATCCAGAGTGATAGACATTAAAAAAATCTGAACCGGCAGAGGCATAGGGAGTAGTAAACTTGACTCCTAGATCTGCTTCCCTGTTACCAGTTAGGAGGAGGCATTTCCCAGCCTCTTTGAGCAGGCAGAAATTAGATGGCATGGTTCACACGCAGTAAAGACAGAGGTTTTGTTTGAAGCATCCCTCCCTCTTTTTGGGAGAGAGACGGGACCGTCAGATCTGCATAGGTTCATCAGGGGGCACCGGATTCTGAAAGTGAGGAGCCAAACATGGTAGGAAACGTCTGCTCATTCCTGGAAGCGTAAGTCGATCCTGTAGCATACAGAGATTAAGGAATCGAGGACTGCTGGGAGCTCACGGGAGACTAACTCATCTTTTATGCGGTTTTCTCGGCCCTGCCAAAAGGTTGCCACCAGGGCCTCGCTATTCTATTTTAACTTTGAGACCAATTTACGGACCTGAACTGCATATTGACCCACGGTCTGGAAGCCCTGGCAACTCTGTGAGCCAAGTGCATTAGAATATCACGAGCAGAGGGTTCACCGGGTCCTTCAGTAGACATGGGCAGAGTATACTGTCATGAGATACAGGGACTGAAGGCCACTTGCTGATATTTGCATTGCTAAGCTTGGAGGCGTGGAGTCTAAACACGCCCCCGGTCTTCACCAAGGACTCCATCAGGGGTGTTTGGAGTTTGCTGCAAGGGACGTGCAGGTCGCGGACCTCCAAGTTAGCTATCAGTGGAGCGGATGGTGAACAGGCGTGGTTGTGCAGGCAGAGGTCAAACGGTTCAGGCAAACATGGTATCAAAGGAGAAGGCAAATCGGAGTCAGCAATCCAAAGGTCAGATTCAGTGGGAGCAATCAGGCCAAAGGGAGATCCAGGAGAAGAACCAGAGGAAGCCAGATCAGTACACACCAGGTTAGTCAGAGAGCAGGGAAACAGACTGGAACGCTGGAGCATAGGAAGACCTAGATACTCTGGCGCCTACCTAGTGTTAGGGGCAGGTTTAAATAGAGGAGTAAATTCCCTGATTGGTGGCCATAGGACCGACGGTCAGAACAGCTGACCACGGACAGGAAGGGCAGAGAAGCGTCCCGTTGCTTGGTAACGGAGATGCGAGCGAACTGCACATGCTCATGGCAATGCGAGGCCTGGAGGAAGAAGACGGTGTCACATTGCCTAGCAACGGGACGAGCTGCCGGCGAAGTAAAGCATACATCCCTGGCACTGATGGTGAATACAGGAACGGCGCTTGACAGTACCTCCCCCCTCTTCCAGGGGACATACCCTCCAAGGAACATTTTTTATGGAAACCTGCCAACAGACGTGGTGCCTGACATTTCCTCAACTATATGACCAGAAGATCATCCTGGAATTGCTAGATAATCTTTTGATGTGGACTACAAGGAAGGTCTGGCATATCATTCGCCATAAGGCTGGTCTTAACACATAAACCGGTGCATTTACTGTTATTGCTGAATCCTGATTTCCAGGAAGGTGCGGCAGTCTACCCCTTCTTGATCTGGAAGGTGGAAGCAATCAGGACAATTGAATGCTTAATACACAAAAAAAGAAAAATGTCCCTTACCTTTGCAGAATCAATAGCTACATTTTCTAGTGTGTAGGTTTTTCCACTGGCTTTCTTCCAAGCTCAACACAACGTATGCTTAGTGCTTAGGACATTCTTAGAATTAGACTGGAACAATCCAGTGGATGGGTTACTGAACTCCACAAATTTTAAAACCAAAGCCATTTCTTTATATTATAGTCAGTTAAGCATTCCCATTGACTTCTCCTCGTCTGCAGCAGGTTTGGGCAGATGGCCATCTATATTTCCCTCTCTCACAATCAAAGATTTACTGCCGGCACTCAAAGTATCTTGCAAACTTCTCCCATCCAGCATATATGTAGAAATGTTTTTTTAATCTATTTTACGGAACGTACTTATCTCTTCAAAAAAGACACCACATAGGACTTGGTAACTATTCCCGATGCAGTAGGTGGGGTAAGGTGGATGCATAGTTATTCCTGTCCTTTGGTAAGGGAATTCTGGCTACAAGTCTGAACCATGTCATTAAGAGATTTGATTAACTATATCCCCTTCACTTCAGAGTGAGCTATATTTGGTATCCATCCTAAGCAGAGCCGGATTTACACCTCATGGGGCCCTAGGCAAGATATCGGTTTGGGCCCCCCCTTCACACACACAGTGGCCCCTCACACATACAGTGGCCCCTTACACACACAGTGGCCCCTCACACACACATAATACACACACACAGTGGCTCCTCACACACACACACACATAATACACGCACGCAGTGGGCCCTCACACACACACATATAACACACACGCAGTGGCCCCTCACACACACATAATACACACAGACAATGGCCCCTCACATACACAATACACACAGACAATGGCCCCTCACACACACATAATACACACAGACAGTGGCCCCTCACACACACATAATACACACAGTGGCCCCTCACACACACTATACACACAGACAGTGGCCCCTCACACACACACAATACATACAGACAGTGGCCCCTCACACACACAATACACACAGACAGTGGCCCCTCACACACACATAATACACACACAGTGGCCCCTCACACACACATAATACACGCACGCAGTGGCCCCTCACACACATAATACACTCACGCAGTGGCCCTTCACACACACACACATAATACATGCACGCAGTGGCCCCTCACACACACACATAATACACGCACGCAGTGGCCCCTCACACACAATACACACAGATAGTGGCCCCTTACACACATAATACACACAGACAGTGGCTCCTCACACACACATAATATACACAGACAGTGGCCCCTCACACACACACAATACATACAGACAGTGGCCCCTCACACACATAATACACACAGACAGTGGCCCCTTACACACACATAATACACACAGTGGCCCCTCACACACACATAATACACACAGACAGTGGCCCCTCACACACACATAATACACACAGACAGTGGCCCCTCACACACATAATACACACAGACAGTGGCCCCTCACACACAATACACACAGACAGTGGCCCCCTCACACACATAATACACACAGACAGTGGCCCCTCACACACACATAATACACACAGACAGTGGGCCCCTCACACACACATAATACACACAGACAGTGGGCCCCTCACACACACATAATACACACACACAGTGGCCCCTCACACACACATAATACATACAGACAATGGCCCCTCACACACACATAATACACACACTATTAATATACTACCCTACCCCTCCCCCAACTTACCTTTTTCCATCTAGGAGCTGTGGACTGGAGTCTTCATCCCCTTAGGCCTAGGTTGCCTAGCGGTAAATCCGGCCCTGATACTAAGAAGCAGAGAACTACCGTGTGTAGCATAAAACTTCTGTTAGCTATTAATGCGGCAGCAAGTAAGACTCTATTACATACCTGGACACACCAGAACCCCAACCACCACCCCACCCCACCCCTGTAAAACTGTTTATTTTTCCTTTTCAGAACGGATTGGGTATAAGTATCCTGTGATAGAAAAGTGAAAGAAGAACGTTTCCACAGGTGAGAGCTATATTGACACTCTGCCGCTGAACACAAAGAAACAGATTCGCAAATGTCTTATATTGTATAAATACACCTCCTGGTATAAACTGTGCGAACTGGCAGAAGTTCCGCCTATTGCTTTGAAAGGAGTCTTTTTTAAGGAATTATTAGCTTATGTGTGGTGGTCGAGTACTGATGGGATTTCCTTCCCTTACCTTGTCCTCCAGACACGATTCAGGTTTTTTTTTTATTCGGACATCCGGTGGTCAGGAGATAAATACTTCAATGAGAGGGACAAGGATTGGTCAAATAACTTGGGTTTATTAATAATGCGGTAAAAATAATTTTGGTAAGCCACCGCGCCACTGACCCCTTCAACTCAATGGCAATGACAAAACACTCATTTGATCAACATAGAGCACAATAGCATTTAACATATAATAATAAATCAATTTTCAGGTAAATCCTTTAACATTAATATTCAACTAAAACATTTGGTGCACCAATATTATCCCTGGTAACGTTACCATATTTTACACTCAGTCCTGGGTTGAACTGTGCACAGGAATTTAGTAGAAGTGGTGCACGTGGTTGGGGCCCATAAATTACTTTTTCACGCCAAATAAACTGATGATCTTTTGTATTACACAGTCTCTTTTGTGTGTATTCACAGACCTCTCTATTTTCTCTCCTCTCACACTGTTCTCAGTACATAGCTCAGTCTGTTTAGTGTGGTTTCACAGATCTCTATACTGCTTATTTGTTTTCAGTACTTTCCTTTTTACTCACACCTCTCTTTGGCTCACTTCTTATCTTCCTCTCTTCTTACACTTACTTCACTTTTAATCTGCTTATATATCACTTTGTCCGATTTTCATTCTGTCCCTATTTTTCTCTCTCAGTCTATGCAGACACAGGGATCTCTCTCCCTCAGAAGTCTAGAACTTTCCTCTTCCCACTGCCTTCTGGGAGTTCACAGTTATTACCAAAGTTAGTGGACTTGTTGCTATGCCACACACTCCTCCTTCCTGTTACTCCCGGCAACCACCAACCACTCCCAACTGTCACTTCTCCCCCAAGAAAATATATATTTTTTTCAAATCTTTACAAACACTTCTAACAATCAACAAATCAAATTAACAAATCAAAAACATAGATACACCCCAGGGTACTCAGTTTTTGGGGCACCACATTCACCCCCACTTTTTTCAGGTGCGTGTCCTCACGCATTAAGACATAAAGGTGGCTGTTCTTTATCAACTCAAATCACACATCTACAACATTTATAATAGCAAACATTTTCAATGACAACAGTTTTAATATACATTATATACATTATATACAACAGTTTCAGTGAGAAATATCTCTAATCCTGATACTGCCAATAGTAGCTCGAAAGGGTCGGTGGGCAGCTGAGGCAAAGTCCTTTTTCTATCATCTGGTTTTTCATCCCAGTCATCCCTTGATGTTTCTTCTTGAGGACGATGCTTCCTTCTGACAGCCGATAGGCCTGCGCATCCCAGTCGTAGTCTTTCTGCTGCCGTTTGTAGAAGAACGGAGGAGGGCGTCTGCGCTGGACAGGTCTCTGCTGAGAGGACACTTCTTCTGTCTCTCTCCCTCGCTCACTTGCTCTGTACTTACTTCCCCACTAGATTCTGCAGCATTCTCTCCTCTTGGCCGGTAGAAACGTCTGCGGAACCTTCGTCGGTAGGGTGCAAATCTGCTTCCTTTTACTGGTACACCATCAGGGCCAGTCACGTTTGCTGCCTCGGCACCCTTCTCTCCGTCCACAACATCAAATTCCACAGTCTCCCCGTTTCCAACACTGCGCAGAAACTTCCGTGGGTTATTTCGCTTTATTGCTGTCTGGTGGACAAAGACATCTTCTTTGGTGTCATTTCTGTTGATGAAGCCATATCCATTCCGCACATTAAACCACTTGACAGTGCCCGAAACCCTTACATGGGAATCAGCGGACTTTTGGTAACCTTGTAGGAGCCGAACAGTATGTTGAAAGGCCTGATGACCGGGGGAAGCCGCTTGGGTTAATTTACCCTTCAAAGTTGCCACTAGCTCCTCCGGGCATCTTTGCAGCACATTCATCCCCAGGATGATGGGGGCTATGTTCCCTTCACAGGGGGCGGTGACAAGACAGCCTTGTCTTGGCAACAAGGTCACTCCAATCTGGATGTCCGCTTCCCAATACCCTTCACACGCAATCTCGAGGCCGTTACTGGCGGTCAGTTGCAGCCAGGTTGGGGGTGGTGATAACAGCTGCTCTTTGCCCCAATACTTGTGAAATGTAGGGAGCCGGATGGTCGTAATCTGTGACCCCGTGTCAAGCATATCCAGGGTCTCCACTCCATTAATTGTAACGGGTAACGTGGGACATTGTCCGATGAACTGGGGCCTCCAGTTTTCTGGATCCGGATCTATTCCCGGGGCTCGCCCCAAGATTCGGCCCTCAATCTCGGGGTGTCGGAGTTTAAATGTTTGTTTTGGTCGCAGTTTTGTTCTATGTGTCCTATCCCATGGCACCGGCGGCATATCGGGCGCCCTTGACTATCAAATTGGTTGGGCGATCGCCGTACATACTCGCGAGGTGGTTCCCACCTGCCTTGGGCTGGTCTTTGTCTTTCAGGCCTCCAATCTGGTTCCCCATAGGTGGGTGCTGGTGGCCTCGCCATTTGGCGCATCTCTTGCTGGATTTCTGCCATTCCGACGGCCAGCTCCTCCATTTGCTCTTTGAGCGTTTGCATTGGGTCTCCGGTGGGATACTGACCGCTTTGTATTACCGATTCTTGGGCCCGTGTTGATTTTTCTGTGCTGCTTGCTATGGCTCCCGTCAAGCTTGCGCTTTCTCTGAAGCCTACCAATTCTGGGTATTCTTCCTCCTTTCCCTGTTGGTTACCGACAATGGCGATGGCGGTCTCTTTAATCTCTCTGAAGGTTTTGCCTGGCATCTGTGCTTTCATCAGTCGTAGCTGAATCTTAACGCTTTCTTGGGCGACTCCTTCTACGAACTGTACGGTCAGGGCTTCGTCCGCGTTTCGTACTTCCTCTTTGTCCACTGCCTGAATGGCTCTTAGCATCTCTTGTAGGCTCAGGGCATAGTCCCGCAGTGTCTCGTTGGGTTGTTGCTTGCGAGCATATAATTTCATCTTCAACTCCGGAAGAGTTCTTGTCTCAAACGTTGTGGAAATTTTTTTTAAAACTTGTGCTGCTTCTTTCTTGTCGTCCATCGGCCATGAGATTACTTCTCTGAGCACCGACCCTGTGAGTTGCCCTATTAAGATCTCCACTTTCTGCTGTTCATTCAACGGGTATAGTCGGAACATGGATTCCAGTTTGTTCTCGAATTCTGTGAATGAAGTCTTCTGTAGCTTGTCGTTGTCCCCGCTGTACTTCGGGAGCCATGGGGCCCCGAAATAGTATGGTAGGGGTATGGGCCCTGCCGGTTGCGCTGTTCCCCCGCCTTGTTGCTGATCCATTTTTCACTGAAGGTATTACTCTCCTGACGCACTCGGATCCTGTTTGTGACGCCAAAGTTATGTGGTGGTCGAGTACTGATGGGATTTCCTTTCCTTACCTTGTCCTCCAGACACGATTCAGGTTTTTTTTTTATTCGGACATCCGGTGGTCAGGAGATAAATACTTCAATGAGAGGGACAAGGATTGGTCAAATAACTTGGGTTTATTAATAATGCGGTAAAGATAATTTTGGTAAGCCACCGCGCCACTGACCCCTTCAACTCAATGGCAATGACAAAACACTCATTTGATCAACATAGAGCACAACAGCATTTAGCATATAATAATAAATAAATTTTCAGGTAAATCACTTAACATTAATATTCAACTAAAACATTTGGTGCACCAATATTATCCCTGGTAACGTTACCATATTTTACACTCAGTCCTGGGTTGAACTGTGCACAGGAATTTAGTAGAAGTTGTGCACGTGGTTTGGGGCCCATAAATTACTTTTTAACGCCAAATAAACTGATGATCTTTTGTATTACACAGTCTCTTTTGTGTGTATTCACAGACCTCTCTATTTTCTCTCCTCTCACACTGTTCTCAGTACATAGCTCAGTCTGTTTAGTGTGATGTCACAGATCTCTATACTGCTTATTTGTTTTCAGTACTTTCCTTTTTACTCACACCTCTCTTTGGCTCACTTCTTATCTTCTTCTCTTCCTCTTCTTACACTTACTTCACTTTTAATCTGCTTATGTATCACTTTGTCCGATTTTCATTCTGTCCCTATTTTTCTCTCTCAGTCTATGCAGACACAGGGATCGCTCTCCCTCAGAAGTCTAGAACTTTCCTCTTCCCACTGCCTTCTGGGAGTTCACAGTTATTACCAAAGTTAGTGGACTTGTTGCTATGCCACACACTCCTCCTTCCTGTTACTCCCGGCAACCACCAACCACTCCCAACTGTCACTTCTCCCCCAAGAAAATATATATATATTTTTTCAAATATTTACAAACACTTCTAACAATCAACAAATCAAATTAACAAATCAAAAACATATATATACACCCCAGGGTACTCAGATTGTGGGGCACCACATTTGTAGGGACCTACTTTTTGCCTACAGTCATGAGAGATGTATGTAAATGAGAAATTGATTGTGAAAATGATTACTATTAGTGTTGTTATTTAATAGCAACATCAATTCTGTTTTTTGCTTATAGCTACAACATTATCTTACAGTTTTTGCTAATTATTGTATAAAGTATATTTGTGATATTTGGGTTTTTTTTATTTAGTTTTCCATGACTGTCTAAAATTTATACACTTGGCTCTGATTTCTCCATTCTCTGGAATTATGTAAACCACAACATTATTGCTATGATTTTTGTATTTACTAAATGCCTCTAATAAAACAATTATCCAACAAAAATATATGGCCTTGTGTCTGAGGCTTGCAGATTCAAATTCTCTTATCAATGTTTCCAAATAAGCACTAGTGCAAAACAGTATGACCTTGAAGGAAGGGTACATTCCATGAAGCATGAAAGTCATAAACATTTTAATTTCTTGCAAAAGTTTTAATAAAGCTATAGCATATAGTTAAAATAATGGCTGCTAAATTCCATTTTGTAATCCAGACTATATTCAAACAATTCTATTTCATTATTATTATACCTATACATTATTATTATTATTATTATTATTATTATTATTATTAAATTTATTTGTTTATAAGGTGCCACAGATTCCGTAGCATCAGACACAGAAGCAAGTAACAAATAGATGAGGTAACACACAAAGTAGTACAGATGAATGTGAGTAATGCTGTGGGGTCTCACACAGAGTGCAGCAAAAGTTATGACAGGACATACAAGGGAGTCAGACAGTGGGCAGACATGGGACAATAATTGGATTACTAAAAAAGAAAAGAACACTACATGTGAGAGGCACTTCTATTTCTCAGGGTATTTATCTGTCCTTCATGACAATATAGAATTCTCAGTGAGTCCAACAACTTTTACAGGAAACCTTGTTTTACTTTATGCATTAATATTTTGAATAATCACCAAGTAAACACCAATTAATTTTGCAATAATGTACTTAATGCATTATTGTCACAAACAATGGACAAAAATAAATAAATACAAATAAATAAAACATAACAACTTTTATTATGTATCCATAAAACTCAATTTAAAAAGTGAAATATTCTAATAATAAAAGAAGTGAGTCAACTATGGGTAATTATTTGTTGAATCCATACATGACAAAATGAAAGATTATAATAAACTTAACCTCCATGTTTATTTATAAAAGTATAGCTAGGACTGATTGTCTTCCTTGTAAGGATTTTCTATCAGCCTTAGAGCCTGTGTCAAAGGGGCATATTCAATTGTTAACTTTTTCCGCCGCGGAAAAAGTATTACCGTTATTACGGTAATTCCTAGTCAGATTTCGGCTCCCTGAGCCGCGAGCTGAAATCCAGCGAGAAGACTACCGTAATAACGGTATTTACGTGCACTATTACCGTAATGACGGTAATAGTCTGCGCGCCGCAAGAATTTTGCCTATAACGCCAACAATTGAATGTGCCCCATAGAATGTAAATATTGTGTCCTTAAAATGTATCTATTTTGTATCCATACATGAACCTGTTATAGTAGCTTAGCCTAGTTGCCCTGAATATCAAAATATTATAGACGTGTGGAAATATTTAACAATAGATTCTCAATCTAAGTCTATAGACCATAATTTAAATAATAACACCAGAATTTTAGTATATAGCACCATAAATCATTTGATCCTTTTCCATAGGATGTATGTATTAATCTGTGTTCTCCATATGCAATATTACTACTACAGTTGAGATATCTTAAAGCTTTATCAAGTTGCCAAAGGCTTATGAAGCTGTGTCATAGTTCTTTAATAATAATTCTCGATTAGCAGCTATAAAATCAGCTGTTATCCATCATGTATGATTCCAAATATCATATATTCCCGTTCCCTCTCACATTAGAAAATCAGTCAAGATTAGATATATACTAATTATGTGTCCACGATGGGATTTGATCTGTGTATTATTGCAGATCTAAACTATGTGCGTCCAGTCATTCCTTCCTTCCTTCCTTCCTTCACTCTATGCAGCTGCCATTAATATTGTTAAATGGGTATCTGTGTCTTTCTTAGTCAGACTTAAGGTTACAGGCTCGCTTATACCAAAATGTCATCTATAAACTTTTGTGTTTTATAAACGGTCTGTACTGCAAACCATTGCAGTACAGATTCTACAAATCATTTGTCCTCTTCACATTCTCACTATTTATAAAGTGTCAACCACCTTAAATTAGATATGAATATGATACACATCTTCATTAACATGAGTCTATGCACTGTTCACAATCTAAGTTAAACACATTCATTCATTCCCTACTGATGATACTAGTATTTATTGAAAGCACTGTGAGTTTGTATGTATTAGAACACATTGCTGCACTTATGCATCCGACAGTTGCACAGACACCAATGATTCAAGTAGATATCGGAGCTCTTTAAATCAGACAAAATTACAGGCTTTTGTGAGTAGCTAATATGCTCCGGTGTTATCTAGCTAAGCGCTGGACACTTGCAGACATTTAGGCTCATTAAATCACTTGACGATTTTGTATGGCTATCTCAGCATCTATAGTGGATATTTAACAGGCTTATGTATATTTGGAAGTGGGGGACCCAATACCCTGAAAGATCAAGGGCTATATTTACTAAGAATCGAGATTTGCGGCTGTCTGAAACCGTCACACATCGCAGGCGGTTTAGTGGTCCAAATCACCGCATTTACTATAGGGAGATTTGAGGCTGTGATTTGAAATGGCTGGTGATGTGAGGCGGTTTGGAAACAGCAAAACCGCCTGCAGTTTGGTTAAAACCGCCATCAAAACCTCCATCCAAAAGACAGGTTTTTAAATACCTGCCTCAGATTGGCAAACTGCATGCTGTTAGAGCTATTTTGCCATTCAGAACACAAGATGAAGCATGAATCATGTATAAATTATTGAAGCAATCATTATTTATTGATTAAGGTGCAAAATTAATTTATTTGAGGGAAAATAAATTAAATTGTTTTTAAGGGGGAAAAATTATTGAATTATATTAATCTGGCACTATGTAATGTCAAATTGTGCAATCAAAACAATAATATTCACCATTAGCAATCGCTTAATGTTATTAATAATGTTATATTTGTTGCACAAATTGGCATTACATAGTGCCAGAATAATATAATAATTCAATAATTTTGAGTAAATTATAAATTAATTTTGCACCTTAATAAATAACTAATGTTTGCCTCAATAATTGATATAAGATTGACGCTTCCTCTTATGTTCTGAATGGCAAAATAGATCAAACAGCATGTAGTTTCAGCAATCTCGCCACTTCAAACCACTTCTTTCATTTTGGCCGTTTGCATGTCTGTTTTGCTGCAGTTTTGAAAACCTTAGTAATTCTGCTGGTTTTTATGTTCACCATTGTTAAAATCAAGATGGCGGTTTATAAAGTGGTGGTTTTGAAAAATGTCAGGCCGTTTTAACGTCGGTTTGGGCTTTAGTAAATCCGGCTGGAAAAATAGCCAAAAATCGGTGGTTTGACCAAACCGTTTTTTAGTAAATCTAGTCCCAAATCATCTGGGACTTGCAGGACGGTGAGAAGAAGGTGCCAGTATTCTGCTATTCCACACTGCAGAGAATTGTTTCACCTATGTGCCTGTGTTTCTGCTATTCAAGGCATAGTAATTATGAGAGATTCTAATAAGTAACAATTTTTTTTTTTATTGGAACTTTTATAAAACATTTAGGGCGTGAGTCATTAAGAAAAGTAAGGCTCCTGGACATTAGACCCAGAGTTCTTTATTTTAAACTGGAACACACATGTAATAACTCGAGGTTGGTGCAGGAGATGCTGTCTGTGACCCGTAATATTTCTGGGCATTTTCGGCCTTCAGTGAGTGCATGTTGATCATTGCAGCAGCAGCAACAAAAAAAATTACCTACCCTGCCACCAACTGAAGCAAGATTGTATGACATTCATTTGGTTGACATTGAGAAAGTTGACAACATTAGGTCGGTAATACAGCAAGTATAATCCCCCTACTTGTGTATGAATGAAAGTTACAAAAAATTGATTCCAAAATATGCCTATTGAATTATATAATAAAGACACTATCAACAAAGAAAAGCACTATCAGTTTTAGAGGTGAATCCAAAATCAGTCAGTCAGAACAGCCAGCTAGTGCTGGGAGTGTCATCATCATCTTTGCGTATTTGCACCAGCCCACGGGCACACGCAAGAAATAAGGCTACTGACAGGTGTATCTGCATCTCTGTGCGGGTCTGCCCTTACTGGACTGTGTTTGCCGCCCCTTCCTACTCCTGTCCTGCATCTAAAAGTATAAGGAGGTGCAAATATCAGATATGAACAAATCTGCAGTCTTTTTTTTTGTGGGCATGCACAGTACAAATTTACATATGTTACCCTAAACAAATGGGCGTATGCCCAACTAAACACGAGCTCCAGTATTAGAATTTGAATGTGAGGATGTGGAATTTTGAATAGACATACTGAAACCAGCACTGAACTGGATAATGGTCCTGAAGAGATGTGAACTGTTGGATTACATGGTTTTATCTGAAATTTTATTTTGAAGTGCAGACTTGTGTAGGCAGTGGTGGAAGTGGGGGTGTATAGGGTGGTATGCCATACCGCCACTTCTACTGCCTTCACTGGAGAACTATAAAATTCTATTCACTTACATTCCCATTCCATATTTCATACTGCCACTCCTAAATGTCCACATCGACCCTGCGTGTATCTATAATACGAATGATATTGTGTGAAATCTCAGTGATTATTATTATGTAACACCACTTCCTTGTCCATTTTTCTTCCAATTTAACACAATTTAACAGAAACGCAGCATACAATTTATACCCCACTGTCCCTTTCTTCTACTTCTTAAGCATAAGCTTACAGTCATTTTAGTAAAAACTGTGTCCTCATCATACAACTATAGTCTTTCCCACAGATGACAGATAATGGCAAAGAGTTTGGTGCAGTTTTTCTCAGTTTTAAATGCAGTCTCTGTCCCACAACTATCTGTTTCTGCACTTCACCCTTTTTCCTGCAAAAGGGTATTATACAATATTCTTCAGGTCTCCCCAGTTGTTCTCTACCTGACTAGTAAAACAATACTCAGTCCAAGTAAACATAGGTTACTTATCCCCACTGGTCTCCAGCATGTGCACCTAAGATGGCTACTCTCTGTTCATATGTCCGGTAAGCTCTCTCACTGAGAAGCCTTTTCCTCTCTCCTCTTGCGTCTCTCCCTCTCTTTCACTCAGGCTCTCCAGCTGTTTTGCTGCAGAGATGTCTGTCTCCCTGAGGGCCTCTCAGAATTTCCAAGTGCCATTTGTAACTGCTCCTTCACATGCTTCCCCACCCCATTGCACTCTGGGAAATGTAGTGTCCGGCAGCGGAGGTATCTAAAGGGTATGTGCCACCCGGCGCTACAATTATTATTATATAACCGTGCTAGTCAAGGAGCTGAGGTAAGTACGGAACAAAAAAAGATATAAGCCACTATATGTATGTATGCATTCAAGAGCTCATAATTATTGTGTTTCTACTCATTTCTCAATTAAATACAATCAATTATTAAGCAGATGAGGCTTGTTTGTAGCTGTAATGAGCATGTGGGACAGATGGAAAAAGTTTGAGTGCCCAGCATATTATATTCAGCAATGTCAGAGTCATGTTGTCCCTAGGACACACAGGCACACTTCTAGAGACCTGTGGGTCCAATTAACCCAAATTACCCAGCAGGCATCAGTATATATAAAAGGTGAGAGGAGGTTTAAACTTAATTTTATTATGATTGCTGAATCTGTTCCTAGGCTGTCCCTTGTTGAGTTGTTGGATGATGTAATCACTGACCAATAGACACAATAGCTGGGCAGGCAATAGACAGTGTGGTGCGATCCCAAATTTTCATGACTACTACAAGTGGGTGCCAAGAACACTATGGCAATGTGATGGTGCTTTACCGAAGTGCAAGGAATGCCCCCTGTTGATGTGGAACACACCATTGTGATGCAGCCACACCCTCATGTGGTGTGACCACATCCACTTTCTGTTTCATAACAGCTTTACCGCGAGGCTCACACTGTCCTAATTCACACATACATAATGTTGGAAGGTGTGACAACATACTGATAGGTTTATCGGCCTCTATCCTGTCCGTTTGCGTGGTAGAGAATTTAGACCATATTCTCCACTGTGGATGGGACCAATGTGAATGATTAGATTCTCTTTAAAGCACTGTGTAATATGTTGGCACCATATAAAGGTTAATAATAATATTATATGAAGGTATATTGGCAAAATGTGATATTTTGGGGCTGTATGGAGGCATTTGAAGGGAGAGATGCATTTGGTAAGGATAGCATTTCTTTTGCTGTACTGTGCACAATAAATATTTGCATTTTGGCTGTACTTCATTTTTACCTTATTGTACATGCAAGTGTTTATCATTATACTGAATAAAGTATGGGATTTTTTTTAGCAAAGAGCCATTCATGGGCACAGACGGATCTAGACGTTTTTTGGGGTGATGTCATGATTATAGCCTGTTCAGGATAATTATAGAAATAGAATGCCAATGTTTCCCAAATGTATTCTTCATGTCACTTTTCTTGAATAGCCATTCAAGGGGTTACTATGTCCACAATGTCTATTTATTGTCACTTGTCATGTTGTCAATATGTGTGATCCTTTGTTAACAGACAGGATAATATCAAGCTTGGTTCCCAACCTCTCAGGCAGGAAGATTGCAGAAAAGAAATTTGTAGCTTCAAAGCTTTATTTTGTTTATTTACATTTATCTGTGTAGCGCCATTATATTTTGCAGAGCTTTACAATTGAGAACAAACACCATAATAAAAAGGAACTGGGTATTAACAATCAGACAAAGAGGTAAGAAGTCCCTGCTCACAAACTTACAATGTATAGGAAAATAGGCTACTGTATATATATACCCCCACTTCAACCCTGCAAACCTCCTGCAACACCACTACTCTTCAACTCTCCTGCTACAGCAACCCATCCAAAATCTACTCTTCAATCATTGACTATATTCTACCTGTTCCGTAGTGTTTCATTACTATGTACCTCTACTTCACTGATTACTTTCCGTGTCTCTCCACCCTGGACCATGCCCCAAATTAAGCTGTCCCACTTGATCCTAAATGTTTCTCTCCAAACCCGCTCTAGAATGTAAGCTCTTATGGACAATTTCCTGTTGTTAGTGGACAGGAGTGGAACTCGTTGTGATCTTCTACTAGTGTGGCCCATCTATTTCAAGGTTCGCTTTGCTGTGCATTCAGAGATGCTCTTCTGCATAACACTGTTATAATGTACGGCTATTTGAGTTACTGTTACCTTCCTGTCAGTTTGATTCAGTCTGGCCATTCTCTCAGACCTATCTCATTAACAAGGGATTTGTTAATGAGATAGGTGGAGTTTGAGGTTTTGCGCACCATACTCTGTAATCTCTGTTGTGTGTTGTTCAAGATTTGCATTAACAAGCATATTACCTAATAATGGTGTGTCTATGTGTGTAGATAGATAAATCAATACACCATGGAGTGGGCTGGCATATGGTGGTATAGGATAGCACCACTTCTCCTACTGCTTTGATTGTAAAACTATCAAATTCAATTCACTTACATTTTCTATGCCGACCACTTCTAAATTTTTATGCAGCAGTCACTTCTAAATTTCCACTTTGACATACACTAATCAACCACAACATTAAAACCACTGACAAGTGAAGTGAATAACATTGATTATCTCGTTACAATGGCACTTGTCAAAGTGTGGAATATATTAGGCAGCAAGTGAACAGTCAGTTCTTGAAATTTATGTGTTGGAAGTTTGAAAAATGGGCAAGTGTAAGGATCTGAGTTACTTTGACAATAGCCAAATTGTGATGGCTGGACGACTGGGTCAGAGCACTTCCAAAACGGCAGGTTTTGTGGGGTGTTCCCGGTATGCAGTGGTTAATACCTACAAAAAGTGGTCCAACGTAGGAGAACCAGTGAACCAGTGAAAGAGTCATGGGCTCCCAAGACTCATTGACATGCATGGGGAACGAAGTTTAGCCTGTCTGGTCCACTCCCACAGTAGAGTTACTGTAGCACAAAGGTGTCAGAACACGCAGTGCATTGCTGTGTATGGGTCTGCGTAACCACAGAGTGGTCCAAGTGACCATGTTGACCTCCGTTCACTGCCGAAACCGCCTACAATGGGCATGTGAGTGCTGAATTGGACCATGGATCAATGGAAGAAGGTGGTCTAGTGCGAAGAATCACATTTTCTTTTACATCATGTGGACAGCCAAGTGAATGTTTGTTGTTTAACTGGGGAAGAGATGGAACAAAGATGCACTACGGGAAGAAGGCAAGCTGTCAGAGGCAGAGTGAAGCTCTGGGAAATGTTCTGCTGGGAATCTTTGGGTATTGGAATTCATATGAATGTTACTTTGACACGTACCACCGACCTATACATTGTTGCAGATCTAGTACACCCCTTCATGGCATGGCATTCCCTGATGGCAGTGGCCTCTTTCAGCAGGATAATGTGCCCTGCCAGACAACAAAAATAGTTCAGGAATGGTTTGAGGAATATGTGTTAGGAACTTACCTCTCCTCATTCCTGTTCTCGATCGCAGCCGATGCTCCATTCTTCTGGGAGGCGCGTGGCTGCGGTCATGTGACATGCAGGCGGGGAATTTGAAATCCCTTCCCCTATATCTTGCTTGCTCTGACACACTGCCTGTGTCAGAGGAACAAGTTACAGCTTGGCCTCTGGCTCTCTACCTCTGTGTATCCTGTGCTGACTCTTGGGGTTTCCTCTGTGTATGACCTCTGCCTTGTTTGATTACTTTGCTGCCTGTGCCCTTGTGTATCCAACCCGGCTGAGATTCTGTGTATCCGACCCTGCGACTCTCCTACTGTATCCGACCTGGTGATCCACTGAAACGTGTCAGGAATCTTCAGTCTGTGCTGATCCATTTCAGCTAATTATCCTGCCCTGCTTACCGCTTCTGCTCCGAAACTTTCATTTACTAACTTCTCACCAGGGGAGGGCTGGAAAGTCTTAGCCCGGGGGGGCAAGATTCAACTCAGCAGCCTATTTTAAGGGATAAAAATGCAGGTGGCCCAGTGACCCAGCCCAAGGTTGCCCACTATGATGCCCCCCTACCTCCCAGCCCAGCCTGTCCCTGCCTCTCACCTATTACATCAGGGGGCTAACCTAGGGGCCTCCGGCAGCAAAATCCACCCAGCCTTGTGGTGGTTCTTGGTGAAGACCGGGGTGGTCCGTTAGACTCCGTGCCCTGGGAAGGCCTGTGTCAACACTGACAAATAGGAGTCTCCCGTGAGATGAAAAAATATGACAAAGAGTTCAAGATGTTGACTTGGCCTCTAAATTCCCCAGATCTCAATAGGATCAAGCATCTGTGGGATGTGCTGGAAAAATAAGTCCAAACCATGGAGACCCCACCTTGCAACTTACAGGACTTAAAGTATCTTCTGCTAAAGTGTTGGTGCCAGATATATATACATATATAATCTCAAGATTGAAAAGGTGTCTGACAATACACAGTAGTAGATTAAGGAGCTGAGGAGATGGCTTAGAGAGGAGATGGGTCAGTGAGAATTGAGGAACCTGTGCCATGAGGAGCTGAAGAAATGGTACAGTGGAGAATTCACGTGACAGCACTGTGAGGTTGGAGGCAGGAGGTCTGACACAGAGGACCAATTGAAAACAGGAGGGTGAAATGAGAGAGAGTGACCACAATGACTGGCTGCAGAGGGAATATGATTGATCCAAATACTGCGTAGTTTGTGTGTTCAGCCACTACAGAGAATGTGGTAAGCAGTCTAGTTGCCTACTGGTTAGACAAGGGCTACGAAGTGAGATAGTGTCCTGAATGGGGGACAGGTTTTTTATTTGTTTTGTTTGTATTCATGGAAAGTGTTAAATTTGTCTAAAGTTAATTAAAGCTCTTTTATATTTTAAAATCTGAGTTTACTAGGTGGAGATCGTTTAGACACGTGTCTCTGACCAAAGGCTATTACAGTTGAGTCTATTTGTGTCACAGTAAGGTGCAGAATGCAAGCAATGGAAAGGTCTTCACAAATTCAAGTGACTGAATCCAGGGAATCAAGTGATACATGGAAATTGCACCAATTATAAAATTGGATATTTTTCCTACAAGTCGAGTAAATGGAGTGAGCCTACTGCTATCAGACAAAGTGGTTAGTGCCAATACTGCAGAGTATTCTTTAATGAATGCTTTGTTTGTAAAAGTGAAAAGCAACAAAAAAGCAAATGTTTTTAAACTAGTGAAAGTAAAGGGAAGTAAAATCCTGGATGTGCAGTATTGTTCAGTCACAGTTGAAAAGAAGGGGTTAAAAGAAAAAACCTAAATGAAGATGACAGTGCCCGATTGAAGCTTTGGGCATCTCTAAAGTACGTGTAGTATCACTTGCACAACTTAAGTGCCGAGTTATAAGTGCCGAGTTATACTGATGAGGGTCGTGTATGCATGCTAGAATATGTGTTTACAAACAGAAGGCACTGTAAAAATGCATTCTATGTACAGTAAACATCAATGACATTGATAAATGTATCTTATGGGGGGGGTTGTTTTTGTTGACTATTATTAATAGGTGACAGTCATTGAGTCATTTTTATTCTCTGTGCATTCTGATGGTTCTTTATATTGAACATATGTATTGTAGGTATCCTGCAGTGTGATGTGTCTGTCTCAATACGGCAAGTGCCAAATAAGCAGAGTGTACCTAGACCTGTATTCCACAAGATTCGTCATATCTGATTGTATTGGTATGCGGACGTGCATATGCCTGAATTGCGAGCACTTTTTGAAATAGAACACACAATACATTAGTTTAGCGTGCCTTAATGAATCAGACCCTATATATGATGCTTCTCTCCAGATTTAATGCCTGGTTGCTAAATGGTTGGGAAGCATCAATGATTCCTTTTGCCTTAAAGACTTAAATTATGGACATCTATGGTTTGATTTCTTTGCAAGTGTGGATTGCAAGGGTTGTTGCTGACATTTGGTGTAAATTTCATTACAGTAGCCACATTAAATATATATTTACTGAGAAAAATGTTGATGTGTTCAATACTTATTTCACCCCGCTGTAGGTGAAAAATGTATTTTGAAAAACATGTATTTACGATACCCATAAAGTGCAAGCTTCCATTTTGTGCCTTTATGCCTGAATGCTTCAAGGGCATAATACGCCACAACAAAAGGCATATTAAACTGTACAGATTTGTTGTATTTTGAAATTAATAATAGCTAACTTACTGTATGGTGTGTTTATAACGTATTTTATGGTAATTATATATTTTCTTTTTTTAACTAATTATTTTTCTAATTTTGATGACATCAAAGACTATTACAATTCTTAAAAGTGTTTAATGGTGTAGCTCCAATTATGTCTTCACAAATCCTGGAAGTCTTCTGATGAGGGAAGCGCCAGTAACGTGTGAAGGAAGATGGAGATGTGTGGCAAACTGAAACGTGAACTGGGGCATGGTCTGAAATTAGTATGTCTCCTAACTGAGTGGATTGCACCTGTGTCACGAGGGCATCCGCCACTAAAATATAATCTATTCTCGACAGTGTTTGGTGTATTGCAGAAATGTGGGTGAAGGATCTATCCGTAGGATTAAAAAGACGTAAGGGGCTGTGAGTCTTTGTGTGGACTTTAACTTCCGTATTTGTTGTCACTGATGAGATTGTGGGTGTAATGCAGAAATACATTCACCTACCCAATTGTTTTGAGAGAGGAATCATCTCTGGCCCTCCAGTGCGCCTCCTGTAGGAACACAATATTGGTATGTGATTTTTTTAAAAAAAGAAATGACACTTTTTCGTATAACTGGTGAATTTAAACCACCAACATTCCAAGACATTTCATTTGAAAGATATGTTATGTCCTGTTTGTCTGGTAGTGTGTGTTTGAGAAGTTGAGCTCATTCTACCCCATCAGTAAGCCTGTTGTCAAAAAAGGCAGACATCCTCTTTGTCCCAGCCATCAAAGGAGTTGGTGCAGAGGGGAATCCCTGTGCGGCAATCACCATTACAATCATAGATCAGTGGGAATTGGGAGAGCTGTGCTTCCTAATGTAACAAGTAGACAGCCAGGGAAGCTGGGAGTAATGAAGGAGAAAGGTCCCAATCTCCTGATAAATTAGAAAGATAAATGTGTTCCCCAGCGCAATAATATGGTGTAGATACCCTCTGATAGTAAACGAATGAAAAATGATTAATGTAGGATAACTTATATAGACAAGGGTATACAATGTACTGAACTATCAATTGCAAAAAACAAATGAAACAAAACACCCTGGCAATTAAAAACAAAGCATAACAAGACATGTGTAGGGAACACATCATTATCATCATCATCGTCGTCGCCATCATCATCATCATTTATTTATTTAGCGCCAACATATTCCGTAGCGCTTTACAATTGGGGACAAACACGGTAAAGTAAATTGTGTAACAAGTGGTAATAGGTTAATCTAGTGAGGTTAAGAGGGTGGATGGGGACTATTATAAGATTGATTGAAGAGGTGGGTTTTCAGAGAACGCTTGAAGGTTTGTAGAACAGAGTAAAGTCTTGTTTTGTGAGGGAGGAAATTCTACAGAGTGGGTGCAGCTCAAAAAAAATAATGTAAAAGGGAATGGGAGAATGTAATGAGAGTGGATGAGAGATGCAGTTCTTGTGCAGAACGGAGTTATCGAATTGGGAGATATGTTGAGACAAATGAGGAGATGTATGTTGGTAAACTTTTGTTGATGGCCTTGTATGTTAGTAGAAGAATTTTATATTGGATTCTGTAAAAAACAGGCAATCAATGTAGAAACTGAAAGAGTGCCCCCGGAGAGGAACAGTTTGCAAGGAAAAACAATTTAGCTGCTGCATTCAAAATAGATCCTAGGGGTTTGAGTCTGTTTAGGGGAAGACTAGTATAGAGGGAATTGCTATATTCAATGTGGGAGATAATGAGTGCATGAATTAAACTTTTTGCAGTGTCTTGTGTAAGTTATGTTGGTATTCTGGAAATGTTTTTTAGATGTATGTAACATTATTTAGATATAGAGTCGATGTGGGGAACAAAGGAGAGTTGTGAGTCAAGAATCACACCTAGGCAGCGAGCTTGCAGGGTGGGATTTAGGCTTATAAATTGAAATGTCAGATAAGTATCTTCTGTTGGCGGTGGAAATATTATTAACTCTGTTTTTGAAATATGAGAGATCAGGATAGGATAGATAAATTTGGGTATTATCCACATAGAAATGATACTGAAATCCAAAGGAGTTTATTCATTTCCTAAGAGAAGTGGTGTAGATAGAGAAAAGAAGAGGACCTAGTACTGAGCGTAGTGGGAATCCTACTGATAAAAGAAGCGGAGCAGAGGTGGATCCAGAGAAAATAAAACTGAAAAAGTGATTAGAAAGGTAGGATGAGAACCAGGATAGAAAAGTGTCTCGAAGACCTAGAGATTTAGGCGTTATATTACTGTGATTTGTAACTCTATACACTCAAAACAAACAGAGAGAGTCATCGTCATCCACTCTGGAGACACAGACAGAGGTATCTCCATCAAAGGTATTTTATGTATTTAGTGGACCTGTGTACAAGCGCAGTGCTTGTCCTCACCTCAGGCGCTTATATGATGGGGGGAAGACGGTAAGGAAAGATATATATATGTTACAAGGGGACATATACCCTCCAACCTTGCCCTTGTCATGGATGCTCCTCCATCAGTCTCCCATCGTCACATGTGTCCCAAGCCACCACACTGCCAGCGGATACCTACCTGCTGAGCTGTCCAGTGTAGGAGTGTTCTGGTCACAGTATCTCCCACATCTGTCCCTATATCCACTCTGAGCCACATTTGCCCCTCTTGTTTCAGCTGATCCCTCTTCCACTTAGAATGTAAGTTCTCTCATGAGCAGAGTCCTCCATACCCTTTGCTTTCATGTCTACATTTATTTTCTCTACCTTGTATGTCTCTGTTTTATGTATGTACTGTTTTCCCTACTGTACAGCACTGTGGAGTCTTATAAATCTATTATAATAATAATAATAATAATCTACTGCTCCATGTAGAAAGGATCTTTGATCAAAGCGACAGTGACTCCCACTGATATTTACACCAGTGCTCTGTACAGACCTCCCAAATCATGGAACGGAAGCATGACCTGGGCAGCACTCTGACCCCTCATCCACCAGACCTCAGCAGAGTAAGAGCTGCTGGCAGGAATTTGGAAAAGAAAACATACATCCCGACTGTCCCTATAGTCCTGATTATGCAGAACACTTCCTCAAAATCCTAACATGTCAAATCATAATAAATGCTGTTATAGCTACTTCAGTCTGGAACGTTAATTCTACCTATTACAATATCTGGTTTGTTAATTACTTGTGGTAGAGCACAATACTGTTTAGATATATATATATATATATACACACAGTATATAGCTTTTTCCTGGGCACTACTAGTTAACCAAAGTATTTATTAATACAGTTATTTTGTTATGTGGGATTAAAAAATAGTTTACTATAACATCTATTATTATAGTCCCCGTAGATGGCTCTGTATGTTATTTTGTAGCTTGCTCATATTGGTTTTATTATTATTGCAAAATAGAGAAATTGCATAATTGATAAATGCCAGAAAATTATATGATGACATCACATCCAAGACCTGTAACGGAAGCAAATGATGTTTCAACAAACAAATTAGGACAAAAGAAATGACAAATACCACAACGGGCGTTAATATCAATCTGTAACATAATAAAGATACAAATTCCAAATAATGCATTTGGAAAACCTAATATATCCATACAAATACTAGCATAAAGAAATATCTGCTTACCACAAACTAACGTAAGTAAGTAAGGTCAAACTAGAGTATTCAAATTGAACACTCGTATGTAAGGAGACTCAAAACAATTTAAAACCACATATATACGTACCATACAAGACCAAAGAATTTAGTTTGAAACCAAATCACTATTGTGCATTAAAGATGGATACAATAAGATATAAGAAATTCCATTCTAATACCTTAATTGCTGATTAATGACAGACATAATAAAACCACATGAACCACAGCAGATTTTAAAACACGTATTGACATTTTTTTCTTTTTTATTCACTTACATTTTCTTTTTGAAATGATTTTATATTTCGCTGAAGAACATTTCTTCTAATCTAGATACAATGGATAATATTTGAAGAAAATTATCAAAAAAGCAAAATTTTAATTTTGAATTAGATTTACAATGTGCATCCTAAGATATTGACATCTTCTATCTATATAATTACAGGAGAGAGGATAAAAGCAAGAATATATTTATTATTGGTGCGGTTGATACCCCTCCCCCCTCTCTACCTTTTTTGAACAATCCAATTTAAAACAGCAAGCAAGAATTTTAAACTCTGTGCTCTATGCACAACAGGGTTAGGAGCTTAGTTGTAGGTGAAATGTGCACACAACATAAATGATTACAGCTTCAATAACTTATTTCATCCATGGTGGAGATGTTCTGCAGTTTATAGAATGTCACCGATATGGACTATTATATATTTATTAACATTTATTTGTATAATGCTATTTTCTTCCATAACACTTTGCAACGGGGATGAAACACATAATAAAATTAATACCGGACAATAAGAGTTTGATACATGAGGGTAAGTGCCACATGTTGCATATTGGTCCAGCCAGACTGCAAGTGAATAAAGGGCTTAGTGGGTTATATGACCCACACACAGTTATAATGGTCTGGGGGGTCATAGAATTGTTGTACATAGAAGAGAACACATATACATTTTGTGTGAACTGGGTAGATGGTTGGTAACCATGTAGATTAGAATAGAGGGGAGATAATCAGGTAAAATAAATTAGGGAGGTTAAGAGAGTGGGTCAGGAGCATGACTGAAGGGGTGAGCTTTCAGAGACGGTTTGGAGGCTAGAGGAGTCTTGTTGTGTGAGGAAGGACATTACACACAATGGACTACAACCTTACTCTGTGTGCATAAAGCAGAGTCATACTGACTACACGGAAAGCATTACATTTTAATATCATCCTGAACAAATCAGACTTGGGCAGCCTGGGGGTCTCCAGCTTTTGTTTAACTACAATGCCCTGTATATGTATACTCTTCCAACACCAGTCCCGACATTAAAATAATATTATTCCCATTTAATAATGAGAGCTATTTCTTCCAACAAGCCCCACAGATTAGGCATCAGAATAGTTTGGTCAATTCCCCTACATTTTTTCTAGATTTGGCACTGGAATAGTCATTTGAAACCATTCCCCCCCCTCCCTATATATTTTTTAGAACTTAGACACTCAAATAGTCAACAAACCAAACAGTCCTATATTTTTTCCTGTATTTGGCACCAGAATCATCATTCAATTTTTTTATAGACCGGGCACCAGAATATCTATATTAAATCTCACCCTACATAAAGAGACAAATTCATATCAACCCCCGTCCCCCTTGTTTCATTGTTATGTATAGATTAGGAACCAGAATTGCCAAATCAAATCCCCCTCCCCAATATTTTTCATAGATTGGGGCCTAGAAGAGTGATATCACGGCCCCATATTATTTATAATTAGAAGCCAGACGTCCCATACCCCATCCCTTCCCTCTCCTTCTCTCCCCTCTCCCTCCTCCCTCTCTCACTCCCTGTACTTACAGCCTTCTATCTTTCTTTTTCTCTTCTAGTTCATCCTCTTCTCTCTGCTGGTTCTGGCGGCTCCTGGCAGCTCCTCTTCATAGCATTACAACATCATGACATTGGCGCTTTAGGGCAAGGGACAGGGAGCCAGAGACAGGTGTTACATTTGGTACAGTCCTAAGCCTGAGAGAGGGGTGCCCGGGGCATGGCTTGAGCTGCAATGTATGCTGCACCCCCTCTGAGCCTTGCTGAGCCTCTGAGGCTTATTGTGTGATGGATCATTAAAGCGAGACCTGGAGTCTGGTCACAGTGGGCCCCCTCCTAATTCCAGACCACATACAGTGGTAGTGTCACGAGCCGCGGCGGTACGCTGCCTCCTGGCTTGAACTAGCACGGCATAGATGTAGGAGGGTGTAGGGACATCCTCCAACTCCAGGGAGAGCTCTCATTATTTAAACTGGTTCATTTATATTTTTATACATGCTTCCTGGTTTGTGTTATTACCTGTGCTAGTTCTAGCTAGTAATTAATTAGCAGCCTCCTGAGCCTGATTGTCAGCCTTGTCCTCCTCTGTCCTGATTGGCTCTTGGTACAATTTAAGGCAGTGAGGTCTGCAGCCTCACTGCCGGTTATAGCTTCTGTTACCAGTCTGCTGACCTGCTCTGCTCCTTGCTCCTGTCCTTTGGATATTCTGTTGAATTGCCCGTGTATGACCCCTTGCCTGGATTTGGACCCTGCCTGTGTTTCTTGTGACCCCGACCTCTGGCGTGTTTACCGACCTTCCTGTTTGCTTGTGACCCTTGACCTCGGCTTGTTTATTGGATTCCCTGTCTGCTGCCGGCCCTCGACCCTTGCCTGGACTTCACTCCGCTTTCCCGGGTTCTCCCCAGCCGGTACGCACTTCACGACCCTCTGTCAGTCTGCGGCCCAGTCTGTCCCCACCACTAGGGGCTCCAGTGAACACCTGACTGGCAGAGTAGATTCCGGGTTGTGCAGTATCGGTTAGGGGGGTTCCTAACAGGTAGGTGGAGGACAGTGGAGTGAAGGCAGTAAAAAGAGCCATACAGCTCATCCTTTGCTTCAAGGCTCCATGTCTCAAATGAAACATGTATAACGGACAAGTACCTTATTTTTGTACTCTTATTTACTCAAGTGGTTATTATATTCTTTCGGGGGCAAGATACATATTTTAATTTTTACAGCAACTGTGTGTTTGTTCTCACTGGACAATTTTAAAGTGAATTATGTGATCAGCCATTAACTTTATTATGTATAGCTTGGTTCCTGATGAATAAAATGGTTCACTATTTATACTTTTATGTCTATATGCAGTTACTGAATAGAGTTTGTCATATGCGTTGTGATTTCAAAGACAAACGCGTCTAGTTTAGATGTAACTGGCCTCAAATTGCTGTGTGTAGGGGCCTAAAATGACCACTGATGACGATCACATGGTGGAAAGGTGACAATCACTTTTAGGACCACAGACGTTGTCTGTGGATTTCAATTCTTCCCTTCTAATATACTGAAATGCCCCCTAGTGATGTTTTAGTAAACCATGTACCCCAGTGAATACAGGATGGGTCACCTGGAGGGTGAGTTAGGTGTTTGTGGAATGAGAAGGGACTCAAGCTGGTTGCTATGTTGACAACCCAGCTAAGTCTGCTAGTGACTGAGAAGAAGGAGGGGCTGTACAAAATACAGCGTGTTATGCTCAGGGGAGTCCCTCAGTCAGTATTGGCACCAGCTCAGTAAGGCGCAGAGTCTAACAGCCTCTCAGGACTTCATCAAAAACTGCCGCTAGGCAGGATGGGCTTGGCTGCTGAGAAACTGCAGGTCGTGGTCTCTACTGAGCTTACAGAAGTGAGGAATGGATAGACTAGCAGTAAGGCAAATGAAAACGGTACCTGAGACAGGGTCCAATGTGCTGCGGGAATCTTTCCAGAGGTTGGTGAGGCACAGCCGGATCTGGTACACGGTAGTAGATGTCTGTTACGCCAAAGGAGAATCCAACAGTAGTGAGGGCTGAGCCGGGTCTGGTACATGTTAGCAGACGTCCGTCACGCCAAAGGAGAATCCAAACAGACTCTGGAAATGCAGGAGAACACAGGGAGACACAGGGAGCAAGAAGACAGGGAGCAGGAATCAGGAACGTAACTTGTTGCTCTGACGCAGGGATTGTGTCAGAGTGTGATATATATAATATATATAGGAAGACAGGCGGAGTTTGAAATCCCTGCCGGGGGTTACATGATCAGCGCTGCTGCAACCCGGTGTTACGAGCCGCGGCGGCTCTGGGCACCGCCGCGACTCACTTCCGGGTCTGAATCAGCATCCTGGCGGTCGTCATGACGACCTGGACGTCATTTCCTCCTGGTCCAGACCGCTGACGCTCTAAGCCGCAGCGCCGCGTCCCGGCATCTAGGCAGCCGGGCGCGTGCGCACTATGTGAATAGTAGTCCAGCTGGGCTAATCAGCCCTCCAGCAGGCCACTTCTGATTGGCCATTACTTACATAAAAGGCAGGAAGGGACAGGCCCTCCCTGCCGGTTATAGTTCCTGCTTTGCTGTTACTAGCCTGCTATTTCTTGCTCCTGTGGATTTGATTATTTGTTGCCGACCTTTGCCTGATTCCTGACTTTGTTTGATTGCCTGTGCCCCTAGACCGTTTGTCTGGACTCCTACGCTGCTGATTTGCCTGTGACCTCTGACCTCGGTTCTGTGTACTGGATATTCTGTCTGCTGCCGGCCCTCGACCCTTGCCTGGATTTCACTCTGCTCATTGCTCCTTTACGCTATCGCTGGGTTCTCCCCAGTCAGCGCACAACTCACGACCCTCAGCTGTCTGCGGCCAAGTCTGTCCCCACCACTAGGGGCTCCAGCGAAAACCAGACTTCTGAGTAGACTCCAGGTTTTGTGTTGCTGGCTGTTGGGGTTCCTAACATTATTACCGGCCCAAAAAAATTACACTAGGAGTGAGTGAATTATATCGCATTCGGTCCCATGGAACCAAGTCCGGCGCAAGTGCTGGCAGGACAAATCTAGACCTTGTCCCAAATGGAGCTGTCCCAGCGGCAGGCTGCCCAAGAACAGGCGTCCAGATCCTCACAAGCTGCTTAGTCCACAGTGGTGGAACCCAAGATGCATTTACCTGACCGCTTTTCGGGAGATCGCAGGCTCTTCCGTAACTTCCGTGAAACCTGCAAGCTCTACTTCAAATTGAGACCAATCTCGTCTGGATCTCCAGAGCAGAGAGTGGGGATAATTATCTCTCTCCTACAAGGGGATCCGCAATCTTGGGCATTCAGCCTAGATTCCAACAGCCCTCACTTGCAGTCCGTGGACGCCTTCTTTGAAGCACTTGGTTTGATTTACGATGACCCGGACCGAGTGGCTTCTGCCGAAGCACAGCTTCAATCTTTATCGCAAGGGCAACGTTCCGCTGAAGAATATTGTTCCAACTTCAGGCGTTGGTCTTCAGACTGTGCATGGCATGACCCAGCTCTTCGTAGTCAATTCCGTCTGGGTCTCTCAGAACTAATTAAGGACTCCCTGGTCGAGTACCATACTCCGGGATCCCTCGAAGAACTTATGCAGTTAGCTATCCGAATCGACAGAAGATACAGAGAAAGGAAGGCTGAGAAGGGAAGTTATTCATCCTTTTCCCCTATGCTTCCGCAGACTGCTCCTATTGATCCAGTCGAGCCTATGCAACTGGGAGCATATCGACTGTCATCTGAGGAACGGACCCAGAGGCGTACTTTGGGTCTCTGCTTGTACTCTGGAGAGAAGGGCCATCTGCTCCGTTCCTGCCCCGTCAAACCGGGAAAAGGCCAGGCCAAGTGAACATGGAGAGTGTCCATTTAGGCCTAAAAGTCATCTCTCCAAAAAATTATTTGCTTGTACCTGCTCAGCTCACCTTTAACGGACGAGATATTTCCGTTCCAGCCTTCCTTGACAGTGGAGCTGCCGGAAACTTTTTGGACTTGGCCCTCGCCCAGTCCTTGGGTTTCGCAGCCGTTCCTCTGGAATCCATCATCTCTGTTTTTGGATTGGATGGAAATCATCTTGATAAGGGTGAAATACATCATCATTCACCTCCTCTACAGTTAAAGTTGGGTGCTCTTCATTCCGAGACCATCTCTCTGTATCTAATTATTTGCCCTTCGGTTCCTTTAATCCTGGGCCACCCCTGGCTTGTTCTTCACAATCCTTGTATCGACTGGACCAAGGGTGAGATCATCAAGTGGGGTCCCCGATGTTCATCTTCATGCTTGTCTCTACCACTCAGAATGGCTCTGACCTGCCCTGAACGATTGCCTTTTCCTTACCGTGAGTTCTCTGACGTTTTTTCCAAGAAAGAAGCAGATGTTCTTCCTCCGCACCGGGAATACGATTGTGCTATTGACCTTGTCCCTGGTTCCAGATTGCCTAAGGGAAGATTATATGCCTTGTCTATCCCGGAGAACCAAGCCATGGAATCGTATATGAAGGAGAACCTGCAAAAAGGCTTTATTCGGCCCTCTAAATCTCCAGCCGGTGCAGGCTTCTTCTTTGTGGCTAAAAAAGATGGTGGGCTTAGGCCTTGTATCAACTACAGAGGGTTAAATAAAATAACCATTAAAAACACTTATCCTTTGCCACTTATCTCAGCCATCTTCGATCAACTAAAAGGAGCCAAAATTTACTCCAAGATTGACCTGCGGGGGGCCTACAATCTGATACGTATCCGAAGTGGCGACGAATGGAAGACCACTTTTAATACTCAAACGGCCCATTATGAATACCTCGTTATGCCCTTCGGCCTCAGCAATGCCCCGGCTGTTTTCCAAGACTTAATTAATGATGTCCTATGCGAATTCTTGGGTTCCTTTGTAGTGGTCTATTTAGATGACATATTGATTTATTCCCGCTCATTAGAACAACACCGGGAACATGTTCGACAAGTGCTTCTGAAGCTCCGCCATCATCATCTGTATGCGAAACTAGAAAAATGTGACTTTGAAGTCTCCCAGGTCACTTTTCTAGGATATGTCATTTCCCCTGAGGGCTTCGCCATGGATCCCACAAAAGTACAGGCCATTCTCGACTGGGTACAACCCTCTAATTTAAAAGTCATCCAAAGGTTCCTGGGATTCGCTAATTATTACAGGAAGTTCATCAGTGCTTTTTCCGTCCTTGTCGCTCCTATCACAGCTCTGACCCGTAAGGGTGCTGATCCTAAAGTCTGGCCGCCTGCTGCAGTTTCTGCCTTTGAAGTCTTGAAATGTGCTTTCGTGTCTGCCCCAGTTCTGAAGCATCCTAATCCAGACCTTCCCTTTATTGTCGAAGTTGATGCTTCTGATGTAGGAGTCGGAGCTGTATTGTCTCAAAAAGATCTTAAAGACCACTGCCTTCATCCCTGTGCCTATTTTTCTTGAAAATTCTCTTTCGCGGAAGAACATTACAACGCGGGCAACCGTGAGTTACTGGCCATCAAAAGGGCACTAGAGGAATGGCGCCACTGGCTTGAGGGAGCAAAATATGCTATCACGATATATACGGACCATAAGAACTTGTCCTATATCGAGTCAGCTAAAAGGTTGAATTCCCGGCAAGCACGGTGGTCCCTCTTCTTCTCTCGCTTCCACATCGTTATTACTTTTCGACCTGGTTCAAAGAACCTTAGAGCAGATGCTCTGTCTCTATTAGGAACCCCTCCAACACAACTGGAATGTACTCTGCCAATCAGGTGTTCACTGGAGCCCCTGATGGTGGGGACAGACTGGGCCGCAGACTGACAGAGGGTCGTGAAGTGTGTACCGGCTGGGGAGAACCCAGGCAAGAAGAGTCAGGTCCACGCAGAGGTCAAGGGCCGGCAGCAGACAACAGTATCGGTAAACAAGCTGAGGTCAGGGTTCACAGGAAACCCGAGCGAAGTCCAATTCAAAGCCAAGGGTCATACACGGGGAGTCAGTAGTGGTATCAGAATACAGGAACAGGAACTAGCAGGTCAGCAGACTGGAGCACAGAAGCTATAACCGGCAGTGAGGCTGCAGACCTCACTGCCTTAAATACTAGTGGCCACCAATCAGAGCCTAGCTCTGAATCACACACAGCCCCCTGCCTGATTAATGTATCAGGTATTAATCAGCCCGCAGGCTTGTTAAATCAAGCCACAGGAAGTTTTACCTTCTGCGCATGCGCGCCCGGCTTCCTCCATTGCCGGGACACAGCGCAGGGCACAGAGCTTCCGACCGTTGCCAGGATCCGGAAGTGACGCCCCGGTCGTCAAGGTGACGGCCGGGACGCCAGAGGGGGCCAGAAGCGAGCCGCGGCGGCTGTGAGTACCGCCGCGGCTCGTGACAGTACCCCCCCCCCTTGAGGAGGGGTTAAGGAACCCCGACACCCAGGTTTCCTTGGGAATCTCTTGAAAAACTCCTTCAATTGCTTAGGGGCATGGAGTTGTCTCCGCGGAACCCAAGACCGCTCTTCTAACCCGCGGTTCCTCCACAGTACCAGGAAGTGCACCTGCCCTTGCACTCTTTTGGAATCCAGGATCCTTTGAACCACATATCTCCGTGGTGCATTCGAATTTCTCCCAGACACACTTGGAGATTGGCTCGGATACAGTACAGGCTTCAACAATGAACAATGAAATTTGTTGGGGATCCTTAACGAAACCGGAATTTTTAACCTGAATGCTACGGAATTAACTTTCTTGATAATGGAGAATGGTCCAATGAACGTAGGGCCCAACTTTTTGCAAGGCTGTCTGAGCCTGATATTTTTTGTAGAGAGCCATACCTTTTAACCCACCTTGAGAGAGCAGATGGTACGGTAGCGGTCAGAATTATTTTTTTTGCAGCAAATGAAGCTCGTCTCAAAGATGAGTGTACCTTCATCCAGATAAGTCTGAGGTCCCTGGTAGTGGAGCGGATCTCCTGGATACCAGATTTAAGTGAGTATAAGGAGTTGGATCTGGGGTGAAAGCCATAAGTGCAAAAAAACGGAGAGACTTTGGTGGATGAATGACATGAGTTATTACAAGCAAATTCCACCCAGGGTAACAAGGAGGACCAGTTATCATGGAATTCTGATGTGTAGCATCTTAAAAATTGTTCTAAGGCCTGGTTAACCCTTTCGGTTTGACCGTTTGACTGAGGGTGGTATGCGGATGACAAACTGATTTTAATTCCGAGTAGGGTACAGAAGGATTTCCAGAACTGTGCAATGAATTGTGATTCATGATCAGAAACGATATCAGAAGGAAATCCATGGAGACGGAAAATATGCTGTATGAAGAGAGTGGCTAGATCTCGAGCAGTAGGAAGTCGGGTTAATGGAATGAAATGTGCCATTTTGCTGAAGCGATCTACCACTACCCAAATGGTATTGTGTCCCGCAGAAGGTGGTAAATCAACGATAAAGTCCATGGACAAATGTGTCCAAGGCTTTGAAGGAGTGGCCAACGGAACCAACTGACCTACCGGGCAAGTCCTGGGAACTTTGTTCCTGGCACAAACTTCACAAGACAAGACGTGACTCTTGACGTCGGCAGACAGTGATGGCCACCATACAGTACGGGAAAGGATTTCCAATGTTTTGAAGACCCCAGGATGTCCAGCAGACTGACTATTGTGTGCTTCAGTAAGGACTGCCTTTCTTAGGTGAACAGGAACAAACAAGCATCCTACCGGAGTATTATCAGAAGCCAACCTCTGGAACCTTTGTAAGGAGCTCAAATCTTGAGTTAATCCGGCGTGGATCATAGACACAGGAACAATAGGTTCTGGGATAGTGACCGGAGCATGATGTGCCAGGAAACTTCTGGACAGGGCGTCCGCTTGAATATTTTTAGAACCCGGACGATAGGTGATAATAAAGTTAAACCGAGTGAAGAACAGCGACCAACGAGCCTGTCGGGGGTTCAGACATTTGGCTGACTGTATATACTGCAGATTCTTATGATCCGTTATGACGGAGATCTGGTGTGCAGCGCCTTCCAACCAGTGTCGCCATTCCTCAAAGGCCCATTTAATTGCCAACAATTCTCGGTTTCCTACGTCATAGTTGGTTTCCGCTGAGAACTGACGGGAAAGAAAGGCACATGGATGCAAGCAGTGGGTCTGAGGATCTTTTTGTGACAAGATGGCTCCAGCACCGACGTCAGAGGCATCTACCTCAAGAATAAACGGTCCCTTAGGGTCCGGGTGTCTGAGGACCTGAGCGGACACAAAAGCTTTCTTCAGAGTTTTGAATGCAGTTATTGCCTGTTGTGACCAAACAGCTGGATCACCTCCTTTGCGGGTCAAGGTGACGATAGGAGCCTTGATGTCAGCGAAACCGCCAATAAATCTCCAGTAATAATTGGCGAATCCCAGGAATCTCTTGACCGCCTTGAGGTTATTAGGTTGTACCCAATCCAAGATTGCCTGGACCTTGGTTGGGTCCATGGAGAAACTTTCTGAGATTATATAGCCCAAGAAGGATACCTTCTGAACCTCGAACTCGCATTTCTCGAGTTTAGCGTAGAGGTGATGTTCCCGCAATTTCTGTAAGACTTGTCTGACATGACCCTGGTGCACAGACAAAGATTTGGAATATATGAGAATGTCATCTAAGTAGACAACAACAAAGTGTCCCACGAACTCACGTAACACCTCATTAATCAAATCCTGGAATACAGCAGGAGCATTACTAAGGCCAAACGGCATGACCAGATATTCGTAGTGGCCCGAGAGCGTGTTGAATGCCGTCTTCCACTCATCACCTGCTCTAATACGTATGAGATTATAGGCACCACGAAGATCAATTTTTGTGAAGACCGTTGCCCCTCTCAATTGATCAAAAAGTACGGAGATGAGGGGAAGGGGATAGGTGTTCTTAACCGTAATAAGGTTCAGCCCTCGATAATCGATACAGGGTCTGAGTCCGCCGTCCTTCTTGGACACAAAAAAGCACCCTGCTCCTACTGGGGACTTAGATGGCCTGATGAAGCCTTTCTCCAAGTTTTCATCAATATACTCTTGCATGGATTTGGTTTCAGGACCGGAGAGAGAGTACAAGCGTCCCTTGGGTAATTTAGAGCCCGGAATGAGCTCAATTGCACAGTCGAAGTCCTGGTGCGGTGGTAGTGTGTCAGCAGCATTTTTAGAGAAAACATCCCGGTAGTCATGATACTGTGAAGGGAGCTGCTCCAGAGTAGACTGAACCATACGCAGTGGTAGTGTCAAGCAAGACTGTGTACAATGAGGGCTCCACTGGACAATTTCTCCTTTTACCCAATCCATGACAGGGTTATGACGGGATAGCCAGGGGTGGCCCAGAATTAAAGGAACTGATGGACATTCGATAAGACGGAGGACTATGGATTCCGAATGGAGAGCGCCAATGTTCAACTGTAGTGGTGGGGTCTCCCAAGTAATCTTGCCGCCTGGCAACGGACTACCATCTAAACCACATACTGTAATGGCAGATTAGAGTTTAATCCGCGGAATCCCAGCAGAACGGGCAAACTCGATGTCAAGGAAGTTGCCAGCAGCTCCACTGTCGATGAAGGCCGATAGTTTCACAGAACGGGCACTGAAGGTGAGCTGTGCAGGAATCAAAACAGCATTTTTCGGGGAAACAATCTGCAGACCTAGGTGAACTCTCCCCTCGTTCCCTAGGCATGCTCTTTTCCCGGATTATTTGGGCAGGAGAAGTGGCCTTTTGTGCCACAATAGAGACATAGGCCTTGTGATTGTCTCCTGACTCTTTCCTCAGGGGAAAGACTATATGCCCCTAATTGCATCGGTTCCTCCCCATCCATGGAAACAGGAACGAAGGCGGATGGAGATGATGATGTCTCCTTTTCGGTTTTCCGTTCTATAAACCTTCTGTCGATTTTAATGGAGAGATACATCAGATCTTCCAGAGATGTAGGAGATGGGTATTGCACCAAAGAGTCTTTGATCTGTTCCGATAAGCCGAGACGGAACTGACTACGTAAGGCGGGAGCATTCCATCCACTATCAGGTGACCATCTACGGAATTCAGTGCAGTATTCTTCTGCCGACCTTGTTTCAAGGCCCGTAGATGAGCTTCCGCGGAGGCCACTCGATCTGGGTCATCATATAGTAGACCCAATGCCTCAAAGAAAGCGTCTACGGACTGCATGGTAGGACTGGTCTGTGGCAAAGAAAAGGCCCAGGACTGGGGGTCACCTTGTAGGAGGGAAATGATAATCCCGACTCTTTGATGCTCTGACCCGGAGGAGCGGGGTCTCAACCGGAAATAGAGCTTGCAGCTCTCCCTGAAATTCCGAAACAGGGACCTATTTCCAGAGAAGCGATCCGGCAAGTTCATCTTAGGTTCACAGACGGAACTTGGAGTGGGTTGTGAAACTTTTGCAGCTTCTTCTTGAACAGACAGACGCTCAGCCAATCCCTGGATCATCTGATACAAGGACTCAACATGGGCCGCTAGGGCTTGTGCCGGAGATGGTGTGGATCCACTTGCATCCATTCCAACCTCGTTTCCGTGAGTGGGCCGGTTATAATTTTAGGAACCCCTCCAGCCGGCACAACAAAACCCGGAATCTACTCTGCCAATCAGGTGTTCACTGGAGCCCCTGATGGTGGGGACAGACTGGGCCGCAGATTGACACAGGGTCGTGAAGTGTGTACCGGCTGGGGAGAACCCAGGCAAGAAGAGTCAGGTCCACGCAGAGGTCAAGGGCCGGCAGCAGACAACAGTATCGGTAAACAAGCTGAGGTCAGGGGTCACAGGAAACACGAGCGAAGTCCAATTCAAAGCCAAGGGTCATACACGGGGAGTCAGTAGTGGTATAAGAATACAGTAACAGGAACTAGCAGGTCAGCAGACTGGAGCACAGAAGCTCGGTCAGCTAGGATCCGGAAGTGACGCCCCGGTCGTCAAGGTGACGGCCGGGACGCCAGAGGGGGCCAGAAGCGAGCCGCCGCGGCTGTGAGTACCGCCACAGCTCGTGACAGTCTTGCAGCTATAACTCAGCTCAAACCCCAGTTTCTGAGCCCTGTTCCATTATTCCCGCTTCTTCCATTCTGATTGCCTTCACGCAGAAGTTGGGTGAAAACCTTCAGCAATATCAACCACAGGCACCTTCTGAAACTCCGGTAGGCAAACTTTTCGTGCCTATACACCTCATGTAATCGGTTCTCTCAGAATGTCATGACAACAAAGCCTCTGGACATCCCGGTATCGCCAACACCATTGAAATTGTCTCTCGTACTGTCTGGTGGCCGTCATTGTCGGCGAACGTTAGAGAATATGTTTCATCCTGTGACCTGTGTTCCAAGAACAAGGTTTCTTGTAGTTCCCCTTCTGGGTTATTACTGCCGTTACCTGTTCCGGTCAGACTGTGGACCCACGTATCCATGGACTTCATTGTCGATTTACCTCCATCTTCCGGGTGCAACACCATCTGGGTAACGGTGGATCGGTTTAGTAAAATGGCCCATTTTATTCCTTTGACCAAGTTACCTTCGGCTCGTTCTTTGGCCACTTTGTTTGTCAAACATGTATTTCGTTACCATGGTCTACCAGATTATATTGTATTACTCCGGGGTTCACAGTTCATCGCAGTGTTCTGGAAGGCCTTCTGCTCTCTCCTAGGCATCAGTCTCAGTTTATCATCTGCCTACCACCCGCAATCAAACGGACAGACTGAAAGGGTGAATCAATCCTTGGAGCAATACCTTTGATTGTATATATCCAAGCATCATGACGACTGGGCTGACCTCCTTCCATGGGCCGAATTTGCATACAACAACGCATGCCACACTTCTTCCCAGTACTCTCCCTTTTATTGTAACCTGGGGTACCATCTCAGAGTCAATTCATTATCCTCTCTATCCTCTAATAGACCATCTGAAACCAGAGCCATGGCCACTCGGCTTAAGAAGATCTGGAAATCAGTGCATCAGTCCTTACTCAGAGCCTCCTTTAAGTCTAAGGTCTATGCCGATCTTCATCGGTCCACTTGTTCATTCAAACTTGGAGATTCAGTATGGCTCTCTACTCGGAATATAAGACTCCGTCAGCCTTGCAAGAAATTGGGGCCTATATTTATTGGTCCATTTACCATTCTAAGACAAGTTAACGCAGTAGCCTTCAAACTGAAGCTTCCTGAATCTCTAAAAATCCCCAACACCTTCCACTGCTCTTTGTTGAAACCTGCCCGGTCTTCCAGACAATTCAAATCTCGACAGCCCTCTAGACCTCAGCCAGTTTCGGTGGATGGACATCAAGAAATCAAGAATTCGTAGTCGAGAAGATTCTTGATTCAAAAAAGGTCCATGGTCAGGTCCACTACCTGGTCAATTGGAAAGGATACGACCCGGAGGAAAGGTCCTGAGTACCACAAAGAAATCTTCACTCTGATGAATTACTTGCTGATTCCTTTAAAAGATATCCCGGAAAACCTGGGTGTCGGGGTTCTTTGACCCCCTCCTCAAGGGGGGGGGCACCACCGCGACTCACTTCCGGGTCTGAATCGGCGTCCCGGTCGTCATGACGACGGGACGTCATTTCCTCCCGATCCCGGCCGGTCGGGACGCTGTAAGCCGCTATCGCCGCGTCCCGGCATCTAGGCAGCCGGGCGCGTGCGCGCTATGTGAATAGTAGTCCAGCTGGGCTAATCAGCCCTCCAGCAGGCCACTTCTGATTGGCCATTACTTACATAAATAGTTCCTGCTTTGCTGTTACTAGCCTATTTCTTGCTCCTGTGGATTTGATTATTTGTTGGCGACCTTTGCCTGATTCCTGACTTCGTTTGAATGCCTGTGCCCCTAGACCTTTTGCCTGGACCCCTACGCTGTTGATTTGCCTGTGACCTCTGACCTCGGTTCTGTGTACTGGATATTCTGTCTGCTGCCGGCCCTCGACCCTTGCCTGGATTTCACTCTGCTAATTGCTCCTTTACGCTATCGCTGGGTTCTCCCCAGTCAGCGCACAACTCACGGCCCTCAGCTGTCTGCGGCCAAGTCTGTCCCCACCACTAGGGGCTCCAGCGAAAACCAGACTTCTGAGTAGACTCCGGGTTTTGTGTTGCTGGCTGTTGGGGTTCCTAACACCCGGAAGTGACAGGCAGCTGGCAGCGTGACGATCAAGGAGAGGTGAGTATCACAGTATCCCCCCTTTTTAGGGGTGCACTCTGGACATCCTAAATGGCTTATTGGGAAATCTCTTGTGGAACCGTTTTAGAAGGAGGGGTGCATGAATATCCCGAGCCGGGATCCAAGAATGGTCTTCTGGGCCATAGCCCTTCCAATCAATTAAGAATTGCAGCATCCCTTTGGAAATACGAGAATTAATAATCTCTATGACCTCAAATTCCTGATCTTGAACAGAGAGATCTTTCCTAAGAAAGATAAATTTATTGATGACCACCGGCTTGAGTAGGAGATTTGGGGATAAATGTATCAATCCCCGGTTTTGTCAACTTGCAGGAGTTCGGCGAGATGACAGCTAAAATTTAAAGCGGCGCTGCCTTGTAAAGGGAAACTTCCCTTTACAAGGCAACGCCGCTTTATGGGCCAATGAATCTAGGAGAGAACTTCCTAGAAGGTGTTTGTAGGCGCAGATTTCGCGTGGACAACCATACCATATCTCCCGTCGTAAGAAGAGGTGCAGGCCGTCTCCTCCTGTCAAAAAATTTTCACTAGAAAGGGAAGCTTTAGATAGATTTTGTTTAACTCATGCCTAGCGAGAGGAGCAGTCTTGAAGTAGGGTATCTGCTGCAGGAACTCCAGAGGGTAGGAGATCAATGAATGAAGGAAGACGTGGATGGAAGCCCTGGAGAGTGAAAAAGGGTGACACTGAAGTGGATTCGTGAGATAGATTGTTGTGGGCGAATTCGGCCCAAGGTAACAAGTCGACCCAATCATCGTGTGCTGGTGATACATAACATCTTAGGAATCTCTCCAATTCTTGATTTGTTCTCTCCGTTAGACAATTGGTTTGAGAGTGGTAAGCGGAGAAGTTTAGCTTAATTCCACAAAAATGACAACCGAAAGATCTCTTTAATGAAGAGCTGAGCTAGGGAAGCTGCAGATGGAAGAGCCTTTAGCGGTACAAAGTGGGCTGCCCAAAAGAGAGGTCAGTGACTACCCAAACCCAGAGCCGGATTTAGACCTCATAGGGCCCTAGGCAGGATACTAGTTTTGGGCCCCATCCCTGAAACAATCCATAGCACTATATTTTTGCAGCCTACCATATACCCCTATAGTTAAGTAGAAGTGAAAGCATGCGCCGCCAAAGGAGGTGGGGGCCTGGCTTGCATCTTTCGGGGTGTACCTAACATGTAAAAAGAACAAGGCCACCCTGCTGCTGAAAAAGGCACCCCTAAATAATTACCAAGCAGTCCCGTTTTTTAAGTAGTTGGGTCAAAACAACCTAATAAGTATTTAAGTCAGGACAGAAATACTTGTTAAGTTGTTTGCAAAAATAATATGCATAAATCCAAGGATGTGCCCTTGTCACTTTTGTCCCTCAATCATCACACTATGCCAACTTATTGCCACTTTTGCCCCTTCACAATATCACCTCTGTGCCCCTTCATTATATCCCCTCTGTGCCCCTCACTTTGTCACCTCTGTGCCCCCTCACTGTGTCACCTCTGTGCCCCTTCACTGTGTCACCTCTGTGCCCCCTCACTGTGTCACCTCTGTGCCCCTTTACTGTGTCACCTCTGTGCCCCTTCATTATCACCTCACCCTATGTGCCTCAGTTTTACTTACCTGTCTTTTTCTCTTTTGTATTCCTCTTTTCTGTCTTCTGGTCTTCCTTCTTTCTTCTCCAGCGCGCAGCTCCTGCGTTAGTCCTCACTGTGGCCGGAAACAGACTTTAAAAAAAACAGTCACGTGATCGCTTGACAGGTCCCGGCAGTCTCTCCTCCCCAGCGGACAGAGAGGGATGGCAGGCGGAGGGAGCGCTCCCTCGTCAGTCCTGACTGGGCCCTCTGGGGACCGCTAGGCCCTAGGCAGTTGCCTAGGTTGTCTAGCAGTAATTCTGGCCCTGCCCAAACCACTGAGTATCCTTTAGAAAATGGAAGGTCAGTATTAAAATCTATAGACAAATGGCTCCAAGGATGATCAGGAACAGGAAGGGGGTGATGGAACCCGTACGGACTTTGTCTAGGAGTCTTATTCTGTGCACAGATGGTGCAGTAGGAGACAAATAGTCGAACATCTGAGAGTAGGGCCGGCCACCAATAGTTGCAGTGGATGAGTTCTTGGGTCTTCTTGATGCCAGCGTGACCAGTGAAGCATGAGGCATGCGCCCACTTAAGAAGGTTGTTCCGTAGATGAAGAGGCACAAAGGGCTTCCCCCTAGGAATAGTTTGGCTGGTGGGTGTAGAGGTGTTTTGAGCAATCTAGATCTTCCTGACCGTTGGCATCAAAGGAATGCGAGAGCGCGTCTGCCTTGGTGTTCTTATCTCCAGGTCTAAACGTGATCTGCATATCAAAGCGAGAGAAAAAGAGAGACCATCTTGCTTGTCGTGGGTTTAAACAAGTTGCAGATTGAAGGTATAACAGATTTTTGAGGTCGGTGAAAACAGTTATAGGAAAGAATGCTCCTTCCAGTAGATGTCTCCACTCCTCTAAGGCCAATTTCATAGCAAACAACTCACGATCACATGTTCCGTAATTTCTCTCCGCAGCGGGCAGCGGATAGTTTCTGGGAGAAGAATCCATAGGGGAAGAGTCTTCCAGAAGTTTTTTGGGACAAGACAGCCCCGACACCAACAGAAGAGGCATCTACCTCCAGAATGAAAGGCTGGGTAGTATCTGGTTGTTGTAGAATAGGGGCAGAGGTGAAGGCCTTTTTAAGCTGAAGGAAGGCTTCCACTGCTTTGCGTGGCCAAACTTTGGAGTTAGCAAACTGCTTGGTCAAGGCTGTGATAGGAGCCACTAGAGAAGAGGATCCCTGGATGAACTGTATATAATAATTGGTAAAACCTAAACAAATTGCCTTTAGACCATGAGGCTGGGACCAGTCCAGTATAGCCTTGAGTTTCTCTGGATCTATTTGGAGGCCGGAGCCGGAAACAATATAGCCCAGGAAAGGAAGCTGACTGGATTCGAAAATACATTTTTTTAATTTGCAGAATAATTGATTCTGTCGAAGTCGCCTCAAGAGAGTAAAAACATGTTCACGGTGAGTTTTTAGGTCAGATGTCATCCAAATAGATTACTACGGAATGATAAAGTAGGTCCTGGAAGATCTCGTTCATGAAGTGTTGGAACAACGCTGGGGCATTACACAGCGCTAAGGGCATTACATTATATTCGAAGTGACCATCATGTGTATTAAAGGCTGTCTTCCATTCGTCCCCTTTCTTAATTCAAATTAAATTATAGTCACCTCGATGGTCTAGTTTCGTAATCACAGAAGCTCCTTTTATTCTATCGAAGATTTCGGAAATGAGAGGCAAGGGGTACCTGTTTTTTACGGTGATTGCATTCAAACCCTGATAATCGATGCAGGGGCGAAGACCCCCATCTTTCTTCTCAACGAAAAAGAAGCCGGCACCCGTAGTGGAAGTAGATTTTCGAATGAAACCTCTCTTCAGATTGTCATCAATATAGGTCGACATAGCCTGTGATTCAGGAAAAGAAAGAGGATATATCCGACCCCTCAGGTCGGATCCGACATTCCTCAGGTAATAATTCTATAGCACAATCCCATGGACGGTGAGGAGGTAGCTTGGAAGCTTTTTGTTCACAAAACACATCCACAAAGATGGCATATTGAGGCAGAATATCCGCAATGGAAGCGCTAAGACAAGGGGAGTGACTAAGCAGTAGAATCTTCTGGAGACATCTGGAGTAACAGATGGGACTCCAGGATAGCACATCCAATCCAGGACAGGAGAAAGGGCTTTGAGCCAGGGGAGGCTTAACACCAGAGGATTGACGGACTTAGGAATTACCAGTAAGGAGATGGATTCGCTATGGAGAGCCCCAACTTGCAGAATCAGGTACGCAGTACAATTCTTAATAGAATCCCAAATAATCTTGCTGCCATCGATGGTGGTGATAGCAATGGTTTGAAGAAGAGGGACAGTGGGCAGTGTCGGCAGACATAAAATTCCCCGCAGCTCCAGAATCAATAAGTGCCAAGAGGGGAACCTGGCGATCAGAAAGACAGAGGGTAACTTCAATTGAAAAATTAGTATCGTCTGGAGAGATTTCAACGTTTAATAAATATAGCCATTTTCCATAACCATCCCCGGCCATAAATAATTCATATTCACATTTAATAAATAGCCCTCCTCCCCAAAATCAGCCCCATATTCAATTGATAGCCCTAAACCACCCCAGCATTAAATTAAAGGTTCCTTCACCTCACCTTAAATAATTAGCTCCCACCTACACTCCACCATTAAATAGCCTACCTCCCACACTATATAAAGATCCTCCCTTCCCTCACACATCATATTAAAATACTGCACGCGCACACACACGCTATATTTAAAATACTGTGCGCGCACATGCGCACACTGTATGAACATGGCCAAACACACACGCACAATATAGCAACATGGGGCCACACATGCACACCATAGCAACATGGGGCCACACAAGCACACTATAGCAACAAGGGGCCATACACGGCACCTGTCACGTGGTGCCGTCCCAGGTGATTACTTGCATAGGCGGCATGTCACTGACTCTCCGTCTTCCGAGCAGCGCGCAGGGTACAGCTGCTTGCCGGGCATGTGGACCGGCCCATCTAGCCATCGGCCTTTCTGGCATTTGCCAGAATTGCCAGATGGCCAGTCCGACCCTGCAGTGGAACCTACACAAGTCTCTAATACTGCCACATAATTGTTATTGCTATTATTAGTTATTGTTAGAAGTACCAGTTTATAATATCATAACTGTGAAATTCAGCTTTGTAAATGATCTTTCAGATGAAAGATAGTGTATATTTCGTATGATTATATTATTCATTATTATATTTGGTTCTATAAATTTTGCACCATACCATTTATATGAATTTACTCCTAATAAGAGCCTTATAAAGAGGATTACCTGAAATACATATATATATATCTGTAGCTACTCATTTACACCACTAAGTTTTAATATTTTGCTTTTAATATATACAATTTTAACTTATACGTATAAAATGTTATTTTTATGTGTTTCTTTCATTCATCTCATGTCCATGAACAATATAAACTATTAGATAAGAATTTGGGAATACACTAACCCTCATTAAAATTACTATCTGACTACACATTTATGGTGTCCCTTCCCCAGTTAGTATTTCTTTCTCTCTTCTTTTTCGCAGTAAAACACAGGAGAGTTAGCTAAACACGGGAGTGTTTGACGTTGCAGCAAATTGCCAGAGATGAACAGTGATTTTGAAGATCAGAATAAAAAATGCAGCTTAATACATCTGGCAACTTGGGGATTAAATCGCTGAAAAAAATCGGACCTTGATACATTTACACCATGTGTCTTCCGCCTGCCAGCATGTCCTGCAAATTTAGAACAGTGCGCCCAGTGTGGAAGTTTCTTATGTAGGGATAAGAATTTTTTTTCCGTCAGGAGGGACTGGCTCAGGATTAGCGGCTGCGATGAGCGTAGGACTGATGATGGGTCAAGGTTCAGAAGGATTGAGATCATAATTCTCTACTATTGACCGTGACAGATCATCTGCATTACAGTTCTTGGAGCCCAATGGTAGGTAACATGAATGTCGAACCGAGAGAACAGCACCCAATGAGACTAACGAGGGTTCATACACTGTGCAGTCTTAAGGTATAACAATTTCTTATGGTCTGTATAAAGTATCACCGGATAATGAGCTCCTTCCAGCAATTATCGCCATTCTTCTACAGCCAATTTAATAGAGAGCAATTCTTTGTCTCCAATGGCATAATTCCGCTCAGCTGTGAGAATTTTTTGAGAGGAGCATCCAATCCATCCGAAGAAGCATCAAACTCCATATAGAATGGGCTGTTAATGTCAGGTTGTGTGAGGATAGGAGCCGAAACAAATGCTTGTTTCAATTGCTGAAAGGCTGTCTATGCTTCAAGAGACCACTTAGAAGGATTGGAACCCTTCCGGGTGGCAGTAATAGGCACTACTACAGTGGAGTAGTATCGAATGAACTTCAGGTAATATTTAGCAAATCCTAGGAAATGTATTACTATCAAAGTGGTAGGATGGGGCCAATTGTTAATGGCTTGCACCTTGTCTGGATTAATACGTAGACCAGTTCCAAAATGATGTAGCCTAGAAAGAGGATGGAGTTAACCTCAAAGGTGCATTTTTCCAGCTTACAGTACAACTTGTACTTACGGAGACATTGAAGAATCTCCTTAACATGGGCTCTACGAGACTTGATATCCGGAGAGAAAATAAGAATGCTGTTCAAATAAACTACTAGGGTGCTGTACAAGAGATGACCAAAATTTAATTCATGAAGCCCTGAAAGACCGCTGGGGCATTACTGAGGCCGAAGGGCATAACAAGATATTCATAATGTCCATCCCTGGTGTTAAAGGCTGTCTTCCACTCAACACCTTGTCTAATCCAGATCAAATTATAGGCGCCACGGAGATCAAGTTTGGTAAAGATGGTAGCTTCCTTTACCCGATTAAAGAATTCAGTGATAAGAGGCAGCATGTATCTGTTTTTTACAGTGATGCCGTTAAAACCCCGATAGTCTATACAGGGGCGAACACCACAGTCCTTCTTTTAAACAAAAAAAATATCCGGCCCCAGTGGGTAAGAAGATGGATGAATGAAGCCCCTTTCTAAATTCTCCTTGATATAGTCAGACATTGACTGTGTCTCGGGTACATAGAAAGGGTAAACTTCCCTGTTATCAAGTCAATGTGGCAGTCCCAGGCCTGGTGAGGTGGTAGAGTCTCTGCAGCCCGTTTACTAAAGACATCCATGAAATCTCGGTATGGCACAGGAATCACAGGAGTCTCTTTGCTGGAGGTAATGCGATAAAGCAATACCTTGTGAAGACAGGTTTTAGTGCATTCAGAACCCCAAGAGAGCACTTGGGGGGAAAAACAGTCAATATGGGGATTGTGGCGTTGGAGCCACGAGAAAATCGAGAACAATACAATTGGTGGCCTCGGGAATCACTAACAATTGAATTGTCTCAGAGTGCAGGACTCCTACCTGCATGGTCACTGGAGATGTTTGACAGGAAATAGTGCCACCATGGATACGACTCCCATCCACAGATGTAGAGAGATAGGTGGAGACATCAAGACTAGACGGATGGCTAACTGAGCTGACATGAAATTGCCTGCAGCTCCAGAGTCCAAGAGAGCAGAGATGTGCACAGAATTTTAAGTAAATCTCAATGTCACTTGTAATACACAGTCTCCAGCTTGAGAAGGACGAACTGTTACTCCTTACCTAACCTTCTCATGGATGGTTAGGAGAAGGCATTTCCCGACCAACTGAAAACAACACTTCAAATAGTGGGCGGGAGCACCACAGTAAATGCAGAGTCTTTATTTGACCTTCAGTTCACGCTCAGTGGGCGAGAGATGGGCTCTGCCCAATTGCATGGATTCTTCTTGAGGGGGAGAAGAGGACCAGAATTGATGCATCTGACGAGGTCTGACACATCCCGAACTACTTTTCTCCAAAAGTCTCTCTCGGAACCTCAGATCTACCGATTGTATAACGTAATTAGTTCATTCAGGTTGGTGGGCAAGTCTCGTGTGACTAACTCATCCTTAATGTGGTCAGAGAGACCTTGCCAAAAGGCTGCCACTAGTAAGTCATTGTTCCACAAGAGTTCCAATGAAAGGGTTCTGAATTGGACTACGTATTGTGCTACAGACGATCGGCCCTTTCACAATCGCAGGATGTTGGCAGCAGCGGATTAGCAGGGGTGACTACCTCCTGAACTAGATAAGCCTGGAACTGGCCCCTGGTAACTCAGAACCTGTGTCAAGCATGGAACTGGAAGCCGATACCCAGAGATTGCTCCAAAAGTTGGAAGAGTCAGAGCAGTAACCTACCACACCAAATAGCCAGTAGGTGAGTCAGAGGAATAGGCTGAAGCGAGCTGGATCCACACGAGGGGTGAAAGCTGGAATCTATACAGCAGCATATAGAATGAAGCTGAATCCACACAAAGGGTTAATGGCCTAAGTCTGCACAGCAGCAGGCAGAATGAAGCTAAAGCCACACAAAGGGTTAATGGCCTAAGTCTGTACAGCAGCAGGCAGAATGAAGCTGAAGCCACACGAAGGGTTAATGGCTGAAGTTTGTACAGCAACAGGCAATATGAAGCTGAATTCACATGAAGGGTTAATGACTGAAGTCTGTACAGCAGCAGACAGAATGAAGCTGAATTCACACAAAGGGTTAATGGCTGAAGTCTGTACAGCAGCAGACAGAATGAAGTTGAATCCACACAAAAGGATAATGACTGAAATCTGTACAGCAGTAGGCAATTTGAAGCAGCAACAAACAGCAACAATGGTAAGTTGGAACTACAAACTAGGGAAGTGTTGCACTGGCAATTTGTTGAGGGTAGGAGGTGTTTTTTATCGTCTGCAGAGGGAGATAATTGGTGGAAGAAGTCAGGTGCTCAGAATAGCAGGATGTAGCAAAATGTCTCACTTACAATGGCAGGGTCAAGTGCAGCAGACAGAAGTCATGCTTTGTCCCAGAATTTGGAATGCTATACTCTGACAGGAGGGCGGTGCACGATGATATGATACCGCCGAGTGGCGTAAACAGTGCTTAGACCCTCAATCATGACAGACCCAACTCTCCAATAAGACCTCTGTGTATTATTTTGAAAATATGCACATTATTAGACTGTTGATTGAAGGGAGGTGATATATATGTCCTAAAATAAACTCAACCTCAATGCGTTGACGGATTAGCATAGTGAGTTTCCCTACTCGAGCTACGAACAACCTGACCGGGATCCAGGAGGAAATTAACAACTGATCATGTTAAAATTACCTTTGGGCATACATATTTCTGAAAGTCTGAGCAGGAGACTTGCTTCGCCTAATAGAGTAAAAATAAATAATGGTACAATTCCAATGTACAGACGGTCAAATAAGGTTGACATAGATTTTAGTAAGATAAACAAGAAATATTAGATTAGACCAGTTACAAGAAAGGCTATACTTTCACAGTATTGTGGTCTTGAGCTCTGCTTCAGTTTCAAGTTGGTTCATCTTATGTGTTCTTTTGTTTCGTACTGTGGCCACTGCTTCCTTACATGATTTGCAGCGCTTGTTGTAAGCTGGGCAGATATGTCCATCAGACACGTGATGCACATTACAGTTTTGGCACTGTATGTATTGAAGTGGTACGTGTTGCTTGGAGCTTACTTTCGCCACTTTCTTCAATTCTTTTGTGCTCCTCTCAGGTTGCTTGTTGAGCGTACATGAATTAACGTAGTTTTCCAGTGTAAGTTCCATTTTTGTGTGCATTCAGGACACTCTATGGCTTATTCTTTTTACATCAATTAATATAAAATATGCATTATTGCTTTAATTGATATACATTAAAATTGGGAATTATCAACAATTTAATTCCCCATATTTTCTCTAAACTAGCTAAATATTTCAAATAAGGAATATGAAATGCTATAAATTGATGAGCTATCCACTGTTAAAATGAAAGCATGTTGCTACCCAACCACGTCGCTACCCACACAAATATATAATAAATATTATTCAAACTTCATATCTTAATAAAGTGATTTTAATTCTGGTTTTGATAAAGCATCTAGCGAAAAATGCGTCGGCGGACGACACGTTTGCTTAATCACTATTTTAAATCCTTTGATGCCAATTGATCCCCCGTTGCCAGCTATCATACCGGACGCTTAGGGGACAAAATTTAAATATGGACAACACTAAATGAATGTACTACGGCAGAGTGTGTGTGTGTGTGTGTTCAATTAGCTAGAGAATTAGCTTGAGCAATCAACCTGTGCTTAGCAGGAAACCTCACAGTGAATGGTCAGGCAATGATTTAGCTGCAGCTTATTAAAGCGAGACTGATAGAATTCATATACTTAGAAGGGACAAACAAGCCTCTGAGTATTATAGGGGCATCCTAAAAAATGATACAACTAATAAATTCCTTATATATTAATTATTCAGATAATTAAAAGTCTGCGGTTTCCAATAAAAGGAACAATATATAGGAATAATTGCCTTTTGAGACCTAAAGAAAACAGTATGTGTACCTTTTCAATCCAGATGAATAGCTTGAACTTATTTCCTATTCCAGGTTATTAAATTTGTAGTAGACAGTATGTTACTGAGTTAGCTGCAGCTCTTAATTGAAGCATGACAGACAATATTCAATACTTAAAAATAACTATAATTTTTGAGTATTAGAGGAACCCAATAGAGCACAGGTATTTTTAGAAATCTTCCAGTCAATCACAAGATTACAGCTTCTGATTTGAGGACAATTGATTACTTTATTCGAAAAGACAATTTAATGGATAGTAGAATGTGTGATTTTTTGATTGAATGAATCAAATTTATTTTGGAGCACAATTATTTTGTTTTTAACTCACAATTCTTTCTCCAGACACGTGGTACTGCCATGGGATACAGGTTCGCCCCGAGCTATGCAAATCTTTACATGGGTCTGTTCGAGGAGAGATACATTTAGGATTCACCATTCGGGGCAAGCCTGGTTCTCTATGACAGATATATAGATGATTTGTTTTTTGTTTGGGATGATGATGGGGCTTCTATTACAGGTTTTATGCTTCATCTTAATAGTAACAACTTTGACTTAAAGTTTACAAGTCAAAATGATGCTATCAAAATCACTTACCTGGACGTTGCACCAGTGAGCAACAATAGAATTTGTACAATGACATATACTAAAGAAGTTGATAGCTTCAACTACTTACAAGAGTAATCATGCCAGGAGCCAGAAAAATTACATCCCTAAAGGCCAACTTCTCCGTATTATGAGGAATTGTAGAGAATTGAACGATTTTGAAAGGCAGGCTAAGACTCTATATGATTCATTTGTAGTTCAGGGTTATCCTAAGGGTTTGTTGGATCAAGTCATGAAAGAAGTTCAAGCATTAGATCGCGGTAGCCGGAAAAGAAAAAAGTAAAGAAAGAGAAGGCCCTGATAAGTCTTTGGTGTTTATTACCAAATATAATTCAGATGCAGATAAGATCAGGAGTAAAATATACAAGAATTCAGCAATCTTGGAAATGGATGAGTTATTAGGTCCACATGTCAATAAAAGGAAGAATATAGTATTTAAATGAGCGAAAAATTTGACAGAAATATTAGCTCCCAGTTTTTTCAAATACTGTAAGGATGGTAAAGCTAGAGGGATTAGTAAAGTTGTTATTAATTCTAAATGTTGGCTCAATACACGACCAAATGGTTTCTATAAATGTGTGAGACAACGTTGTCTCACCTGTAGTTTTGTGGAACATAAGACTAATGAATTTGTATCCTTTTGAACTGGGGAAAATTTCTCCATAAGGAGTAACATGGACTGTAGATCCAGCTATGTAGTGTATCTTATTACCTGTGCATGCGGTATGCAGTATATTGACTGCACAATTAGACCTCTCTACTTGTGATTTCTAGAACACCGCAGAAATATTTTGAAACAGCTTAGGATGCATAGTCTGTCCTGTCATGTTAAAAACTGTAATGTAAGTTCGATGAAGAGTATGAAAGTTAGAGCTATTGAACAGGTTCAGATGACAAAAAGAGGAGGGGACTGTTTTAACCTCCTATGTAAACGGGAAGCACATTGGATTTTTCGACTGAAAACACTGAAGCCTCAGGGTTTAAATGAGACAATAGAGCTCAACAATATATGTTGACCCTGATGTTACTTCCTATGAATGTGTTATCTGATAATTGGGTGGTCCAGTATTAGTATCATTTTTAGAATAGGTATTTTGGTGTATGGAAACCTTATTGAATGATATGTGGGATTTCCAATATAAAACATTTCACAACAATGGAATTTTGTCCAGTATAGAGTATGGAACTGTATTTAGTCTGTGATATAATCTTATAATCTATTGACCATATGTTTATTTTTCATGCATTTGAGTGTTATACATTTTTATAATGTATTTATTTGTTATGTTTTTGTTATATTTTTTGAGGAGTATTTAGCATATATGGTAACCTTCCATAATAATAATTTTTGTTTTATAAACATCATTTGAGGTACCATGCTTATAATAGCTTTGGAATGACTAGCTACTTAAAGTATGTATAATCAGTATAAGGGGAAATGGAACTCTAGTACAGTCATGTGATCCAAGATGACAGATTAGCTGATTCTGAAAATATGATGTAATTGTGTATATCTTTTTTACTACTATCATTACTATATCTTATTCTTAATGTATTTGCTATGTATGATAGAGGAATTGGGGCTTATGTAATATTTACGGCAATGTCCCAAAATGTTCTCTTCTTTTTCTTCTATTTTCTTAAGAGAATAGAGGAATAGTGTTTTGATCGTTTATGGAATGATTAACCATTTAAAGTATAGGCTATGGATATGGTATAATTTGTATAATGTATAAAGGATAACTGAATGTTCAGTGCGGTCATGTGATCTAAGCCGATGCGATCAGCTGGCCCTGAAAATCTGAAGTCATTGGTCGATCTAAATGATGTGGTGATTGGCCGGCAATAATCACATACTTTGTTTATGCAAAACAACGAACGCTGTAGTTTAAAATATATTCTAATTTTAGGATGTTATTTTAATTTTTTACTCCAACTAGCGCTCATCAGTATTCTTGTGTCAGTTGCCCTCTAAAAAGGACAGTATATATTACCTTCTGTCCACTGAGACATGATTCTAATGTCTAGTAAGGTATGGAATATATGTAGTTCACAAATAATATGTGACTAACAGTGTTCTATAATGAAGATCTACGAATATCAGCTTATATATATATGCCATTTTATTCGTTATAAAACATAAATGAAGCACATACACACGGCTGAAAGAAATTGTATTGCATTATAATAGCAACAGAACTTAAATTTACCAATACTTATGGTGTTGTAACTGAATTAAAATCACTTTAGTGTATGAAGTTTGAATAATTATTATATATTTGTGTGGGTAGCGACGAGGTTGGGTAGCAACATGCTGCCATTTTAACAGTGGATATCTCATCAATTTATAGCATTTCATATTCCTTATTTTAAATATTTTGCTAGTTTAGAGAAAATATGACGAATTAAATATTTGATAATTCCCCATTTTAATGTATATCAATAAAGCAATAATGCATATTTTATATAATTTGATGTAAAAAGAATAAGCCATAGAGTGCCCTGAATACACACACTTCCTGTCTCTTTTTTCGTCTATGGTGAATTACAAAATTGTGTGGGTACACCCCCCCTCGGTATGATTGGATATATACAATAAGATTACACTATTCAGAAGCAAAATTAGGGGTTTATTGGCTTTTCCCAGTGCAGTGTGAAACATTTTGGAATAAGTCCCATTTTTCTCAAGAGCTCCACTCAGAAAGCATCAATTTGAATGCCACATACAATCCTGTCTCTTATTAGCTCACTGGTAATCGCCACTCCTTCTTAAATTTGAGCCAGTTGTCAGCAATGTTCTCATCAAACACTAAAGGATCAATGCGTCAGAGAATTTATACCAAGTCTGCCAACTTTTGACACCATGTAGATGTGTATGACATAACGATGGACTACACTTGACTGTATATGTGTAGTTGAATGAATTTATGCTGTACTCAACCCATACGCCATGCATGCCAAATAGCAAACTTTCCTGTCCAACAACCAGACTTCCCAGAGTGCAAAGCACACCCAGTCATTAAGAAGAGCAAAGCAAAAAAACAGTAACCTTGGCAAAACCATGTTGCATTGGAGTGGGAGGTAAATTTAAAATGTGGAGTGATTTATAGTTGGGGCATGTCCTAGATCAACTTTAAATTTCAATGTAAAAATAAAGTTATCAAGTATTGTGTGCCACATGACCAAAAAAAAGCCAGTATTTTCTTTATGTGCAAAATAATAAACTAATTTGCACCCCTTACATTGTAACATGGTTTCGCCAAGGATCAAATTTACTCCTTTTTTTTTTGCCTTGCTCTCCTTAATTACTCAGGCCCATCCATGACCAGCATGATGTCAGCAGTCACATTATTCTACAAGTGGGTTCAGCTTTAATGAGAGCCAGGCAGTGTGTTTAGGTTTAGCTGGGCTGAGACTCACAGCTTATAAGTGGTGGCCTTATAATCATACAAACTTGCTAGGAAGTGGGCAGGATGTGCAAGGGTGGGCTGCTCTCATTCGAGTCTGGGAGAGACAACAAGAATTAGGGAGCCTCCCGGTCATTCTAGGAGATTGGGCTATTATCCATATATTAAGTATATATATATATAAGTACTAAATTAATTTTCAGGTTGGCAGGTCTGCTGTATAATAACTGTCTTCGCCGGTGCCCAGTATGTTTTATGCAGCAATGACCAAAATATCATCTCATTCTTACACAGCGGTTTCTTACTGTGTCATAGTGACAGTTTCGACGCTGTCTCTTTAAGAATAATTCAATCCCACCGGAAATTTCCCATTTCGCAAACGTTCCATTGGAACGCGGCCTGTGACGCTCAGTGAGGGAGGGGCGGTCACGTGAGTAAACCTAGTAAGGAGCCAGTCACCGTGATAGCAGAGGGTGAAGGTTTGTTATAGAGGAAGCGCCGCCTCCGTAGCGCTGACGTGTGTCTCAAGATCACAGGACTGTTCTTAGAGCTGCAGGGAGATCTGGGATCTTCTTACACTACGTCTAAACACCTTGTGTTGGTAAACACCCCCGTTCTGTGCTTGAGATGTCCCAGCGACTTGTGTGTAGTAGCCGGCTCGGCTCAGGCTCTGCTGCAGGAGGCTCTACGGCTGCCCTGGTGCTCCCTGTGCCCTCTACGGACGGACTTCGCGCACTGGTGGGTCACACTGTGGAACTGCCACGAGAGCCCCCGACCATTGAAAGAGCGCTGGTAGCGGGGAAGAAGGGGAAGAGTAGAGTCGCAAGGGGCTGCGTTATGAGCGCGCTGCCCTATTACTGCCGCGGCGAGGTGGTGCGAGGCTTCGGCAGAGGGTCCAAGGAGCTCGGGATCCCCACAGGTGAGAGCATCCCCCTGGACGTCACCGGCAGCTTGGGGCTGTCTTGTGGACCTTCCAAATCCCATCATGACTTGTCCTACAACAGCTCGTACGCAGTCTCTTATCTTACTATTACTAGTGGTCCTGGTATAGTTACCTGATCTCCGTCATGAAGGTCATTCTGACAAGAAACACATGTTAATTCACCGGTTTCCTCCCCTTGATACAAAAAGGTTGGAAGAGAACAGTGAATTCATCATTTTGTTTACTGCTGTCAATGATGTAGACTTAAAGGTGATGTTACACACGGTCTATTCAAGATGGTGCTCTTCCAGCATAACAAGTGCTTGTGCCTAACATTTTTAGGGCTTGGTACTTTTTAATTATACAGGTAAGACTTGGAACAGAGCAAATTAACTCTCATCTGTCATTACAGGGATTTAGTTATCTGTTTTTTCCCTGCGCCACCAGATTAAGTAGCAGGTAGATAATGGGCAGGGTGGCTATAGGAAAAAATGCAGGATAGATATTTTTTTGCGGTAGTCAAGGTGAGAGATGTTGAGAGAATGTAGACAAGTTTTGCATCCTGTGTAAGAAGAGGGTCTATATTATCAATATTTTGAAGAGTAGGTGACAGGATTGAGAGAGTCAGATGTGAGGAATAAAGCAGAGGGCAGAGTCAAGTGGGACATCAAGATAGCAGGCTCCGGTGATTGAGGAAATGATCTTGTTGTTTTGAGTGAGTTCTCTGTACAGCACTGCGGAATTAGTGGCGCTATATAAATGATGATGATGACATCCATGTGGAGAAAGCAGCGAAGACAGTAGGTTACGCAAGATTTTATAGAAGAGTACATGTCAGGAGATGAGGTAGATTTGGGTACCATCAGTGTAGAGGGGGTTCTGTAGGCCGATTTGGTTCACAAGAATGAAACTTTGTGGGACCCCAACAGATAGTGGGAGGGGAGGATGTACCAGACTAAAGTAGTAGTTAGACTGGTATTAAGGGAGCCAGAAAATAACTTTCAAAAGGCAAGTAAAGAGGGTGCACTGGAAGAGGGTGACCAACAGTGTTTTGTCAACCACACAAATGTTAATCTTATATGTGACCACCTATTTGTTTAGGGTAGTATCATACTGGTGCTTTTCGCTCCATCTTTAAAGTACGGACAGTAATCACTCCATATTGAAGCCAAGCCTTTCTATGAGCCTACCAGAAAATGTCACACAAGTACTTTAATCACTTGAGTGGTTTTAAAAATGGCGTCAGCAGCACCAGCAAATTGAAATCCATTATTGCTGTCTAACCGGGTGTTTAAGAGCTCATGATTAGAAGTGAGTTGGGATTATTCAGAGATGAGATGGAAATGTTATAAAAAAAAATAGGCATAAAGCTGGAAAAGAGAGAGCTTGGAAATCCCCAGAGTTTCACCATATATTTACTCATAGAAAGGAATTACTTCAGTTTGGAATGTTTGCTAGCTGTGCTTAAAGCATTAAGTGAAAATTGCCAGTGTAATAGTTGTATGAACAACTGTATTGCAACACTTATGCTTCGTAACAGGTTATTGCATAATATTATATTAATGGTACTGGCATTGCGAATAGCCAAAAATTGATGGATTTATTTTTTTTTAGCTATCTCTTATTTTAACTTGCCACGTGATGATGGGTGAGCGCCATCTATTCATTTGAACCCTGTGATGAGTAAGATAGAGATATATATATATATATCTATCTATCTATCTTACTCATCACAGGGTTCAAATGAATAGATGGCGCTCATCCATCATCACGTGGCAAGTTAAAATAAGATATATATATATATATATTCGCTATACAACCCCTGTTAACAAGTCAAAAGGATATTGGGCCTGATTCATTAAGGATCTTAAATGAAGAGGATCCTTATTTCAGTCTCCTGGATAAAACCATGTTACAATGCAAGGGGTGCAAATTAGTTTTCTGTTTTGCACATAAGTTAAATACTGACTGTTTTTTCATGTAGCACACAAATACATGATAGCTTATTTGTACACTGAAATTTAAAGTTGATATTTGTGTACTACATGAAAAAACAGTCAGTATTTAACTTCTGTGCAAAATAGAATACTCCGTTGCACCCCTTGCATTGTAATATGGTTTTGTCCGGGAGACTGAAATAAGGATCCTCTTCATTTAAGATCCTTAATGAATCGGGCCCATTGTTATAAGCCCTGTTGTGATAATTCTGACACTTCAAAAAGGGGTGGGGTAACTCATTTGTTTAGGAAACAAATGTTACAGGGAGGGTCATGTAGCCAAATCTCCCCCCCACACACACACACAGACACTTACACTCACTTTTAACCCGACAGAGACTTTCTTGATGTTTAGAGGTGTGGCATAACAGCAGATAGGTTCCTTTTTTCTATGCTGAATTCTACAGGCCTGATTCATTACCAAATGCAAAACGGACGTAATGTTCATTTTTTTTCGTTTGTTTTTTTTTTTTGCTAACACGCTTATATCTGGGATACAAATTCAACCTGGAGCAGATGTAAAAGATATGTCCCTTGCTGAATATGGGTCTAGCACTGCTCTAACAGGCAGTACACTGCAGGATGCGTACAGTACATATGTGGAATTTAAAGTCACAAAAGAACGCACAGAAAAAAACCTATTCAATGTATGTCACCTGTTAATAATTTATAATATTCATTAATGGCAAAATATATATAAAAAAAAAAACATTTTTACAGTGCTACTGATTGCAATGACATGTTCTCATGCTTAAGAGACCGTCATCACTATCACTCTGCACTTACACCAGACCTGTAGTTAGTGCAAGTGATATGACAGAAAAACGCATTCCTTAGAGATGCCCAAAACTTGAATCAGGTGCTGCAGCGTGCGCTCGGGCTTGGCATGCCCTTGCTGTACATTAACTACGTGCATACGCCCATTTCCCTCCCCATTCCGCCCATGAAATTGTAGGCTGTAGTAAGGGTTCTTTGTGTGCGAAGGTAAATTGGATGTTGCTGCGTTTGGCGTATGCTCTGGTTCTGTACATGCATAGTGTGATTTTACACAAATTACAGCACGTATCTACTTTTATGCTCCTCAATGATTCAGGCCCCCTACGTGTCTTATGTTTTTTAAGTTAACATTTTAATTGAATTCAATGAAGTGTTGCAATCTCCCAATGTGATCTTGGGCCAAAATAAGGTTGTGTGCACCTAACTTGGTGTAAGAGTATATGCTAACATTAACTTAGGTGGCAGACATCTAAGCTATTGTTAGGTCACGTTGATACAGGTTTTTGTGCTATATTATAGCTTGAAAATAGTAGTTTCAAGTAAAAATTTAAATAAATGATGACCCACATTTATGGGTCAAATTAATGAATTTGTTTATAATTTTAATCCTTCGAAAGACTAACTCCAGAATGATTGAGTGAAGCTGGGTACACACTACAGAAAATTACTGCAGATGCGCTTTCTGTAACGATTTTACCAGTGACTGAAAGTCCCGATGATCATGCAGATTTCTGTGCATAGACCTACACTATTTACTTTCAGATCTTTACTCTTCATCTGTCATAACCATCTGCTGAAAAGAGGGTGACTCTGCACACTCTATGGAGATCTGCCTACACTGCTGGCCTTGAGTGCTTCCACATTTGCCCAACATTGTGAATTTTAGTCAGTTTATAAAATCAAATCAAACGATACCATGTGCTATGGTACGATAAAACATTTGTGGCACTATATATATAAATAGATGATGATGATTGTGAGAGCATACACACTAATGTGCTATCAGACCTAACAGTCAGTTATCGTGTGATTGGCATGGTAATTGCTTGAAAAACTTGTAGTGTGTACCCAGCTTAAGCTTACTTTTAGTTCTGATGGTTAGACAGAGGTGAACCTATTTATATTGTTATATTTTCTTTGAAATTTCTTTACCCAATCCCTACACATGATATATTGCGTGTCTCTTCAGTTTGCTTGTAAAATTAAGCATTTATTGTTCAAGTCATATGAGGATTCATCACCACACTGCATAAATCTCTAAAGTAGTGAACCATAATAATACTCTTTTTACAATATATTTCTTTTAATGCTTAGCTAACCCATGAACAGTTGTAACATATTTGTCCTCCACCTATAGCTAATTTTCCTGAACATGTTGTGGACAATCTTCCTGCTGACTTGACTACTGGTATCTACTATGGTTGGGGCTGTGTTGGCAATGGAGGAGAAGTTTACAAAATGGTCATGAGTATCGGCTGGAATCCTTTCTACAAGAACACTAAAAAATCTGTGGTAAGACCTTTTTCTATATTGCAGTTCTTATTACAGTAGCGTGTTTTACCCAAGAGCGTACAACAATGAGAAAGTGTGTAAAATGAGAGAACCTAAAAAGGAACACGTAGAAGGTAAAAAATGAACAATGTACTGTGTGCACTTGAGCTAAGCACCTAGTAAAATATTAGCCCTCCACCAGCTACTCCCTCTTATTTGCTCAAAAGCTGGTATCTGTGTTTTCTGTGACGCAGCATATTGGAGAATAGCCTGAACTGTGTGTAGAGGGTCAGGTCAATGAAGTGTAATTTAAATTGAACCTCTGTGTTCTAGCTTCTGCACAGTAAGGTACATAGAGAATCCAGGCAATAGGACTGCTAAAAGGCAATGATGAATATAATGCTACCCAAATTAAAGCATCACTAACCCAGGAATACAGTTTGCCTTTTAGAAATGACCTATTTTATAGCAATTGAAGTATGTTTGTTAAACCTCCAGGAGCTTATCAGAAGTGATGGCCTGAAATACGTCAATAACTGCCTGTGTAGGGATTTATGCTGCTGGGGGTGAGGCTGCTGGTGTAGAAGTGGCAGGTGTATTTTTCCTTAACTCTAGGAGCACAACTTAAAGCCCACATCCCTTCATGGCAGCAGTGTATCCACCTGCAAAAGGGCTGTTTTAACTAGAAAATTCTTGATGCTGCGTTGCTAGTACTTTTCCTAAAGAGATTCCAGAAACATTGCAGAACTATGCTTAAACCCCCACTTGCAGTCACCAGATCTTGGTCCTGATGAGCATGTATGTGAGGTAGATCCCGTTCACCTGCTACGTTTGCAACAGTTATGGGGCACACTGAAGTTGACAGGAGTTAACATACTCTTACAGAACATTTGTCACCCGAGTGACAAATTTCCACTGTTTTAAGGGGCAAATAATAGAGCAATTTGCTATTGGGAATATGTATTAATAAAGTGACCACCCTCTGTATAAATAGAATGCCAAGTACCTTAAGCTGTTTTGGGCCATATATTCATTGATGTACTGTTGGTGTTTATACTCTTGTGCTCTTATATAAGGCAATGTGTATTTTAAGTTTTGTGGGCCTTTATTCATAGTTTGTATGATATATATTTTTTTTCCACTGTGTAGTTTTGTGCTCTTAGGATTAAGATTGAATTGCCTGCTTTGTCAGATTCTCCACTTTACTGCAGAAGAGAGCCTAGCCTTGCTGGCTTTTGTCTGTAATTGCATAATGGAGCTAAGGGGAATCTGCTAGCTGAGGATGAATGAAAGATCAATGTTCTGATGGAAAGCAACAGAAGATTTTTTTTTTTTTCTTTTCTTTTGTCTTCTAAGGAAGAAAAGCAAACTTGTGATTTGTGTTTCAACTCCTTTCCTAAAACAGGACCGGACCAAAAATAATAAGTCATCAGTTCTGTGAATTAGGTATAAGTTCTTATATGGTCACTGAATACGTTAATTTTTTTTATATCCTTCTATTTTAGATGGTGCATTATCCCATTTATCATTATTAATCTAAACCATATGTAAACCGACTGTGACTTAATAGCTATGCTACACTTTGTTTGACAAGGTTTACTGAGAGTTGTGTTTCAGGAGCAACAAGCAGGACACTTGTTACATGATCCTAGTCTAGACGAATAAGCAGAATGGCTTTATATTGTGTTTTTCTTTTGTATATTTTTGTACCCAAATTTTATTTTTTTTAGGAAACCCATATTATTCATGAATTTGAAGAAGACTTCTATGGAGAAATGCTTAGTATAGTTATTGTAGGCTACATCAGACCCGAAGAAAGTTTTGACTCTTTAGGTAAGTGTTAACGAAACAGGAGTAAAATAAACCATTACTCTAACACTTGTGCAGTTTCCACTCACTATTGGTGCATGTATAATATGTTTTGTACAGTCTTCGGATATTTAAAATTAGATTATAGTGCTAAAGGATAATGCAGATTGTATGTGCAACCACTGACCTCTCCAAATCCTAGAAGTATTAAGTTATCAGATGATTTTTAGATGCTGAAATCAGAGCCATAACACAGCAGATAAATAGTTTTAGGTTTTTTTTTATGCCTGTTGCTACTATAGCTTTGGGTAGCTGAACAACAAATAATTGCAGTTGTTTCTTTCTGTCTTACACATCCAACTAAAGAAATCTCAATAGAAAAAAATAACTTTTTGATATTTTTTCACCAGACTACTTACAAATCCCTGTTAATATGTAATCACAGAAATGCTGCACGTTCTCTAATTGTCTGAGCTTTCACCTTACCCTAGTTTTATAACAGGATTCTTTCACCGTACAAAGACAGCAATGCCTGCAAATTTATATGTGAGGATTGGTTTTGTTTTTCTGTGGCGTTCACTAACCACCTAGGATAAATCGTATGCATGAAATGAGGGGTTGGTATTTTTATGCCCTTCACAAACCTTTATGGAAAAGTTCTCTTCCGTTTAAAGAATTCAAGCATTCAATACTGCTTGTACAATTATTATGTCATCATGTTAACCTCTTATTCTATATTAGGTTAAAGCCTCTGATCACTGTAGGGCATTCCATATCAGATCACCCAAAAAAACATGATTTGTCCACCACCCGTTACAGATTTTTTTGAAAATTTTTTAATTAGGAGAGGACGTCAAAACAACTATTTCTGCCAAATATCTCGACTGTCTGACAATTAGTTGATTTATATATTGATTTTTCAATTTATTAAATAATTTACTAATCGCAGCTTCTTTATCCAGTTTATTTGAAGTATTACAGGTGTTTATTAAGGAATCAACACAAAATGTGGACCCCTAAGGTAACTCTTCCTCCCGAATCCAAAAATCCAAACCAAATTACTTTATCTGCCTCATGTTTTGCGTTACGGCAAAAAACGCACGGTTTTTGAATATCATTAAAAACGCTAGATTCAATTGACAGGGATCCCATTTTTTGGGGGGTGTTTAAAAAAAGGTATAAATTACTACCACAAAAAAATCAGCTGGGTATTCTGTTTCATAGTGGAGAAAAAAAATAATGAAGTTGATGCTCGATTTACTGCTGTACAGCATACATAATTTACAAATTGTTAAAAACCATACCAAAAAAGTGAACTAAACTGAGGCAATGGGATAAAACTCCCATACAGGAAATGAAACAAACAGAAACTGATTGGAAGGGGATTCCCTTTAGAGAGACTGAAACTTTTCAGAGAAAGAGAGAGGGAGACACAGAAAGAGTCAGTCATGGCAGCTGCTTATTTGGTAGCCTTTTACATACAGACTGCCATATTACTATTTACTCAAACCATTGGATTACATAGCTGAGACCACTTTACATTTATCATTAGGCATCCCATTTTTTGGGGGGGTGTTTAAAAAAAGGTATATATTACTACCACAAAAAAATCAGCAGAATACTCTGTTTCATAGTGGAGAAAAAAATAATGAAGTTGATGCAATGTTGGATTTACTGTTGTACCGCATACATAATTAACACAAGAAATCATGAAATGTAAAACCTTTAAAATAACTTAAGCCCTTAACTGAAGTTGAGTCAACAATCTCATTATTTTTCCCTTGTTTGTAACGGTCTGTAATTTTCCTTAAAGTGTATACTGCCTTCCAGTACTTCCTTGGATAAGTAGGCACTTCCGTTACACAGAGGACGTGAATAAAAGGAACAAAACACTTATCTCTTGAAGGCCAGGACAGCACATTTGTTGATTGGTTTCATTAAATGTATCGGCACATGTTGGGCCTGATTCATTAAGGATCTTAACTTGAGAAATTTCTTATTTCAGTCTTCTGGACAAAACCATGTTACAATGCAAGGGGTGAAAATTAGTATTCTGTTTTGCACATAAGTTAAATACTGACTGTTTTTCATGGAGCACACAAATACTTGATAGCTTATTTGTACACTGACATTTAAAGTTGATATTTGTGTGCTACATGAAAAAAGTCAGGCTTGAAAAAGCTACAGAGCGAAACACGCGTTGGCGTTTTGTCTCGCTATCCTCATCATCCTGCACCTTTCTCCCTATGATCGCTCCCCAGTTACCTACTTAAGCAGGGATTTTCACATATACCCGTGATCATAGGGGACTTAATAGTACTTTGTCTCTTCATTCATTTTTTGATGCCAATGCTATTGGGCTAGATTACCTAATACTACTAGAAATACCTTGGGTTTTTCAAACTTTATATGGCAACTATCCTAATTTTTTGAGTATCTACTCGATTTTTGCACTTATTATGGGGCAGTTTGATAGGTAGCATAATATCTCTCCCTGATCGCTCTAAGTTACCTATTGAGGCAGGGATTTCCCTTATATTTGCGATCGTAGGGAACTTATTTATGCCACTATTATTGGGCTACACTAACTTATAATATTAGAATCACCTTTTGGCTCTTGTGACCTCATACGGTAATAATTCCAACTTTGGAGCATTTATTCCGGCTGGGATCTTTGCACTTATAAAGGCGATTTATAGATCTGATGGATAGCAGAGGCAATGCAAATTGTATTTGCATTTTAATTCACCTACACACTTGTTTGTCCTATATGTGTATTTTTAAATATTTCGCTCCTGTTTAACCAGAACATTTTTTAATGCATATCCAATAAAGATTTATTTTATTATAGACCTAATCGGAGTGCCCCTTCTATACACTTCTTTTCTTTCCTTGTCCAAAAAAAGGATTACAGCATGTTTTCTGAAATTCTTCATATCTTAGCAGCAGAAGCTTTTCATGATGGTAGCAGCCTGAGCTTTTAGGATCATTGGTTACTCCATTTGAAACTTCAGTTCTCAGAATCAAAAGTTATTTTTCTTCATCTGTAGAGTGGTCCCAGCTATGTAATCCAATGGTTGTTGAGTAAATAGTAATAAGGCAGTCCATATTTAAAAGATTACCAAATGAGCAGCTGCCATGACTGACTCTTTCTGTGTCTCCCTCTCTCTTTCTCTGGAAAGTTTCAGTTTTGGTCTCTCTAAAGGGAATCCCCTTCCCATCAGTTTCTGTTTGTTTCATTTCCTGTATGGGAGATTTATCCCATTGCCTCAGTTTAGTTCACTTTTTTTGGTATGGTTTTTAACAATGTGTAAATTATGTATGCTGTACAGCAGTAATCGAGCATCAACTTCATTATTTTTTTTTCTCCACTATGAAACAGAACACCCAGCTGATTATTTTGTGGTAGTAATTTATACATTTTTTTTTTTAAACACTCCCCCCCCCCCCCCCCCCCCCAAAAAATGGGATCCCTAATGTCAATTGAATCTAGCGCTTTTAATGATATTCGAAAACCGTGCTTTTTTGCCGTAACGCAAATCATGAGGCAGATAAAGTGATTTGCTTTGGATTTTTGGGTTCGGTAGGAAGAGTTACCTTGGGGGTCCAAATTTTGTGTCGATTCCTCAATAAACACCTGTAATACTTCAAATAAACTGGATAAAGAAGCCGCGATTAGTAAATTATTTAATAAATTGAAAAATCAATATATAAATCAACTAATTGTCAGACAGTCGAGATATTTGGCAGAAATGGTTGTTTTGACGTCCTCTCTTAATTAAAACATTTTCATAGAAATCTGAGATGGGTGGTGGACAACCCTGGTTGAACTGACATGGAATGACCCTGTAGTGTATCTCTTCAAGGTACATGTGCATTTAATATTTATATTTTTATTTGTCCTTGTGACAAAACGAGTATGATATGTGAATTATAGCAAATACTTTGTATAGCCCTTCTTTTGTTTCCCCAGCTCATCAGACTACAACTGCATTGTCCAATTACATGTGGTTAAGGGGACATTGTAATTCAATTTAAATATGTATATTTTGTATTATATATTGATGACTTGAAGTAATGTTATTCATTGTCCTTAAACTGAAGCCAGGAGGGTTATGGGTAAAGATCAGGTGGTGTCTAGGATACAGGTGAGAGGGCTTGAGCTGCATTCATTCTCCCCCCTCCTTCCTCTACAGGAAGCATGGAACAGCTGGGGACCCTGTGACATCACAAAGTAGTGTAAGGGGTTAATTTTAGGAGGGGCTCACTGCTACCTTATCCTTGGAAGTAGAGGAAGCCAATTAAGCATCAATTGTTCTCCTTAGGACTAGTCCAGACGTTCTGTCTGCATCCCAGCGGGGGGCTTCTGTGAAAGGACATCTCATCTCCACTGCCCTGTCCAAACCCCCTAGTCCTGCACTGGCCAATGGGGAAGTAGAATAGATGCAGGGGTTTGTCCAGGGAGGGGAAAGACTGTGGAAATTAGACCTGTGATATATAAGGAACAACTCCAGGGGGGAGGGGTGTTCATGCTTGGATTTCATTCAGGAAAGTGCAAGATGGAGTTTTGAATTGTCGTTTTCTAACTCAAGTCTATATATGCAGCTGAGAGGGATCCATGGGTCATGAAGTCTGGACAGCAGGTGACTATATCTCCTTAAGTTATTGGGGTAAGGGACAGATGATGTGGTAAATCTGACTGGCATTTATTTACTGTGTGTATATAATATTCTAGTGTTGTTTGTATAACAATAAATATACTGTTGTATTTTTATAACTGCATTTTGCCTGAGTGACCATACGAATCCTAGAAGGTACTGGGTAGCACTGGGCCAGATAAACCCGGTATCTTCACAGTCCTACTTTCCTCATTCTCCATATTTTACTTTTTTCTTTGATAACCACAGATTACATATGCTAATTACAGTGGTGCGTACAGCCAGTAACATCAGTTATTGGCTGCACTCATCAACAAGATGTAATGGAGTGTTGAATCTGCTGTGTGTGAATAATTATGAATAGTCAGATGGGTTCACATGGCAGTGTTCTGGTAAATTTGTCATAAGATCCGGCTGTCTTATGTTTTGATTATAGCTGACCTATTTTGGCAATATAGTGTTTCAGTGTATTCTCCTTTTCAATGAATCTCTCTGTGCTTTTTATGCTAAATAATTCAGTATTGCATGCCCCCAATATCTGAGTTTTGGAAACATGACTTTTACATATTTTGAGGTCATTCACGGTTTTGCTATTAAGGCATGATAGCACCCTTATATTAGGATCAATGGGAATCGTAATACAGAAGTCACAGGTTCCCTATAAGGTATAAGGTGATATCCTCACAGAGTCTAACAGAATTGTGTGTACTCTGTCTATGTAGGTATTTGTTAAAACTGTTCTTTTTCTGCAAAATGAATGTAAACGTTGCTGTTGTAGACTGGTACTGAAAGGCTAGCAGCTGGGGGTATTCATGGAGCTCTCTTTGGGGAAGTATACAAGTGTTACTCTTCTCTCTAGTGATGTCGCTGAGACAACACCATACACTTATACAGACTATTGTTAGTCTCTGATTGGAAGGTGATGTCTACTTACCAGCTTCACTACTCTGCTATATATTAACAGTTTAGCTATCCAAACACTTCATACGTTTGTTTTGATGTTTGATTGCATAGGTACAGTGAGGCCCTTGAAATGTTGTGTTCCTCTGTTGTTGATTGTATGCAAAAATAAGAAAATATTTCCATTCAACCGACATGCCATTTTTTTTATCTTGCAGAAGCCCTTATATCTGCCATTCATAGTGATATCGAGCAAGCCAAGAAACAGTTGGACCTGCCAGAATACAGAAAGCTGAAAGACAACTATTTTAACAGTTCACATAAAATAATGAATGGTCATTGACTTTGGCCAAACTTGTGATCACTTGCTAGAATATATTTTGCATTGCACTGTTCTTAGTGTTTTTAGTTTCCATGAGCATCAGACCAGCTATTTTTCGTAAAGGATTATTTTTATTTAATTTAAAATATACATTTTGTTTCTGAATGTGACAAAACGTTTGATAGTGCTACAGACCTTTTACATCTGTGTTCATTTGGCGAGGATAAACCACTTTTTTGTACTCCAATAGTTTAACAGAATTTTGCAGTACAGATAACCTTTCATAAATATGTTAAACGCAACATTCTGTAGCTAATCGAAAGGTTAAATCTTCAAAGCTTTATTTGTTTGCAGCAAAAAAATGGGATTACACTTATTTCATGTATGTATCATGTTGTTCATCCTAACTGTATAGATTTACGTTTTATGTAGTTCATCTCGTCGCTAATGCCATATTGTGCAACAAGAGACAGTTATTTAAAGGCACAGGCATAAACCATTCTTTATATGGAATACACAGAGTATATTACAATTTATACAGCTAAACCCCTATCAACCTGTTCTAGAAAAGTAAATTGATTTAATAAATATATAAGTATAAATATATATCATACAAAGTATAAATATTTAGTAAGTTAATATTTCTTTATTTTTTTTTTTTCTTATTTGGGGCAGGTATGAAAATTGAAGTACTAGTGAAATTACATAAAAGTGCCTCTGTTAGTTGTATTCCAAAAAAGCTCCAAAATGTGCCAACTTGGTTAGCATTATATTACATTACCTTCCATGTCATGTAATAATGGTTATTCCTGCAGGATCATTTTGCTCATATTTCATTAAAATTGTGCAAATTTAACATGTAGTGTACATTTTTCTACTCTGCACTTGTATAAAAAAAAATAGCATAAGGTGATTTATACCACCATACTTATAGTAAATATATTCATGTTACTGTACTCCAGGTTTTTATTTCACTTTAATGAATACCCTAAAAATATTCCTTCATTAGAGAGCGTATTAGTTTACTTAAATTGCATAACCCTGTAAAAATCATTATTAGCTCAAGTGGTACTATAGCCAAGCACGCATAATATATACACAATATTATTTTTCCTTTCATTTGAGCTTGTATATTTCCAATTTCTGCATGAAGCCATTTATTTGCTAATAAAATGGACACAAAATAGATTAGGAATGATATTTATTTTGCAGTCTGCCCTATTAAAGACATTGTTATTTTTACAGGAATTGCTACCTTACTTGTTACAACACAAGATCCATGTATATTGGGGTCTTAGGAAACGGATAATGGACCATAAATTGTCACTTGTTATATAAAAGAATGTACACATATTGTGTGTGTTATTAGTTAATGTATTTTATTTGTGGTGAGCTTGGGCCTGGGGTATATTTCAGGAAAATGTCTGTTTGATCATGGCCTTAAAGTGTTCAGACAATTATATATTTTTTTTCTCCTAATGCAATTCTGTTTTTGATCTTACAATTATTTATACATATGTGGTACATAGAAGATCTTGACCAAAGAGCACTTTAAAAAAATGTGATTGCCGTGATGGGACCCCCTCCCCCCTGGTATCAAGGTGATTCTCTCCCCTACATCCCACGCAGGTGGAATTTCCCTATGGTACCGGATACTCTAAACTCCCATTGACAATCGGGTTTTACCGATTCAAGCTGTCTGGGAAGCCGACCTAAATATCACTATTTTAGAAGAGGTATGGGGGAGAGTCTTCCTAAACATATATAAGATGTCAAAGTGTATTAACCATTCGGAAATGTTGACTAAAATTGTTCACAGGTTATATCTTACTCCAGATAAGCTGCATAAAATCTGGCCATCAGAATCTAAATATTGTTGGAGGAATAGTGGTGAAATTGGTACGCTTATACACATCTTTTGGTCTTGCTCGAAACTTTAACCATTGTGGACCGAAATCTTTCATTTAATCTCTCAGGTCTCCAAAAATAATATCTCTCCTTCCCCAGATATGGCATTACTTCATCTGTATCCTAAATCTCTCCAGCGACACAATCATTATGTCACTGGACATATTCTCGTTGCAGCAAGAGCTGCAATAGCCCAGAACTGGAAATCACCTCTAATTCCAGCACTCCCTAAAATTATTAACAAGATCCAACATAGCTACAAAATGGAAACCATAGGTTTTAATCTGTCTACAGGGGCTTCCTCCCCGCTTGTTAAGTGGTTTATATAATATGAGTACTTTACGAATCACAGCTCAATTTTTGATCCGTGAGTACTGTGGAATGGTTTTTGAGTTAAGTTGGGTACTTGGGCTAGACCCACTGGTACGCTTTCTATAACCGGATAGTCTCTTGTCTTGTCCCACCCTCTATCCATCTGTTTTTCTTGTCTGTTCTCTAGGCAGTCTTCGGCTTATGTATACTGGGTCATAAGATGTGTTGTTGTCGTCTGTACCAATGTTTTTCTTATTTTTCTTTACTTCTTTACTTCTTTACTTCTTTACTTGTTTGATTGTTTATCTAAGCAGTGTGGATTGTTCAATATAACTGATCTGCTGTATGTACTCTGCAACCACTGCTATGTTTGTAATATGCTTTTCTAAAAAATTCAATAAAAACCTTTTGAGTTAAAAAAAAAAAAAAAAAAAATGTGATTGCCATGAACAATTTGGTCACCTGCCACTTGAAATAATTCGAAATCTACCCACACACAGGGTGAATATTTACAATTTTCTGTGCGTGCTTCCTATATCAGGTTTATAACATTTAGTGGTGTACTCATCTTATGAAAATATCTTGTTTCAAATGCACGGAATAGTTAACAGTGTGTACTATAAGGCGCAATCTACGTTTTAAGACAAAAATGGGGGATGTTAGGGGATTCTAGCACTGTGCTGAAATGTTTTGGTTCTAGCAGTAAATATTTTAGTAACTTTAGTCCATTGGTCAAGATCTTACAAATTACCTTGTTTTATTCAGACTATGTATTAAAAAAAAAAAAAAAAGACTAGTAGTTTGTATTATTGACTTAACCACTACATTACACAAGTGTCCAGGGCTGAGCTGAGTAGTTTGTAGTAGTAGTAAAATCAACCCTATTACTTGGCAACATACATTAAATAAATGGATTACTCCAGGAATGCCTGGCTAAATTTCTTTAAGAACAGATCTACCAGAGCTTGGATTCTTTAAAATTTCAGATGAGCTGTGCTCTTTCTGGTTAAGTGACAGGTGTGGAAACTAGTATTAGTTGACATTTGTTTTGTGGAGATGAAACCTGATGTTTTACCTGTGATGTGCTATTTGCCTTATCCACCGGTTCCTGAATCCTCAAAGCTTTTTCTCACGGATTCAAAAAGTTATAGCTGCTATCGGTGCTCTTTCCCTAATGCAAGTTTTTACAAGGGGAGGTCCACGCTCTACCTGTTTGATATATTACTTCTGCTCACCTGATTCAAACAGCAATGTGGACACTTGAATGTTTTTTATTGACCTGGAGGATAAAGCTAACATATCATGTAATTAAGACACCAGATTTCATCTTAACATACTACGCATAATACTTTGCTTTGAGTTTTAAATAGAGTCCATTAAACGATGACCCCGTTACTTGGCACAGGCTTTATTTTCATTTTGTTTTCGTAAATAAATTAGGTACCCATAGAAACGTAATGCAAAAGTTCCCCTACCTCTCTTAGCCCTGGGGACACTTTCTGGGTAGCAATCTGTGGAGAGTAGGAGCTGGATTTTGTTTAAGAAAAAAAAATAAAAAATTATACCCCACTTTTTAAACTGTTACTGTTCATGTTTATTTTGATAGGCCGGTTTCTTATTTCTATGTCGATTTTTTTTTTTTTTTTTTTTTTTTTTTTTTTAAGAATGTGAGGTTAGGTAGTGTGCAAGATAGTCTGTTTCTTGGGGCCCCATGTTACTGTTGGGTTTTTGTTTGTTTTTGCTATTCAAAATTGTTAAAGGCGATGTATTCTTAATTTCTCTTGTTTCTGTACATCTAATCAATGTAATGATATTAAATTATTTTTAATAAAATGCAGTAGTGTATTTATATTGCTTTATCTACTTTTGCTAATGTTGTGTAACGTAATATCTGTGCCGATGTAAAGCTGGGTACACACGACAGAAATTTCGACCAACTTTTTATGCCAAGCGATTTTACATGTGATCGATGGTCTGATCTGATCTGAAGGTAATAGATGTCATACCCCGAATGAATATAGGGGGCAGACACCTTTGAACATTAAAGCGGTCTCCTCAGTTTCAAGTATCTATTTATGATATGAGAGCGGTAACGCAGCTAGGTAGCTTTTTCTACCTTTTTTTAACAGTAATTAAATTTTGGTCAATATAAGTTATACTCAATTTTAATATTTTGCTACTAGCTTTAGAGGGATTATTCCCTATATGTTCTCAATAATCCTTTTTAATGGAATATAATAAAATTTATGTTTTAAGAAATCGTTTTTGACCATTTAAGTGCCTATAATTTAGTACACACTCTTTTCTTCCTCTTTACTTTGTAAATAACATTGACTTTATAGAGTGTGCGAGTGCACCCTCCACAAATATCAAGATAGTATCATTGGAGTATTAATGGTCTACCTGGTGCGGTGTAATTTCATAGTTTAAATTGTTTTTCGTGTTCTTTACACGGTCTGTACACCAGCACAGGTCACTTAATATTAAGCAGATGTAGAGCTGATAAGCCCAATTTATCAAAAATTCAGTACTATAAAATACTACTTTGAGAATGGCTGCCTTCAGTGAAACTGGGGAATTACTTAAGACAGGAGAGATGACGTCTGGATGTTGATACTGACTTATCTGATACAATTAGAGCAGGTTCCCCTGAGGGAACATGGACATACAATTTGTTAGAATTCAAGAACATTATGTTCAAACAAACCAAGACATATTTAAATAAAAAAATGTTTGCTAATTATAACAAACAAGGGATGATCCCTAGGGGACTCAGACCAAAAATTTTCCCGGCATTCGAACTTGCAAATGATGAACTTAAAAAGGAATGGGAACTTACACTAACAAAATGTTCCACCGTATTAATCAATATATTGATCAAACATGATAATTTCCTGCTGGAAGGGTACACACAAGAACTAACTATATTGCGAGAAAAACTTAAAAAATTTGAGGGACTAGATTCTTTTCCGAAGGCATATGAAAAATTTCAGAATGAATTAGACCATTTTGAGAAAATGATTGTAGAGAAAAAACTAAATACATTCATTTGTGATAAAAATGATTATTTATCCAATAAAGTATTTAAATGGGACACAAGGAAAACAACACAAAAATCTATGTCTACTTATAGTACCTCAGAAGTTGACTCTTCAGAAGGAGAATCATCAGATCATTTCAGAAATAATACTATAGATTTTTTAGGGATGAGTACCAGGAACAAGGAAGGCGGGGGTTCAGGAACGGTAGGAAAATATGCAGGGGGAGGAGAAAATTCAAGAGACAAGAAACAAAAATATACAGAGAAGCAAGGGAACCCATAACGTGTACGGAGGAACTACAGACAAGCCCATTATTAGAAGACACTTTAAGAGTAATAAACCTTTCTGACAAAACACTTACCAACACACAACTGACATTACTCAGTAAAGGTTTATAATTTTCTCCCACCAAACACCTTGATAGATTTGAGTGGGAGAAGGATTGAATGCTGTTCTCCAGAAAATTGCTTTTAAAAAATTTTTTTTAAAATAAACAAAGAGAATGAACATCCAGGAAACCATATGGAAATGAATATAGAGGTAAATGAAAATATCCTCAATGCAGAGGAAGAAATTCAAGCATTAAGTATACTTGAGGAATTACAACAACAAGATCAATCTCCAGATCTGGGCGAAGATAGCCCTAATGAGGATCTAATTAAGATCAAACGCAAATCAACCTTTTTCCCGGATTTCTCCATCTGCCCCCAAGTTAAAATCTTTAAGGACCTTGTCTCGAAAGACCTGGATAAACTCTCCTCATCAATGCAACATAATAAATCTCAGATTAATAACTTAAACAATGTCGAAGTCAGCAAATTGGATAAAGTAATTTTAATTAAAATCGAGCAAACTTGGTTGTCTTTGTCTGAAAAGATGCGTACGGTACTCTACGGCGTACAAGGGCACGCTACGGCGTGAAAGGGCGTACGCAGCTACTACACGTGGCAGCAACAGTATTTGGTCTTTTACCATACATTCGCACAAACACGCATACTTATAAAATAGTACACATTAATGGTAGTTGCAACACATAGTCAGTTATGTCGAAATATAGTAGTATTTATGTGTTATATTAAAGTTACATGCATATTAGTGAAATATACGGAACAGGTTGAAGGAATCATATGATTGGTATCATAATAAACCTCTTAACATTTCCTACTGTTTGGTTCACTCTGCGAAGGAATTGCAGAGTGCATACGCAAGTTATGAATGATAGGGAATTATGAACTACTTAAGACTAAGGAATCTTGGCGGGAAGAGCTGAGCATACCCCCTGGAGAGATGACCCCCTCCTTTGGATTCCTTAGGATGAACTAGCCAATGATTGACAACCCATTGGACCTTCCTGAAACCTGGACCAATAGAAGCAAGCTATACCATCTTCATTGTATTACTGTATTTCTGTGTGCATATAAGCAGCAGCTTCACATCTAGTGTTCAGACATCTTGTCCCTAGACTTCAGGATTGAATGACTGCACACTGGATCCAGAGCACCTGCGATAAGTAACGGCTGTATTTATTATCACTTCGCTTGAACATATACTACTTTTTGCGAATAAATCTTTGTGCGTTGGAAACACAAATCGAGGTTCGACAATCGTTATTGGTTAGCGATAAAACGCACTTAACAATTTGGGGGCTCGTGAGCTTTGGAGGTTTCGTTGCCGATGATACGCAAGACCAACGGATTTCGGTTCCTCAACAAAGGGTGGAGACGCGTCATATATGGGTAAGAACGCAATGTGTTCAAAACCTGAATTTTACTCTGTGTTGTGAAACCGAATGTCCGTTTTGCATTGTCTAGGGCACGCTAACTAGAACCTAGGGACAAAAGAGAAAACTGTTTCTTTTTACTGTCATTGTGCGTTTTAACTGTATTGCGTTGCTTAGCGTAGGTGTATTTCCTGCTGTGCGTACGCAAACTTCCGGTAGATTTTCCACGTGGTTAAACAATCGTCTTGATAGTTAATATATGTGCATACTATAATTACTTGTGCAAGCCTCTGAGACATTATTACTGTTGTTGGGAACTTTTGATTTTCTGCGCAGAAAAGGTGTATAGTGTGTGATTTTGTAACGTAGATACACTGTTTATTATTCATTGTGCTCAGTTGCTGTCTGACGAGGCAGGTTGCCCAACTGAAGGCCGGTATACAGGGCAGGTATACCGAAGGCGGAAACCGGGTTTTCGCAAAGCGCTACCAATAGATCGCAAGGTTTGCTAATAATTAGTATTGGTAGGCAGTGCGATCTAACCGCACCGTTAGTGCGAATTGGTGAAGCAGCTTGGAGGAATTATATTGGAAAGGCTGGTTGATTGTATTGACTTTGTTCTCCCAGTTATAATAAACTCAACAGATTTTTGTGGTTTAGCCAGGGTATCAAGGAGCTGATAGCCCTTGGGTCCCACAGTGATATTGTCTGTGTGAGGAGTCCTTGTTTAGTACAAGAGGAAGCGAGTGGACGTGGCTTGAGCAAATACGTCCACGGCCAGTAAGAGATCTCTAACGGTAGAGTGTTTGTAGCAAATTGTTGAAAGTGGTCTGCATAGATTGGTGTTGATTCAACATGGGTGCTAAGCATACGCTAGAGATGGCCAGTGTACTGCCTAAGGAAGGTCCTATTGGTTCAACGAGATTTCTCATGTGTAAGAAATATGATGCATACGCAACTGCATATTGCGACACGTGGGTCAAGATGACCAAAGATTGTGATAGGCCTTTCCCAACAATAGGAAGTTTAAATGCAGAGGTACTAAATACTCTAAAAGATAAAGTATGGTTGATTAAGTCAACGAAAAAGAGAAAAAGAAATAATGATTGTTTAAAATTGTGGCAAATGGAAGGTAACACGTGGCAGAGCAGCGAATGCACAGCGGAAGTAGGCGTGGCAAAAAGCACGCGCAGGGCGGAAGTACCCGTTGACAAGCGTGGCGTACTCAGCACAAGCGCACCCCCGCCACCTTATGTGGCGGGAGGGGTAAGTACAGCCGTTATTAAAAATGAAAAAAGAGAAATTGCTCAATTGTATCCTGTTTTAAGCCAGTTTAAAACAAGTGTATCAGAAGATGAAGATGAACCCACTGTGATTTCGGCCATTGCTCATGCTGTTAATATGCTAGAGGTTCAGCGTAAGTATGGGAAAGGAGCAATGGCTGAGATAGGTGAGAGTAGTGTGATCACTAGGCGTGATAGCGTTCTAAATCTTGAAACAACAGATTCGGTAGTGACTTCTGAAACCAGTGAACCAGTGGGTGCATACCCAGTCCGCACAATATCAGTTCCCAATGGGAAACCGGATAAGGATGGTGTACTTCATTTAAGAAATTTTACAATGCATTGTCCCTGAACTAGATCAGAATTACGTTCCATTATGACTGAATTCCCAGATCCCAGAAAAGAGTTGGCAAAGTGTCAGAAATTTGTTAAAGACTTAGGAAATGCACACGAACCAACCGATAAGGATTGGCGTGTAGTGTTGAGGGCGTGTCTTCCTCCCCATACGGACATACAAAAATGTATTAAAGATTGTGTGTTGGATGAAGATGACACCTTGACTGATGAGATTAATCAAGAAAATATAGAACAAATTGTTAAACATTTAGCCATCTATTTTCCCATAGTAACGAATTGGAGTAAAATTTTCATGATCAAGCAGAAAGATAGTGAGACAGCAGCAGATTACTTCATTAGAGCTGTAGCAGCGATAACACGGTTCACTGGGATATCAAACATAGGGGAGGACCCACATCATAGAGAAGTAGCTGTAGGAGTATTAATGGATGGCCTTAGAGAAAATTTAAAAACCAGAGTATAAACCACATTACCTAGTTGGAGAGGCATCACAGTAGATTCTCTTAGGGAGTCTGCTGTGGAGCATGACAAAAACCTTTTCAGAAAGAAGGAGAAGAAAAGTGATAGGTTAATGACGGTGAGTATACAGGCTCTAGAGGGGATGCATACACGACCACCAGCATACAACCCACATAATAAGAAACATAGAGTGATCAGATGTTTCAATTGTAATGAAGAAGGACACGTTAGAAGGGATTGTAAAAAAGACCGATACAACCCTAGAGGTGGGACACATAGATATCCTCCAAGGAAGGACTCACATAGAATAGAAGACTCACATCTACCCGCACATATTATAACAGCAAATATTGCGCGGGAAAATGATAGTCAGCGCTAGGGGTCAGGTCATACCTGTAGTCTACAGCCAGTGAGGTTAACTGAGAGTCAGAGTGAAGAACCAACAATGATAGTTGACATAGCTGGTGGGAAACAAACCTTTCTTGTAAATACAGGTTCACTATGGACCAGAGATGGACAGGACACTGGACTGATGGCAAACGTAGCCCCTGTCATGGTCAATCTAAAAAGTGGTAGGATACCTCCAAAAATCCCACAGTATCCATTAAAACCGGAGGTGGAACTAGGGGTATATCCTATTATTGAGAGGCTGTTACAACAAGGGATTTTAATTCGTACAGCCAGTACAGCAAATAGTCCCATTTTCCCTGTGAAGAAGAGTGGGGGGAGGGGCTACAGATTAGTCCAGGACTTAAGGGGAATTAATAAAGTTGTTGAGAGCCAATTACCCGTTGTGCCGAATCCAGCTGTCATCCTCATGCAGATTCCACCGTCTGCTAGTCATTTTACTGTCATTGATCTATGTTCTGCTTTCTTCTCAGTCCCTCTTCACCCTGACTGCCAATACCTTTTTGCATTCTCCTACCGGGGAGTGCAATACACATGGACCAGACTACCCCAGGGGTTCATTGACAGCCCCAGTATTTTCTCCCAAGCCTTACATGACTGTTTGCAATCCTTTCAACCCCACAATGGTTCTGTTCTAATTCAATATGTGGACGATTTGTTGTTGTGCTCTGATTCTTTTATGTCATGTTTACATGATACTAAATTGTTGTTGCTTCATCTTTCACAAACAGGGCACAAGGTGGCAAAGGATAAATTACAGCCATGTCAGACTAAGGTCAAATACTTAGAACACTGCCTCACTAAGGTGCTAAGACACCTTACAACCGACAGGATTGAGGCCATACAACACATGACTCTGCCGCAGAGCCAGAAGCAGATTCGTACTTTCCTGGGGATGTGTGGATACTGTAGATCAGGGGTTGGCAACCTTTTTCTATCGGAGTGCCACCTAAAATCTAGTGAAGCCCAGGTGTGCCAGTTGGGTGTGATATATATATATATATATATATATATATATACAGGGGCGCGCGGCGGTGCTGTATACAATACAGCACCGCCGCGGACGCTTCTTTGACAGCACCGCGGCTGCTCTATAGGACAGTGGCCACTTAGTTAGCGCAGGGGGGGGGTTTCTAGAGACTCAGAAACCCCCCCTGCGTGCGCCACTGATATATACACACACACACACACACATACATACATACATACATACATACATACATACAGGGCTGCCTAGAGAAATTCATGGCCCCAGTATAGCAACTTCATGTGTCCCCCTTTATAGCCAAGCATGATAAAAAAAATGTGCGGCGGCGCAACATTTTTTTGCCATGCAAGTGGTCGTACAATTGGGGGCGTGCAGTGCATCATTGGGGGCTTGTCTAGCAGGTGAAAAGCACCAGGCCACCCTCTTACAGAAAAATGCATTACTCACACATGCCCCCTTGCTCAGCAGCTTTGCTCACATATGTCCCCTCTGCCCACATGCTTTAATCACACTTGCCCCCCCCTGTGCCCAGCACCTTTAGTCACACATGCCCCCTCTCCAGCACACCTTCTTACCTTATTCTCCACTGCACAGCATGGGAAAATATCCAGCAGCTCGCCGAGTACCTTGTGACCACTGCAGTCACATGACCTGGCGACTGAAGATACCTGAGCTGAAGGGGATTTAGCTATTACCGATCCCCCCTGCATTCAATAAAAAAAATAAAAAAAATACTTTTAAAATAAAAAATTTATTTTCAAACATAGGTCTCCAGTGGGGACTCGGGCCACCAAGCAGGCCCGGGCAATTTGTAGCCGCCCCCTTCCCTCTCGGCTATATATATATATATATATATATATATATATATATATAATTTTATGAGGCTAATATCATATTAACAGTAAGGGACCAGCAAAATAACGTTATGCCGCACAGTAGTGCCCCAGTTCACATCATACCTCATAATTGTGTCCCCAATTCATCTTATGCCTCATAGTTGTGCCCACAATTCATACTTTGCCACAGTTGCCCCCACAAATACATAGTATGCCACAGTTGCCCCAGAAACACATAGCATGCCACAGTTGCCCCATAAATATATAGTATGCCATAGTTGCCCCCAGAAACACATAGTATGCCACAGTTGCCCCCATAAATATATAGCATGCCACAGTTGCCCCCAGAAACACCTAGCATGCCACAGTTGCCCCAAGAAACACATAGCATGCCACAGTTGCCCCCAGAAACACATAGTATGCCACAGTTGCCCCATAAATATATAGTATGCCACAGTTGCCCCCAGAAACACATAGTATGCTACAGTTGCCCCCATAAATATATAGTATGCCACAGTTGCCCCCATAAATATATAGCATGCCACAGTTGCCCCAGAAACACATAGCATGCCACAGTTGCCCCCAGAAACACATAGTATGCCACAGTTGCCCCCAGAAACACATAGCATGCCACAGTTGCCCCCAGAAACACATAGTATGCCACAGTTGCCCCATAAATATATAGTATGCCACAGTTGCCCCAGAAACACATAGTATGCCACAGTTGCCCCAGAAACACATAGTATGCCACAGTTGCCTCCATAAATATATAGTATGCCACAGTTGCCCCCATAAATATATAGCATGCCACAGTTGCCCCCTATAAATATATAGCATGCCACAGTTGCCCCCATAAATATATAGCATGCCACAGTTGCCCCCATAAATATATAGCATGCCACAGTTGCCCCCACAAATACATAGTATGCCACAGTTGCCCCATAAATATATAGCATGCCACAGTTGCCCCCATAAATATATAGCATGCCACAGTTGCCCCCATAAATATATAGCATGCCACAGTTGCCCCCATAAATATATAGTATGCCACAGTTGCCCGCACAAATGCAAAGTATGCCAAGTATATATGCCCCTTAATTTGCTGCCCTTACTTACCTTTGTAGACTCGTCTTTCTGGAGAAACCTGGGAGCTGCTTCAGCAAAGCAGCCGTTGATGGCCGAAACGGAGCTTCTGCGCATGCGCAGAAGCTCCGTTTCGACCATCATCGGCTGCTTTGCTGAAGCAGCTTCAGCGTCGGCGTGCCAGACAAAAGTGGTCAGCGTGCCACGTCTGGCATGCGTGCCGGGGGTTGCCGACCCCTGCTGTAGATCCTGGATCCCAGGTTTTTCTATTCTGGCATTACCATTGCAGGAGCTAGTCTCTTCCTCAAAACCAGAACGTGTTGTACACACAGAAGAGTCAGAGCAAGCGTTCTTTAATCTTAAAGATAGTCTGACTAGAGCACCTGCATTGGGAATACCTGATTATGAAAAGCCTTTTGAGCTATACTGTACAGAAGCTGATGGTTGTGCAGCAGGTGTTCTCGCACAGAAACATGGTGATGCTAGCAGACCAGTAGCATACTACAGTGCACAATTAGACAATGTGGCAAGATCACTCCCAACATGTCTCAGAAGTGTAGCAGTTGGTAAGTAAGAGCGAAGACGTAGTATTAGGACATAATTCCACTGTCCATACACCCCATGCTGTATCAGCTCTGTTAAACTCAGCCCAAACCAGACATGTTTCTTCAGCTAGATTCACAAAGTGGGAACTAGCCCTGATGGCACCCTCAAACATCACCATCAAACGATGTAGCACCTTTAAATCCAGCTACATACCTTCCATATGTGTCTCGAGAGACACAAAGGGTGGGAGGTGAGGAGACCCTGGTTGATGATGAGTTAGGCAAGAATACTGACACGCATGACTGTATGGAACACCTGAATCAGACCTTTACTGCAAGGCCCGACATACGTAACACCCCCTTAGAAAATGTAGATTTTACGTTTTATACAGAAGGAAGTTGTCATAGACAGACAGAGACGTGAGAGTTATGTACTGGTTACGCTGTTGTAGACGATCAGGATGTGGTAGAAGCTGAACCCCTTGGCCCACCTCACTCAGCCCAGGTGGCGGAACTAGTAGCACTAAGGAGAGCGTGTGAATTAGCAGAGGGTAAATCAGCCAATATATATACTGACTCTAGGTACGCCTTCAGGGTAGTGCACGATTTTGGGGCCCTTTGGCGTCTTAGAAACTTTACGACAGCAGCAGGTACGCCAGTGGCACACTCACAACACATAAAAGGACTTCTGACAGCGATACAGTTACCCAGAACAGTAGCCGTCATAAAGTGCAAAGCCCATATCTTTGAAGAAGACCCAGTGTCATTGGGCAACAACAGTGCAGACGAAGCTGCTAAGTGGGCAGCAGGGCAACCTATGACTGTATCGACCGAGACTATGATGGTTTTTCAGACATTAGACATGCAGAAATTAATTGAAATGCAAGATTTGTGTTCCCTGCAGGAAAAGGCGGTCTGAAAGGCTAGGGGTTGTGGTCAAGAGTCCTCAGGACTCTGGAGGGATGGACAAGGTAAGCCTGTAGCTCCCCGAACGTACTATCCAAGCCTGGCTGAAGCAGCACACGGCCTGACTCACCTGGGTAAAGAAGGTATGTGCAAACTGGTGAGAGCATACTGGTGTGCTCCCGGATTTTCCTCTCAAGCTGGTAAGAAAGCAATGTCATGTCTTACTTGCTTGAGGAAAAATGTTGGGAAAACTATTCCAACTGAGCCATCCCACATCCCTCCTACAGACGGACCTTTTCAGGTAATACAAAATGACTATATCCAATTACCACCGTGCAGGAATTTAAAGTATGTGTTAGTTTGTATTGATGTGTTTTCCGGTTGGGTAGAAGCATATCCGGCAGCCACTAATACTGCTGTGTTCACTGCAAAGAAAATTGTACAAGACTTTGTATGTAGGTTCGGCATCCCTAGAATTATTGAACGTGATAGGGGTACCCACTTTACTGGTGATATCTTCCAAAATATGTGTAAACTCATGGCAATCGGTAGCAGACTTCACACCCCATACCGACCACAAGCCAGTGGTAAGGTGGAGAGAGTAAATGGTACTATAAAGAACAAGCTTGGTAAGGTAATGGCTGAAACTGGGTTGGCATGGCCAGAGGCTTGGCCATTGGTCTTCCATAGCATTCGGACCACTCCTAGACCTCCTCTTAATCTGTCCCCCTTTGAGATACTGTTCGGACGACAACCTCATTTGATCGTGAGTCCACAAGACGACTTGAAGTGTAATAATGAAGTGACTGTGCAATATCTTATAAGAATGAGTAGACAGCTAAAGCAACAACAACAAAAACTAAAAATGCTGTCACCTGGTATGCCAGGAACGAACTGTCATGATGTTGAACCTGGAGACTATGTTATGATCCGCAATTTCTTACATTCACGTTGTTTAACAGACCGTTGGGAAGGCCCGTACCAAGTGCTGCTGACCAGTACTACATCACTGAAGGTTGCAGAGAGAGACACTTGGGTTCATTCCACCCACTGCAGGAGAGTCCATAATCCGGAGAAAGTGCAAGATAAAACTGAGACCGACGACATAGATCTTTCACTTGTGAGTCTGTTCCGGGAGACCTAAAGCCTGCAGTCGAGACACCTGAACCGGAGACGTTGCCCCAGAACTATCTTTCCAGCGATGGAGTGGCGGTTTTTGTTTTTCTTTTGTTCCAGTATTTTCCTTGTTTTTACTCTTTTTAGGACATTCTATTTTTGTGAAGGAGGATGGAGGACGGAGGAGAGTTCTGGTAGTGATACGGATGAGTTGGAGGCAGAGGAAAAGTAATTAGAATACTCAGAGCAGCCCATTATCAAGCTTGGTCCAGGGGTTATGAAAAGGTCTGCTAGCTCAGGAACTCAGAGGCAGTGTGAGGGGCTATTGTCTGATGAGTATTGTATCTGCAAGTTTTGCGACTCCCTAGTTGAAGAGAGGTGCATCCAACGATGCCAGTCCCCCAGTACTCTGAATATAGGCGGGCATCCTTTGGAGGATTATCACTCCCTGGTGGGTAAGGTGCTAAACCAAACCGAGTGTTGGGTGTGCTCTCATGTGCCGCAAGGGCAGCAGAATATAGGACTAGTGCCATTCCCTCTAAACATATCCGAAGTACTCGAATTGAGGGGTGGAAGGCCCATAGACGGGAGGTACAATAACACTAGGTCCCCTAGTCTGACGCTTCGACAATACTCCATAGGCAGATCTTTGCTGTGCCTAAATATATCTCATGCAAAGCGCCTGGAGAATTGGGAGGCTGACCCATCAGATCAGACAGTGGCTTGCCACACTCATTTTAGAGGGAGACTCACAAGGTCACCAATAGGCAGGAATGTTGATGGAAGTCACAAATTAAGGCGTATAACCAAACATAAGAAGGTATCCATTGGAAAAGTCTCTATAGATAATTGTAATAATGTCATCCATGCCGACACGTGTCTAGAGCAAATGGAGACACTAGGCATGGGTAGTTTTATAAAAACTCTATGTGATATAATTAATGGGCATACTGTTCCTTATGTTCTCCCTGATGATGTGTATTTTGTTTGTGGAAGGAAAGCTTATTCCTGGGTGACTCCGAGTTCCAAGGACTTGTGTTTCTTAGCTAAACTGGTTCCTGAAATCATGACTATTACTCATAAAGAAATGGTTGGTATTCACAAGACTACATCACCACCATACATACACACACAGTATGAACACCGTGGCAAGAGAAATATGATTCCTGGTGAGGAACCCATAGCTACAAAATTGATTAGTGAAACTGCTGGTTTTCAAGTTATGGTTGCTCTAGATCTCACCAGGACCGCTCGAGGAACATTAAACTTTAAATATATCCAAGACCTAGCTAAATTAATAGATAATATCACCGAGATGTATGAAGACACTTTCAGGTATACTGGAAGGGAGCTACAAGTGTACAAGAAGGAGTTGGTGCAACATAGACTGGTACTAAATTATCTCACCTCTATTACTGGTGGGTACTGTGTGACACTGGCCACCCAGTTCAGTGTCAAATGTTGCACATACATCACTAATAATACGGATGACCCTAAAGAGATTATAGACCGGAAGATGGATGAAATTTTGCAGCTGAAATGGGAATTTCGAAAGAGCCATAATTCTTTGTTATATGAGGTCGGGGAAAAGGTGGCGGGTTGGTTCTCGTGGTTGAACCCTGTGAAATGGTTCTCCGGTCTGGGGAAGTGGGTACAGGAAATGGTTGCTAGTGTAGGTAAGCTCCTTCTCCTTATACTGGGTGTCATCTTAGCAATTGGTTTAGTTGTCAAATGTGTTCCTACTGTGTTGAAGTGTGGAAAAAGGTCTCATAGGAGTAACACTGAGAAAGAGACTGAAAGGGTGGTACCAGATACCGAGATCATGGTCTGTGAAGAAGTATTGTATAATCCTGAACTTGAAACGGTGATTGGGTGATAGTTTGTTACACTATCAAAGGGTGGAGCTGTCGAAGTCAGCAAATTGGATAAAGTAATTTCAATTAAAATCGAGCAAACTTGGTTGTCTTTGTCTGAAAAGATGCGTACGGTACGCTATGGCGTACAAGGGCACGCTACGGCGTGAAAGGGCGTACGCAGCTACTACACGTGGCAGTAACAGTATTTGGTCTTTTACCATACATTCGCACAAACACGCATACTTATAAAATAGTACACATTAATGGTAGTTGCAACACATAGTCAGTTATGTCGAAATATAGTAGTATTTATGTGTTATATTAAAGTTACATGCATATTAGTGAAATATACGGAACAGGTTGAAGGAATCATATCATGAGTGGTATCATAATAAACCTCTTAACATTTACAACAGTATAATTGACCAAGCACTATATACAGGTGTTATAACAAAAACTATTCATGAGTTCTTAAGTGTCAAGAATCCGACAATCCCTACTATATAAATGCTACCGAAGGTTCATAAAAATGAACTAAATCCTCCCGGCAGACCTATAGTGTCGGGCATAAATAGCCTGACAGAAAAAGCGAGTAGGTTTGTCGATTCCCAATTACGAAAACATGTATTAAGTTTAGACTCTTACATTAGGGATACTTTGGACATCCTAACGAAATTGGACAATATAATAACAAATCCAACCACAAAATTAGCTACGTACGATGTGGAGTCACTCTATACTAACATCTCACATAAGGGTGGCCTAACAGCAGTGAAAAACTTCCTTGAAATGGGAAGGACAAACAATCTTGATGATTTCATCCTCACGTTATTAAATTTTGTATTGACATCTAACTATTTTATTTTTAAAGAAGTTTTTTTCTTACAACTAAGGGGGACTGCAATGGGGACAGTATGTGCTCCCACATACGCCAACCTATTCTTGGGTTGGTGGGAGAGAGAAATTGTATTCAATCTAGACAATGAAAAATACACCAATCACATACTATTATGGCTCCGATATATTGACGACGTGATCATTTTATGGGATGGAGAAACCTCATTATTCCATGAATTTACAACAATCCTTAATGATAACGTGATAAATTTGAAATTAACATCGGAAATTAGTGATTCTGAAATCTACTTCTTAGACCTTAGAATTACTAAATCTGATGATGGCAGAATCCATACAGATATGTACCGCAAAAAAACTGCCACCAATAGTTTACTCCATTCTTCAAGCTCTCACTATCCCCCGGTTATAAGGGGCATCCCTAAAGCTGAACTTTTAAGGACAAAAAGAAACTGTTCAGACATAACAACATATCAATTGAGATCAAGGGAACTGAAAGGGAGACTACAAAGAAGAGGTTATAGTAACCATAACATCAAGAAAGCAGAACAAGCAGTTAACAAACACAATAGGGAAACCTTGGTACATTCCACCAATAAAAATAAAAACAAAAATTTGGATTCGAAATTAAGAGTAGTGGGCACATTCTGCACAGAGTGGCGGACAATTGTACAATGTTTCCAAAGACATCAACATGTGTTGATGTTAGATATGGATCTAAAACGATGTTTGGAAGAAAAGATCAATTTTTCTTGGAGACGATCACAAAACCTACGTGATCAACTTGTACACTGCTTCCTAACACCTGAAAAAAGGCTATCAAACATACCAGTGGGCTCTTACAAATGTGGAACCTGTAAGGCCTGCCAGTATAGGATACAGGTAAAAACATCAAGATAAATTCCATAAAATTTGGAAAATTCAACAATTTTTAAACTGCAATTCTATGAATGTAGTCTATTGTCTATCTTGCCCTGGCGGTTTGAAGTACGTGGGTATGACAACTAGACCACTGAAACTACATATCCTGGAACATGTAGGAAACATCAGAAGGGTTCCTACAACATAGCAAATTTTAAACAAATCACTACTGTAGCAAAACATTTTCTGAAACATCATCAGAGTAATTCCAAAGGTCTAACTGCATTTGCAATGGAACAGATAAAATCAGGAATAAGGGGTGGAGATATGAGTAATGAACTTCTAAAAAGAGAAACTAAGAAAATATTTCTGATGGGGAGTATCACCCCATCAGGACTTAATGATAACAGCAACTATACAGTTTTTTTGTAGAAGGATTTATCATTATTATTTTAATAATTAGGTATAAGGGGTGGATACATATGTAATGTACTCCCAAAAAGAAGATGTAACGAAATTTGAAATTAAAAGAATTAGGAAAATAATTATGTGAGTAGGACTACTCTATCAGGACCTAATGATTATAGCGATTATTTATTGCCCTCACATGAAGGATACACCTTCGAAAAAATAAATAAAAAAATATATATTACTGTATGAATGAGATATTCCAAAAAAAGAAAACAAACAATTAAGGGAAAATCAAAGAACAAAAAACAAGGTAGACATCTGATTGTAACTCATTTTGAAAACTTTAATAAGATTATATTTGAAATCAGATATACATCACTTAATTTCACTTTATAATTTTTTTATATTTTCCACTTATTCATATCGCTAAATTTATTTATCACAATCCATTCTCACTATTACCATGCATATAATATGCTCTTACTCACTCAGTTATTTTTATTTTTACTTTTTTTCATCTTCACACATTGTTTAATTTTTCACATATTTAGCTTTACACCTAGTATGCCTTAAAAATAGCATACTCATCTCAATTTTTAATCACATGGTTATCTAACTAAAATAATATGTCATCAGTACATTATTTACACAGCACTTCCTTGACACATGTGTATTAGATGTATAATCACTGGTAGTAATATAACAACTGATGTCCCTTTTGTAGAAGACAAGCTTACATTTGTGCCTTCCCCTCTGTCAATCCTTAATAAGAATTAACTACATATCTGCATTACAAAACTTACCTTTGTAGTTCCTGGATTACCATTTGTAATACCATAACATATTATTTACAATTTGACTAATGAGAATTTGTAATTTATATGTGATTATGATAAGATCTTTAGAATGTAACGCTAATTTCATGCTGTTCCCGTGCCAAATTTACCCAAGCAAGAAGTACAGATATATATATATAATTATTCCTTTTTATATGTGAATGCATGGGAAGGGATAATAATATAGAAGATATGTCGATGCTATCACCTGACCCAGTAGCTCAATTACGAAACAGTCAGTAAGGCCACTAAGAACGGGAGAATTTCTCCAGATACACAACTTAGATGATTGGTTGAGACAAATATATGATTGGACGGTTGCCATCAACGTCGCTAAGCGACGTCATTAACTACGCAAGGATAACCCTATTGTCCAATCATGATATAGTGTAGTAATGTTATTAAAAATGGGAGGATTTCCCCAGACACACGACTTAGTTTACTGGTCGATTCAACCACATGATCGGATGGTTGCCATGAACGTCGCTAAGCGACGTCATCAATTATGGGAGGTTCTTTCCCTTTATAAGAGTGACGTTCTCACGTCCCGGCTTGCCTTGATAAAGCCTGTTATGCGAAACGCGCGTCGGCGGATGCTGCGTTTGCCTGCTCATAAGAAAAATTTTTAGATTTAAACATTATTCATACAAAGAGGGTAGACCTATCTCTAAGAAAGTTATGGAATGATGCCGGATAATGTATAGCATCTCCGACTCAGAGTCTGTGTGATTGAGAACTGCCGACAATAGCCATGTATGAATGATATCTCAACTACAGTAGTAGAAAGTAAATAGGCACTACTGAGTGAGCGCCTGTGAGATGGGGGAGAAAGTAGCAACTGAACAACAGTATAGGATATTATAAAACCCTATAACTCTGATCTCTTATGAACATGATATTATAAGTGACATGTATGGTTCAGAAGTTGTAGATATCAAAATAAATTGAGACAACCAAGTCTCTTAGTTCATTAATTGGCGCAAATCTGAGGGTCTACACAATTGGTTCATACTATATATCATAAATGAAATATTTAAATACCAAGGTAATAGATGTCATACCCTGAATGAATATAGGGGGCAGACACCTTTGAACATTAGAGCGGTCTCCTCAGTTTCAAGTATCTATTTATGATATTAGAGCGGTAACGCAGCTAGGTAGCTTTTTCTACCTTTTTTAACAGTAATTAAATTTTGGTCAATATAAATTATACTCAATTTTAATATTTCGCTACTAGCTTTAGAGGGATTATTCCCTATATGTTCTCAATAATCCTTTTTAATGGAATATAATAAAATGTATGTTTTAAGAAATCGTTTTTGACCATTTGAGTGCCTCCAATTTAGTACACACTCTTTTCTTCCTCTTTACTTTGTAAATGACATCCAAAAATATGACAGATCTGCTTTGTTTTCAAATGCAATACTTGCTTCATTATTGCATCGAAGCTCAAGAAGTGTCTCTGACAATCCTTGAGGCTCTTCTGGTTACAACAGCAATTTCACATTTAAAGGGTTCTACTATCCAACTGACAGCATGTGAACCGGCAGCATTACCCCCAGGAATTTCATTTTTACCCCTGTTCCCCTGATCATTGCCTTATAGCTACCATCTCAGGTAGGGCTTGTGTTCTGCTTAATACTGATGTTTCTTCCACACCGTGCATCAAGTAAGAATTATCTAGGTGTAGCAGAAGCCGTGCACGACACTTACCTGCTATCTTAAATCTCCATTGCATGTTATCAACGACATGTTGCAATGAATTTATGGTTTCTATACAACAATCTTGTGTGTAAATATTTATATATTTACTCTTTCATTACCCTTTTTATTTACATCTCTTGTAAAGCCAGACACAATTTGCAAATGAGATGTAGAAGACACTTTTGGTTAGTATATATTTTTTATTTATTTTTTACTTTTTTTTAAATCTAAGGCAGGAAATTAATCCAGAGGGATTTCTTTGAACTGAATGTCAATTAACATAAAAGAACGTTCCATGGGTAATTACATATTACATTTGTTTTTATCTGTAGGCATGTAAGGATGAAATAACAAGCCCTTTCATCTTTCTTTGGGGACATCGTAATATATTCACATAGAGAAAATGTGGAGCAAATATGTAGTTTTTGGAAGAAAAAAAAATGAAATGTATTACCAAAATGTCACTGCAAAGACAGTGCAACATATTATTGGGATTATTTAAAACTTGTTACATTTATGTATCAGTTAAGGTAACATATCTAAAGTCAGACACCACTTTGCACACCTTCTCACAATAATACAATATATTGATGCTTTCAATCTAGAAAAACATTATAAGACTATCCACATACATCTATACACTAAATAAAATAGATTAAAAGTTGGTGAGGCCTCAGAATACTGATTAGTAGAACAATGATGACTATTGTTGGTACTTATTGTACTGACTTAATGCTTTATACAGACTGCATATATATATATACTGTGTCTGGCAATTGAATTAGGTACCATCAGTAATGATAATACAGTTCTCGATATGCAGATCACTTCTGAGATCCCTCTACCTTCTGACTAATACAGGTCAACACACCAGGCACCTGTAGATCGGTTTATAATTATGTACCCTTTAGGAAAAGAAGGTATTTTTAGAGATCTATCTCTGAACATTTTTTTAAAAAGAATGATCAAATTCACAGTACAATTTGTCTTATTTTTAATGCTATCCACCATTTAATTAATTGGAGTGTTTTAATCTCAGAATACAGTGAATTATTTACAGCAGTGATGTTTTGGTGTGGGCTGTAGTGTTCTGTTTGTGGAGTGTACTCTTCTGATCTGTGCATAGATCTGAAACATGGCTCCTGAAAACCTGACATGTTGGCAAACGTCTAGTGGTTTTGAGTACAAAAGAGAACATAATTACTAGAAGTTTACAATACGTGTGCCTTCTTTGTTGATCTGCCTCAACCCATTAATAATGTAAAATGTTTTGTTTGGTAATTATGACAACTGTACATTTGCAGGAACTTTATATCACATATATTTAGATAATTCTTAAATACATAATTCTAAGGCTAGGTGTACACTATGTATTTTAGGACATCAACACCATAATGATGACAAATAAAAAAAATTCTTTGAAGTTAGATTCTTGTAAGTATGTTTCAGTGCACTAGTAGCTGAGTAGATTTGTTACGTATATATCTGCAAGGATGAAGAGAAAGATTAGTCTTGAAAGACATTCTTGGGATTAAGGTGGTTTTAAAAAAAAACGATTGAGTGTGGTGTTTGAGGAATAATTTATAATATATTTGGAAATATCCATGTTGACCTTCAAGTGCAAACAGACCAAGCTTGAATTGTGTATGAATTGAACTCCCTTTTTATCATTTTTTTTTAAAGATGTTTTGCTACTTAAAAATTGTTAAAATGCTAATATACCGGATGTGAATAATCTGGGTAATTCAAGCATCTCAAATTAAAATAACAGTTATCCATGGATAGAAGACCTTATGGACTAAAACACAGTTTATGCAAACTTGCACCATACAGAAACAAGAAACTGTATTACTACATTTTAATTAGTGCTAGGGGTTGGAAGGGGTTATGCATCCTATATTGCTAAATTACTAATACTGTACTTATGTACTTAGATTTTGTTGAATAATCCCAATGCTATGTCTTTTTAGTTTTTACACTTAAGCCCATGCTGATGAATTTACAGTTAATTATCTAAACGAATAACTCTCATCGTCGTACTCTAAATCCTCCTCATCATCATCTTCTAGAAGTCCATATTTAAATTTCCGATACACTGTTCCATCCTGACCCATGTAAACAATATCTTCATCATCATCATCCTCTTCCTCCTCATCGTCACGATCATGGTACTCAATAACATGGTCTCGCTGGAAGCTGGAAGTACTTTCTCTATTACTCTTGAAAGATTGGAAGGATTTTGTTTGCTCTGGCAACTTTTCATAGCCGGTTTTGTTGACAGTTACAGTTTTTGAGCGGGCTCTTCGCCAAAAGAATATGATGGCTCCAATGCTGAGCACCAGCAAAATTGATGTCGCCACAAACAAAGCAGTCTTCTTGTGTCCTTCGTTTTCTGGCAAGAGCCCCGCTATTAAAACGCATTCCGCTAAAAGATTAACACAGATAAGAGAACTTGGATTAGTGAATTTGAATAACAAGAGCTAACTATTATAGTTAAATATTTTTTTCTGACCAGTTGTTTCTAGTCAACTGCATATTTTATCTACTTGTTTTTCTCCAACAGTTAAGCACTGGCTTTTGAACTGAGCTTTTAAATGTTTGTTATTTTCCAATTTTCTCATTTTTAACTATTAATTTACTGGATACTGTTATTTCTCAATTTTGTAGCTGATGTTTGGAAACAGGACACATTTTTGTACAACTGGATCAGTAAAATTAAACTGAGCACTAGCTTGTAAGTCAAGGAAACAGCAAGACGATGGCAAAACGTTCTAAGCTTACGTGAGCCATATTTAGGCAAAGGCCACATAAGCCTGGGCCAAGTGCAGCAGGATATGGGGGGACAGCAGCCATTGATCGGCTCATGTGAAAAGCTGTGAAATAAAAGCATATAGTAGATTTTCAGAGCACACCACCGATTTGAACATTTAATTTATTGAAGGGATACTCCCAAGACACAGCTCAGCTTTGCTAGAAGATAATTTCCATGTACTGGGAACTGAGAGATTCCATCAACAGCCTTTGCAGTCTTTTATAGTGCCCCGCCAGTACAGTCAATATGCTATGCTGTCTCTTAGAGTGTTCCATCAGTTAACTGGAAGGACAACTCTGAACATGGAAAGGATCTTGCCGTTTGCTGTACTAGCTAGGAGGAAAAAGCGGCATGACATGTAGTCAGGGGCAAGGGATAGAAGTACAGTAGGAAGGAGGGAGGAAGGGCAGCACAATGGTTGTGGCCTAGTTGAGGCACAAGACTAAATCCAGCCCTGAAGCTTACAGACCCATTTTCATATATTAGACGTGTCAGATTCACCATGATCTTTTATATTTTTTAATTGTTTTTCTTCCACCAGAAACAGGGCTTTCTTTTGGAAGCATATTGGACTAATTTTTTTCAAGATTACACCAAAGGTTAATTTACATTTGCAAGAATAAAACCAATCCCATTAGTTTACTCCAACTTTAATTTATGCCCTCTATCATATTTGGTATAGTTATATAGGGGAATGTTTTTGTTTTATTTGTAACCTTCAGGAGTCACAAGAGTCTCCTATTGTGAACACTTATAGATCCAAAATAGGCTAGCTCAAGTAGTAACTATAATAGGGCAGGCTGGTTCAGGCATCTGCTACCCATAACCAGTTTTCCTGTCATAGATGGAATATCCTAGTGATGTCATGATGCAACAGGATTTTGCTCTGCAATTCAAAAGTGCCATCCCGACTTACAAAATTAGTAGACTTCATTTACAAAGCACAAAATAATTGGTGCAAAGTGAAAAATCAGCTTTGGTCCTGCTGTGTGCCTTTATTAGAGCAACTATGCCTTTATTTACACCAAAGCACATAGGTTTGCAGAGAAAGGTTGTCTCTCAAAACATTGCATTTTTATCACCATTTTTTTGTCTGCTGTAATAAACCTATTACAGCAAATTTCAGGTACTCACTATCCATCTTTGCTATTTTGGATCCCAAGACTGGACCCTCACGTTCTCTTCAGAATTAAATGGCCATCAGTTAGAATGGGTTAAAGGGGTTTTGACCTTTCAACTTCAGTTTACTTTAAATTACTGGCTTGCACATCCTACCCTGGAAATTATACTAAATACATAACTTGTTCTTCCTTCTGTGTTTTTTAGCCATGACTTTATGTTATCAGACAGCCGTTTATTTTCCTCGCCCTTGGATTCTTATTGTATATTGACTGGGCAGAAGAATCATGTGGGGGCCACGCAAACTATGATGTCGGAGCAATTTACTTGAAAATGCCATGATTGTAGCTCGTGTGGCCAGATTTATTTGCTATATATTGAGATTTATGAGACTGGTGTAGTAATTACAAAGCTATACCTTACATTTTAAGAAAAAAATACGTAGAATATTATGCAAATAAGGATTTTTATGGAACAATCCATCTAATAAAAAAATATGTTCATTTGTTTTTTTTATGCATATTACAGTGTTCTAGGTAGTGATCTTACCCAGTGTTTCGGTGCAGTCACAGCATTCTCCTGAGTCCTCTGGTTTGGCACTGCAGCAATGCACACACCTTCCTTCATCCACATAAAGCGAGAAGCTTGCTTGACACACAGTACAATTAAGAGGCCCGGGTCCCTTACACTCTATACAGCTGTCATGGCATATTTCACATGGTGCATTTGGATCCTTAAAAAGGCAAATATGAGATATTAAGTGCCCCTAAACTTTAAGCACAATTTGATCAAATATTAAAAGGGAACTACTTATGCTTGAAAATATATATCTGACCTTTACAGAAAGCCAGTCACACATATGGCACTCTGAAAAAATGAGTCCTGGGCATTGTACACATTTTGTGCATACAAAAATATGCAACTACTCCACTGCTTTGATGGTGAGCCGTGATTACAGATGAAGTATACATATATTGCATTTTTTCAGATGTTTTCCTATACTGGACCCCTGAAACAATTCAGGGATTAGCCATTGAAGAGTAACTTAAGTAGAAATTCAACTTACACTAACAACCAATGTACCCTTGTTGCAAGGTCAAGGAAGGGAGATGGATACATAAAACAGTAATAACCGAAGCATGGGGAGCTCTATTTAAGAAGATCAGTGGCGGTACAAGTATAACCAAACTCTTATCGCTATCACCATCTCAGGATGACAATAGTGGAACAATACTGAATGAAATGGGAACACGAGAATCCCCAAACAGAAAAAAATGCTGTTTTTTCTTTAATTTACAATTATTTATTTTTTATTTTAATTCTATTTTTTACATTGTATTATTATAATATATATATATATATATTATTTTTTAATTGAAAGTAGAACTAGAAGTATAAGTCTGGGCTTCCAGTTACACACAGTGCAATTGCTTGAGCCAGCAAGCTGGGTCACATGTGCAGATACACAGAAGATACCTCTTACCATTGCCAGCCAATATTGCCAGGGAGCTAACTATCAGTTAACTGCCCCTGAGATATTTACTAATACTTTTACTGTTACGATCTCTACTATTAAAAAAGGTAATTTGGGAAAAAAGTGTCCACTTTTTGCTAGTAGGGGTCCTGCTACTGCTGGTACTGGAATGCCCGTTGCAAAAAAGAGTGTCCAAGCATCTTCTTTAACTACACAAGCACCACCTTCTCGCTCAGAGTGTAGGTGTAATGGTCTGGAGACTGAATACGAGGCTAGTGGCAAGAAGGAAAGCAGGCCACAAGAGGATTATATAATAAAGAATGGTGAACAGTAGCCAGGTTCGCTACACAGAAAGGCAATAAGGCAAAGGGTTCAGGCAGTTGAGGACAATCCGAGGTCGGTACACAAGCATTAGATAACTGGAGACAGAATGCAGGAACAGGAACTAGATTACTGTCAGGAGCACAATAAGCTGGCAAGGAAGACAGGAACAGACCAGGCTATTATAGGAAGTCAAGGAAAGGAGCTTGACCATGCTGCAACATCCCGAGATCAGTGACATTGAGCTAGAACACAGAGTAAAGATAAGGAACTGTCCAGCAGCCAGAATAGCTCAGTCAGAAGAGCAGCAGTTCCTAGAAGCATAAGCCAGAGTTCAAATCCTGACAATGGTCTGTCGCCTCCAAAACACAGTGAAATGCAAGGATGAGTAGTAATGATGATGATTTAGAAATAGAATTTCTAAATCATGATCAGTGAGGAGGATGATTGTGGATCTTAAAATGAATGGGTTGTACTTGAACAAGATAATGATGAGGATGATTGTGTTGAACTAAAGCAGTCATCAGCAGTACCCCCTTATGCCCATTATAAGCAAATCATCACACCTGGGCACAAGACCAAAAAAGCACCTCTTGTGTTTGGAAATATTTTATCCAAGACAACATCTGTCAATGTATCTGTATCCTTTGTGATGCAAAAATAAGCAGAGGTAGGGATGTTGATCATCTAGGAACTGCTTCTCTGTTATGTCATTTATGTCTGTTGGAAAAACTCAGGAATGTCATTTTCGGCATATAGCGACCGCATGTATATACTTTATGCACTCTGGAGTGCCACTAGGCACACCAGTATCTTTTATTAAACTGCCACGTATTTGTGACACTGCTCTGTCACTAAAACACGGAGATGGTTTTAAAGCCAAAACACTGGGATCTGCGTACAGCTGTATCATAAATATAAACTTTATTGAAAAAAAATAGAAAAAATTAAGATGGTTCATGGTATATGAGTTAGGTTACAACAGGAGCATGCTGGTTTTTCGTATTTTGTAGGTTGGGCTATAGCTAGCATTAAGGTGTGAGCAATTTCCTGCATGCATTATTTATTAGATGCACTAATTTACTCTACTTGTATTAGATTCTCTACAGTAAGAAGGAGGAACATGACCATAGCTGTAGTAGTCTCACTACTGGGAGTTGCATATTTTGTTCATTAATGCAGTTCTAGGCATATACACTATTAGAAGCACTATCCCCAACACTATTTTGTTAATTTATAGTTTTTAAACCAAACATTACCTCTTCAACAGAGATGACTAAGATGACTTACAAATTGTGTATTTTACATCAGTGTGAATACCCCCATTTTTGCCAGTAGAAAGAGCCCATTTGCTATTTCCCCAACAAGTGATAATTCTGTCTTAATAAATACATTTTCATAGGTACCACAGTCATATATTTATACCACCTTCCAGCCTATATCCTAAAGTTAATTCTTACCATTCAGGGCTTGTATAGATTTATCCAATTGTTGTTGTATTCAAATAATAAAGAGATAAAAGTGCATTAAAGATAGGATAAATAAGAGTCAATGGTATCATTGCCACCATTGCCCTAATGCGGCACAACCTATTTGTCAGGCATTAAGGCGCGCTACCATAACGATTAGTTTGGATTGTTAAAAGCACAAAACTAGAAAAGCACATGAAAAACAAAACAGAAATGCATCACTAAAATGCATCAAAAGTTTGCATTTTTACCCATTTTTCCAGTGCATGTGTTTGATCAGGCCCTCATTCTTCATCCTTTTCAATATTAATACAGGTATGTCAGTCTTTGAAAATATTGCGGGCAATGAAACACTGATGACCAGTCATGGGACTACCACTGTGGCAGGTGGTCTGGTGGGTAAGGGGCCTAAAGGGAAAAGACGCCGGTGATGCCGGTCCACCTGATGCCAAGGTCCCCGCTCTGCTCTTCTGAGCATGATGGGGCTGGCACATGCACAAGGAAACCTCTTTTTGCCTTTCAACTCTGGACCTGAAAGCCCAAACGTGACTTCAATGAACATTTGCTGGCCTACACTTAGAAAACCAAGACGGAGGCCTCAGGAAGATGGACCAGCATTGACGGGCCCTCCTAAAATTTTGATATGGGCCTACTGTTGGAATAATAATACCCTGTTGATGAGCTTCATTATCGTATTACTTCAAAGCAAAGTAGTATCAGCATTGGAAAGACAATGTCAGGTAGTGTAATGGCACCACAACCTTGTCATTTTTTTCAGTGAGATTTGTTTTAAAAATGGCTAATTGTAAGTTTACTAATGGTTGGTGGTAAATCTATTTCAAAGTGTACTTCTTTCTCATCGTATATTACCTGTGTACGTTTGAACTCTCCAGGTAAACACTCTGTATGACATATCGATCCTGATAGCTGGTAACTTGACACACAGGATGTACACGAAAGAGCCCCAGAACCTAATGTAAATAGACACATATATTTATATATATTTGAAACATTCCAGTCAGAAATTCAAGGCAATGAATGTTGATGTTGTTTTTTGTGATGATTGCAACAATAATTTTTTGTAATATACTTGACAGATTAGATATTTTGTTAAAGAATAGTATGAACTTACATATAATAACATTAGGAAATCATTTTTACAAATACAATATTTAAGCACTAGTGAAGCATATAGCAATAGTATTGTGCATTTATGGGAGTAAATTAAGGCCCATAACCCACTGAGGTCAAAATATACGTTTTACTAGTATTTTTAAACTCTAGTTAAAGCACATAGATTGGTTATAGGGATGGAAACCATTGGTTTCAATACCCCATATCCATAAGCCTTTGCAATTGTGGTTGGGACCATTTCTTTTGCAACACTTTTTTTAATGCAGTCTGCTCCATTTATTTGCGTTCACCTCGAGCAAATATATTGCGGTCAATAGATTTTCTTACATTGACCACCACCTCTGTCCACAAGTACAAGCATCCATCAAACCATGTCAAATGCAATTGCAATGTCACTGGCCTTTACTGTAACGGCACTGGGCAACAAGCCGAAGACACGTGAATTAATTGTCTCAAACTTGTGACATCAATATGAAAAAAACCCTCTATTTTTCTCATGCCTCATTGAACGAGATGTAAGATTTTTTTAAAAACAAAAAACAAAAAACAGCTTTAAAAATATTAATTTAAACAAATTACATATACTACCCATCCATCTTCATTAAGATGAAATGCATGATTTCTTCATAAAAAGTCCACATACAAAGCGGTCAGATCAACAAAAGGATATTTTTAGTGAGCTCTTTAGATTTTAGATAGTGACTATAGATTTTGTGGCAACGTTTAATATTAAATTCTATTTACTTGTTGACTTAAAGGTTCACTTTTATACCTAAAGTCATGAATAATGATGACCAGACTGTGTATTGGGAAATGTTGAGGCTTTCTCCAAAATAAAGTCAACCAGCCAAGATTTACCAGGGCTGAATAATAAAAAATAGAAATAACGGGTACTTCGGTTTCATCCTACACTCCAAAAACATAATAATTGTGTGTGTAGGTGTGTGTGTGTGTAGGTGTGTGTGTGTAGGTGTGTGTGTGTTAGGGAATTTTAAATGTAAGATCAAATAAGGCAGGGACAGATGTGAATGATTACATCTCTGTACCTCACTGTGTAATATGACTAGCACTAAATAAATAAATCAATAATAATAATAATAATAATAATATTATTAATAATAATGGGAGAGGTATACAAAAGAATACTGGAGAAAGTTGATGAGTTTGATGGAAAGAGTGGTGAGTAGTAGAAATACTGAAGGTAGCAAATGTGAGATATGTGGATGAATATGGGTTAGTTGGGATAGGTATAGAGAGAGTGGGGAAATGAGCAATTCCAGGTAGTTTAGTCCAATGGGACTGAGGGCTAATGAAGCTGCATGGGGATAAAGAGTGTAGATTTTCTTTCCTAAAACTTCCACCACGGCTCTTGGATGTCCAGTTACATCATTGTTTGTACTTGTTCACATTTCAAATGTAGATCATACAGCAGCAGCTGTCAAAGAAGCGTCCGCGGCGGTGCTGTATACAATACAGCACCGCCGTGGACGCTTCTTTGACAGCGCCGCGGCTGCTGTATAGTACATTGCCACTATATAGGGCACTTTTTTAGCGGAGTGGAGGGGTTTCTGGAGACCCAGAAACCCCCCCTGCGTGCGCCACTGGTAATAGTAATGGCAGAGTAACTATTATCTCCTAACTGCTTCTTTTAGAGCAACCTGAGCCTCTTTTAGGCTCCTATTTATCAAGAATATAGATTTTTTTTATTGCTGCTTATGGTAGTAATAGAAAATCTATTAGCACTGCAATTTACCATTAAATTATCGCCGGAACAGCTGAGTGTCGCTGCCAGGCACTACTGGCTGGCAGCGGTAAGGCTGAACTTACCACCTAACCAGGCCAGTGTGGTAGCATGTGCAGTGGAACTGGAATCCTGGACATGGGTTTTCAGTTCCACTTTCAAGGGGGAAAAAAATAGAAAAAATATATTAAAAAAATATTATTTTAATATATTCGACTTAAATAAGAAAGCATTTTCCCATAATTAAGATAGTGTTACCGCATTAGTGGAAGTAGGACGTGGAGATAACTATCACCAGCAGGGAGTCTTTGATAGATTGGCAAATAGATAGGCAGAAACCCTACTAAATCACCTGTTTATTCCATTTCATAAATATGCCCCATGGACTTAAATAATAATTTTTCCTTCTTTAGGGTTTGATACGTAAAAGTGTACATATAAGAACCTCCACACTGGATTCCAGAGGCATCAGTTAGACTATTATACTTTCAATGACATTATTCCAGTACAATATGCTTGCTGTATTTACCGCTTTGCATATATTAATATTATCATTTATTTATAAAGCGACAACATATAACTTGGCACCGTACATTGAGGGGATTGTGATACAAACAAATAACATACAATGGAACAGAAGGTAAAGATGAACCTGCCCACATGAGCTTACAATCTAAGAGGTGGGGGAAACACTTGATACATAAGGTAGCGTAATAACAATTGTGGCTGTTGGTGAAGATACATGTACATTGATACAGTCATTGTGCTAACTCTTGGCTCCAAGCAGTTGGGGGATACAGTTTCTGTCTTAGTTCCTGGGTCTGGGCAGTTGATAACTACAGGCAGACCGCCAGTTCCCAGAGGTGGGTAAATACAAGCTGGGCCTCCCGTAGGTGGGGACAGGCAGGTAGAACATGTATGGGGGCCGATCATGTTAGGGGGCCCTTGAAACAATAAGGCAGCACCTCTTTATAAGTGTAAATGTTTGAGTATCCATTGTTTCTTGTGCAAAATGTATTTTTAGTAATGCAATACTCATCATGTGAACTGAAGTCTCCCTATATCTAAGGTACCCCTGTGAACACAGGCAACTTAAACTAATCACAATAGCATTGAAGCAATGCCTTCATTTATTTGTCTGGATGTATATATATATATATATATATATATATACATATATACACACAACTCTGTGTGCGTGTATCACTTCATATTTTATGTTCATATTAGAGATGCTCAGGCTCAGTTCCCCGAGAACGAACACAACTGAACTTAGCATATCCGAAAAAGAGCAAAAATATCTAGCCGGCTTGGCTTGGTACTTTTGCGCTTTTTCGGAATTGAAAATGGGGCAAAACGTCATCTTTACATCGTTGGATCTTGGATCTCGCGGGTTTTAAAATCTATAAGTACCGCCCTCCACGGCGATCTAGCGGCATTTCACAGAGGGACATAGAAGGGGTAGCACAGTCTGTAAAGCAGTTGGGCAGCAACATAGATAGAATAGAAAGAGGAGGGGGTAGCAGTATTCAACAAAGTCTACAGTGACATTCAGGAGAGCTCCATTTCTCCATTGCTAATTGTCATTGGTGAAATACAAATCCTAGTGCTGGCAGGCTTGGTGTAATTCTGCAGTCACATTCTACTGTGTTATATAGGTAACACACAAAGAGGAGAGCTCCATTACTCCATTACTAATTCTCACTGCTGAAATACAAATACTAAGGCTAGTAGGCTTGTCTTCTGAACTTGCAGTCAAAGTGTACGGTGTTAGATAGGTTACACACAAAGAGGAGAGCTCCATTGCTCCACTGCTAATTCTCATTGCTGAAATACAAATACTAGGGCTAGCAGGCTTGTCTGCTGAATTTTGAGTCAAAGTGTACGGTGTTATATATTTTACAAACAAAGAGGAGAGCTCCATTGCAAATTGTCATTGCTGAAATAGAAATACTAAGGCTAGTAGGCTTGTCTTCTGAACTTGCAGTCAAAGTGTACGGTGTTATATAGGTTACACACAAAGAGGAGAGCTCCATTGCTCCACTGCTAATTCTCATTGCTGAAATACAAATACAAGGGCTAGCAGGCTTGTCTTCTGAATTTTCAGTCAAAGTGTACGGTGTTATATAGGTTTCACACAAAGAGGAGAGCTCCATTGCTCCATTGCGAATTGTCATTGCTGAAATAGAAATTACAGGGCTGGCTGGCTTAGTCTAAATCTGTAGTTACATTTTTCTGTACCAAAGCTCACTCAGAAACAGGAGAGGTGGCAGGATTCAGTGCTGAAACAGAAATTATAATAATAGGGCTGCAAATGTTCTTAAAAGTCTCCATTGACATTCTACTGTGCCACAGCTCATACAGAAATAGGAGGGGTGACATTGTTGTTGTCACTCTCCAGTCTCAGTCATGATGATAATAATCCCTCTACATCATGTGCTAAAGCCTATGTTCAAGTGCATAGTGGTTTTAAGTCAGGGAAACCAACATGTAAATAAAAAGCTTGTACCTTTTTAAAGAAAAAAAACGCTCTAATAAAGGTGAAAGTTTACTGTAGAAAAACATAAAATTGCCAAGATGCCGTTCTATGCAAAATTTTACCATGCATACCAGGTAGTTCCCTTTTCTTAGCTAGATTTCAGCACCTGCAATCTACACTGTCATCATATTCACCCTCATCATTGTGTACATGTTCCTCAAACAATACTAATTCATCCCCGCTGGAATCCACATCACAGAAGCCTGTGTACTTTGATGTAATTGCCGATAATGGCCTTCCTCGTGGAATTTGTAGTTAATTTTATGTCAGAGCTGTCACGATTGTTGGACAATTCTTTTAGACCAGCCCAAATGTCAAAATGTTGTGCTGACTCATCTGCATCACCACTGGGTGTCTTGTGAAAGCTTAGTTTTTTCCTAGAAGCAGTTGCCAGAGAAACTGAAGGAGGAGAAGTTGTTGTGTCATGTACCACTTGAGCTGTCAGGCTGCTGACCAAGAGCTCATTGCATCTCTTGTAATCTGGGACAGTGGGAAATAAAGACATAGCTCTTAAACCTAGGATCAAGCACAGTTGGCAAAATGTAGTGATCCAATTTCAAGATGTTGATAACTCTTGGATCCTGGCAAATCGAATTAAGTACTTAATCTACAATTAGAATATAGTTAGCGGATTTGCTTTGTTTCATTTCCTACTTCAATTTCTCTAGCTGCTTCTCAAAAAGTCTAATTTGGGCAATCACTTGACTCAAGTTAGCAGTGTCTGCACTCTCTTCACAGGTGACTACTTCGCTGGACTAAAGTACATATCCCCTCATATTCTATTCTTCTTGCAGCTTCTGCATTCTCCTACATGCTGTTGCACAATCCCAAAAATGACTGTAAATATTTCGGGGCACAGACAGCATCTCCTGCATGCCATTGTCATTTTTTAAAATGTTCTGTACCACCAAGTTGATTGTGTGAGCAAAACAGGAAATGTGATGGAATTCCCCCCACTGTAATGCTTTAACAATATTGGTGGCATTAGCAGAAATCACATATCCTCAGGAGAGTCCAAGCAGCATAAGCAATGACATCCCTTACTTTTTCAAAGAGGTTGTCAGCGGTATTACCGCTGACCTGCGCCTTGTCTTGTCTCTGATAACCACCTCTCAGTCCCGCCTTCAAGACTTCTCCCGTGCTGCTCCCCACTTATGGAATTCCCTACCACGCTCAATCCGACTTTCCCACAGCCTTCAAATTTTAAGATGCTCTTTTAAACCCCATCTCTTTTTTTAGAGGTGACCTTATCCTCGATAACACTATTCACACTAATGCACCCTGACAACTATCCCAATCTCCACTCTGAGCCACACTCACTCCTCTTGCTTCTGCTGTGACCTCTTCCCTTTAGAATGTAAGCTCTCTAATGAGCTGGGTCCTCCATAACCTTTGGTTTCATCTCTCCATTCATTTTATCTGCCTTGTCTGTGCATGTTTTACGTATGTCCTGTTTTATGTATGTCCTTGTGTTCCCTATTGTACGGTGCTGTGGAGCACTGTGGTGCCTTACAAATGTATGATAATAATAATAACAATAATAATATGCCTCTTAGTGCAGCAGATAATATACAGAGTAGCCTGCCTGAGAAAAATGTGACGTACTTGGGTACATGCTGCTGCTGTTCCTGCTGGTGAAGGCGAATCACCAACCCAGTGGGTTGTCACAGTCATATAATCTTTAGTTTGCCTAGTTTCGCTTGTCCACATATCTGTGGTTAAGTGTACAGTGGGTAGAATGGCAATTTGCAGCCCAATAATTACATTTTTACAAACCTTCTGGTAGAGGTGTCATGATGAAATTTGATAATGTGGACACAAGACCTCAAGTAATTGTCTAGCACCAGCTCCATTAATAGTGGATATTGGATGCAGATCTAATATTAGCATAGTGGCCATGGCTCTAGATTCGTCGTGGGACAGAGGAGCCAGGATGAGCAGAGAAGAAGCAAAAGAGAAAGCTGAGAGGAGAGAAGGCGAGAAGGGGACAGAAGCCCTAAGGTAAATACACTAATGCCAAGAGTCAGTTGCTAGGTATGTCCACTTCACACTGCTCAGTAGTGCACACAGCTTTGCCCATGTATTTGACGTGGATGGAAGGAGTTGGAGAGTGGCCTCGCACTGGCTAAGATGATAGGTTAATTGTCATGCCCACTCTTGTGGCATGGTGTGCTTCTGCCCTATTCTCACCCACCTTGCTGTGTGTCCCATGCTGTATATCAAAAGAAAAGAAGAGTCACTCTGGTGGTTACGCACGCCTCTTTGGTGGCTGGCTACACTCCTTCAGCTGCACACAGTATTTAGTGGGCTCCTATCATAGCATTCACTCCACCCCCCTCCCCCACGAATGGGCCCTGCAGGCCCCAATCCAACATGGTCCATGCAATTAATAGAGCCAAAGAGTACATACCATTGAACCTTCACTTGAAGTTTTGGCAGTAAACTCTCAAGGAGAGATGGGCTCAGAAACAAAAGTTGTCAAGGGGCCCATAATTCTTATGGGTGGCCCTGATTACATGTACAGTGCTAGTTCCTGGTTCTGAGAAGTTTGTAATTACAGGTACAATGTGAGTTTGTGTCTCCAGTGAGGTGATCATTACAGGTATAGCACCAGTTTCTGGCTCAAGTCAGTTGATTATCACAAGTACACTATCACAAGTATCACAAGTACACTCCCTGAACTGTCCAAAACGGCACCCAAGACATCAAGGTCTCCTTTTGCTGTGTTTATTAAGCTGTGTTTTATGAGTTGTATCGAAACATCTACTAATGTGTATTTGAATATTCGTTAAAGGCATTCAAAGTCACTATATAATTTTTTACCAACGAATGTGGTGGTGGGAAATTTATTAACTAAATTTAAAAGTGGATTGGATACCTTTCTTGCAAGAATATATATATTTAGTTAGAATTGTTACAATGCATTAATCTGATGAATGCTCCAAGGATTTAATCCAACTGCCCTTTATGCAGTCAGGAAGAATTTCTTTTCCCACTGTTAAGATAATTGTCAAATGCTCAGCAGTTTGTTTTGTCTTCCTCTGGGTCAATACTGTTAGAGCATGTATGGATTGCTTGAACTTTTGTTCTTAAGTCTTTTTATATGTTTGTAACGTTGGGAGTTATGCAACAGCTTTTGTGCTGTTGCATATTTTAAACAGACCCTTCAGTAATGCAGGCCACCTAAAGTAATCTTAGACTCCGTATGCAACCTAAGTGGGTGTGGTTGGGCAGACCTGGTGACTGGGTGCCCAGCTTCAGCACAATCAGAGTCTGGGAGAAGAGCTAAGGAAGTGTGTGACCGCATGAATCAATAGGAAGGTCTGCTCAGTCACTTTTACTGCATGTAATCCTGCTTGGATATGGCATGTACCCCATCCAACCCTACTATAGTCATCACAGTCCATCAGTATAGTCATCACAGTCAGTTACTGTCCCTGATTGCAAGGGGGTACCTCATCTCTAGTACTGAGCAAGGTAAATGATACTGTGCAAGACATTTTCATGGACAAATATGTCTAGGCTGAAAACTGAGATACTCGCTGCAAATAAGAGAAAGCTGGGAACTATAGCATTTTATAGGAATTTCATCATTACAATGCAATACAATTTGTAGCACTTACAGGTTTGAGGGGTTTTATGACATTTAAATCAAAAGTTTGGTTATTGTTCATCTTGTGAAAATGATTTATCCCAATTTCTTTGAAAATAGATGGGCAGACATCTCTTACCACTACATGTTCTGCAGGTTGCGTGACATCTTTCACAAACATTTTGTGCATGATCTTCATAGTAACTTTCAGGACATGAACTGTAACACTGCTTTTTTCTTCGCATGAGGAAAAAATGATTGTAGCAGGAGAGACAGTCAGATGCCTCTGGACCCAGACATTCCTGGCAGGTCTTGTGACATCTCTCACATGAGGCAGTGGAGTCATTAGCATAATATCTGGAACCAAAAAGAAAAACAAGATATTAGATAATATTGTACTTCTTACAACAGCTGCTTTGCAATTAATTAGATATTGTTTTTTGCATGTTTTTTCTGCAGTTTTTTTGGCCTCTTTTTGCTTCATGTTGTATCCCATAGCTAAATGTTTCGTATATCAGAGGTATACACTTAATAAAAGCTTCACCACTCTCTGTAAATATTACGACTCAATAGAATGAACACAATGCCCAATAATATAGCTTTTAAAACTGATAGGATTCTTTCTGGGCATTTTTTATGAAGATGGCTACCTTCGGTTTGTGTACAGCAATCTTCCAATCATACTAATATACCTTATTAAGCCAGAAGTAATACAGCCACTCAACCCAAATAATCAGATCTCATTATATTTGGTCTCGAGCGAGTGTGGACAAAGTGGACAGTGATCCTGGCACTTGGGGTGAAAGACAGCTTGTGTGTGGTTAGCCTTACAGAGGTTTGGCGCGTAAAATTATTACACATAAACAGAGTCGACGTCACCATTAGGCAGCCTTAGGCAGCTGCTTAGGGCGGCCGGCCACTGGAGGGTGGCACTGAGGCCGGGGACACAATAATTATTAATATTATTAATAATTAGTTAAATGAATGCGGACAGTGAGATCGTCTAGGGCAGGGAATGGAAGAAAATGAAGAAGTCAAGGTGAGTGAAAGTATAATTATTGACAAAAAACGTAATAAATTCTCCCGTGATAAAGAGGATTACTCACAGGATAGAGTTTTTAGATGGTATACTAGAAAGCCATATAGAAAAACACCTACATACAGTACCTCAGAGGTTGATTCATCTGAGAATGAAACATCTGAACGGCATGGCTCTAATGACACTAGGGATTTGACATCGACGAGAGATTTTTTAGAATTAGGAGCCAGACACAAAGACAGAGGAGGACAGGGTTCCACAAGATTCGGAGGGGGGGCATGAAATCTAAGAGACAGGAAGCGAAAAGAAATGGAGGAACAGGGGAGTCAACCCTCTATGAGGAGAAATTTCAGACGAACCAGATATTAGAAGACTCCCTAAGGGTCATTAACCTTTCTAATAGAACCCTTACCCCCACTCAGGTTACACTACTAAGTAAAGGCCTCTCTTTCTCTCCCACCCAGTTTCTGAATAGATTCGAATGGGAAAAAGACCTGGTACTATTTTCCAGGAAATTATTACTTAACAAATTTTTTAAAGTCAAACAAAGGGAGGATGTTACCCCTACTCAAGATGGTACTGGAATTTCAAATCAAAATCAGATCCATCTAGATACAAAAGAAGATAAACAGGCCTTATCAATTTTGGAAGAATTGTATCAGCCACTAACGGTAAATGAGGATGTCACCATCTCCATGGAGAACCAAGACAGTATTAGGTTACCTAATATCAAACCGAGATCTACATTCTTTCCTGATCCTTCTATCTGCCCTCAAGTAGGGATTTTTAGAGAATTAGTTTCCAAAGATCTGGACAAGCTTCTCTTTGAAACGAAACAATTTAAATCACGCAGTTGTAATTTAAATAAAGATGAAACTTTGGCACTGAGAGAGATCTCACAATGGGAAGATGTAGTGATCAAGCCCTCAGATAAAGGGGGCAATGTAGTGTTATGGCCTAAACAACTATACCTAGATGAAGTTTATCGACAACTGAACAATAAGGATTGTTATAAAAGAATTATATTCAATCCAACAGCAAATTTTCTTATTGGGTATAATAACATTATCAATCAGGCCCATCAAAGTAATGTAATCTCCAAGTCAGACTACGAATTTCTCAAGGTTAACAACCCCAGAATTGCTACTTTGTATATGTTGCCAAAAATTCATAAAAGTGAACAGTTACCCCCAGGGAGACCAATAGTGTCTGGGAATGGTAGCTTGACCGAAAAGGCTAGTAAGTTCATTGATTTCCATCTGCGAAAACATGTTACCAGCTTAGACTCTTATATCAGGGATACTAAGGATGTCCTATCCAGATTGGATAATATCAGTGTTAACGCAACTACCAAACTTGCGTCATATGATATAGAGTCTTTATATACCAACATAGCACATGAAAATGGATTATATGCTGTGGATTATTTCCTAAAGATGGAAAAAAACTCTGATCTTACGACATTCTTAATCACACTCTTAAGATTTGTATTAACGAAGAATTACTTCATATTTGAAGAAAAATTCTATCTACAAATCAGGGGGACTGCGATGGGGACTGCCTGTGCTCCCACCTATGCTAATTTATATCTAGGCTGGTGGGAGAAGGAGGTAGTTTTCAGACAGCAGAATGAAAAATTTACGGACCACATATTATTGTGGTTAAGATACATAGATGACGTGATCATCTTATGGGAAGGTGAAATTGAATTATTTCAAGAGTTTACGGATTCTTTGAATGATAACGATCTTAACTTGAAATTAACATCAGACATTCAATATGTATCTATTAATTTCCTTGACCTAACTATCTCTATAACTGAGGATGGTAGACTACATACCGATATGTATAGGAAAGCAACTGCTACAAATAGCTTATTGCATGCCTCCAGCTCTCACTTTCCATCTGTGATTTCTGGAATTCCAAAAGCTGAACTTTTAAGAACAAAGAGGAATTGTTCAGATGAACTAACCTTCAAACAAAGATCAATGGAATTGAAAAACAGATTAAGTAAAAGGGGTTATAATGCTAATACTATAAAATCAGCAGAGAGTAGTGCGTCTAAATTCTCAAGAGACGCTCTGGTGCATCAGAAAAAGAACAAAGGGCCACTGGATAGTAAAGATACAAAGCTAAGAGTAATAGGAACCTTTTGCTCAGAGTGGAGAACTATCACACGAATACTACAAAAACATTGGCATGTTTTACAACTAGATGAAGATCTGAGACAAACATTGGAGGATAGAGTTTCCATAACGTGGAGACGATCAAAAAATCTAAGAGACCAATTGGTACATAGCTTTCTAACGTCGAAGAAAAAAACTCTTAGTAGTATTCCTAAAGGCTTTTTCAAGTGTGGATCTTGTAAAGCATGTCCCAATATGCAGCAGACTAAGGAGTACAGGGATAAATTTGGCAAAACATGGAAAATTGCAAAATACCTCAACTGCAACTCGGTCAATGTTATTTATTGTCTCTCATGTCCTTGCAATTTGATTTATATAGGAATGACGGGCAGACCCTTTAAGAAAAGGGTCTTAGAACATCTAGGTAACATAAGGAGAGCTGCCAATGATAAAGCTAATCTAAAACAGCTAACTGTGGTAGCCAAACATTTTTTAAAGTATCATAGATGTGATCCGAAGGACCTAATGGCCTTTGCTATGAAACAGGTCAATCTAGGTCTAAGAGGGGGAGATATTAACAGTGAATTATTGCGTGAAGAAACTAAACAGATTTTCCTGATGAATAGTATGGTACCACATGGTTTGAATGATCATAGTAATTATTCAGTCTTTTTGAACTAAGTCAATTTCGATTTCTTATTTATATTCCAAATCCAGGGGATATTTACAAATTATCAAATACAATTTGGCCAAGTAAACTTATATTCCCTATATCCCTTACATATTGACTAATGTAATTAATATGTAATACCTTTTCCTTACATTTTAATTACATAAATGAATCCATCTTATTAATGTTTCACTTTGTTAGTTATAAAGGCTCACTGTTGCCTCATTAATCGGTCAGGTTATCCGACCGTCTTAAATTTCTCACTTATTTACTAAATGGAAAAATCATAAAAGCACTAAATTTATTAAGAGTGGACATGCTCTGTTTTCATTAAAATGTCGCTATGCATATTTCACCTCACATTTAATTCACTCCTATATGGAATGATCTATATTTTATTTAATTTTATAATTGTTTTTATCTTAGAGTTTCTCTTAGGTGCACAATTTGTGACAAATGTCACATTTGCACATCTTAAATCTCCATAAGAAATCATCAGTCACAATTTAATCACTTTTCTAGTGTAAGAAAATATAAGAATGTATTACAGTCAATCTGTTTAAAGCTTAGTCACAAATTTAGAGTAATAAATATAGGAATAAATTGCAGTCAATCTGTCCCAAGTTTAATTTAATCGATTTGACTGTCATATCCCACTTTGTTGAGGTTCACACCAAGTGGTTGGGGAATAAAATTGGTGATCCTAATATTCTTCTGATTTTAAGATTGGATCAAGGATTCCCTAGGTTTCAAATACACCATGAACTTAATATCATTATAACTAAGTGACAAACATTTATTTATTTTATTATCATGGATTATAAGATTAGTAGATGCAATAATCAAGTATAGTAGTGACTAATTTCAATAATTAAATACCATTACTTACCTTTAACCTTGAGCACAAAAGCTGTTATTCACAAGTCCAGCGTTTTATATATATATTTAATATTATTATAATAAATACGTGATTGACGTGTTATACTATTAAAATCATTATCCAAATCAATTGTCATATACTATACCCGGTAATTCTATTGTACTTATGCAGGAAAAGGTATTCTATATCTGACGATTTATCACCTTAATGAGATGGCAAGCAGCAACCGAGTGGTTGCTATAACGTTGCCAAGGAAGCTGTCATAAGGGGGAGTTTCTTTAACTCCAGTATCCGGAGTTCAACCTCGCAACCTGATGGTTGCTATAAACGTTGCTAGGCAAAGCGTCATTAAGGGGGAGGGCTCTTCTCCTTAAATATCCTGTTGAGCTGAAACCTCGTCTTGCCTTGTTAAAGCTACTAGCGAAACGCGCGTCGGCGGACGCCGCGCTCGCTACTCTGCAACTCCAATTGCTATTATATTTATTATCACCTCTTACAATATAGTTAGTAAGTTCAATTACAGCTTTAGGTATTAGCTAGCGGTGCCCACTATCTCAGTAGTTCCTAGTACTGCAGCAGATAGCTAGACTGCAGTACTGTAGAGATTTGAGATTCATGTTACCATCTCGATAGACCTGTTCAGGAGTGGTATCAGAGATAGGCTAGATTCCAGACCATAGGAGTCCACAATAGCATTACATCAGAGAATTGAGGCTCATTTTCTATTTGTAGCAATACCGTTTTAAATAAAAGGGCTTTAGGGTTTATGAGAGGGTAATCAATCCCCGTCAGATTTAACCTATTAATAGCCCACTATTAGGGGTGCTAATCTCCAGATTATATATAGGAGATACATATTTAGTGTCAGTATTCAATTGGAGTTGATTGTTACACCGTGAGAGCGGTTGTATGAAAATATTTATCAATTATCACACAAGAATACCAGAGTAGCCTCGCGGCTAGACAATAAAATATTGTCTATTTTAACTGATTTATGTATATATCAATGTATGTTTCCAATTACAAATTTTAAATATTTCGCTATTAGAAGTATGTTCGAAATTTATACACAATAAAGAGTGATTTTAATATCACCAACATATCAATATAATGCAAATATATATGTTGTTTATTTCCATTCATGAGTGCCCCTTAAGGTCATTTTCTTTTCTTTTTGCTGAATAAGAGTACAGAAAAGAGGAGGCTATAGAAAGGGGGGAGAATGAAGGCTATAGAAAGGGGGGGAAATGGATGCTATACAAAGGGGGGGAGAACGGATGCTATAGAAAGAGGGGAGGAGGCTGCAGAAAATGTGGGGGTAACGCATGCTTTAGAAAGGGGGGCAAATGGATGCTATAGAAAGGGGGGAATGGCTGCTATAGAAAGGGGGGGATGAGGAGCAGAGGAGCAGTGAGTTGCAGCTGAGAGTGTACTAGAGGCCGTGCCAGAGCTAAGTGAGTGATATTACCCCCACAGAGGAAGGGCGAGTTGCGGCTGAGAGTGTACCAGAGGCAGTGCCAGAGCTAAGTGAGTGATGTTACCGCCGCAGAGGAGGGGTGAATGAATCACTGCTGATAGAGAATGGATGTGTACTGAGATACAACTTTAAACGTGACTGTCCTATTAACAAATCCTTGTAAATGTTAAGATCCGTGCAAGGAAAACGAGAGATGTATATATTTGATTTAGTATTGTAACCGTTTAGAGTGAAGAAAGTTTGTAAATATTTTATAGCTTCTATTTTGCAATATCGAGATGGTCTGGTGCCCAACTTACTGCTACAACTGTTGCACTGCACCACCATGCAACAACACCTCCACACTAAACAGACATTGCTGTAAAACCCGCATGTGCTGGGGATACTCTAGTCACTTATGCTCACACCCAATAGCTAACCAAGGTAGAGAAGAGCGCAAGTGAGGAGGTGCAATACCCACCTATCACCCCCCTTCTTCCACACGCAGTGACAGGGGGTTGCAGAAGTTAGAAAAGCTAATTAACAAAACCACAAAGCATGTGCCTCCCGTTTGCACCTTTATTTTTGTAAAGGCACCCATTTTTATGTACAAGAGCATGGTTTTGTAGGCCAAGATGAAAAACCAGTCAGTATTTAACTTATATGCAAAACAGAATACTAATTTGCATCCCTTGCATTGTAACATGGTTTTGTCCAGGACACTGAAATAAGAAGTTTCTTAAATTAAGATCCTTAATGAATCAGGCCCCAGATTTGTAAATTCCACATCTTTATAAATGTACAGCCTATAAATAGAGATGGGATGGTGACAGTCTCAATTCATTGTACATTGCATAATATATATAAGCCTCTTTGTGTTGTATAATTGGGCAATAAAATAACTCTAGATAATAGCAAGGCTTTGGTGAAAATACAGAAGGAATCAAGAAGGATAAAGCAATGTATTTAGTAAAACTATTGTGTTTGGGGTATAATATGGTAAAAGTCCAGATGGAACAAAAATAATTGGGCAAAAATTGTAGAAGAAATTTAATGTAGAACATTTAAGGACAAATTCTGCCAGAGAAACATGCTAAATTATGTTCCAAAATGTGGATCAGAGCAAATATTTCACAGAACAGTTTGGAAAATGTTGCTTATCTCTGGTGGAAACGAGACATGACCTAAGTTTTCAATGGGGTTAACCAGTGTAACAACAACACTAAAACACACAATTAGGGCTAAACTGAAAAGGTGAAATGAATGAAGGTGGTGGTCCTAATGTGGTAGTTAGATGAATTTCTAAGGGAAGTTTTCTATCCTCCATGAGAAAACCCACAAATTAGGTTTTCCTGGGCACAGTTCCCAAAATTAGTATATGAGTGTGGACCTATAAATACACTAGGCAAAGAAATAGGCCCTTTTCAATGAAACAATAGGGAGCAGAGTAATCGATAAGCGCTCCTTATGGGGTTGGGGGAAAGGATGTGAATGCTACCACCGTCCCAAATGCGAGAAAGCCTGCTATTTCCCAAATGGTACTAACTTGAAAAGAAAGGATATAGGATTGGGCGCAATGGGGTGGGAAAATAACACATAAGGAAAAAACACAATGTAAGTTGTACTACCTGTTTAGTGGACTGAAATCCCCATCAATGCGGAATACCTGAAAATAATGCAATCCCTAAATACATAGGGTGAGTGCACATAAAAAAGGCAAATAATAACCCTTCACCATCTAAAGTAACATTTGCCTCAATTTGTTCATCAGTTAATATACAAAAGTCACTGAGGATAAAACCGGAAATGTTAGTGTCGCTATGTTAAGTCACATCAATTCTAAGTGGCTGCATTTTCTGTGGTCGCAATTCATAGGATCGAGTCAAAGCCGGGTCAGAAATGTTTTGTGTCTATTTGTTGATAAGTCTATATTTTTTAATGTCGCTCTCATAGAGTTCGGAAATTTTTATGCACATATAGTCAGTGTCGGTATTATCGAAATCGCTAAAACTTATTCTGTTCTCTTCAGATTCAGCTGGAAGGGGTCAAAGTTGACATGGACTGCAAATATGTATTCTTAGTGAATAGTGGACAAACTTATTTTATCTTTAGGCTTATTAAAGGTTAATAAGAAAGATTATGCAAAACAAGGTGAAGTGAAATTTACGATGCAACTACATATGATCTAAAGAATGTTGATGTATGTTGAACTTTTTATTTCGAGGTAGCCAATCTGAATTAGAAATGTTTTTGTTTTTTTTACCATATTAGGAAACTGTAAATAAGAGTGAAAATCATTACACTGTATAACAGATTTTTCTCTATTTCCTTGAGAAGTGTCCACATCTGATGTGAATACAATAAAGACTTCAGGCCTGATTCATTAAGGAACTTAAATTAAGAAGTTTCTTATTTAAGTCTCCTGGACAAAACCATGTTACAATGCAAGGGGGGAAAATTAGTTTTCTGTTTTGCACATAAGTTAAATACTGGCTGTTTTTTCATGTAGCACACAAATACTTGATAGCTTATTTGTACACTGAAATGTAAAATTTAAAAGCACACTGGTAAGTTCATTGGCTTCTGACAAAACTGGACCCTAATGTGTATGTGTGTGTCTGGTAGGGAACTTAGACTGTAATCTCCAATGGGGCAGGGGCTGATGTGAGTGATTCCATAGAATAGCAGCTGAGTGTGACCAAGATGGCAGCCTCACCATCTACAACAATGTAAAGTGCTTTTATTCCTATCGGAAGAAAGGTATTATATAAAGAAAGAATGATTATTATTAGTCACAACATTGTCTATGTGAAAAAGAACAGATTCAAGGAGAGTCACCAATGTCTGCCACACTCTACTTGCTCCGTCTAATCCTGTCTATTTTCATTCAAGCAGCACGTTGACCACCAAGAACATACTACATGTTGGAGCAAGACTTTGTGGGACACTCTGGATGCTGGACCCCAGGTAAGTAAATTTCTGATATTCTACCAAAAGCTGATTTTCTCCTTTTGGGTGGAATTATCCTCCAAAGTATAATAACATATCTTAGTACATTTTCAATGTCATCATGTGATATTTTCTGCTTAAATCTGGATGTGATTTAGAATTCTCATTTCTCCTACTACTCATTAATTCTTACCCTGTGATGCAGTGCTCTACACAGCTGTGACCCAGAAAGTACCATCCCTCTCTACAAGCCAGGCAGTGAGTGCTGTGCGTCCCAGCGCAAGTCTTACAGGTGCTATGACAGGGAACACAACGTCTTTCTTCATCTTCTTTGTAATATCCATTAGGGCATGTCTCCACGCAGGTGGAATCTGGGAAACCAAAAAGATCAGACATCAGACTAAGCAATCATTTATTGTTAGCACCCATTTAATAGTGTGCATGTGTCGGCATAGCCGGATTAAGGGGGGGGCACAGGGGGTACATGCCCCAAGCCCCACTTTCTCCAACGGACCCCCTGATGCATGTGCACATTCCGTGTGTGCTTCGCTCCATGTGCGCATAGAGATCGTTGTTATCTCTAAATATTTGCCAGTAGTACAGCAGCACCGCTCTGGGAGAGCCGTGTCATATTTTGGTTTGTAGGTGTCGTAATGCAGGATGTGTCAATACTAATAGCCTTATACCCAATGATGTTATATTACATGCGTTTTATACAGAAGTGCGTGTACAATTTACAAGTACCTGTACTAATATATATATATATATATATATATATATATATATATATATATATTACATCATACCTTCACATCTTTGTGGACCTAGCCAGCTGTCCAGAAGAAGTAGAAGTAGCTGAAAGTAGTTGTAACACATATATATGTATGTATACATATGTATTTGTGTTATAGTATATATGTGTGTGTATGTATAGATACATATAATATATAAAACATTTTATTTTTTCACTATTATGTTTGGATACATGTTAAATAAATATTCCTTTTATGATAGAATTGGTCTGATTGTCTTTTTAATATTCACCACCTACTTGTAACTCTCTCGTGCATGATGACACTATGCTCTTAATTTTAGATCCTAGGGGCCCCCCTGTCTTAAGTGCCCCAGCCCCCAAAGCCTTAATCCAGCTCTGTGTGTCATAGGATTATAATGGACTGTAGAAACAACAGTCATAACATATTTCTCAAGTTTTAATAGTTTTTTTGTTTTGAGAGAATTAAAGTCACCAGAAGTACCACTTAAATATTATGTAACAAGTGGTCTTTGCAAGTTTAGCCTAGTGAAATGCATCACTTGCACAGAAATTATCTTTTAATTATCCAGTAAATGTTTCTCCATTATATAAAAGTTAGATTAGCCTTATTTACATCTTATTTTAATCATGAGTGTATATTTACTAAATTGCGGGTTTGAAAAAAAAAAAGTGGAGATGTTACCTATAGCAACCAATCAGATTCTAGCTGTCATTTTGTAGAATGTACTAAATAAATGATAAGTAGAATCTGTTTGCTATAGGCAACATCTCCACTTTTTCAAACCCGCAGTTTAGTAAATATATCCCCTGGACTGTTTTTATTATGTGTCACTTTTATGTGTGAAGTGTGTTATTACATTGCTAGCAGTACAACATGGAGATGCAAAATGTATCTCATCTGATTACGCAAAAAATTAGGAAACAATTCTGTACTTTGCGAGGGACCTGCTCATTGCGACAAACTCCTTCCCTTGCCACCATATTGCTTTGTAAACCTTTGCTCTTTGGTGGTAATCTGCTTCCACTTTAGGGCACCCTTTTTTCTATTTTACTCCTAAAATACTGAACAATTTAGTCTCATTTGGGGCTTAAATTAATCATAAGAGTGTGGGGATACTGTGATTATATTACAATTGTCAATTTTGTGTTTGAATGTTTTTTTTACATTGGTCAAAGTCCGACTAGAAATATACTTTCCCACAGCAATGCAACTGGAAGCAACAAACTATGTCTGATTATAAGATGAGGCATGGGGGTATATTTACTAAGTGGTGGTTATCGAGGAACCGCCGATTCTCTGCTCTTTGTCATCATTTTTTAAAATGGTTATTTTATTGAAGACAAAGCCCATCAGGTTTCGTCTTTAATAGAATTACTGTTTTAAAAAAATGACAGCAAAGCGCCGAGAATCGATTAGTAAATATACCCCTTAATCTCTGTGACCCTTTTGTGGGTAGAAAAAGGCTGTGTCACCTACTGAAAAATATAGAACACTCCTGTAAATACATCTTCTCCGCCCCTTTAAAATCTAATTTAAAAAGCCTGTCCGGCAAAATGAAATGTCTTTGAAGGCATTCTTGTGTTCCTACTCTACACTTAGCAAAGAATGCTCTCATTCTGCCTACTGGCTGGTGAAAACGCTTGCACTATTCCCCCCCCCCCCCCCCGAATATAAGCAAAAATCCCCATAAAGCTGGGATCATGTACGTAAAAGTAGGCCCATAACATCACAAAAATATTTGCACTGTGGTTTTACACTTTTGCAGTTTGTGAATGACCCTAAGGCCCTCATGTAGAGTTGGACAGATTTGTACTCTAAAGGTACCAAGAAAAAGTTGTAATACAAAAGCCTGCTTACATATGTATGTCGAGTCTGACATATTTCAAGATGCATCTAACTCAAAAACCAGTAGTATTTACTGAGCTTACGCTTTCCTGACCCTGCCTGCCCTCAATCAGGGCCATCTCTTCCATTGGGCACAATGGGCAGGTGCGTGGGGGCCCTGCGGGCAAAGGGGCCCGTCCGAGACAGCGCTAAAAAAAAAATCCTGCAAAAAAAAAAAAAAAGAAGAAAATACTTACCTTGCGGTCACGTCAACTGGCGATCCGGCTCCCTTCCTGGTCCCCTCTTCCGTGCCGCACTCGCAGTGAATGTTGGGCGTGATGTCACGCCCTACATTCACTGTAAGCACAGCATGGAGGAGCATGAGAACAGAGAGACTCATCGGGGATCGGACTTAAGGTAAGTAAAGGGTGCCCCTATATATATGTAAAAAAAAGTGAATATATATATATATATCACTTTTATATTTATTTTTTGCATTTATTGCATTGCCCGTGGGCCCATAATGTAGTTAAGGTGGCCCTGCCCTCAATATGACACAAGTCTATGATATGTACAAATCTAGATATAGAGAGATTTATAGTGCACATGCACAGTAGAGATGTACGTATCTCTTGCTAACAAAACAAATGGTGTTTGTCCAGCTCTAAATGAGGCTCTTAGTGAACAAGTTACTATTATTACTCACTCAGAAGGTAATGGTTATCTTTGCAGCTCAGGCATTGCTGATCAGTGGCTCCCATGCACCGTGAGCACTTCTTATGACATGAGACACAGCCCCTGTGTTCATCTTGATATTCATGCAGAGTGCATACCTTATGTGGCACACACAGGCCTTGGCTATTTTTATATAAGCCATCTTTACATTCATCACAAGTCTTAGATGAATGACAAGATTTGCAGGCGATGTCACAGTCTGAAAAAAGGAAAGCAGTACACAAATTAAATATTATTACTAATTATTTATTTACCATCTGGAATGTGAAGATTCTAAAGTTCTGTGTACACAAAAATTACATCAGGATTTAATTATGATAGGGGAGATAAAAGTGTGCTTGCATGTGTGTGTGTGTGTGGGGGGGGGGGGACATTTTCTGATTGTACAATACTATGGAATATAATTGTGCTATAAAAATAAAGAATAATAATACCATGTCAGACACTAAAAACAGAATTTCTTATTACTGTACCTTGACAATCTTTTTCCCCAGATAGATAGGTTCCTTGTGGACAACTCCCAAAGCAATTACCATCATAAAGGAAAAAACTGGGACTGGCACATTTCTCACAATCGTCAGAATCGGGCCCATTGCACTGTGCACACATGGTATCACAAGGCATGCAGTTATCATCTTCACCATAGTATCTCTCAGGGCAAGAGCTCAAACATTTGTTTTCATGAAGTAAATAATCTGGCATGCATGCTAAAAAAGAATACAGACAACGTGGTGTATATATGTTCTGTTTACAGCATTCATATAATGATACTTTCCATATAAAGATTACCCCCCTCCCCCAAATGGTATACAGTACTTCCTGTACATGGATATGTTACCACTAAAATCATATTTACAATGATTTTAATCCAGTTTAATTTAATACACAAGTATAACTATAGCATGTTTCTATAGCCTACAATATTTTGTCTTTATATGTTCATGGAACTCCTTGGTGGCTTCTTACATCCACATAATTTACAGGTGGTGTACATTACTCTCTACTGGAAGAGACGTTATTAAGTGTCGTGTTTTTTGTGTTTTTTTAATATAGTTAAGTTGTTTTCTCTGTTTTGTTGACCTGCTTTTGTTGTGTGTAAGGTTCCTTGTCTTTTTACAAGTGCTTTTCACAGCAGTTAGGTCTCACTTGGTATTATTTAGTCCATTAAACTGGTTTAAGGTATTTAATTAAAACAACACAATCAACTAATTATTGATGACTATCTATGTGTCTATGTCATCTAAATAGGAGGGCTAGGTCACAGGAGTTGAGTGACAGAGAGGAGGAGAAGCCACAAGCAGAAGGGAGCTGTCCACTGCTGCCTCAGGTGCTGAAAACTATACCTTCCAGCAAGGATAGCGTAAGTCTCGTCAGAGCCAATCAAATGCGGAGAGCTTAGCGCTAAGGAGAGGAGAGAGGAAGAAGTATGCAAGTGTGGCCACAGAGAAGGTAGGCTTGGCCATTGCTGAGACCATCACCATACCAGAGGAACCAATGGGAGACTGAAAGCAGCGCAGCTACATACACTGAGCAGATGAGAGGAGAAGTCACTGTGAGAGTGGGCACAAATGCAGCAGAGATAGACAAAAACACAGAGGGAGACCACAGCATAGAAAAACTGAAGGAGATGAGAAGGGCTAAAGGTCTCACAGAAAAAGCTCCATGTTTGACAGATGTCAATGTTACTGAGAAAGCTTCCAGACTTACAGAAAGAGCTGCCAGTCTATCAGGAGAAGCTGATTGCTAAGACTTCCAACAATCTATGCTGCTACCTCATCGTTTACAATTCAGAGAGTTTATTCCCAGGGTTTACATCCAGCAGGTGTTTCTCCATTTCATCTCATGTCCCTTGTATTGGGTTATATGTATTTCAGGGTGTGTGCTGTAGGTCGCACACCCTGAGTAAGGCCCACTTTTAAGTCCAGGCCCAGCAAGTGATTTTAGCAAGGAGTGTAACTTTTGATCTGGTCCTGGTACACAGCCACATTTTGGAAGATTACATTTCTCTCCTGTTTATAACAGAGTGTTGTTTAAAAGTATTGCCATTGTGAACCTGCCAATTCACAACTGCCACTACTTTTCTTGTGTGTGCTATCATATATTGTCATCATTGATTGTCTCTTTTAAATGTCATTATGTAATGCCATTGTTCAGTTGATCATTTCTCACAAAGATATAGTTTCATTGTTGTTGTATTTTCATTTCCATGTATTTTCATTTCATGATTACATTGATTATCACAACTCCTCAACACAAGTTAAACTTGTATTACTTTACCCACTTTCAGGTTAGACGCCTTTAAGGCTGGGTACACGCTACAGGTTTTTCAGATGATTATCTGTCCAATCACTCGATAAACGACTGTTCGGCCCAATATTACATTAGAGTGTACGCTGCAACGCTGAACGATTAGCATTCCAAAGCACATTGTATTGTTTCATTTTAAACCAGACTAAAAATCTCGTTCAACAATGGAACAATGTCGTTCTAATTCTATAGTGTGTATGTACTCACGACCGGCAGTGTCCATAGATCTCTATGGAATATGTAGAGTCACAATCTTTTACAGTGGTGGTTATGACAGATGAATAGCACAGATCTGAAGGTAAATCGCGTAAACCGTGTTTAGTGTGTGAATAGGTTTGCTGATGTGGGATCCCCCCAATTTTGCAAGTACCAACACTAGGCTTTTCCAGGTCGGGCTGGTGGCACAATAGCCGGGAAACCCACAGAATGGGGTACTCATGTCATAGTGCCAAACCAACCCTAGACCATTAACACATGCCTGGGTTCTCAGACAAAGGGTAGCATTAAGCAGTGAAATTACAGAATTAAACCATCCTTTTTTCTAATAAAAAAGCAAAATTTCAAGAAAAAGACAATCGTGCCTTACAGATACACTAGTCGTGTTAATGTAAATTGTAAAGTCTCCAAAAAGAAGTTCTTTCAAACATGGGTTGTTTTACTGATACACAACAACACTAGTGTGACTTTAAACAATAATTTTTGGTTATAAATTGGTTTTATGACCATTTAACGACTATAACTCTTTAATTGTAGCCAACTCCCAAAGCTTTTGTGATAAATTTTGGTATTCTTTGTAAATAGGATTCGGATTCAGACAAATCCATTTTTTTGGATTCCGGTTTGGACAGGTCCCTAAAAGAGTGGGTTCTCGTTCATCCCTAATAGATACATATGGTACTGCATAGTGTCTAGAAGATCACAAATACAGTATATATTGTTTTGGATTTTCATTTAAAATAATAATACAATATATATGATGAGAGAAACTGTTGATTTGGTGGTGTTGTGGAAGCATCTATTTCATTGATTTGGGGGGAAAGCTAGAGACTATAAGTAAATAGAGTGCTTTCTGCAGCTCCTATTACGTTTAAATGTGAGAAGTGTGTAATGCGTGCCAAATATTTCCCAGTGCACATAGAATGGAAAAAAAGTAAGGTCAACAGCAAAATTAGAATTTTACACCAATATTAAAGCAAATATTAATTAGCAAATATTCCGTCATCTGTAGCAACATATTATTATTATTATTATTATTATTATTATTATTATTATTATTATTTAAACAGGCAACAGAATACTGCAGTAGTACCTGTACAGGTTTCTTCATCCACACATACCAGACAGTCTGTAGGACAGCGTTTGCAGACACCATTAATGTCTGTGTATCTGGCAGAGCAGGTACTTTTACACGTGGTTTGCTCCAACACTTTTGGTGCATGGCATGACAAACAATAATCAGCGCGTTCAACACAAGTATTGCAGTCCTCACTGCATTCTGTACAACCCTTCCCCAAGCCAAAGAAACCTCTGTGCCAAGCATGATGGAAAAGAAAAGAGTGGTTGTTAGTAGAACATAGCAAAGGTTAATTGAAAATATATAGCAATGAATGCAACTGGAAATCAGACATTGTGCACCTCTTTTCCTACGTATGTACAATTCTCAAACAAACTAGGAACTTGTGATTTACCAATGTATTACCTTTTCCTGATGTTGAATAGAATGTCTACAGCATTAGCACAAAACTACAGCCTATGCAAATACTACCAGCTGGTGTAACAATAAACTTCTGGTGCCCATAAAAAGGTAGCACAGAAATCTAAACAATTGTTCCGTAAGGACCTCTAAAGCCCAAAATGTGAATTTTCACACTATGAAGACAACATGCATTGTTTAGTGTTAGCCAGGCATTCCACTGCATCTTTGTTAAAAAATAAAGCATTATCTCCCTCCTATGTTACAGAAAGTTAAAGCCCTCCCACATTTGTACATCTGTAGGTCAGTGTCCCAATGTAGGTCAAGAAGGTGGGGCCACAGTCATTTGAGCTGCTGTGACATTACTGCCAGTGCTCTGTATATGAATACAGAAAGTGTATTTCTGTAAAGCAGTCTGAAACCTGGCAGTCACTTTCTGTCTGCTCTAATAGAGAAGCATGTTTCTCCTAATAAGGCATCTTGCTGCAGAGAGTTAAAAAAACATGATGGACATATTTAGTATAAGTATTGACATAACAGGTACTTTAGCTCGCTCATACACAGCCTTTTACATACAGTATATCAATGTATAATAGTTGCTTTATTTTATCTTTACATTTGAATTTTGTCTTTTCATCTTCACCTTGTCAGATTATTATTTAAATAAAACAAATGAAATTATAATAATTAACATTTCCTGTTTACTAAATATCATTGTAGTCTACTAGGTATCTGTCACATCTAATAATATATGGTAATTTGTAAGTAAGTATGTTTGTAAGTAATAGATATCCTCTGCAGATAATCCAGGCTTCTCTCACACTGGGTATATTGACATTGTCATATGACTATTTGCTCATCCTTCACTGTGTTCTCAGGGATGTCCTGAACTTACTGTTCCACATCAGGCCAGTATTACCCTTTAAAGATTACAGTCATTATTTATGGCACATAGCACATACACCCTTTTTATCTCTCATCAGTTTTCACTTGTGCATATACTGAGTTTTAATGGACACAAACACTTTTTGGATCAGTGAAGATCTTTACGGTTAATACTAAAAAAATATAGGCAATAATTTGGGCCCAAATTAAGGACTGATCTTCTAGGAAAGGAATGACTTTGAGAAGTTATAAATTATATACAGTAATTGGAATCATTCGCAGAACACAGTCTTGTAAATGAAAAGGCTTTTTCTAGCATTACCATATTTACCCAGCAGCAAAAGGGCCCCTTTGAAACAAAGTGTTTCCTGGATTCAAAAAACATTAATGTTGTTAGCACTGTACTATTTCACAGCTAATACTTTCTTGTTGTTTGGTTTAAGAATATAAGATTATTTTTCAATAAATGATCAGGTTTTACTTTATGATTAGGGGCTTGATTCATTAAGGATCTTAACTTAAGAAACTTCTTATTTCAGTCTCCTGGACAAAATCATGTTACAATGCAAGGGGTGCAAATTAGTATTCTGTTTTGCACATAAGTTAAATACTAACTATTTTTTCATGTAGCACACAAATATCAACTTTAAATTTCAGTGTACAAATAAGCTATCAAGTATTTGTGTGCTACATGTAAAAACAGTATTTAACTTATGTGCAAAACAGAAAACGAATTTTCACCCCTTGCATTGTAACATGGTTTTTTCCAGGAGACTGAAATAAGAAGTTTCTTAAGTTAAGATCCTTAATGAATCAGGCCCTAGGTTTTTACTTTAATCGAGCTGAATGCAGGAGCTCCTCTACCTCTTCTTCCCAAAGGAAGACACAATGATCTATTTAGAACTTTGAATTATAATCACATTTTATATCACTTCGGTTTGAGGAGGTGTAACAGATGATGTAATCCAAACCAATAACTGCTTAACATGTGATGTACAGGAGACAGTATCATTCAAATATATTTAGAATTATCCCAGGAAACACAGTAAGAATATTATTTATATAGTAACATTAATTATAGAGTGGACCATAGTACGTCATAATAATTTGACAACTGTGATTCTCTTACTCTGGGCACGTCTTATAGCATCTCCCAACATGTAGGTAGTCGTGTATGCACTTCAGACATTCATTGTTTTCCGAGCAAATATCACAGTCTACTGTACATCTCTCACATCGTTTGTCCACTTTATTACTGAACGTTCCTTTAGGACATGAAGTAACACAGTTTTCATCATGAAGAAATTTCCCTGTAAGAGCAGTAAATATAGTATGATACTTATGAAAAATACTAGCAGTAAGACACAACTATATAGGTGACTGCTTCAGCCACAATACATGGGGAAGGGGAAATAATAGATTGAAGTTGATAGACTTTTATGTATACCAGCAGAGGGTCCTATGGATCTTAACCATTATAAGTGAACCACAAGGTAAGTAAAGTTGCCACTCCTGGGTTCACCATAATTTATTACGCAGATGCCCATTGCCCCACTATGGGGGTCTGGAAGAGCTATAGTAATTTACAGTACAGGGCTATCTACATCATATTCAATGCTTGACCCACTTTCTTTTTATAATACAGATACCAGCCCTACACTGACCAGCTTAGGTATTGGATTATAATGATAATCAGCCCTGGTTGGCCAGAATTGCAGTTGGCTGTATCGTTTGCTTTCACTTTTTGAAAACTATTAATTTATATACATTGTTTTACAGAGCAGGGGCCTGATTCATTAAGGATCTTAACTTGAGAAACATCTTACAATGCAAAGGGTGCAAATTAGCATTCTGTTTTGCACATTAGTTAAATACTGACTGTTTTTTCATGTAGCACACAAATATCAACTTTAAATTTCAGTGTACAAACAAGTTATCAAGTATTTGTGTGTTACATGAAAAAACAGTCAGTATTTAACTTATGTGCAAAACAGAATGCTAATTTGCACCCCTTGCATTGTAACATGGTTTTGTCCAGAAGACTGAAATAAGAAGTTTTTCAAGTTAAGATCCTTAAGGAATCAGGCCCCATATTCTCTTATTAATGCATCTACATTTTCCTGGGTCTGAGGTGGTAACATTTTTCAATGGAAAAACAATAAAAAAAAACCTTCAAAATACAAAATAATAGTGCTCTCTGTTAAAATATAAATTAACTTCAAAATGTCAATATACAAAGGGTCTGATTCATCAAGGCACGTATCTGCCGATTTTGAGCGGATCGTAAGCAAATTCACTCTGTGCTTGCCCAGAACCAGGAGATACTGTGAATGCAGCCCTGTCCGCTCAGTCTTCAAACTCAAAGGACACTAACTACAGCCTGCGATTTCTGGGAGTGAACAGGCGGGGAAGGGGTATTTTGCCATAGTCTATATATAGTTGGAGCATGTCAAACTCAAGCTCACGCAGCCACGTCCGAATCCAGCTCTGAGCGTCTCAAAGTTACTTGTTTTTCTGCCGTATATCTTGCTCCAGCTACAGGGCTAGTCTGATCAGTTGTGATGACTGTCTCGTGTGTATTCTTTAACATGTATTTGCAACCAGGAGCAACTGTAAAAATGTATGTTATGTTCAGTAGACATTAAGAACATCCTAATAAATGTTTTTCATGAGTATAATTTTTTTTTCTTTTTAAAAACAAAAAACAAAACTTTTGTATGTTACTGCTTGATCATTAATGACTATATTATTAACAGGTGACAATATATATATATATATCATTATATAATCTTGAGATCCGTGCCTTGATGAATTCAGGAGTGCGCTAAGCCAAACGCAGGTTGCGCTCGGTGTGCATGCATAGATGAATCAGGCCCAAAGTGTTAGTAGAATGAAGGAAAGAACAATATTCAATGCATAATAAACAGGCAAAATTGCTGAAATCATTACTTTCAGTAAAAAATAATGATAACACTCCCTTCGAACTCTGATTAATGTCTTAATTTTGTATTGACTGTGCTGCAATATATAGCCTGATTCATCAAGGACACAAAGTGAACGTAATTGGCGTTTTTTCTTAATAGGACAGAAATTGCGCGCATGTATGCCCGTGTTTAAGTACAAGTGGATCTCAAGAAACGTTTGAGAGTATATAAGTACGCTATGGCTATATGGCACTTGCCGCATGCAGATAGACATAACACACTGCAGGATACGCACAATGAATATGTGCAAGATAAAGTCACATCAGAACGCACAGAAAGAAACATATTAAACACATTACCACTTCTTAATAATATAATCATTAATAAAAATACATTTCATTTTTGTTTTTTACATGAAGTACATTTATCAGGATGTTTTAATGTCTACTGTACATAAAATGCATTTATACAGTTGCAGTTCATAATTGCAAACACATGTTCTAGCATGCATACGCATCTGTCATCACTATCACTCGGCACATACACGTGCCCCGGTAGCTGGTGCAAGTGATGTGGTTAAAAAAACGTACCTGAGAGATGCCCAGAACTTCAATCAGACGAATATACGTGCGCTCGAGCTTGGCATGTCTTTATTGTACATTGCCTACGTGCATACGCCCCGTTCTGCCCTTGAAATTGTAGGCAGACGGAAGTGTTCCTTTGAGATGACTTGCGTGCACTTACATTTACTGGCGTATAGACCATTTCTGAGCATGCGCAGAGCATTTTTACGCAATATACCTCCCTTTTGAATCAGGCTCTTTATGTCCAGAAAACAGGCCGAGAGGATCCTTAAAGGCTGCAAGAAGAACTAAAAGACAGATTCAGCAGAAGGAAAATGTTAATGAAACTCACCTGAGTGGCAGGAAGTGCACGCAGTCGCAGATACATTGCAGGTCTTACAAGAGACATCACACTGCTGGATTTTTTGTAAATATTCTAGAAAAAAAAATTCAATTTAAAAATATGTTTTATATGTATTGTTATGGGAATCATTTACATGGATGTCTTTCAATAGATTTCAGTAACTAAAGATCAGACCTCCTTCTCATCAGGATTTTACACAATGTGGATTTTGTGTAAAGGTGTAACATTCACGTTACTGTCTACAATTGTCTAAAACATACAAACTTATTTTTTACATATGTGGATTTAGTTACATGTTTGGGAGGAGTCATACTGAATATTTTACAAGCTACAAATCAGAGAAAAGATCGAAAAATCGATATCCAGTACACAGTTGAGATTAAAATATATAATAATGTATTTCCACGAAATAGCAAAAAGTATTGATAGGTTGTCAGACTCAGGCTCTGGTTTTACAGCCAAGGTCGCCACACTGGTTGCTGCTCCTACCACACACTAGGTATAAAGTTACGAGTGATGCCAATAAAAGACAACATTTCTATTTATTTAGTTATCTTGGTGTAGGAGTTCTGTAATGAGTACAGTGCTCCCTCTTCACAGCAGCAGCTTAAAACATATGCCAAAAGTGGTGTTACAGCAAAGGCCAGGGGCGCACGGAGGATTGTTGGGGGGGGGGGGGGGTTTCTCCCCGCCGACCCCAAAAAAAACCCCCCAATACAGCACCGCCACGGACGCTTCTTTGACAGTGCCGCGGCTGCTGTATAGGACAGTGGCCACTTAGTTAGCGCAGGGGGGGGGGTTTCTAGAGACTCAGAAACCCCCCCTGCGTGCGCCACTGAAGGCGGTGTTATAAAGAGAATGACCTATATATGGGGTATTGTATCTAATACTGTAAATTATAAGGATAATAGTCATATTAGGTAATGGAAATCCAATTTGACTTTAAATATCTGCAACTATTTATCATGTAACAATTGTAATGAACAGTGAAATGATAACATCAGAACAATTATAAGGAAGGCATCAATACTCACCGTTTATACTTTTATTATTTATACATATATAAGCTTAACTTTTGTAATATAATGGCATTAATATATTTTTAATGTACTTTTGTTTGAATAAAAATTCCTGGTGGTAACAGAGGGCAACATTATAAGGCGGTGGAATATAGCCACTGGTGCTTTAGTATGTCTAAAAGGCCCCAGATTAAATTTTGTATCAGGGTCCAGGGGCTTTTAGCTATCTCACATGAACTTTATTACTTAACAGAATCTACGAAACGAGGACTGCCCATAGGAAACCAGGGCAGAGGATAACCATTGCCTTGGAGGCAAAAAATTGAAATCTAGGCCGGATTATGAGTAAAAGTGTGGAAACCTTAATGAAAAAGAGCAACACCAAGACAGTCTATTGTAAAAAGTTTTTCATACAACTTTAAAACACTGATGGGTGCTTTAAAAGCATATTCTACCCACAATAGTACAAATCAGGATAAAAGTATTTGTGCAATAATTAGAAAACAAAAATACAATAAATGTATACATTTGAAAATGATTAAACTAATATTATTGATCTATTGGCCTGGTACTACCAATATTCTGTCTATTGTGTAATTTAGCATTTTAGGGTCTGCTGTGTTGCTAGTCTGTGCACTAGGTGGCAGCACAATACCACATAATGTAATATACTAATTGTATTCACCCTTTTTCATCACCTTATTTTCAGCTGTTTATGTTTTCCACAAGCATTTCTTAAATTTGCAACATCAGTCTCAGCACTCTAAAGTAAATTATGATACAAGCACCACATGTGTCTTACATTCATGAAAGAGGGGTAAAATATAATTTTTTTGGGTGGAAAAATGAGTCTTCAACCCAAAAAAAATCTGATTACTTAAATGTCATTTCCATTTGGACTACTGCAGGAAAGAATATTTAATTTTTAAAGAGGTAATTATCAGATGAGGGAGTGTTTGCATGTAATTACATTTTAGATGGAAAGTGCAACTTTCGCATTTATTTATAACATTGTCAAGACAAGATTTTCTCTTGTGTATATGACACTTCATTACATTATATTGTGTACAAATAGGGTATTGAGACTGTCACATCTATTACTAACACTGTCAAGCCGCATCTCTACACTATCGTTAGGCATAAGTGTACACATGCAGAAAAACTGTAGCTTTGGGGTTAGATGTATGTGGTTACGCCTTTTGCGACATAATCTTTATATGTATGTTCGGATGTAAAATGTGTCAATCTCTAGTGAATGTGTATATTACACTGCTCACAATACACCTACCATTCTGAGATGGCGGTATCCGAAATCATGCAAATTGTGTAATTTTTGCCCCCAGGAAGTCGGTGGGATCTGGGAAAAAGGACTACTCCCCCAGGGGCCTGTGAGAACTACCCAAAATTTACAAGTAGCTAGGGCATCCTGGGAGAGTAGGCAAGTATATTGTAACTGTTTAATAGGGAGAGCTGCGCGGGAATCAAAATCACTGAAGAGACACTTAAAGAGACATTTCTCTTTACATGCAACCAGGAGGAATCATCAAGATCATCAACTTTTATTAATATAGGGCCAACAGAATAATGAGTGTGAAAGTGACTAAATGCTATTTTATAAAGTTATGGCTGTGTTATGGTATTGTCTGTCTGTCTGTGTGTGTTAGGGAATTTAGACTGTAAGCTCCAATGGGGCAGGGGCTGATGTGAATGAGTTTTCTGTACACTGCTGCGGAATCAGTGGCGCTATAGAAATAAATGGTGATGATGATGATGATGATGTTGTGTGTTGGCCACTGTTGCATTTTGATTGGCTCTTTTGTTTTGCAATTATTGGTCTGATTATAAAAGTCCAATTTGTAAATGATATTGTAAACCTTAATTTAGTCATACAAATTACAAGTCTAGAGAGATTGATTGGCTCAACTCTGTCATCAGATTAATTTCTGGTTGGTCTGTTAGGAACAGTTCAGAAGCAAACAGGCATTCTTGGAAAAACTATTTTTAGTAGCAATCATTTGATTTGATAGCTTAAAATTAAAGAGAAAGTCTTGTTCCCTGCTACTTTAAAAAAAAAATCAGTCATAACAGTTCTTGTGGCCGAAAGCCCCCCTTTTCAGGAGGGCAGGGGGGCTCATCTGAACTCACCACTGCCCCTGTTGTCTTCTATTAAATGCATCAGGGGCTCCAACGAAGTGAAAAGAGCCACTCGTTTTTCTGAAGCAAGTGCTGCACATTGTAACAATAGATCTAGTAGTAGCATTTATATTCTTCTTCTCTAGGAGAATCCTTTATTGTGAACTGTCTGGCAACGGGTTAAACAGTTTTACTCTTCATAGGAACTGTGCCTGAGACAAATTGTAAATATCCTCCCAAGAGGAGGCACTACAGCAGGAAATAACAATTGTGATGGAACATAAATTTTATAGATGTAATTGGATGTGAGCTTTTAAGACCTCACAAGACTCTCAGGGGTCCGAACCTCTATAAAATATTGTTTTGTGGGCTGTATCTGCACAGATGTACATTTATTTTATTGGCAAGATGATCTTATATTTTTTGGTTTAGGTTTTTTTTTTTCTTTATTCTACATAACAATCTAACAGTGATCAAGAATTGTTAAATTCCCGGTCCTCCTGGACCACGTCAGTGATAAATATTATGTGGAGAGAGGGCTCAAGTTGGTGTTCTTGAAAAACTTTAAAAAGTAATTGCTTTTTCTGAATAATTTAAGTTTGTGACAAGATGTGTAATGTGAGGATTGATCAGGTTTAAAGAAGAGTGAAACCCAAAAAATGTCAATATTTCATTTATAATCAAATGTAAGGAGTATTTTAATTATGCTTGTGAATGTGATGCATTGGCAATATGTGTTGGTTACATCAATTCTACAATTTCCAATTTGGTTACTGGAAGCTGCTAGTATGATCTATCCTAAAGTGGCGGTTACATTGCTGTACATGGTAAAAAATGCACATTTCCAGTATTAAGTATCAGTCACTATAAATTCCCAAACTGGCATTATGAATAATGTATAATAGTGTGCACTGTACAGTACAGTGGTGCTAAATATACACAGATGACCTGATGTAAGTCCAAATGCCATTAGCACACCAGTTGCATTTTAAAAAAAGATTCCAGAACTAGAATTAATGCTGTATCCACGTGTGTATAGTTGTGTGTGCCTGGGTGAAAAGGGAATCTGTCCGAGTCAATGGGTGCCAAGTGTGTTTCTAGCATGTACTTGGCAGCATTCTAGATTGGAAATTTAGAAGAGATTAACTCACACCCCTGATCCAAAAACATACCCAGAACTGTTCAAACCGCACCCTGTTCACTCAAGCTCCTCCCCTTTCCATTGAAAAGCAGGACTATCCAGGGAAAATCAGGACTGTTAGTTACTTTCAATGGGATGACCTTTGTATGCTCTAGGCACAATGTAAATATAAATAAGTGATGTGAATGTATTAGTGAGCATTACTTAGGCAACATTATAACTTGTGCCAGTATGCACATTCATATCACGAACCACAAGGCCATAAAATGTTGCATAAAGCACCTGCAAACATGAACTTGAGAAAAGTGGGAAGAGGGCATGTACCAGTGTATGTACCTGGTAACATAGGCACATTCCATAGTTTCATATTTCAATAAAATATGGTGTACCTGTACATCTGGCTTTTTAATGGCCCATAACTAATTACACTTTAATATCCTGTCTCCCCATTTTGTGGATAATGCTGCAAATCAGTGCAACTTGTATCCAGGCTACATCCACAGGTCCTCTGTTAAGGTGCTAATGTTGTAAACAGGTTGAGGCATACCTCCCAACATTTAAACTCCTAAATATAACATGGCAATGCCTCCTCCGAAAGAGGACAAGGTCACGTCACATTAGGGTCGTGGCCACACTCAAGGGGGCATGTCTAGCGCTTTTGAAATGCTAGGCTGTCCCAAACTTCCCGCCCTTCCCCTAAAAATACCATTGACTAGACACACACACTGCACACAACTGCCTCTGTTGAACAGAGACATAACGCCTACTTTACAATGTGTTGGCAGGGGCACACACAGGATTTTTAAGGGGGATTTCCTCCCCACTCAAAAAAAAATGAGAGAGCTGCTGCGCATGCGCCCGCTTCTTTGACAGCGCCGCGGCTGCTATATAGTACAGTGCCGTTATGTAGGGGCACTTCTTTAGCGGAGGGGAGGGGTTTCTGGAGACCCAGAAAGCCCCCCTGCGTGCGCCCCTGGTTGGGACAAATGCACCAATTTGTTGGACACCAGGCAGTCACCTCAAATCAGAACTCCTGTTGAAATTAGGACAGTTCTGAGGAATGGGATGGTTTTGTATTTTCCCTACAGTTACTTATATGCAGTAAGCAACAAGCAATAAATGAGCATGCAGATTACTGATTTGCTTTAGAGTGCCGGGCTTCATAATTCATAATGCCCAGAGCCTGTCACCTACACACAGTGCAGGCAGCCATTTTGTATGCTGTACCAATATTCATGAGCATGCAGTTTACCTTAAGAATACTGGTCATTAGTTGTGACTTTGGTGAGGTCACTGTAAATTGATAGGCTATATGCTCAAAATGTCAGTGCAAATGCCATTTTGTGGCATGATATGGGTATTTGACCAATATAATAAAAACATTCAAATAAAAATAAAACATGTTATAATGACAGTCACAATATCCCCTCTCTCTCTTGTGATTTCCAAGGACAGTTCCCAAAACTGGAATGTGTGCATGCATCTATCAAATACACTAGGAAGTCAAACTAGGCACAATAAGACCAGCTCTGTGCACCCAAATGTTTTGCATGTCCTTAAATGACCTTCATTGTGTATAGGTGTCACATGTTCCTAAAAGAATATTTTTTTTCTCCTTTTCTTCATAGAAATAACGAATGCTGCTTGCTCAACAATGTAAAGAGAACAGGGATAGAGACAAGTAAAAAATGTTACATTAGCAGTAAAGTGCAAAATAAAGCCCCATTAAACCTATACTATTCAAGTGTAATAATAATAATGACTTTTACACATCCAGAGGAGAAGTGAATATTATACAGCATTTCTAAAAATAAATATAACAAGGAGCAGCAAAATATTACTGCTGTTGGTGTCCTGGTAAGTTTTAATATAAGTATAATTACATGAGAATTAAAGGGGTTATCAACAACTATATAGATATACTCATTCATGCATAAATAGGCACATGATATTAGAAAATGATATTTATTCTGATGGTCTGCATGTCTGCAGCATCACAAAGGCATTAATATCAACAAATGTGCATGTCATTTAAATGTATATCTAAAAAGAGCTATAGTTTACATTTATTTTGTGTGAATACCTTTTTTTGTACACAGTACAACATTTCCCTGCTTTATTGTTTGGTATGGTCAAGTTGGACAGATCCAGCCATTGGTTGTTTAGGTTAAATGGCCAGATCCTATGAGGCACAATTACCGTTTTTGGGTAATGACTGCACACACACAAGCAGATGGCAATTAGTCAAATACTAGATCCTCCACCAGCTGATTATATGTTAATCAAGAATGGTGGTTATTTTGGGCTCACACATGTAGCAATTTGGGAACAATTTACTCTACAACAACCAAATTTACAATCCAATTTGCTACATGTACATGTATATTTAGCTCTGTGATTTTCAGTTCATATTACTGTTGTCTAAATTTTGCAATGTCAAACTAGTAAATATTTTTCTGGCATACCATTTAAATAGGTTCCTGGCAGTATTGTGGAATGACTCACGCATGTCCCATCTTCAAATTGAAAATTTGATTTGCAAGTTGTACATTCATCGAAGTCTGGTCCAATACATGATTCACATGTTTTGAAGCAAGTATCACATTCTCTGCCTATATCATCAGAGTAGAATCCAAGACCACAGTCACTTATGCAAACTCCATCTGTGAAGGTAGGATAGACAACATATAGCATTTCAAGTACGAGTAATATTTTAAAGTTTCATGGAATTATAGACATTTGAATTCTAGTTGGTTTTAATGCAACAAACTGAACAGTGGAGCCTTGTCTAAATGGCTAAAAGTTGATAATAGCTGGATAATAGTTACAGGTACATTAATGCACTTAGCTGTTGTGGAAAAAGATCTGTGCACTGCAAACCTAGAAAAAAGTTATACTTAGCTGTTCATAACCGTACAGTGCTGTATTATCTGGATATCTTAGATATGGATGTCCAGAGTGTTGTGTCAAAGGACTGTGTGATCTGTGGATAGTTGGCAAGAGAGGGAGCGGGGTGGTTAACATGCAGTGGCAGAACTACCATTGGTTCTTCAGGTGCGTTGCACCAGGGCCCATAGAGATTATGGGGCCTGCTGCACAGCAGATGCAGAGGGCTGGAACTAGCGAGCTGTGGTCCCTGGTTCCCTCCTCCCCTCTTCCTGCAACGGAGCCCACAGCTTGCTAGTTCCGTCTCTATAAACATGGATAGTATGAGCTACATATAGTTGCAAAATAAATCACAGGACATTTACCAACTGATGTACTATTTAGAATTGTATCTCCTTATACCTGGAGGAACGGGAGACTGCAGGACAAGTGTAATTGCCTCACAATGAGACATGGACGTATCTGTTTCGGGTGCATGAGGGCTAGTGCAACAATGCGTAATGATGATGATGACTGATGATAGCCGCTTGTGAATAGCTATGTATTGGTAGTACTTTAATCATTGCCATATGGCTCTGTTATAGAAAGTCTTTTCTCATTACTTAACTGACATTTCCGTATAGACTACTTCAAGAAAGGATATTCTCATTTTATTTCTTTTAAAGGGGAAAGCAACAGATGATCGTATTTAATTTAATTTGTATTTTGCATTTGTGCTTGTATTTAATTGTATTTTTTAATTAAATGTGTTTTTGGCATTTATTAATAAGTGTGGAGACAATATTCTCTCTTGTGTATATAACACTTCCATACTTAACTATTAATTGTGTACATGCAGGGTAATGCGGCTTTCGCATTTATACTAATACTGTCCAGCTACATCTCTACCCTATTGTGAAGCGTAAGTAAATGCACTTCTTGCGCCTGATGTAAGCCTGGTGTAAATGCTACTACTTTTGAGCTGGTAGCAACTTGAGATGCGTCCGACTCAACATATGTGCATAAATATGTTTGTTTTTTTACGTAGGTCTTTTGCAACGTATGAGTGAAAAATTGTAGAAGATATATGTAGCTGTGTGAGTCAATAATGTGAGATTGTATATGAATGCTTCTGAAACAAATCTTCCACAGTAGACTTCCACAGCTATAGTTTGCACGGTTTTATATTTATTTCCTGATAATAATAATAATACATAAATTGCAAATTATTCTGTAATTTATTTCGCACCACTAAGCAGCTAACACAAACGATCTTCACCATCCTATTTATCCTCTCACCCACCTTGAACAGACCCTGCAGTCCTCACCCACAACACTCCAGGGGGTAAATTTATTGAGCTGCAGAATTAAAAAAGTGGAGCTGTTGCCTATAGCAACCAATCATATTCTAGTTATCATTTACTTAGTGCATTCTACAAAAAGACAGCAAGAATCTGATTGGTTGCTATAGGCAACATTTCCACTTTTTCAAACCCTCAGCTTGATATATTTACCCCCAGGAATTCAAATCTCAGATATCCAGGTATTCCATGCAATGCTTCAGAGCTTCAAATGGCTAAGATGGTTGAATCATGTACATCAGTGCTGTAATTCTTTAATAATAATATTATTTTAGCAATTCGGCACATTTTACCACAATTACTCCAACTGTAATAATTAACTAACATAAAATTTAGGTATTAATTAACTCAGGAAAGTTAGATCTTGTATTAAAATGTCTTCTGTGATGCTCCATTCTGTCATAAGTGCCCTCCATAAACAGTACATATCAGTACTCATACTTTTTCCTCGATAGGGATAAGGATAGGGATCCATAGGTTAATGTGTTTTTATTAGAGAGCAAAAATTAAATCTCTTCAGCTGACCGAATAGTACATAATATTTGTAACCAGTATTCTACACTAATATTGTCTGTTAAGATGATGGAAAACAACATATATCTTTTTATGATTATTAAGATATTGTTGTTCCAGTCAAGTCCCTGAATTCTGCATTCGCATTAAAAGACAAAATATGTGATCTACTAAAGTACAAATCGGATATCACACAACAATGAAAGAAACACATCTTTATAGATGTAACAACATTCACGTCAAATCAGGTGACCTTCCGAAGCCTTTTCATTAGAATGACTACATTATATTGCCTGACAAACCTTAAAAACTTTCAAGTTCAAATTCACAATTTAGCATTTCATAATAACGTGCGGGTGTAAGGTCAGATCACTCGAAATAGGAACGGGGAAAAACAAACAAACATATTTCCTGTATATCATTGAGGTAGGTTCTTGCTAATTTAATAATGTTCTTGCAAATGCTAATAAGGCTGGTGACTGTCACATGTTGGAAAGCAGCATATGCACATAATATAGATGATTGAGTCACATTGGGACATCACGGAGATCTCTCTCACCTTTATATTCTTAAACTGGGTATTGTGATTTTCAGATGGTCTAACATGAGTGGATTTACCCTCGTCTTTCTGGGACCTTTATAAACAACCGCTATTAATCCTAAGCATTCTATCAATTTCAGTTTTAGCCTGCAACAAACATATTAGCGTCATTTATTGACAGTGCAAGATAAAACTGCTTGCCTAAACATTAGTGTACATGGCCACTGCCTGAGTATACTAAACCATGTCCACTTACAACATGCAAATATTTTGCTGATGGAGACCGCTTGTCGGGAATGATACTGCACACAACTAGCTACACCTATCAACTGCCTTGAAATGCTCATCTTACAGCCTGTGTTATGCATGTTCACAAATGCAACAATATTTGCTTGAAAAGACACAATGTTGACCCTAAACATACCTTGGTTTTACGGCTGGTGTAATAAACTTACCTTTGAGATAAAAACCTTCTTCACAATATTGACACTCATCTTCATTGCAGCTCAGGCATGTGGGGTCACATGGAATGCAGCTCATTAATGAATCTCTAATATAAGTGTTATCGGGACAGATTGTGTAGCAGAAATTCTGAAACCTGTATGAAAATACATTATTTTTACAGTAAATCGAGGGTAATGGTCGCTTGACAAAAGCTGTTCTATTTATGGTTTATTAAGCCTTTTACTGCAGGCATATAAGAAAAACAGATCCCATATGCATCAATGGTATTTGTGGCTACATTTGTTCCAGACATGTATAGGCAATGGTCCAAAGATGCATGCATTGTGTAAGAGGATGTAGAAATTTAAGATTAATACACACAAACAGTTTTAAGTCTGTCTACAAATAGTATAGACCAGTGGTTCCCAAACTTTTTCAATTTGTGGCACCCTTAGAGTCTCCATAATTTTTTTCAAGACACCCCTCCAAAATAAATACAGAGCAGTCCTGTTTTTTAAGTATTTGAGTTAAAATAACATAATAAGTATTTAGGTCAGGACAGAAATACTTAGTAAGTTGTTTGCAAAAATATATACATAAATCCAAGGGAAAATAATATTTTTATATATTTTTTTCAATTATTTTTCTGTCAAAGAATAATTCACAGCTAATATTAAGAGGAATAAGATCAAACAAAATAAAACAACAACATGTACAAAAATCATCACACTGTGCCCTTCATCCACACACTCTGTGCCCCTTCATCCACACACTCTGTCTGCCCCTCTTCATCCACACACTCTGTCTGCCCCTCTTCATCCACACACTGTCTGCCCTCTATATCCACACACTGTCTGCCCCCCTTTATCCTCACACTGTCTGCCCATCTTTATCCTCACACTGCCTGCCCCTCTTCATCCTCACTGTCTGCCCCTCTTCATTCTCACACTGTCTGCCCCTCTTCATCCTCACACTGTCTGCCCCTCTTCATCCACACACTGTCTGCCCCTCTTCATCCACACACTGTCTGCCCCTCTTCATCCACACACTGTCTGCACCTCTTCATCCTCACTGTCTGCCCCTCTTCATCCCCACACGGTCTGTCCCTCTTCATCCTCACACTGTCTGCCCCTCTTCATCCTCACACTGTCTGCCCCTCTTCATCCACACACTGTCTGCCCCTCTTCATCCACACACTGTCTGCCCCTCTTCATCCACACACTGTCTGCCCCTATTCATCCTCACTGTCTGCCCCTCTTCATCCACACACTGTCTGCCCCTCTTCATCCATTCACTGTCTGCCCCTCTACACCCACTCACTGTCTGCCCCTCTTCATTCTCACTCTGCCCCCTCCTTCATTCTTTTGCCCCTCCATTGCTGTTTCCTTTCACCTTCCCCTCCATTTCTTTACTTACCATACTTGGCCTTCTTTCTTCTATTTCTTCTGTCTTCTCTTCTATCTTCTTACCAATGCGGCGGCGCCCAGGACACAGCAACCACTTCTCTCTTGCTGCTTCTCACTGAATATGTTGGGCATAATGATGTCACACCCGACATTCAGTGAGAAGCGTGGAAGTAGGAGGTTGCTGGGTCCCGGGCATCGCCGGATTGGTAAGTTGTTTTATGTCTTTTTTGTCCCCTGGCCACGGCACCCCTGTGACAGCGCCGCGGCACCCCTGGGAGCCGTGGCGCACACTTTGGGAACCGCTGGTATAGACAATAGTTACAAAGTTGCCTTTGCTATCCAGGAAGTGGTATGAAAGAGGTTTTTAATTTAACATAGTGCTCTCACTATGACATGTTTAGTTCTCATTATTGAATTTCACATAACATTAATTGCATTTTCTATACCTTTGAGACTTTGTGAGTGAAAATAAGCTCAAAAGGTATTTTTTTTTTACACTTTATCAGATTTGAACACTATTTTCAATATAACAAAGTGGGGAAAAAAAACCCATACCACACACGAATTGTACACTTGACTGCCTAACATATTAATTCCCCTGTAATAAGCACAATTAAGTAAAGAAAAACATGAAGTCAGAGTATTTCATAGTATAATATCTGCAAAGTTGAAATCACATACTGAGATAATGGTATTTTTTAAACTGGCTACATTTTTCTTCCCCCATAGCCCACAGGACGCCCCTGATCCCTGATTTCCTTAGTCACAGCAACATTGTCTAGTAGTGTGTAAAAGTTGCTCTAACTTGGAATGCAGGAAATTTAATATCAATCAAAGAGATTATATTTCAATAAAAAGGAGAACTTACATGTAATAGCCGTCTAAGCAGGAGGTACACTGTTCAGTATAATCTAGGACAAAAAGAGAATCATTACAGTATTTGTGTCCAGAAGCAACTAATATGGATTTGTGTTCTTTGATTTGCGACATAAAAATCTTATAAGCACTATTATTAATTGTGATTAATTGACACTGCATTGCAATGACCTTTTTGTGCAATGAAAGGGTTTAAAATAAATGTGCTTCTTAAAAACAAGTGATTTGGATGTGTAGGACAGGCGAAGGCCGATGGCCACTGCATACTACGTATAATAAATGAATGTAGCACAGTTTATATACTCTCAACTGAGGTCTCACAGACATGGACCAAATTAAAATGATTTACGTATGATTGTTATTGCTCAAAGCTCTTCTTAAAAATGCCATCTTATCATTCAAGCTTGATTAATGCACCAAGGTTAAAGAAGGTAGTAAACAAGCTGACACCGACTTTAGCTGCATTGAATATATTTAGCCTAAAGACCAGAAACGTGTGGAAAATGTCAAATAAAAGACTGGAATAGAAGTGCCAGTCTTCCAGGAAGGTTTTCAGCAAATAAATGTTCTGTGCACCCTACTTGTTAATTACGGTATATTATTTAAGTAAAGCAGATAAGAAATATTTGTGAGCTTGGTGGCTTAGTGGTTAGTACTTCTGCCTCACAGTACTGGGGCCATGAGTTTAATTCCTGACCATGGCCTTATCTCTGTGCAATTTGTATGTTCTCCCTGTGTTTGTGTGGGTTTCCTCCGGGTGCTCCAATTTCCTCCCACAATCGGAAAACATACTGGTAAGTTAATTGGCTGCTAACAATTTGACCTTAGGCTTACTTGGTCAGTGTGTGTATGTTAAGGGATTTAGACTGTAAGCTCCAATGGGGCAGGGACTGATGTGAGTGAGTTTTTCTGTACAACCCTACAGAATTATACTGCTTTCATACTGCCGCCCCGGCAATATCCCGGGTTTTTCAAGCCGGGTGTTTTCCGGGGCTCAGAGGGTCCCAGCTAAGAAACACCATTCATACTGCACCTCGGACCCGGGAATTTCCCGGGTTGACCCCATTCATACTGCACAAGTCTGTGCCCTGGCAATTTGTGGGAGTCATCACCAGAGCAGTTTTCATTGGCTGAAAAATGGTGATACACAATATAATAATACAATAACACAATAATGAATAAAGGATACCTCCAATTGGCTTATATATTTAGTCGTACTAGTCTAGGAGGGCTTTCTGAAAGACATAAAGAGACTGGGAAACATATATTTAAGGAAAGGTTGTAGGAGCTTTTAAAGCTAGGCATTGCATATTTCAATGATTACCCCAAAAGACTAGACTTCTAGATGGAAAATTAATGGCCTCTTTTTGGCAAGCATAAAATGAATGAGAAATGCCTAATTCCAAATTGAAACTCCACACAGATAAGGCTAAATCAAACCCATGCCCGCAGTGTCGTGGACACATGGATTGGCTCCCACCAATGACATCCTCCTCCAGAGACAGGCAGAGAGCCAATCAGCTTGTTTTCTGTGCAACCCGGGTTGAAAAAGCCGGGTTGCACCATTCATAGTGCAGGCAACCTGGGTCCGACCTGGGAATTACCCCTCGATAAATCCCGGATTGAAGACCTGGGTTTTTAGACCCGGGATTTTTGACTTGTACCATTTATACTGCACCAAGACCCGGGTCGTTTGAGCTCGCCCCGGCAAAAACCCGGGATTTTGGTGCAGTATGAATGGGGTATTAGTGGCGCTATATAAATAGCTGATGATGATGAAACCAAAGTATGGAATAAACTCCTATTAAGGTCTGTATGCTGATCCTCACCTTTGTGCATATGTCCCTTCAAAAGCCTGATCAAATTGAGTTAGCAGTCTTACAATTGTTAATTACTCAAGGTATTTCAATAGTAAATAAACAAGATATAAGGAGAATCTTCAAAGACTTGTATGGTTAGAGCACATACTGGATTTCCTGAATAGTCATTATACCGATGTTATTCTGGAATATATCTTGAGAGTGTTTTAATACATTTGAATTTGAGATCAAACTGACCTAAGTAAATGTTTAATGTCTTCTAGTTTTCTGTTGGTAGATACTATACATGACTCTAACAGCTGCACTTGACAAATCAGTTTACATAGAAATCAGACTTCACTTTGACTATCATATGACTACGGACTAACACTTGCTGAATAATTGTTGATTATTTCTCTTTATCACACATTTCTCAAAATATAAAATACTGACACATACATCAATTCATTTTAACCAGCATTGATCAAGGACATATCTCTATTACGTACAAGTCACTGATTGCAACCAAGGCAAGATGACCTTCACTACTTACAGCAATGTGCCAAAATGAAAAACATTTCTAAGATAATGATGCTGCTGTAGGAAGAAATAGATGACAATATGCCATTGCTACAACAGGAAATGGTATTGGGAATGTAATGATTACATTTAATATGTTTGCAAAATCATAATAGTTATGGCTACAATATTTGAAGGAATACAGAATCCCACCAGGTGCATGCAGGGGGAATGGATTGTGACGTTATAGTGGCACTGGAAAATATTGTGAAAGTGTCCTCATGTCGTAGGTTGTGACAGATTATTGGTAGGCGGGATAAAATTAGCATGAGGCTGTCACATGTTTGTGTTTCCGCGTAGCATCAGTGCATCACCAATATGGGCGTGGTTATAATGTAAGGGCAAAGCTATATCTTTACTCAGTCCTAAGCTGCCATCATCCCCTTTCTTTCTCCTTAAAACATACTGACAAATCAGAGCGCACTGCTGTGAGATATACATGGCTCTTTTTTCACAAGAAGAGCAGCATGTAGTCATGACAAAATCCTTAAGCTCGGGTGCTTCTTGTCTTGATCCTGAAATGTTGGAGCCCTATTTGGGATAAGTACTATTCCCTTACTGGAAATCTATGCAAAAATTATATTTATTAGTTAGGCTTCCTTCACCCTAACCAACACAACATTACATTTAATAAATAGCTACCCACTATTACTGATTCCTTTCATATAGAAACCCACCTGCGTTGCACTCCCGGCATCCTTCGGCACATGACACACACTTTTCGGTGTCTGGATCTTCAACTTGTCCTGTATAAATAAAATGTTCATGGATGTATTATCAAAAACAATAGTTTGGTACAATCTAGTATATTTGGGAGAACAGCTCTTATCATCCTCATTGAGTTTTCCTGTTTAAAGTGAACCTGTCACCTACACACATTAGTGGAAGCTGTATTGGCAGCTTTTTCGTTATTGAAGGGAAAGCAGCCTGTTGACTAGTGGCAACAAGCTCTAATATTTAGCATTTGTCTGGGATATAGGGTAGGACAACAAGACAGAAGCCATTTGTCACAAAAAAGAACTTCCAAGCCCAGTTAGACCCCAGATCTTAATTCCATTGAAAACCTATTGAATGAAAGAGATCCCCTTACCATTTGATGGACCTCAAAAGTGGCAATATTATGGAAAACTCAGTCAATAGACTGTTAGGTCTGGGTAGAGAAATGTGAGGGAAGAGAGAGGTCTCAGTTTTGCATCAGGCCATATCGTCCTTTAGCTATTCCACTGGCTTTCTATAGACACCATTTGCAGAATAATATACTGGTATACACTGAGAAGTTGGATGTATGAATCTGATTCCAGCTATCATTTTGTAGAGTGTACTAAATAAATGATAACTAGAATATGATTGGTTGCTATAGGCAACAACTCCACTTTTCAAACCCATCGGTAACTTGCAGCTTGATACATTTGTGTACAAGTGCAAAAGTGCAAACCTGCAGTGCAAATGTTCTTTTGTGACATCAAGAACCTATTTTTGGGCAATTGCATACAGTTTTATGGGTAAGCACATGGATAAGTGGTGCAAGGTGGACATTTCTGCGGATGTGCAAATGTTTGTACTATCTGATGGGGGAAGTTGGGTGGATCAGGGGCATTTCTGGATTAGTGCGGATTAGGCAAATGAGTGCACCTACTTTTCCACCCACTTGCAAAAATGAGATTTAATTGTGCAAAATGAGATTATTGAAATAAGAGGGGTGAAGAAGTGTATTAATGTGGGAGTTACCTGCTTTGAGAGAGGACACACAGCATTCTCTCCTAGCAAAATTAATTGATTGTTTCACAACCTCTAAACTGGTGAAGATGGGTCTAATCCTACACTTATAATGGGACACATTTTGCACCTTCTAGTTGCACTTCTTCGAAATTTGTAAGCACACCAATGTAATAAGATCAGTGAAATACACAAATGTCCCCTCAATGTCTTAATTCATTTAAGAAATGAATTAAGTTAAACAACAAGAAGAAAAATATAAAAGTTGAAATCATGAGGGTTGTGATGTGTTAATAGGTTTGACTTTTACTCTTTCAACCATCAGCATTTTCCTCTGTATTCACAAAATTAGGTGCAGATTGTCGTTGGTTCACTTGCAGAAATGCCGAAGCGTTACTGGTCCAAATTTATTGTGTTTAATAAATGACCCATAGTATTTACTTTAGTAAGCTGTACTATTTTGCCAAAAGGAGTTTATTATCTTGTATTTCATACCTAACATAAGTCAAACAAACAAAGCAAAACAAGAAAAGATCAATTTTTACATTGCTTGGAAATGTTATACCAGCAGAAGTATAGATTGTTATTTTGTGACTTTCTCCTGCTTTCGGTTATGTAACATCACACAATCATACAATAGTAGATTAAACCACCAAACCCCATTGATGTTTTTGTTAGCAGAATATGGAAATGGCTGAAAGCATGTGAAATAGAAGGTGTTAGTACTGAAATTGGCTTGACAAGGAGTACTTTAAAAATAACAAAAAGGACTGATTTCAATTTAATTTTATCACAGAGAGCAAGAAACACAGACTCACTCAGCGAACAATATTGTATATGTCGAGACACCTATCACACACCTTCTGGACATTGTAGCTCCTGGCAGATTCCATTGACAGAGAAAAACCCTTCCAAGCACTTGTCACATTTACTTTTGCTTTTGCAGTATTCACAGTTGTCAGGACACTGCTCGCAGGTGCTGTCTGCAATGTAGTAACCCTGAGGGCAGGCTTCTCTGCATTCCCCATCGTATAGGTAGCGCATTCTTCCAGTTTTATCTTGGAGAACGGAAAGAGAATGAACCACAAGTATGGATCATTATTTAACTAACAAACAGTTGTTCATATAATATCTGTCTTAGGCACATGTCTGGTGTTTATTATTTAACCTGGTTCAGAGGGGTCTTAGGTTTATATAAATCATTATTACTGTCATCTATTTATGTACAAGGAAAACATGAAAAACCAATCCTTCTGTTCTCAGATATTGTTAATAAGCGACAAACATATCTAAGGAACTAGCTCCATCTACTCAGCCAAAGTGTCTTATAACTCATCTACACAAATTAGAAACTGAGTGGCAGCTCTATTCATTGCCCATAAGCATTTCACAGCCTATATTAGACAATGGTATAAACTCTGTGTCTATTACTTGTATAATTTTTCACTGATCTCCAAAATCCATTCTGATAGTATAACTTTTGGGTATCATTTTGAGTTGCATTCTTGTTTACATTGTCAAAACACAGTTGCATAATACCAAATGACAACACTAAAGCAGGCTGGCATAGATTGTATATTTCTACTGAGGTTTCCAAACATACACATTTTCACATGATACAGGTTATATTTTTATTATAATATCTTCATATTCATATGTCACCGAAAAAGTAACTGCATGGCATCGATGTGTCACGACAACACAAAAGATAGGAACCACAGCTCTAAATGGTCATCAAGACTTCATAGTATATTTAACAGCTTCAACCATTTCTGAAAAGAACTTTATGTGAAGGACTATATTTATTGTGTGGTGAGCAGTGACAGAATACAAGGAATGCACTCTGGTGTAATGATGACATGTAATGATTCACTCTTTGCTTGTTAGATGAAATACTGACAATATTTTATCGCCATAACATTTTGCACTAAAAGCAAGACCAGCTAGTCAAATACAGCCTTCCAAGGCCTTAGGGCCCTCAGCATTCTTGACAACTTCTGCCGATTCCATTAACAAATTATATCCAATGGAATGAATGCCTTGGATGTTTACTAACAACACAGAGTATATATATATATATATATATATATATATATATATATATATATATATATAAATATATATAAATATGTGTCCTTTACTGATTAGCATTGCTTTATAGTATGTATTATTATTATTTATTAGTGCTGTTGGTGACCATACTCTTGTACTGCAACTATTACTGCACAGGTAATGTGTTATTACATAATTGTCCAGCTGGTGGCACCATTGTAGCATCTCTGTTGCAGCAAGTTCCAGCCCTTGAAATTTACCTACAGTGATAATTAAATGCCCATTGTGACTGCTGATGAAGGTGTGTTTAATACACCACCTTATGTAAAATGTGTTAAAGTCTGCTTGTCAATTAGATTGATTAATTTTTAATCGCAGTGTTATTGCTGTCAATTGTAGCTCTTTTCTAAATGAATAGACCTGTATCACAAGTGCTGGCAAATCCACCACTCCATGTAACAGAACATTTATCATGTAACTTGTAAGATTTCTGAGCCTAGCGAAGACTGTCACAAGGCCCCTGAGAACTGTATTGTAAGATGAAGGAAGTCTATATTTTTAATGGCAGCAGTCTACAGTGACAAAAAAGAAAATCTAAAAATCTCTATATTTTACATTGTTACTGATGTATGTAATGGTCATTTTACAGAATATGAAGAGAAAAAACATTTTTGAAAGCTGCTTTTTTGTAAGCTTAGTTAGGGCACAGGTGCGCTAACATTTCTTAAAGTAATATCACTGCAAATTAAATATAACCACTGCCCTTTTTTTTCATGGAAACATTTTAAAATTCCCTATTATGAAAAACGTTTTTTTTTTTCTTAAATGTGATAACCTGATAAAATAACATTTCCAGAAAATTCTAATTCCACTGAATGTGTTCAGCAACCTAGTTGTAGGATTGCTTTTATTTATGTAACTCCCCTGCCCCAAATTAAATGGGTTTAGTATAGAGCTCATTTGTCCTGATTTTCCCAGGACTGTCCTCTTTTTGCCATCTGAAATATTTAACAAAGCTCATTATTTCCACCAATCAGACTCATGGTCTGCCCGAATGACCAAATTGGGGAGTACAGGGTCATGAGTAAGAACTTTTGTTGTATCCAGGACTAATACTGCATGCTCTAATACAGCTCTATTTTTACATTGCATTTTGCACTCGTGCCGCCATTATGCATGTCACAAACGCATACTCGGTATGGAAAATGTAAGTGAATGGAATTTGATAGTTTTACAATGAAGGCAGTAGGAGAAGTGCCCATACCATGACCACCGTATACCAGCCCACCTCAGCTAGTGGTCTAAATTATGTACAACTCTGTATTAGGCACTAAGTGAGTAAGGTAGTGAGGTAGGAATAGATACAATATGATGATAAATGCAGAGCGCTATTGAATATGTCCCTCAGTGTGTTACTGTTACTGGATACAGCGGTGAATAAAGTGCTGAAATTAAAAGGGAACAAAGTCACAAAGTTAAATCATATGATTTGGATGACAAGTAAGAACTGGGTTACTGAGGATAACAATTGGCATGAAACATTTTGTTGGGGTTATATAGAGAGCAAAAACAGAATTCTTGTATATGTTTCTACATTAGTGAATAGATTGGTGTAAAATTAATGAAAATGAAAGGGAAATTAAATGACAAAGTTACTCCAAATTATTTGGATGTTGCAGAAGAGGTTGGCGGTTAGTGTGATTAATTGCAGAGAGTACAGGAAGGGTCAAAAGCAGGGGAGGGCTGACAAATTTCAACCCAGGGGGCAAAACTCCACTCAGCTTATTAGGATCATTTTAAAGGAAAAAAATTACAGGTGGCCCAGTGACCCAGCCCAAGGTAGCCCACTATGGGACCGCCCAGGGGACAGATGCCCCCTAGCCCAGCCTGCCCCTGGTCAAAAGGAATAGACTGGGGACTGGGGATGCTGGAAAATGATTTGAGTCTTCGAGCATGATGATATAACCCGGCTGACATGTTCTTCTCTGCCAGGGCCTCAGGCATCTAGGAGGACTAGGTTGTGGCTGGCAGCATGGCAAAAAACAGATAAGTTCCCAATTAAGGTTCTTTTATTTTTCTATTTTTCTAAAGTAGGTATTACAGGTATGGTTTACATTCAAAGAAAAGAAGAAAGGAAATATTTAGACGCTCTCGGATGGCTTGTGGCTGAGGCCAGCAGACCATTCAGCGTGGCATACTGTGTATGATCAGGGAACTGAAATGTATCTGTATGAGAGTTTAAACAATGAGCATTGAGAGGTTAATGTTAAAGTTAAGGAAACAGATTAATATTAATCTGATAGTGAGAAGGTAGATGCGCTAAATAAACATTGCCAGGCTATAAATGAATTTAAACAAGCAGTGGGTCCCATACTTTGAGAAACACATGGAGTGAAAAGTAACTGTAAAAAAGCTGCTGGTGCTTATGGGTAAAACCAATGAATATGACAGTGTAAAAGTGCTGTAAAATGAAAGGGAAAAAGAGTGACAAAGTAACACCATATGATTTGGGTGACAAGAAAGAGGTGGGGTACAGAAACGAGCGACTGGCATGATATTTTTTGTTGTGGTTATAGGCAGAGGAAAAGGGATCTCCTGATTATGTCTCTACATTAATGAATATTGTTCTGCAGAAGTATTGCCAGATATAAATGTGTGACTCTGTATGCATAGTGGATGATGAAAATGCTGTGTGTGAATGAAAGGTGAGAGGGGGCGAACAATGTATGAAAGCAGTATGAAGATTACTACAGTAAGTCAGAAAGGGTTATGTTGGCAGAGAGGTTATAGGAAGAAAAAAAATGTGATCATGTGGATACAATGGAAAATCTGACAATCTAAACAGGAAGAAATAATGACATTAATGTGATGAGATACTAGGAGTAGACAAGTGCAGCACAAAAGTGGAAGTGTGCAGGTGAGCAGAATACTGAATTATTATTATTATTATTATAGTAGATTTATAAGTTGCCGCAGTGTTCCTCAGCGCTGGACAGTGGTGAAAACAGGACCTTCATAAAATAAGAACATATAAGATAGACAAAATAAATGCAGAGATGAAAACAAAGGATAGTGAGGGCCCTGCCGATGAGACAACGTACAGCATGGAGATTGGTTTTAAAGAGCGTTTAAAGATATGAAGGCTGTTAGAGAGTCTTATCCAGGTATGCTAGAAGTAGACATATGAGAAGTCTTGTTGGAGATAGTGAAAGGTGGTTACCAGAGATGAAGCGCTGGTCAGAGGTAGATATAGGGGGGAAAGAAGGAGAGTATTTTAGGATATATTTTAGATGTATGAAGGGGTGTAGTTGTTGAGAGCTTTGTAAGTAAGAGTGAATAATTGTAATTGGATTCTGGAGGACACAGGAAACTAGTGTAAGGTTGTGCAGCAAATGTGGACTGGCGAGTTAGGAAGATATTCTTGTTGCAGCATTTAAGATGGATTGAAGCTGGGATAAATAGGTGATGGTAATGACAGCTAGGAGAAGGTTGCAGAAGTCATGGCCCAATATGATGAGAGAGTGGATAACAGTTTTGGTAGCATCTCGGGTAAGAAAAGAATGCATTATGTCACACCGCTGGTCTAGAATATACACTTGCCATTTGTGTTAGCTTTTCCATTTCATCTATGTATCCGGTACTTAATTTCTTGTATCTGGGAGAAGGCTGTATGGTAAATTAACAGTAAATCCCCTCTTTTCTACTATACTAGCTGTTATTTAAGCAAAGAGTACATAAGAGACATGATATTGACGTGCTACATTATATTACTTATTCAGAGTCAAGTATATTAAGCTGCTTAAGAGTAATTTCAAGGGCTAGATTTACTAAGCTGCGGGTTTGAAAAAGTGGGGATGTTGCCTATATCAACCAATCAGATTCTAGCTATCATTTTGTAGAAGGTACTAAATAAATGACAGCTAG